>NC_137793.1:64146463-64761463 GCF_963383645.1 Muscardinus avellanarius | reverse complement strand
GGCTGTCCGCGAACCGCGATCCTCCAGGTCTCAGCCTCCCGAATGCTGGGATTACAAGCGTGTGCCACCACGCCCGGCTATGACGGGTCTTTTTTGATCTTTAAATTCACAAACCTCTCTAATGAATGGTACCCTCTTCAACCCTGGGCATTGGGTACAAAAAGTAGGGCAGGGAGGTTAAAGGAGACATGCTTAGACTGTAGCTGAGACCATCTCTTGATACCAAACCAAAAGTTCGCCTTACTTTCTGTGCATGTGGTACTGGGGATTGAACCCAGGGGCATTCTACTACACCTCCAGCCTTTTTTTTTTTTTTTTGAAACAGAGTCTCACTGAGTTGAGGAGGGCCTCAATAAGTAGCTGGGGCTGCCTGTGAACCTGCAATCCTCAGCTTCCCAAGCACTGGGATTACAAGCATGTGCCACCATGCCCAACAATCACCCTTATTATTAACTGCAACCCCCCTACCGCCCTTGGTTTAATCATTCCCAAATGGTGACATCACAAGCAGCCGTTCAGCTGGCACCTGCAGTCATGCCAGCCCTAGGGGCCCTCAGTCTTCATCAGCTCCTTGGTCCTCCCAAGATACCACCAGCTCAGCAGAGAGAGGCCGAGGGCGTTAAAGGAAGATGCTGCTTCAGAGGTCATGGAAGCCAGCTGTGGCCTACTGCAGAGCCAGCTCTGACCAATGCCAGGGCACAAATTAACGTGCATTTGCATTTTAAACGACCTACCAGTCTTCCAAAGAGAACTGATTGAGGAGAAGCAGTTGACAACCAAGTAATCAGTTGCAAATTACCAATAATTGCTATCATTTCAAGGGTTGTTTTAATCTTCATTTTCTTCCCTCTGTTCTCTGTCTCTGTTTTTAAGCCAATAAGTATATGATCTTCTTTTAGACAGGGATGGGCTAAGAGTCAGGGGAACAAAAAGATATGCAAGCCAAGGATTCACATTTGAGATATTCATAGTCCTTCTGGGGCAGTAATATGTTACACCAAGGAGAAAAAATAACCAAATGAAAAAAGTGTGATGTTAAGCTGAGTGTGGTGGCGCACACCTGTAATCACAGCACTTGGGAAGCTGAGACGGGAGGATCATGGTTTTGAGATCACCCTCAGCAATTTGAGACTCTCAGTACCTAGTGAAACATTGTCTCAAAGCAAAATACAAAAAAGGGCTGGGGATGGCCAGACGCGGTAGAGCACGCTTGTAATCCCTGTGCTTGGGAGGCTGAGACAGGAGGGTCGTGCAGGTTCGAAGCCAGCCTCAGCTACTTAGTGAGGCTCTCAGCAACTTAGTGAGACTTGTTTCCAAATAAGATATAAAATAGGTCTGGGAGTTTAGCTCGGAGGTAGAAAGCCCCTGGGTTCCACTCCCAGTACCACTAAAAATGAAAAAGGGTGGGGCTGGGGATGTAGCTCAGAGGTAGAATGTCCATGGACTTGATCCCCAGTACCAAAAATACAGTGACGGTGATGAATGGTAATTCTGTAAGGGTGAGAGTCCATCAGATGCGCAGGGAGCGTAGTTTTGTTTAAAGTTGTAAACTACTTCAGCCGGGCGTGGTAGCGCACGCTTGTAATCCCAGCATTTGGGAGGCTGAGACCAGAGGATCGCAGTTCGCGGACAGCCTCAGCTATTTAGTGAGGCCCTCTGCAACTTAGTGAGACCCGGTTTCAAAATAAAGAATAAAAAATAGGGCAGGGGGTGTAACTCGGAGGGAATGCCCCTGGGTTCCATCCCCAGACCCACAAAAAAAAAAAAAAAAAAAAAAAAAAAGTTGTAAACTACTTCTATTTCCAGCAAGGGAATTCACCATCTATCAGTGGTTCCCTAACTTTGAAAGTCTATGAAATATTGGCATACATTTTATGTAAAACATGATTTATAGCCCAAATTTTAGGAAACATGAAAGTGTGTGGTTTTGTTTTTGTTTGTTTGGGTTTTTTTTCAGTGTTGGGGATGGAACCCAGAGGCATTCTACCTTTGAGATACATCCCCAGTCCTATTTTTTTTATTCTTTATTTTGAAACAGGGTCTCACTGAGTTGCAGAGGGCCTCACTGAGTAGCTGAGGCTGTCCAAGAACCGTCATCCCCCTGTTTCAACCTCCCTGATTCTGGGATTGTAAGTGTGTGCCAACCATCCCCGGCCTATCTTTTTATTTTTGAAATAGGGTCTCACTGAATTGCAAAGGGCCTCACTAAGTAGCTGAGGCTGTCTGCGAACCGCGATCCTCCTGTCTCAGCCTCCCAAATGCTGGGATTACAAGTGTGTGCCACCACGCTCAGCTTGTTTGTTTTTAAATACAGAATCTCTAAGCTGGGTGTGGTGGTGCACACTTGTAATCCTAATATTTGAGAAATTGAGACAGGAGGACCCCAGGTTCAAAGCCAGCTTTGGCAACTTAGGCTTTCGGCAACCTAGTGAGACACTGTTTCCAAATAAGAAATAAAAAATAGGGCTGGGGTATAGCATTCTATCCAGGGTAGAATGCCCCTGGGTTCAATCCTCAGTCAAAAAAAAAAAAAAAGTCTCCATATCAGTTTTCACAGGAGTTCCTTGACATGGGATGGAACTCAATGCAGTCTCCCTAGAGAGGAGGCAATGACCTGGTCAAGGTTACTTGCCAGGGTCAGCCGCAAGCTAGGAATAGAAATTGGCTCCGTGGTCACCCCTTTGTCTCAGCAGCTTCCTCCCGGTGTGGTTTTGGCCAAGATGCAACGCCCAGGAGTGGTGCAGCTACTGGAGTGAAGGTCGAAGAGTGGCTCCGGGGGCCAGCACGGCCTCCGTGCCATCCAAAGTCGCCCTCCCACACTCAGGCAGGGACAGCCAGCAGCCTCCCACCCGCTCTAGGCACCTCAAAACAGTATTCCCTGACTTCTCTCCACCATGACGAGCGAGGAGAGGGGAAAAGATGCATTTGAGATGCTGGAGCAAGGCTTTCACCACCTCAGCCGAGTGCGCAGCCCCCTCCCGCCTCAACGCTGCCCCCTCACCACCCACAGCCCAGCCTGGGAGAGCCCTCAGTTCCCTTGCTACTGACCTAGCAGGAAAAAGATGTCTGCAGCCAGCACCCTGCCCAACCATCCAGGGCCTGAATTGGTGGCAGCCCTATTTACAGCTGCAAAAGCAGTTAAGAGCAGGAAAAAACAAAACAGAAAACCATATAACAGAGCCACCAAAAAAGCACGTCCTGGTGTATACACGTGTGTGTTCTCAAGCCCCTTTCTGATCCTTCTTCAGTTACTCAGAGCTCCTTGCTTTTACAATCATAACAGTGAATCAGGGCGGAGGTACTTTAGATTAAACCCAGGACATTTTACTCCAAGCCACACCCCAAGCACTATTTTTTTTTTTTTTTAATTTTGAAAGAGGGTCTCTCTAAGTTGCTGAGGCTGGCCTTGAACCTCTGATCCTCCTGTCTCAGTCTCCCAAATAATGAGACTACAGGCATGTGCTACCATGCTTGGCCAGCAGTGAACTATTAGTGGAGCAGAATGCTGTGTTCAGTCTCCCTTGATTGCAAAGATCGTTACTGCCCTGGGGATCGCACTGCCTGAGCCGCTCAGACAATGGGCGAGTGGGGCATAAGGTGGACAGTGGCCTAGGCTGGGGCTCCCGGCCTCTTAGTGTGAGGAGATGACTAGGGCAGTGGGAGGGCTGGGTTGTTTACATCTCCGTAGGTGGAGCTACGGAAGCAGGTGGGAAGGATGGAAGGGAAGTATAACCACGGCACTGAACTGCAGGCCAAGCTGTTGTGCAACTTGTGCTGTCACAGCGCAGGCCTGGAGCGACGCCTGGGTAGCCTGACCTTTGGCTCAGACACAGGGAGGATGATTCGTGAGTTGATTGGGCCTGATTCTTGTTACCTGTGGCAGCGCTGGCCAGTGGCTTCTTTCCTATGAACTGTCGGCTTAGTGTTTCTGTTCGTGTTGCTTTTTGTCTCAGCCCTTGTTCTTTATGGAGAGATAAATCATGAAGTATCTTCTGTGGGTTTCCGTGCCCACAGAGGCTTGCATATGCAGACAGCGCTGCTTTTGTGAGGGAATGTGCCGGGTAGTGTTTGGCATCATGCTCTCAGAATGACGGAAACCTAGGACAGTGCTCCATTAGAGATTATTATATGCACTTTATTTTATGTTTATTTATTTTTGGTTGTGTGGTATTGGGAATTGAACCTCTGAGCTACACCTCCGGCCCTATTTTATTTTTACTTAGAAACAGAGTCTTGCTAGGTTGATCAGTCTTACTACTTGCTGAGGCTGTCCTTGAACCTGTGATCCTTCTGTTTCAGCCTCCCAAGTACTGAAATTACAAGCTTTCACCACCATACCCAGTTTATTTGCATTTTTATATGTATTTATCTTCCTATATACTATATTTCATCAAGTTTAAGAAATCATCAAATGCCAGGCACAGTGCCACACACATAGTCACAGTACTTGGGAAACTGAGTCAGGAGGATCACAGGTACGTGGCTAGCCTCAGCTACTTAGTGAGGCTCTCTCTAACTTATGCCCCCCTGTTTCTTTTTATTTTCTTTCTTTTTAAAAACTTTTTTTTTGTACTGGGGGTGGAACCCAGGGCTTTTCTACCTCTGGGCTATACTCCTAGACCTACTTTATACTTTATTTGGAAACATTATCTCACTAAGTTGTGGAGAGCCTCACTAAGTAGTTGAGGCTGGCTTCGAACCTGTGTGATCCTCCTGTCTCAGCCTCCCAAGTGCTGGGATTACAAGCGTGCGCCACCACGCCCAGCTAGTGATGCCCTGTTTCAAAATAAAAATTTAAAAATAGGTCTGGGGTATAGCTTGGAGGTAGCATGCCCCTGGGTTCAGTTCCCAGTATAAGGAAGAAAGAAGAAAGAAAGAAAGAAAGAAAGAAAGAAAGAAAGAAAGAAAGAAAGAAAGAAAGAAAGAAACCATCACTACTAGATGTGCTTTTTATTTTTATATAACTACGAAGAAAGAAAAAAAAAGTCTATTGTTAGTGAAGATGCGTCCTGATTTCATAGATGTTAAAATATGGAAAATGTCCCTCTTAGAATTGGTAAAATATTTTGCTTGAAGGAATCTCATATTACCAAGTTCTTGCCAGTCAGAGAAGAGCTCCCTGCATCTCTGTAAGTTCGACGTGAGGCCAGCCTCCTGAACAGTTGATGTCATGGAAGAAAAATTGGGGAAAAGGAAAACAAGGGAGTGAGATGGATTTGTGTATGTGCATGAGACATTGTATGGGGAAACCATGCCTGTTTCTCCCGCCTCCATTTCCAGGGTCTGCCAAGTACCTGAGCTCTTTCTGTTGCTCTTTCTGTTGCTTGACACAAGTGCTCTGACACTTAGCTACACCCTTGGCCCCCATTGAGCTCATTATTTTTTTAAAATTATTTTGGTACTGGGATTGAACCCAGGGGCATTCTACCTCTGAGAAACACCCCCAACCTTTCTATTTTTTATTTTGAAGCAGGGTCTTACTAAGTTGATGAGGGCCTTTCTAAGTTGATGAGGTTGGCTTTGAACCTGTGATCCTATCTCAGCCTCCAAAATACCGGGATTACAGGCATGCACCACCACACCTGACTTGAGCTCACTGTTAATGGAGAGGGAGGCAGAGAGGGTATGCCTCCCAGACCTGTGTATTACAAAATGAGCTTTGCCCATGCCTGAAGCAACACCAAAGCTAGGCTATGGCTGTGATTCTCAAAGTGGTCTGGGCAGTGGACAGGCAAAAACATCTGAGGACGGTACAGACACGGAGATACGTAGCCTGCTGGCTCTTCAGTGCCGGGGACAGTGGGCCATGAAGCTGGAGAAAGATGTCGGGAGCACCCAGATGCCTAAGGACGTGGACGGTCTTCTGCTGGCAGTGAGCTACTAGAACATTTTAGAGGTGAAAGTTGGGTCAAGAGGCTCCGAAGGGAAGAGGGTTACAGAGGAAGAACTTTAGGACCGCGAGAATTTTTTTTCAGTTACAAAATATTTCAAACTTGCAGAAGAGTTCAGAGGATGACAATATAATAAATACTCTTACTACCATCTAGATAATCAAATGTCACTCTTAATATATTAATGTATTCATATTTCAAATTCTTTTTTATTTTTTTTTCTAATGAAAACAGAAACATTACAAACACAATTGAGGTCATACCTATTCCCTGCTCTCTTTCCTCAAACACTATCTTTCTATTGCTCTGTGGACCTTCTATTTATTTATCTATTTATTTATTTTTGTGGTACTGGGATGGAACGCAGGGGCATTCTACCTCTGCACTATACCCCCAGCCCTATTTTTTATTCTTTTATTTTGAAACAGGGTCTCATCGAGTTGCAAAGGACCTCACTAAGTAACTGAGTCTGTCCGAGATCCTCCCGTCTCAGCCTCCCAGATGCTGGGATTACAAGTGTGCACCACCACACCTTCTACTTATTTTTGTACCGCTATCATATATACAATAAGAGCCAAAAGTGCTATGTGTTTAAAATTGTTTGTTTACATGATATAACTTTCACATTCTTTTGCAATTTTTTTATCTCATTCAATATTCTTTCAGAAATTCAACCATAATTATGTTCTATATGAAATATATTCATTTTAGTTTCTATATTATGTGAATATATCACACTCATTTCTCTGTTTTCTTCAGCTTTAGTTGTTGTAAATGATGCTGTAATGGCCTATCACGTGTACGCTTCAAGCGAATGTGTTGTGCACTTGCCCAAGAGTTTCTGAGGGGTATGTATCCAAGTAGAATCCTTGGTTGTAGGCTATACATATTTCTTTCTTTCTTTTTTTTTTTTTTTTTTTTTTTGGTGGTACTGGGGGTGGAACCCAGAGGATTTCTACCTCCAGGCTATACTCCCAGACCTATTTTCTATTTTATTTGGAAACAGGGTCTCACTAAGTTGCTGAGAGCCTCACTATGTAGCTGAGGCTAGCTTTGAACCTGTGCGATCCTCCTGTCTCAGCCTCCCAAGTGCGGGGATTACAAGCATGCGCCACCACACCCGGCTGGCTATACATATTTCTAACAGATACTGGCAAATTGCTTTGTATATGTATGTATTAAATTAAACTGCACGTCTCCACTAATACTTGCAATTGCCAGACTTCCAACTTTTTGCTAACCCAACATGCATACATACTTTGTTGTCTTGTTTTAATTTGTATTTTCCTGATCATCAATGTGGATATTGACAGTTTTCTTCTGGAAATAGAATTATCTATTCTACTCTTTGATGCTTTTTTTCCCTATGGATCGATGGTCTTTTTATTTATTTATTTGGTTATTTGTTTGTTTGGTGCTGGGGATTGAACTCAGTGGCTACACCCCCCAGCCCATTATTCATTCATTCATTCATTCATTCATTCATTCATTCATTCAGTTTATAGTACTGGGGATGGAACCCAGGGGGCATTCTGCCTTCAAACTACACCCCTAGCTCTATTTTAGTCTTTTATTTTAAAACAGGGTTGCAGAAGGCCTCACTAAGTTGCAGAGGGCCTCACTAAGTTGCCGAGGCTGGCTGCAAACCTGTGCTCCTCCAGTCTCAGCTTCCCAAGTACTAGGATTACAAGCATGTGCCCACATGCCCAGCTATTTTTTATTTTTGAAGCAGGGTCTCACTATATTGTTAAGGGTCTTGCTAAGTTGCTGAGGCTATCTTCAAACCTGCATTCTTCCTGTCTCACCTTCTTAAGTACTGGGATTACAGGAATGGGCGTGTGTGTGTGTGTGTGTGTGTGTGTGTGTGTGTGTGTGTGTGTTCTTTATATATTTTAGATGGGAATCCTTAGTCAGTGCATGTGTCCTAAATGTCTTCTCCCAGTCCACCGCTTGTCTATTAACACTATTTCCAAGGACATTAATATCACCCTCCCCCCAGTGCTGAAGATGAAACCCAGGTTCTCATGCATGCTCTGTAATCCCTCTACCACTGAGCAATACCTCCAGCCTTAAATTTTGCTTTGTTTTGTTTTGTTTTGTTTTGCAGGTCTGGGGATGTAACCCGGGGCATTCAACCTTTGAGCTATACCCACTGCCCTATTTTTTTATTCTTTATTTTGAAACAGGACCTCACTAAGTTGAGGAGGGCCTCACTAAGTAGCTGAGGCTGTCCACGAACCGCAATCCTCCCGTCTCAGCTTCCCAAATGCTGGGATTAAAAGCGTGCACCACCACACCTGGCTGTTAATTTTATTTTAAACTATGGAAATGCTCAATCATCCACAAAAGGTAAGAGAACTGTATATTCAAATTCTGGTATCCATTACCTAGACTCATTAACAAGATTTTGCCATGCTTGACTTATCTATTTTTCTGTATTTCTGCTAATGTTTCTTGTTGTTGTTGTTTTGGTGATATTGGAGATGGAACCCAGGGGCCTTCTACTTCCAGGCTACACTCCCAGACCTATTTTATATTTTTTATTTGGAAACAGGGTCTCTTAAGCCAGCGGAGGCTGGCTTCGAACCTGCGTGATCCTCTGTCTCAGCCTCCCAGGCTCAGGGAGTACAAGCGTGCGCCACCAGCCTGGCTGCTAATGTGTTTTAAAGCAAAACTTGGACAGCGTGTCCTTTTGCTCCCACAGACTTCTCTGAGCACGCATACAACCATGGACATTTCCTATGTGGTCATAATTGTCATGATGCCTCTTATCAAAATCAACAATTCCTTCATATCACCTCATAGGTGGTGATATTGGATACACTGAAGTTGTTCATATGATTTCCAGTTTTCTGCTTCAAAACACTAATTTACCATCGCCTGGCTTGGGATAACAAGAGCTGGCCCTCCTGGGAGAGGACATCCCCTGTGTGGTTCATTATTTTCAATTGGCACGTTCCTCTTCAGGAAACAGGCCCTTCTGTGCTTAGGAGAGATATAAGATACTTTGTTGTGTAGCTCAGGAAGCTGCTTATAAATCATGTGATCACCTTAAGTCACTGTTTCTCTGATACTTTTGTTGGGAAATAGCCATCATCAGAGAAGGTGCTGTCTCTGCTGCTGGTATTTCCCAGTAACCACACCAGTAGGAAGGAATTCACACACAAAACTCTTCATAACCTTCAAGGAAGAGGGAGCCATAAAAAACTGCTAAGAGTCAGGACAGCATGGAGGATGGGCTGGGGTTCATGGCTTGGCCATTCTCAAAATGAAGAAACAGCTAGGTGTGGTGGTGCACTCTTGTAATCCTAGTACTTTGGAAGCTGAGACAGAAGGTTCAAGGACACAGGTTCAAGGACAGTCTCAGCAAGTACTGAGACTCATAAAACTAGTGAGACTCTGTTTCAAAATAAAAATAGAATAGTGCTGTGTGTGTAGAATGCCCTGAGTTCAATCCCCATTATCCCCCCGAAAAGAAGAAAACGTGTTTTTGTTGTTTTGCCAGTTTGTTCGCTTGCTTGCTTTGCAGAACTGAGGATTGAGCCCAGGAACACACATGTGCGAGCCAAATACTGAGCTACGTCTCCAGCCCTTTATATTTTTTGTTTTGAGATAGGCTCTTGCAAAGTTGTCCAGACTAGTCTTGAACTTGTGATCCTCCTGCCTCAACCTCCCAAATTGCTTTATAGGCAACCATGCCCAGCTTAAAAAGCAGATATTTACTGGGTGAGAGAACAGGCTTGAAGACAAATACTAGAATAGAGCTTCACAAGTTGGTGTGTTCTGTGACTCCTTTTACCCAGAGAAAAAGTGTCTTTGGGTTTCCTCTCTATACTGTTTGATGTGGCAGAAGACCCCAAATTACTGGAATTAATGGAAAGACTGGAGCAGCTCCGGATAAGACACCAGTGACGTAATGTCTGGTTTTTGTTAAATATCCCAAGTAGATTACTCACTCTTGCTAGATAAGGAGTAAAGAAATTGTCATGTAATGAACACAATTCCTGTGGAATACAGGGCCCCCACGGACCCCTGGACTAGGGACCTGCTGTGCTCTTCAGACTAGTGGCAGCAGGGTCACAGGTAAACATTATCCAGAGAAAACCAGCCAACTCTGATTTTTGCAAACGTTTTTCATTAGGAATCCAGAACGTCAATGAAACCCTGGGATGCTGGCCTTATACAGAGCCGGAAAGAAAATCTATGGAAGGTCTCTTTCTTCTGTTTTCTGGAGAGCTAGCTTGGAACAGAGAGCCAGACCCAGAAGGCTCCACTCAGCTCCTTTTACCCTCTGAACCTTCAATTCTATGCCTGGGGCAATTTTTCTACATACGGTACTCCAAATTTTGCAAAGAGTTTTCAACATAAATGCATCAGTATGAATCTCACTATTGGACACAACTATAGTGTACCAGTAACATTTTGTCTTAAAGATGCTGATGCTTAAAAAATAAAAAATAGAGTTGGAAAACGGCCTTAGCAAGTAATGAGTCTTTTGTCAACCTAGCCAGACTCTATTTCCAAATAAGAAATAAAATAGAACTGGGGGTGTAGCTCGAAAGTAGAATGCCTCTGGGTTCAATCCCCACTACTACAATAAATACAAAATAGCTGGGTTTGGTAGCGCTCACCTGTAATCACAGTACTTGAGAGGCTGAGACAGATGAATATAAGGTTTGCAGCCAGTTTCCACAACTTAGGAAAACTCAGAAACTTGGTGAGATCCTTTTTCCAAATAAAAAATAAAAAATAGGGCTGAGGGTTTAGCTCAAAGGTAGAATGCCCCTCTGTTCTATTCCAGCACCACACACACAAAAAAAATACACATGTATATATATATATATATATATATATATATATATAGTGTTTACATATTTTATATTTATATATTTTGTATGTGTTTATGTTTAAAAATAACTACATTTATTTATGTATATATAAAGCATATCCATAAAAGATGTTTTATATATTAAAATATATATATATATGTAGAAGGTCTGGTAGGTATAGCTAGAATGCTGCTGGGTTCAATCTCCAGTACCACCACCACCCAAATATTTCCACATGCATCGTTCCAATTGATTCTCACAAGAGCCTTGTAAAATAAGCTGAGAATACAGCAGGTCAGACTGGTTCAGGCAGGGCTTCCAACGAGGATCTATTGAAAGGGTTGGAGAAAGGGCTTCTGGGTAGCTCCCTCCTCAACTTTACAGTCTAGGATTATCAGAGCACTGGGGGAGGGGGCGGGCTGGGAAGGAAGCCAGGACACTGGCAGAATCTTCTGTTCTGCAGGGACACATGGAGCACGAGGGACATGACTTGATAGCCCGAAGATCCTTGCTTCCAGCCAAGTCATCCCACACGCTCTCTGGCTAGAGTCCTTGAAATCTTATTTCACAACTTCCTGGCAGATATCAGGGGCAGTGGATGGTAATCCCGTTAGTGCTGGCCAATCTCCCTCACAGGACCCAGTGCCGCCTGCTTGCACTCCACAGACTTCCTCCACCCCCATACTGCTGCCCTGCCAGCCGGCCTTAATCTTGGTAGCAAGCTCTGTAGCCTTGCAAAGTCTCTGGGCCTGCGAAAGCAGCTTGTGACTGAGCAGGCAGGGAGGCTGGCGTCCCATCCCACCCACCACCCTGCTTACCCACCCCCATGTGTACCCTCGGGCTGGTGCTAGGCCTGCCTTGCAGCAGCCCCGAGGGAAAGCCAGGCTCAGGAGAGCTGGGAGCTCATTCCTCCCAGACCCAGAAGGACATGGGGCTGAGCCAGGAAATGTTTTAGCGTGTCGTATCTGATGGTATCGCCCATAGACTTTTCCTCTGATAACTCAACATAGCTCACTGTGCTTCTTGCTTCTCCTAGTTCCTCCTCCTCAGGAAACCACTAGCCTTCCCTCAATAACTCAGATACCTGGACGATCACACAAAGCCAAGTGCTACCTGCTATTATTAGTCAGACTAACATGCCTGCCTTTTTCATCATCTCTCAGTTAGCCACCTAGTAGACCTAGGTGCAGAGAAAAACAAAAACAAAAACACACAATTGCTGTATGCAATGGTTTGGATTAGAATGCCCCCCCCCCCCCGAGGATACAAGGTAGAAATGTTGGAAGCAAGGTTTGGTTGCTAAAGAGGGGTGCCTGGAGTTGTGACCTTGGGGATTGTATCATCCCCACCTGCTTTCTCTCTGCTTCTGGACTCTGTAATGTGAGGAGTGGAGCTCTTGTGTTCTCTCTCCCTCTCTCTCTCTCCCTCTCTCTCTCTCTCTCTCTCTCTCTCTCTCTCTCTCCACAAACCCAGCCTGACATGGACTGAACTCTAAATCTCCAAAAATTGTGAGAAAATAAATCTTTCTACTTCTAAGTTGTGTGGTCATGTTTTTATTTTTATTTTTATTTTTATTTTTGGTGGTACTGGGGGTGGGACCCAGGGGCTTTCTACCTCCAGGCTATACTTTCAGATCTATTTTATATTTTATTTGGAAACAGGGTCTCACTAAGTGGCTGAGAGCCTCACTAAGTAGCTGAGGCTGGCTTCGAACTTGTGCGATCCTCCTGTCTCAGCTTCCCAAGTGTGGGGATTACAAGCGTGCGCCACCACGCCCAGCTTATTTTTTTTTTATTTTGAAACAGGTCTTGCTAAATTTCTAAGGCTGCCCTCAAACCTGCGATCTTTTGTCTGAGCCTCTCAAGTACTCTTATAAAAATACCTACCTCTGGAAGCCAAAAGGTGTAAGAGTGTGTGTGTGTGTGTGTGTGTGTGTGTGTGTGGTACTGGGGATGGAACCCTTCTAACTCCGGGCTATACTCCCAGACCTATTTTATATTTTATTTGGAAACAGGGTCTCACTAAGTTGCTGAGAGCCTCACTAAGTAGCTGAGGCTGGCTTTGAACCTGTGTGATTCTCCTGTCTCAGCCTCCCAAGCACGGGGATTACTGGTGTGAGCCACCATGCCGGTCTGGTCAGTCATTTTGAATTATGGCAGTAAGAATGTTGACTGAGACAAAAATTGGTATCAGAGAAGTAGGGTCGCTGCTCTAAGTCTGACCATATGTTTTGTGAGTCTTTGGAGCTGATTTGTAAGAAGATGGAATACAGACAACATTGGTAGGGTCAGATTCCTACAAGCATGCCCAAAAGGGACAATCTATGAAGCTGTGAGGGTGAAGCCAAGGTCGCAATGAAAATCCCTGATATTTAGAAATGCCAGGAATGTGGAATGACTGTAAGGAAAAGCTTTAAGCTGGGAGCCGTGGAGATTGGCTAGAAGCATGAGTATGCTGCCCATTGCACTCAACCAGGCTGTAGGGGTGGTGCTGCCAAGGCCTTTTGGAGATCTCATCTCACCACCATGTGCCCCAGATGCCAGAAATGGAGCTGCAGGATTAAATGTTTGCCCTCTTGGATTCTGATCCTGTTTGGTTTCATTCTTTCTTTCTATGGTCCTATACTTCCATTTTGGAATGCAAATGTTTACATTGTGACATTGTACATTGGATGTATATAACTTGCTGTTTGTTTGTTTGTGGTACTAGTGATTGAACCCAGTGGCAATCTACCTCTGAGCTACATCCCCAGCTCTAATTTTTATTCCCCTTAGTACTGGGAGTTGAACTCAGGGGCATTCTACCTCCAAGCTATACCCCCAGCCCTATTTTTTATTCTTTGTTTTGAAACAGGGTCTCACTAAGTTGCAAAGGGCCTCACTAAGTAGCTGAGGCTGTCTGTGAACCACTATCCTCCAGTCTCCACCTCCCAAATACTGGGATTATTAGCCTGTGCCACCACACCTGGCTGCTTTTTGTTTTTATGAGGGCTCACAGCTTTGAGTTTTAGAGGAGACTTTGGATTTTTGAGCAATGCTGGAACTGTTAAGACTATGGGAACTCAGCTGGGCGTGGTGGCACACGCTTGTAATCCCAGCATCTGGGAGGCTGAGACCGGAGGATCACGGTTCGCGGACAGCCTCAGCTACTTAGTGAGGCCCTTCGCAACTCAGTGAGACCCTGTTTCAAAGCAAAGAATAAAAAATTGGACAGGGGATGTAGCTTGGAGGTCAAATGCCTCTGGGTTCCATCCCCAGACCCGCCCCCCCCAAAAAAAAAAAATTGGGCAGGGGGTGTAGCTCAGAAGTCAAAATGACTCTAGGTTCCATCCCCAGACCCGCCCCCCCCCCAAAAAAAAGACTATGGGAATTCTTGCAGATGGACTAAATTCATTTTGCTTTGTGAGGTGGTGGCTGTGAGATCTAGAAGGCCAGGGGCAGCAGATAATGATTTTGATTTAGAGTGACTTCCTAGCCCTCTTGAAAACAAGGTAGCAATGTTGGAAGCAGGGCTTGGTTGCTAAGGAGGGGTCCCTGGAGTTGTAGCATTGGGATTATATGGTTCCTCCTCCTCTTGCTCCTGTCTGCTTCTGTCCTCTGTGATATGAAGAGTAGAGCCCTTCTCATTCTCCCTCTCTCTCTCCCTCCCTCCCTCCCTCCCTCCCTCCCTCCCTCCCTCCCTCTCTCTCCCCCCTTACTGCCACCATGCCCTGAGCTCTGCAGATCTGGTCTGACATAGACCAAACCTCTAAACTTCCAAGAATTGTGACCAAATGAATCTTTTGTCCTCTAAACTATGTCATCAGTCACCTTGGATACAGTAGTGAGGCTATTGATTGAGACACAGTATAAACTGTATTTTAGTTTACAGTAAGTTTTTAAAATTTATTCATTATTCTTCTAGTGCTAGGGATGGAACCTAGGGCCCCACTCGTGCTAGGCAAGAAATCTCCTGGTAAATCAATTCCTAATTTCTATGTTTTTTTTTCCTTTGGTATTGGAGATTGAACCCAGGGGCATTCTGTCTTTGAGCTATACCCCAGCCCTCTTGATTTTTCATTTTAAACAGGTTCTAAGTTGCTGAGGCTATCCTCAAACCTGTGATCCTCCTGTTTCAGCCTCCTAAGTACTAAGCTTACAGGAGTATACCACCATGCCCAATCCTATTTTTTAAAAATTTAAACATTGGCCGGGCGTGGTAGCACATGCTTGTAATCCCAGGATTTGGGAGGAGGAGACCGGAGGATCGGAGTTTGCCAATAGCCTCAGCCACTTAGTAAGATCCTGTTTCAAAATTTAGAATACAAAATAGGGCAGGGGGTGTAGCTCAGAGGTCAAATGCCCCTGGATTCCCTCCCTAGACACACACACACACACACACACACACACACACACACACCAAAAAAAAATTTGCCGGGCCTGGTGGTGCACGCTGGTAATCCCAGCATTCGGGAGGCTGAGACCGGAGGATCGTGGTTCACAGACAGCCTCAGCTACTCAGTGAGGCCCTCTGCAACTTAGTAAGACCCTGCTTCAAAATAAAGAATGTAAAATAGGGCAGGGTTTGTAGCTCAAAAGTCAAATTCCTCTGGGTTCCATCCCCAGACCCGCAAAAAAAAAAAAAAAAAAAAAAGAAAGAAATTTAAACATAACCTGGAACCTGCTTTTACTTGCTTCAATGTAAGGGCCTACTTCTCTTAGGGATCAGCAAGTCCCTTGAAGGCAAAAAGTGTCTTTCTATTATTATTCCTGAATCCTAAACATTACATGGTATGTGTTCAGTAACTATCTGTTGAATAAATTCACCGGGAAATGGTCAGGATGGAAGCTAGGGAAGGTCATCTGTTTAAATCTGAATCAAAGAGCTGAGCTGGGGGTGTAGCTCAGTGGCTGAGCCTAGCATACGCAAGGCATTGGGTTCAATCCTCAGAGCTTCAAAATAAAATATCAGGGCTCAAACTGATTATTAAATCTTTCTTCTGCTCTTATCTAAGATATCAAGTAGCCACACACACACACACACACACAGAGAGAGAGAGAGAGAGAGAGAGAGAGAGAGAGAGAGAGAGAGAGAGAGAGAGAGAAGAGTGTGTTCCTGAGGATTGACCACAGGGCACTCTACTGCTAAACTATATTTTTACTTTTTTTAAATTTTGAGTTAGGTTCTTCCTAAGTTTTCCAGGATAGCCTAGAACTTGTAATCCTCTGCCTCAGTCTCCCAAGTAACTAGGATTACAGGCATGTGCCTCCATACTCAGCAACAGACTTTTTATTCCAACCTAGTCCATCCTTTGATAGACTTGGAGTGACCAGCTCTGCCAAGGACAGCATCAGCCCTCGATGACCCAGTACAGAATTCCCAGGGACCCTGCCTGAGCTCTGTCTTGAGGCTCCAGGGCTATACTGCTGGTCCAGGGTTTAGATCAGTATAAATCCTGCAGAAACTGGAGATCAGACCCACAGCTGTTGTGCTGAGGGTGAATCAAATGGTAAGGACTTCCCAGATCTACCAAGTGAATCAGCTGCTCAGGTTGGGACAAATCCAGAGCGCATGTCCACAAGGGTGGCGAGCTGCAAATTGAGATATAATACAAGCCATCTGGTTTGGTGAAATGGCCAACTGGAGGCCTGGACACTGCCCAGAGGGAACTTATCTCAGGGAAATGATGAGTCAGCTCCACCCAGAAACAAAAGCCCCTAATGAAGCCCTCTGCAATAGTCCCCATAGCATCTTCCTGGAGAAGCCACACTTGGGAGCTGCATCTGAAGGTTATTTTGGATCTAAAGTGTTAAGATGCCTGGTGTCAGGTATGATCATCGCCCTGAGGAAGGGGACAGCGGGGCTTGGAGAACAGACATGCCAGGTAGGTGTGATGGGAAGTGCCAGCCCCGAGAGGGGCCAGTGCTGTCGCCTACAGTAGGATGGTTCAGCCTTGCTCCTGGAAACAGCTTCTGCTCCCAGGCACAGTCACTATTGCCTGTTAAAAAAAAAAGGAAAAAGCAACCAATTACCAGGTCTAATTATCTTCCTTCAGCCTCTTTTCTGGCAGCGGCTGCCAAGGCTCTTGCCAAAACTCAGCTTCACCAATACCCTGATCCCCAAAGCTCCAAGTCAGCAGGGGAAGGCTCTGCAGCCCAGAGCAGCCGCGAGGCTCCCCAAAGCCAAGGTGGAGCCCCACAGGTCAACGCAGGGGGGCTCCCATGCCTCCCTCCCCGGTGTCCGGAGTCCGCACTCTTCAGCATCTGGATGGAGGAGAGGTGGTGGAGGCGCCGGGCACCTGGAACGAGGCCAGAAAATGACAGAACAGCAATTAACACACTGCCCTGCCCCCGCCATCGCCCCAGGAAGTTAGGAAGCTTTTTAAAGGCCTGTTTGTGCTTGTAGTAGCGGCTTCAAGGTCAGGGCGAGCTCCATAACCAGGGCTGTCAGGGCTTGCTCACAGCAGAGCCTCTGCCCCATGGCTGAGCAGCGCCCGGACAAGCGCCAGGGCCTCACAGGGGGGGCCAGGGCCTCTCAGGGAACCTTGCCGTTGACCCACACCTCCAAAGTACTTCTCTGCCTTCTGGTTTGGTGAAATGGCCAACTGGAGGCCTGGACACTGCCCAGAGGGAACTTATCTCAGGGAAATGATGAGTCAGCTCCACCCAGAAACAAAAGCCCCTAATGAAGCCCTCTGCAATAGTCCCCATAGGATCTTCCTGGAGAAGCCACACTTGGGAGCTGCATCTGAAGGTTATTTTGGATCTAAAGTGTTAAGATGCCTGGTGTCAGGTATGAACATCGCCCTGAGGAAGGGGACAGCCTGATACCCACCTCATGTCTCCCACTGGGGTGACAGGGAGCTCACTTCTGGAGAATGTCCTGAGAATGTCCTCTACCCACTCTACACAGACTCTGTCACCAAATCTCCGAGGCCTCTGGGGCCTGGACTTGGGGAAGTAAGGAGTAAGGGACACCAGAGACCCTCTGGCCTCCAACTGCCACTCCAGGGGAGGAAGGGCCAGGGGCAGATCTCAGGCAATTATGAAAGTCAAGAAGAGGCTGGCGTGACCTTGGGGCATTGTGAGATTGGGGAGGTATACCTATAAATTCATGCACAAACTCAATCCCAGACTTGGGCTGAGGGAGAACTTTGAGGAGCCTAGGTTCAAATGAATGGGGGAAGGAAGGTCCTGCTCATGAGGGTGTTGGGAACCAATATCCAGAAGACCCAGAAACCAAGCTGAACTAGTTCCCTAAATCCCCCCTATACACAGAGTTTCAAAGATCAACATGCCTGGGCTGACATGTCTGGGGCTACAGAATCCTGTGAGTCAGTGGTTAAAGAAGAATATTTTCCTTAAAGATTTGGGGAGGGGGAGGGGGTAGTTTCTCCATATGTCGTCTTCCTGGGTATTAGCAAATGTTTCCCTAGCAGGACCGCCTGCATGGTCATTCCTGTCCTAGGTATTGGGTGACGAAGGTCAGTCCAGGCCCTCGCAGCCCCTGCTTCCTGAAGACAGATGATAAAGCACAGGGAGTCTTAGCATATCAACCCCCCAGACCTAGTTTGCAGCTAGTCAAACACCAGACACAGAACAGGTCATCTTTGTACCGAAGACCAAAGCTTTGCCCGTCCTGTGATTGTTCTCTCTTTCTCAGTGACTGGCAGGCTGGTTCAGGTGAGAAAGGAAGCCGTGTAGAGGAGAGAGATTGGTGCAAAGGGTGCCAGTGGCTAGAGAGGCATGGGGGTCGGGAGCACTGACCAGGTCTGAGCAGGGAAGGATCCAGGGCAGGCACATCATCTGTCACTATTTCCCCTCCCACTCTGGGCTCATCCTCTCCATCTGCCCTTCATAGTCCTCCTGGGTGCTGAGCTGTGTAGGATTCAAACCTTTTCTCTCTCTACTGTCTGTGATGAACGCTGTGGCTATCAGTGCGCTGAGTCCTGCAGTCCCAGGCGCCACACGAAGCTCCCTGCCAGTCCCTGACCTTGTGGCCTCTAAAAATAATAACGCAACATCAGATGGATGAGCAGACTCCAGGGGAATGACTGCGGGTGACTGGGGAAGGGAAAGGGAGGATGAAGTCAAAGAGAGCACAGGGGAAATAATGCCATGAACGTCTACAAAATTGCCAATTCCAACCTCAAAGACTTTCAGGATGAGGATGGGGGGGGGGCAGTGGAGAGGACAACAAAAGTCCTGTTCATGTATTTTTCTAACACTCTGTACCCCAATATGATGTAAAATTACAATGTACCCAATTAAAGAAAAAAAATAAAGCAGTTGCTGGGGAAGGTGGTACACACCTATAATCCCAGTACTTGAGAGGATGAGACTGGAGGATCAAAGGTTCAAGGCCAGCCTCAGCAACTGAGTGAGACCCTGTTTCAAAACAAAACATAAAGGCCGGGCGTGGTGGCGCACGCTTGTAATCCCCGCGCTTGGGAGGCGGAGACAGGAGGATCGCGCAGGTTTGAAGCCAGCCGCCGCGCTGGCGTAAGAGACCCTGTTTCAAAAATATAAAATAGGTCTGGGAGTGTAGCCCGGAGGTAGAAGGGCTTCCAGGAACCCCAGTACCACTAAAACAAAAAACAAAAAACAAACAAACAAAAAAAAAAAAACATAAAATAGGGCTGGGAGTGTAGCTCAGAGGTAGAGCACCCCTGAGTTCAATCCCTAGTACAAACAAACAAACAAATAAATAAATAGAAAATTTCCTAAAAAGAGCTGGGAGTAGCCAGGCATGGTGGTGCATCCTTGTAATCACAGTACTTGGGAGGCTAAGACAGGAAGATCACAGGTTCGCAGCCAGCTTCAGCTACATAGTGAGGTTCTCCACAGCTTAGTGAGACCCTGTTTCAAAATAAAGAATAAAAACTAGGGCTGGGAGTGGAGCTCAGAGGTAGAATGCTCCTGGGTTCAATCCCTAATACCACACACACACAAAAAAAAGATTGATTGATCAATCTGGAAGTGTATCTCAGAGTCTGAATAACCCTGGGTTCAATCTCCGGTACCAAATAAAGCAGTGACAGGGAGGCAGAAGACCTCCCTCACCAGGTCCCTAGTTCACTCCGGGCCTTCTTTCCCAATGTGACTAAGGTCGTCACCATATTCCTTGTACCCCAACTTCCCCTGTGAAGAGTGGTGCCTGCCACCTGCTTCCTAATAGCTCATCTCCCTGTACCAAGGGTACAGCCCAAAGGCACTCTACCAATGAGCTACATCCCAGCCCTCTTTATTTTTATTATTATTATTATTTTGTGGTACTGGAAATTGAACCCAGGAGCATTTTACCTCCGAGCTATACTCCCCCAGCCCTATTTCTTTATTTATTTTTTATTCTGAAACAGGGTCTCACTAAGCTGAGGAGGGCCTCACTAAGTAGCTGAGGCTGGTGGAGAACCTGCTATCATCCTGCCTCAGCTTCCCAAGTACTGGAATTACAAGTGTGTGCCACCACATCCGGGCCTTTTTATTTTTTATTGTGAGACTGGCTCTTATTATGTTGTCCAGGCTCACCTCAAACCTTAGATTCTCCTGCCCCAGCCTTCCAGTCTCTGGGATTACAGGTTTGTGGCACCACACCCAGCTCACAGCTTGTCTTCTCTGACTTAGCCAACACCCTCTGAAAGCCTGGCCTTTTCATTGGGTATAATCTAAACTTTCTAAAATTCAACTCCTCACCAGGCGTGGTGGCTCACGCTTGTAATCCCAGCACTTAGAAGGCTGAGACAGGAGGATCGCGAAGGTTCAAAGCCAGCCCCAGCTACCTAGTGAGGCTCTCAGCAACTTAGTGAGACCCTGTTTCAAAATGAAATATAATATAGGTCTGGGATTGTAGCCCAGGGGTAGAAAGCCCCTGGATTCCATATTCAATACCACCCCCCAAAAAAATATTCCACTCCTCTTTGCAAGTCTTCCTGATTCCCACTCCCACTTAGCCTCTCCCAGCAGGGGCTCAGCAGAATCCTAGGACTGGATTGTGAACACTACTTACTAGAGCTGCTTCTGCATGCAGATATCACCTTCTCTGTGCTGTGTCCTAATGCCCCTCCCCCCAAAACCCAAGTGAGCCCTTGCACTCGGTAGATGCTAGAGACGCCAATGGACTGGTTGGACTGAACGACTGATGCCGAGGCCGCGGCTGCGATCGTCAGGATTCCATAGTCTTCGCTCCCCGGGCCACCCAGAGGGCTTCCATGGCAGAGCCGCTGCTGAGTAGAGAGCTCATCTGATTCATTAATTAACGCAAACACTGTTCATCCAAATGCTCCAGGGCATGGTTTAAAAAAAAAAAACCAGAACATTTAAAGAATGATAAAAAATAACCTTTGCTAGCACAGAAATAGCTGAAGTTTTACTCCTAGCCTTCCATCCCTGCAGCAATCCCTCCATCCTCCATCAGCCTCCTACCCCTACCCCGACACCACTTCATCATCCCCTTTTCCCACCTTCCCTACCTTGTGCTTCTTGGGTGGTGAGCAGAATTCCTGCCAGAGTTTGCTAATTGGGTTAATGGAGTGACTGTGCAATTGTTCTCTCCCTCTGCGCCCGACCCACCTCCTGGCTGCTGGCCGCTGGCCCTACCTGCCTCTCATCTGGTCAGGATCACTAATTTGCAACAACAACTTCCATTGTCATCCACATATGGGACTTTGGGGTTTCAAGTGAATCTCCGTAAGGCAGAGCACAGAAAATGCTATTTTCGTTGGTCTGGTCTACAATGGGGCCATTCTGCGGGGTTTTTGGGCGGTGTGGGGCTGCCTGGGGGAAGGGGAAATCAGAGCCATCATGGGACCCAGGCCAGAGAGCGGTGTGCTGAGAAGGAGGGGGAAGGACGGAGGGGAACAGGCAGGGGCAAAATCCTGACCTTTTCTTCCAGTTACTTGGATTTGTATTTCATTTTCATCAGTTTCAAATGAGACCTGCAGGCCCAGTGCCCCAAGAATCTCAGTGCCCCTCAGGCCTTTGGCCTCTTGTCTCTGGAACAGGCGGCCACAGAGGTTGGGCAGCAGGTAACCTGGCCTGACCCCGCTTCTCCGAGGAGGCAGCATCGAGGGTGGCCTTTCCCACCCCCAAGGTTCAATTGGAGCCTGTTCTCTCTCAACACTCTTGGGAAAAGAAGAGCATGGAGGCTTTCTCCCCCCCCCCCCCTTGGTTCTGCTTGGAATCTGTTTCACTTAAAGGGATCATTACCTGCCCAAAGTATGGAAATGTCAGCATTCTTGGAGTGGGTACAACTGGGACAGGGAGAGACAGCCTCCAGGGACTCTGAGATGCCCCTGGGGAGCTTTTGGCTGTGGTGGCGGTGCTAGGACAGTCTCTGTTCCCAGGCTCCCGGGCCTGCCCCCACCACTTACACAGGGGCTTTATTTCTCAGCTTGACTCCTTGCCCTCCTGATGCTCCCCTCCCCCGCCACCTCAAAGCCTTCTTCAGGTTCCCTAGGCCACTCCGGGGTTCTGATCAAAACTGGGGAGTGATGGGCTAGGAGTGTGGTTCGCTGGTTAAGCACCTTCCTAGCAGGCTGGGAACTTTGAATTCAATCTTCAACACCATACTCCCCAAAAATTTTAATTAAGGGGCGGGCCTGTAATCCCAGTACTTGAGAAATTGATACAGGAGGATCGCAGATTTGAGGTCAGCCTCAGCAAGTTAGGAAGATCCCTAGTAACTTAGCCAGATCCATCTTCAAAATAAAAAAACAGAGTCAGGCCAGGGGTATAGCTCACGGCTAGACTATCCTTGGGTTCAATTCCCAGCACCTCCCCCAAAAACCCCACACATACAAATTCAGCCAGACATAGCGACACATGCCTGTGGTCCAAGTACTTGAGAGGCTGAGACAGGAGGAGACCAGCCTCAGCAACTAAGCAGGACTCTCAGCAACTTGGTGAGACTCTGCTCCAGGACAACAAAACTAAAAGTGCTGAGGGTGAAGCCTGGAGGTACCACCACCATCACACACACACACACACACACACACACACACACACACACACACTCACACTAGTTTGGTACTTCATACCTACAGTGACATCTTATATTGTCCTGTCTTGTGACTGGTTTACCTCCTAACTCCCCCACACCTTCGAAGGCAGGAAAGGCGCAGGCCTCTTTGGAACCCCAGCGTGCCGTGCACTGTTAGGGTAGATGCTCCATCAGGGCTTGTTCCTGCTTCAGTTGTGGTGCTTTGTGAATCTGCCTGGCAGCGCCTCCTCATCTGCTCTCCTTAGCTTATAAACATCTGGTGCACATCTTTGTATTCATTGCAGCACATCCAGCAGGGACACAGACCCAAAATAGGTGTTCAATAAGCGATTAGTGAATTCAACTAGATTGGAAATTCCTGGCAATCACGCGGAGCTAAGGCTCTCTCACGACAGGAAGTGACTGGGCAGAGGCAAGGGCGCACCAGCTCCTTCCCAGCTGAGCCGCCCGCCCGCCCCGCGTGCTGAGTGGAGCCAGCCTGCTCAGCCCTCAAGGACATTTGTCTCCCCTGACTGTCTGCACACCACTGCCCTCCACTGGACACAGAGCCAAAGCTGCCCTGAGCCCCTGGCCGGCCAGGACTTGCTCAGGTTTCTTTCCCTCCCTATTTGGGACAATAGTCCTGGGCTAACCGGTTTCTCCGTTGGCCTCTTTTTAGGTTTGTTTTACCCTGACTGCCCTGCATTGACTCCATGAAACCTGGGAAGTTACGAGGAGAACAAGGTCTTCTTTGACTCCTGGCACATAGTGGGTTGGATAAATATTGAATGTGAGAAATAAACACAGCAATACACATTTCTGGCATGCCAGCTGCACTTTGGGAACTATTATTAGGATCATTAATGGGAGAATCCACTGAACAACTTACACCTGTTCCCCGTCTAGAACGGCTACGGTGCTAATTTTAGAAGACAATTCAGAAAAACAGAGACAAAAAGATTCAAGCAGAAGACTTCAAAACCAGTTATTCCTCTCAATTATTTTGTTTTAATTTTGTAATGCTAATGGTCAAACCCAGGGTCTGGTCTACCCCAGAGACACATTACTTCCAAAATCTTTGCGAGGGGGCCACTAGCATTGAACCCAGGGGCATTCTACCTCTGAGATACAAAGGTAGAATTTTTAGTTTTAGTTTTTAGTTTGAAACAGTGTCTTAATATGTTGCTGAGGAGACCTTCAGCAATGCTACATTGCTGGCCACTGCTTCAAACCTGTGCTCCTCCTGTCTCAGCCTACCAAGTACTAGGATTACAGGCATGTACCTCTACATCCGGCTCACCTCCAAAATCTTAAAAAGAACCATCCCCAGCCTCCTTCTTCCTCTTGCTTAACTGCAGCCCTGTGGTAAAAGATTTGGAACTAGAGAAAAATGGAAGGAAAACAAACCCAGGTACCCCTGAATCTCAGGAGTTAGATGGCTCTCTCCCTCCTGGTGACATGCTTTCTGTCTTCATTTATTGGTGTTTGTAAACTTGCCTTACGGTCTCCGTTCCTGACCTCATTAGCTTAAAACAGTTTGCCCAAGCTGAGTGGCGGTGCAGACCTGTAATCCCAGTACTTGGAAGGCTGAGGCAAGAGGCTCACAGTTCAAGGACAGCCTCAACAAGTAGTGGGACTCTTATCAACCTAACTAGAAATTTTTTTTTTCAAAATAAAAATAAGATTGGGCTGGAGGTAAAGCTTGGAGGTAGAATGGCCCTGGGTTCAATCCCCACAGTGCCACAAAACAAACAAACAATCAAACAAACTAACAAACCACTTTGTCCAGCATAATGCATAGCCTGTAAAAGATCTGTGATACAGCTGGGCATGGTGGCGTGAGCTTGTAATCTCTGCATTTGGGAGGCTGAGACCTGAGGATCACAGTTCACGGACAGCCTCAGCTACTTAGTGAGGTCCTTTGCAACTCAGTGAGACCCGGTTTCAAATTAAGAGTAAAAAATAGGGCAGGGGGTGTGGCTCAGAGAAAGAATGCCTCTGGATTCCATCCCCAGACCCCCCCCCAAAAAACAATCTGTGATACATAGTTATTAGATTCCTGATGGTCAAATAAAGTACATGAGTGGCTAATAATTTTACAGCTTGTTGGAATCTAGAAAGGTAAGATGGTGTCTGTGCCAATATTACATAATCTCACCAGCAGAGACTGGGCTCCACCTTATAACCAAACACAACACACGGGAAAATTGAATTTAAGCAATCTTACTTAAGGTCAGGCCAAATTTCCCAAGGGACTTACCGAGATACTTTTATTTTCTAGAGCCTGGTACTTTGGGAATCCCATTGCTGAGGAATCAGGAAAGGCGGCCAGAACAGAACAAGAACAGGAAAGGTCAGAGAGGGAGGAGGAGGAGCAAGGAAGAATGGGTTTAGGAAAACCCAAGAGCATGAGAAAGTTAGAGGGTGCCCAGTGCCCTCTGGAGCTGAATGACTGAGTCAACAAAGGACTGAGGGGTGTGTGCTGTGCACTCCCAAGGTACCAGGCTTTGGTTTTTCTCCCTCTCAAGTTCTTCCTACATGACACCCTTGGGGTTTTAACTACTACTTCCATGCTGTAGGACCCCTGGTTTTAGAGGATTCAGTACATAGTCAGCGGGTCCCAAGACAGAAGCATCATGGTAGAAGGGAGGGTGGAGGAAACCTGCTCAGCTCATGGCTCCACCTGGGTCCCACTAGTCTACTAGCCACCAACGAATACACTAAACACTAATTAATCCATCATGGATAAACCCACCGATGAGCTTGGAGCCTCTTGATTCAATCACTGCCTAAAACCCCCACCTCTTAACCTTGCTTTAAGACATTACTTTTAATACATGAGCTTCTGGGGGACCTTTAGATCCAAACCACAGCCCACTGTGCCCACCCCATCTCCATCAAACTGATTGCACGGGTTGCCAGTGGACCTTCATCTTTCCTCCTTTAAGCTATTGGTGATATTTTCATCAGCGCGACGAAAATCCAACACAGTGTAAGACCAGTTCTCACGGGAAGGAGCTCCAATGGGAGACAAAGGAACAAAGCCAAACACGGGCAGTTACTAGGGCTAACCCGGCTTCTGTATTGCAATGGTTACATTTTCTAAAAATCAAAGTAGAGCCAGGCTATAATCCCAGTACTTGGGAGGCTGAGACAGGAGGGTCGCAGGCTCATGGCCAGCCTCCGCTGCTTAATGAGGCTCTCTGCAACTTAGAGAGACCTTGTTTCAAAATAAAGGATAAAAATAGGGTTGGGGGCCAGGTGTGGTGGCACATGCTTGTATTTCCTAGTACTTGGGAGGCTAAGACAGAAGGATCATGAATTCACCACCAGCCTCAGCTACTTAGTGAGGCCCTCTGTAACTCAGTGAGATCTTGCTTCAAAATAAAGAATAAAAAATAGGGCCAGGGGTATAGCTTGGAGGTAGAATGCCCCTGGGTTCCATCCTCAGCACTGAAAACAAAAATAGGGCTGGGGGTGTACTTGGAGGTAGGATGCCCGGGTTTAATCCCCAGCACTGTAAAAATAAATTAAAAAATTAAAATGAAAATTAACAATTCCACTTCCTGTTGTGAGCAACATCTGCTGGATGGTCACATGCTGGACAATCAAGAGCCAAGGCCAATCTGTTTCATATAATTTCTCAGGCTCGGTTTCTTCATCACCTGTAAAGGAGAGTTGCAAAGATCCGTAATCCTTGGGGCCAAAATCCTTGGGGCCACATGTGTTTTGGAATTCACAGCCTGATGGGCTCTAGAGAAGATGGTGCTGGTCCATCCATTACATAATCCCACCAGCAGAGTCTGGGCTCCACCCTGTAACCAAACATACCACATGGGACAAATAGACTTTAAGCTATCTTGTTAAGGTCAGGCCAGATTCCTACCAAGGGGCTTACCAAGATACTTTTATTTTCTAGAGCTTTTTTAGAGTTTTGGAATTATGACAAGGACCTCCCCAGTAAAGTTGTTTCAGCTCAGATGAAAGAAGTATGTGAAAATAAAGCAGACAGGCTAACCACAAAGAGTACGGAGGCTTCTCATTGGGGGATGAAAGGGATTCCTTTTTTCCTGACATTAAGCCTGTGTGGGCAATTTATAAAGGATACCCTCTGGTAGCCTTTTGGAAACTGTCTCTACAGCTGGAAAGGAACAACCTCGTTTAAAGAATTCTCCCGAGTGCAGCTGGAAACATGTCCCCCTCTGTCATGTCTCTCCCTCCGCAGGGGCCTGGCCAGGCCAAGCTGGGAGATGCTGGCACTCCTAGCATGGGGCCTTCCACATGGATCGGGTGTCCGCTGTCATCCTCCCCGTGGACTGTGAGCACTATGGGACAGGAACAGGCCTGTCTGCAATGCCTGACACGGCTCCAGGTCTTTGCCAGGGGGTGCCCTTCAGATATTTTTTTTGCAAAAATGAATAGAAATTGCTCTTTTATGTTGTGTGTGGTGATAGAAGACAGAGCCGGCATCATCTCAACTTCCACTGTTTTCATCTTTGGGCAAGCACCCCTCTTCCCAAGAGGTCATTCCACCCGACCCCAGCCTCTGCCTCTGCTCACAGCCTCAACGCACACAGCATGAGGATTTGGGAAACAAAACCAGCTGACTACCCCGGGGGCAGTTGAGCCTACCTATGGAGATTGCTTTGTATGTTACATCCCAATGACAGTGGCTCTTCTGAATCTTCTCCTTAAGGTTCCACGCCCGCTTTTCCCCTCCTAACTCAGGAAATGTTCATGCCTTTTGGATGAAACAGACATTGTCTTTCTTGGCTGGGAATTGGGGAAGGGCTAATTGAGTGATGTGTGCATGCATGCCTCTTCCATCTTGCACTCCATTGAGATGTATGACTACAAGGCACCAATGAAAAAATAAAAAAATAAATGTTCCTATCTTGCCCGTGTCTACCTATTCTCACACATCCTCACTCCTCTTCTTCCTTCCCCACATCAAAGGCTGTGGCGAACCTTCTGCTTCCGCTCATGTGGGCCTTGGCTCTTCCCTTCACGTCTCCTCTCTCCTCCACATTTTCTCTCTCTCCATTTCTCCTGAGTCGTTCCCTGAAAGTTATAAATAGCACAGAATCCATAGTGAAACATAACATTCTTTGCCTGCTGTTCTCCTGGCATCTTAACTCTTCCTCATGACAAAACTCTTACAGGGAACAGTCTAACGCAGCGGCCATCGCTCCCCTCCCTCTTCAGCCTCCTGTAGTCAGATCCACCCTGAACTGCAGCCCACGCGAGGCCCCCTTGACCCCAACAGTGAAAGTTAGTCGATTTGTTTTGGTTCTCACTGTGCTTATACCCTATCTGCCGCCTGATACAACGGGTGCTTCCTCTTCCAAAACCCTCTCCATCCCTCGCTCCCCAGACACTCCAAGTCTCCTTACTTCTCCGGTAATCTCCTCAGCCCCCTTGGCGGAGTCTACGCCTTCTCTCTCTCTAAATCTCTGCACCTGTGACTGTTTCCCAGAGTTTGCCCTTGGTCCTCTGGTGCTGCGTTCTCTCCCCAAGAAGGCTCCACTCAGATCTATCTGCTGATGATTTGTACATCAAACCATTCCTGGCCTTTCAGATTGAGACTCCCAGCTAAGCTACCGGACATGTCCACCTGGGCATCCCAAAGAGATGTCATGCTCATCGTCTTCCCTAATGCGATATCCTTGAACCTGTTCTTCCATTGCCCTTTATCAGCCAATGGGATCCACTGGCCTGGGATGCATCCTCTACTATTTCCTTTCCCGCATACCTGACATCCAGTCATCCACCTGGTAAACCTCGAATCTGTATCCTCTCCATCCCGAAGCTTGTGCTTTGATCCAGATGCATGGTCTCTAATGCCTCTACCACTGCAGTAGCATCTTAGACGTCTCCCTGCCTCCAGGCTTGCTCCACCTCCGTTCAGTTTGATGTATAGCTGCAGTGGTATAAAGTGCAAATCTGGCCAGGTGTTGTCGCACAGGCCTGTAGTCCCAGCTGCTCAGTACACAGAGGCAGAAGCATTGCTTAAGCCACGAGTTCAAGGCCAGTCTGGGCAACAGTGCAGGTCCTCTTCTCAAAGAAATGAAACCTGCTTAAAGACTTTCATTGGACAGGAAAAACTAATCTATAGAAATAGAAAGCATATCCATGGGACTAGGAGTAGGACTGGGGACAGAATGAGGAAACTTTTCGGAGATGAAGTGTTATGCGCGCGTGTATGTGTATATATACAGCCCAGAGGACTTTATTTGTTTTTACATCTATTATGCCATGAATAGGTTCCAGCGGCCCAGGCTCCTTCCCATCGGTTCTCACAAAGTGCGCTTCTCTGGGTGGAGCGGGCTGGCGCTTCAGCTGAACCCAGGCGCCTTTCTCTTTGGCTTCCTTCTGCTTCTGATCATTTTCTTTCACCCGCTTCAGGAAGCTGTCTCGACTCTTAGAGGGCTTAATATGCTCAATACGCACGTGAATTCTTTTAGCAAACATTTTGCCCTTGACCTGCTTGTTTCCCACAGTGCCAACAGCATGCTGGGTAACATTACTCTTCCAGTTGCCATGGTAACATTTGCGGCCATCCTTTTGAACAGCACCCATTCCCTTAGTGTCTGCAGCATCACCCCCTTATGGATTCGCATGTATGTGGCCAGGGGAACAGCTCCAAGATTTCTAAGAGGCCCAGAGAACGTGACGGTTCCTCTCCTCTTCCCTGTTGTGTTCGTCACTTTGGCGACTTACTGGAGGATGGCGGCGAGAGTGAAGTGTTCTGTATTTTGACTGTGGTATTGAGCATGTGGGTAAATAACCAGCAGGTATATACATTTGTCAAAATGCATCAGACTACATGCTTAAAGTTGGTGTGTTTTATTGTGTGTATAATACACCTCAACAAACTTTATTTTTAAAAGGTAACTTTTCTGCCAGGCGTGGTGGCGCATGCTTGTAATCCCAGCATTCGGGAGGCTGAGACAGGAGGATTGCAGTTCCCAGACAGCCTCAGCTACTTAGTGAGGCCCTCTGCAACTCAGTGAGACCCTGTTTCAAAATAATTAATAATAATAATAATAATAATAATAATAAAAACAGGGCTGGGGGTGTAGCTGGGTTCCATCCTCAGAACCGCAAAAAAAAAATAAGGTACCTTTTTTTTTATGACTTTAACTGTCTGAAGAACAAAGTTCAATTCTCCCTCTTCTCTCTCTCGCTCTCTCTCTGTACTGCTCATTGAACCCAAGGGTATTCTACCTAAGTCACACCTCCAGCCTTTTAATTTTTATTTATTTATTTATTTTGGTGGTACTGGGGATGGAACCCTTCTACCTCCGGGGTACACTCCCAGCCCTATTTATATTTTATTTGCAAACAGGGTCTCTTAAGCCAGCGGGGCTGGCTTCGAACCTGCGCGATCCTCCTTTCTCCACCTCCCAAGCGCGGGGATTACAAGTGTGCGCCACCACGCCCGGCTTATTTTTTGTTTTGAAATAGGGTCTTGCTAAATTGTTGAGGCTGGCCTCCAACCTGTGATCCTCCTGTCTCAGCCTCCCAAATACTGGGATTACAAGCATGCACCCCATGCCTAGCTCAAAGTTCAAATGTCTTACCCTACCACGAGATGATATGGCTTCTCCCCTTGCTTCTCTTCCCCCAACCCCTAAATACCAGCTTGCATCACCTCTATGAACCTCCTCCTCTACCCAAAAGTGGCCGTACGTTTGCACCCCACTGACCCACTATAAATGTCTACCATAGAAAGCTTTTTGTTTGCAGTCTTATTATGTTCCCTCCATTCACTGGGCTCTGAGTGTGACAACTGGAGTTCTTCATTCCCCCCTGTGGTACTGGAGATTGAGTAACCCAGGGACATTCTACCTCCGAGCTACACCCCCAGCCCTAATTTTTATTCTTTATTTTGAAACAGGATCTCACTAAGTTCTGGAGAGCCTAAGTAGCTGAGGCTGGCGGAGAACCTGCTATCCTCCTGTCTCAAGTATCGGGATTACAGGCGTGCGCCACCCTCCCGGGCCGGCTCCGCTGGGCCTTTTTCATCTACTTTCGGGTATCCCGGCGCCTATCACAGAGCCGCGCGACCTGGGCTTTCCCGACGCGGCCCAGGCCGGGGAGCAGCAGGCTAGATGCCGCTCCTCCACGCCTGCAGGGAGCGCGCTGACAGCTACCATCCGTCACCTTGCTCTCGACTTCTCCTGGCCGGCTCCCAGAGTCCCTCGCTCGCGGCTCCGCCCCCTCGTCGTGCCGACCCGGCTGCCCATTGGCCGAGCGCAGCCAGTGCTGTCCAATGGGGCGAGGCGTTGGAGCGAGGAGGCGCCACCATCTCCGGGCGTTCGGGACGTCTGCGTGGGTCGGCGGCTGCGTACTGCGGGAGCGCAGTGGGCCGCTCGCCGCCGCTCGGGTCCGCGCCCTCGCCTCAGCCCGGCCCGCCGCGGGCCGCCATGCCGCAGTACCAGACGTGGGAGGAGTTCAGCCGCGCCGCCGAGAAGCTCTATCTCGCCGAGCCCATGAAGGTAAGGCTGGCGGGGCCTCGGCGCTCTCGAGACCCCCGGAGAGCTGGGCGAGAGCGGAGACGGACTCGCCACGTCGAATTGCCCCGGGACCCCCCGACATTCTCCGTTCGGTGGCTCAGTGAGGTCCTGCTGACCAAGCCCCGAGCTGCCCCAGGGCTCCGGTTTGTTTACGGATCGCCCCGCAGCTTCCGCTTCCTGTCCCTCAGCTGTCAGGGTTCCCGTTTCCCGAACCCAGACGTCTGTATACAGCGGCGTTCTTGAAACAGCCCTGCAGAATAATAGGGCTTTTTAATCTTTTAATGGCCAGGGACGTTTTTGAGCACTTGAGAATGCTTGCACCCTTTTTCTCAGCAAATCATACTTAGGTAAATGTTTGCAAACAGTTTCATTTCCCATCTCACACTCCACTTCCCCCTCGCCAAGTCGATTAGGCTCTGTGGGAAATACAAAGGTAAGATTCAGCCCATCCCCTAAGGCACTGGTGTTATTGGAGGGTACCTTGAATCAGGGTGTTGTGAATATACTCTTTAGAGAAGAAAGAAAACGGAACGCAGTTAATAAATCTCATAAAAGTTAGCTCTGTTAACCACTTTTTGTTTGGTTTTCAGAACTGTCTTGAGGCTTCTAATGCTGCATTGTAACTATTTTGAAATTATATTCTTTTTTGTCTTATAGATTCTTGCAGTTTTTGTTTGTTTTTGCGGTACTGGGGTGGAACCCAGGGACATTCCACCTCTGAGCTACACCCCCAGCCCTATTTTTTATTCTTTATTTTGAAACAGGGTTTCAGTAAGTTGCAAAGGGCCTCACTAAGTAGCTGAGGCTGTTGCTGAACCGTGATCCTCCTGCCTCAGCCTCCCGGATGCTGGGATTACAAGCGTGCCACCTCGCCTGGCTAGGAGTAATCTTGTTTTTGAAAAAGTTGTTGATAAGACTTCTTTTTAAGGCAGGATTCTTTTAGGCAATCGTCATCATATTGTACCTTTATGATAAAGACATAATTTTGCTGACTAGTCTGAATATACCTCTCTGGAGTGGTGGAAAAGTGGAAGCTGAGCTGGACTCCAGCATTGTCTTGAGAATTGATTTGGACTCTACATTCTTGCTCATTCCCTTTCCTCCTTTTCCCGTCATTCCTCTGTAGCTAGGTGTGCTGGTATATATTCTTACTACTGAAAAGTGCCAAACTGCCCTTTAGTGTCATAGACATTTCCTGACTATGAATGTGTTTAGAGACTTTTTAGTACATCTTTTCAAACTGGCTGCAAATGCAACATATAATATTTATGTTTTAAAAAAGATAGGCCAGATGTAGTGGCGCATGCCTATAATCCCATACTTAGGAGGCCGGGGCAGGAGGATCGCAGGTTCAAGACCAGCCTCAGCAATCTAATGAGATAATGGGATCCTGTTTCTGAACAAAAAATAAAGAACAAAGTATAACACTGGGAATGAACTAAAAAAATGTTTTAGTCTCATATCAGTAATGATAAGATTATACTAAAGGTGATTTTAGATGTTTTGGATTGTACCTGAAGACCAAATTAGTTTTTATTTAATTTTTTTATTGGTGCACTATAATCTCACATCTCATGTTGACAGTGGCATACATTCACACAGTACTTGGTGCCCCCACCGTTTCCCCTGTTCCCTCCCTCCCAATACTGAGTGTCCAGGTTAACAATGTTATACTCACATGTATACACATATTCAAACGTAGCTTTTCTATTATTAAATCTGAGCCTTCTTCCTCCCCTCCCCTTCCTTTCTGGCTTTGGTGAGGTTTCCCCTCCATTATCTGGAGCCCCTCTGGTATCCCTAATACTCCCTAGCTTGAGCATATTAGAGAAAACATATGTCCCTTCTCTTTCTGTGCTTGACTACTTTCACTTAACGTAATGTTCTCCAAAGACCAAATTATGAGAAATGTCATCTGTCTTTACTGTTTCTAAATATGGGTTTTTATTTCAGGTACGTGTGGTTCTCAAATACCGGCATTCTGATGGGAATTTGTGTGTTAAAGTAACAGATGATTCTGTTGTAAGTATACATTTTTATTTATAGTATACTTTCATATTTGAGTTGCTCATTTGTTTGAAATTATTTACATAGAATTCAGGTAGATTACCTATTAGAATAATTATTTTCCATTTCATTCCAAAATGAAAAACCTCATTCTAGAAGCTACTTTTATAGACTCTTAGGAAATAACGCTTAATTGTATAAACAATGTACTTTAATACAAGTTAAAGACTTTGTTGTATCTCTCCTTCCCTGGTGTGCTCACTCTTGTATTTTTTGGAAGCCTTTCTACCTCCGGGCTACACTCCCAGACCTATTTTTATACTTTTTATTTGGAAACAGGGTCTCTTAAGCCAGCGCGGTCCTCCTGTCTCTGCCTCCCAAGCGCGGGATTACAAGCGTGCTCCACCATGCCTGGCTTGCTCTTGTATTTTCCTGGAATCCATTTATTCCTTGGCCCTCTGTCACCTGGTTTCTACCTACAGTGTTCCACTCACACTGCTCTTAGCGAAAGCGCAGCATAGCACCTTAATTCATCCTTCCTTCCTTCCTTCCTTCCTTCCTTCCTTCCTTGCTTGCTTGCTTTGCTTGCTTGCTTGCTTGCTTGCTTGCTTGCTTGCTTGCTTGCTTGCTTGCTTTTGCAGTATTGGGGATGGAACCTAGGGGCTTTGTACCTCTGAGCTATACCCCCAGTCCTATTTTTTAGTCCTTATTTTTTGAAACAGGGTCTCACTGAGTTGTGGAGGGGTCTCGCTAAGTAGCTGAGGCTGTCTGGGAACCACGATCCTCCGGTCTCTGCCTCCCGAATGCTGGGATTACAAGTGCACCCCACCACGCCCGGCAGCACCTTGATTTTCAAAGCCATTGGTCTCTTCAGTTTATTTTGCGCTGTCTTGCAGCTTGTGATACAAAGATCACACTCTGACGGAAATAATAATTTTTTACATTTGGGGCTCCGTTTTATTCTGCTTTCTATTTCTGCATTTCCATTTTTTTCTTTGCTGATTATTTCTTCGGCGTACCCCCATAAGTACTTGTTTCCCCAGGATTCTGTCCTTGGTTGTTTTTTTTATACCACTACTTTTGGAGGAGTCCATGTTGTTGTATCTGGTGCTTCCTATTTTTTTGTCTACTTGCAAATTTTTATGTTTACCTCCTGTCTTTCTTCTGATGTCTTTAATTTTTTTTTTTTTTTAATGGTACTGGGGTTGAACCCAGAGGCATTCTACCACTGAGCTGTACCCACAGCCATATTTTTTAATTCTTTATTTTGAAACAGGGCCTTACTAAGTAGCTGAGGCTGGCCTCGAACCTGCAATCCTCCTGTCTCAGCCTCCCAAGTACTGGGATTACAAGCATGTGCAACCATGCCCAGTCTGATGCTTTAACTTAGTGAGGTCCTGTTTCCAAATAAGGAATAAAAAATAGGGCTGTGGGTATAGCTCAGAGGAAGAATGCCCCTGAGTTCCGTCCTTAGCACCACTTCTCTCACTAATTTTAATCGCTGATAATTCCTTCAGAAAATTCACTCTTAGAACTTCATTATCATCATATAGCTTTGATTATTTTTATAATGAATGCATCACTTTTTTCTAACCCCCTGGTTATCATCATCTTTATGGACCTAAGGTATGTAATGTAGTCTCTAACAGTATTTGTACTAAAATTTGAATGATAGAGAGTAGTAGGACCTCTTGACAGGATTGCCAGATTTGTACAGTACATGGATAAAAGTTTTTTAAAAAGTGATTTAGCTGGGTATAGTGGTACATACTTGTAATCCCAGTACTTAGAAGGCCGAGACAGAGGATTGCAGGTTCACAGGCAACCTCAGCAACTTAGCAAGGTCCTTTGCAAGCTAGCAAAGCCATATCTTAAAATAAAAAACTAAAATAGGTCTGGGTGTGTAGTTCAGAGATGGAATGTCCCTGGGTTGAATTCCCTAGTACCACCACCAAAAAAAAGTGAACTGGTTTTGGCTGGGTAAATTGATTTGATCGTTTGGGTGTGATGAAGTTGGATTTCCAAGTTATTGAAGTTAATGACTTATTAGCACAGGATCATTAGTTCCTGTTTAAAATTTATGTGAATTCTAGTACTTGGGAGGCTGCCACAGGAAGATTGCAGGTTTGCTGACAGCCTTAGCTACATAGGCCCTCTGCAACTTAGTGAAACCCTGTTTCCAAATAAAGAATAAAAAATAGGGCTGGGGATGTAGCTTGGAGGTAGAATGCCCCTGGGTTCAATCCCTGGTACCACCAAAAAAAAAAAAAAAAAAAAAAAATGTATGTGAATCTTTAATATGGGTTTAAAAAAAAGGACCTATTTATAAAATGAGGAAAATTGATGCCACCTGAAAGGAAAATGAGGAAAATTGATGCCACCTGAAAGTTGATAATTTTGAAGATTCTAGAACAAAAAGGTTTTTTTCTCTGTTCTTTTAGGTTTATTTTTGTGTTTGTATTGGGGATAAAACCCAGGGGCCTTCTACCTCCGGGCCCCAAGACCAATTTTTTTTTTTTTAATTTGGAAACAGGGTCTCACTAAGTTGCTGAGACTCACTTTGAACCCATAGTCTTCCTGTCTCAGCCTCCCAAATACTAGGTTTACAAACATGCACCACCACACCTGGTCAAACAAATGGTTTTATGACCAATCATAGCAGATCTTAAATGTATCTTGGTTTGGCTTAAAATTTATGGTAAATACCTTCAGAAAATCAAGATTGGAGAGATTTCTCTGTTTTGATTTACTTGTTGGTCAGCTATAAGCAGGGAATTCTAGACTTAAAAAATTACCATTAAACCCACAATTTCACAAATAAGAAACAGGATCCTAAGATGTCTATGCTTTTTTCTATCATAACTAAGTTATTACTAGATCCCAGAGAGAATATCTAATTGAATTCTTCCTGTTAGATCACAGTAGGATTTTTTTTTCCCCCAGAACTGGGGATGAGATCCTGGGGCATTCTACTTCTGAGCTATACCCCTAACCCTATTTTTATTCTTTATTTTGAAACAGGGTCTCACTGAGTTGCAAAGGGCCTCACTAAGTAGCTGAGGCTGTCCGCGAACCGCGATCCTCCGGTCTCAGCCTCCCAAATGCTGGAATTACAAGCGTGCGCCACCACACCTGGCTAGATCACAGTAGGATTTAACGCAATACTTATTGGTTATTTGCTGAGAAGTTTCTAGCAGAAATCATAATTTTTTCATCCACAGGAGTGGCATTTAAAATACTGCTCTCAGCCAGGCGTGATGGCGCACGTTTGTAATCCCAGCATTTGGGAAGCTGAGACCGGAGGATCGCGGTTCGTGGACAGCCTCAGCTACTTAGTGAGGCCCTCTGCAACTCAGTGAGACCCTGTTTCAAAATAAAGAATAAAAAATTGGCCAGAGGGTGTAGCTTGGAGGTCAGATGCCTCTGGGTTCCATCCCCAGACCCGCAAAAAAAATAAATACACACACACACACACACACACACACACACACACACACACACACACTTATATTTCTCAAGGAACGTAATTGCTGGAGTCTTGGGAACTTGAGTGCAGTTTCTGCAGTTTCCTTCGCATGACCTGCATAGAGAATAGGACAAAATGATGTTAGGAAAGTCTCTCAGTGTTTTACCAACTACATGTTTTCTGCATTTTCAAAATCAAGTTTGACTTTGTTAATGTGTACTTTTTAAATATCCAACAGTGTTTGATGTATAAAACAGACCAAGCTCAAGATGTAAAGAAGATCGAGAAATTCCACAGTCAATTAATGCGGCTTATGGTGTCGAGGGAATCCCGCAGTGTGAGCTTGGAATCCGACTGACTGGTTTGAAATGAAGACTGTCATATTTTTAGGAAGTAAATATCTTTTGTGTTTGAGACAGTGTTGGGAAGGAAAATACTGTATGTAACTAGGCTATTCAAAAGCTGAGAGATCATTTTTTGTACTTTCTTTTTAATACTTACTTTAGAAAGCTAGGAATGTAAATTCTTTCAGTTAGAAAGCAGTTACTTCAGATTAAACAAGAAACATATTTGTCTTAGAAACTTTTTGCAGATTATTTGATGTTGAGCAAAATATGTTATTATTCTCTGGTAAATTTATATCAATAATTTGGAATAATGAGATTAGCCATTCTTAAGTTTGTCTTAAAAGAAGTTGAAATGTAACCATTTTGCTGGATCTTATATTTCTTTTGGAGCATAAATTTGTGCTGTAAATAACCAATAAATATATGGTAACTGGAATTAACTATTAGTAATATGTCTCATGTAGTAGTGTACTTTTCAATTACATGTAAAAGTAATTAGGAATAAGTTTAAGCTATAGATTGATCTCAAAGGTATTCTGTCTCTGAGCTACACCCCAGCCCTATTTTATTTTTTATTATGAAACAAGGTCTCCATAAGTTGCTGAGGCTAGCTTTGAACCTCCCAAGTACTAGTATTATAGGCATGCACTATCATACCCGACTAACATTTATATTTTTTGTGTGATGTTGGGGTTTGAACCTAGGGGCATTCTTTCTCCTAGTTACACCCCCAGCACTATTTTATTTTCGTTTACTTTTTTGTGGCACTAAGAACCCAGTGGCATTTTACCTGGGAGCTACACCCCAGCCTTATTTTTTATTATTATTATTTTTATTTTTATTTTGAAACAGTCTTACTAGATTGAAAGGGTTTCTACTTGCTGACTGGGGATGGAACCCTTCTACCTCCAGGCTACACTTCCAGACCTATTTTATATTTTATTTGGAAATAGGGTCTCTTAAGCCAGCAAGGCTAGCTTCAACCTGTGTGATCCTCCTGTCTCTGCCTCCCAAGCATGGGGATTACAAGTGTGTGCCACCACGCCCGGCCTCCTGTCTCAGTGTTTCAAATACTGAGATTACAGGAATGTACCACCACACCCAGCCCTATTTTATTATATTATTTATTTATATTATAAATTATATTATTTATTTATTTAATTATTTATGTGCAGTACTAGAGATGAAACCCAGGGGCATTCTACCTCCAAGCTATACCCTCAGGCCTATTTCTTAGTCTTTATTTTGAAACAAGATCTCACTGAGTTGCAGAGGACCTCACTAAGTAGCTGAGGCTGTCTGGGAACCATTATCTTCCTGCCTCTGCCTCCCGAATGCTGGGATTATAAGCATGCATCACCACGCCCAATCCCTATTTTATTTTTATTTGGAAATGGTCACACTTAAGTTGCTGAGGCTGGCTTCAAACCTACAATTCTTCTGTCTCAAACTCCCTAGTACTGGGATTACAGGCTTGTGCCACTGCTCCTGGATAATTTCTACTTTTTAACACTGAATTATAAAGGCAAACATGAAAGGGAGGGACTTGTATTTGGGTTCTTTGAATCCTTGTGACTTAAAGCACAAGGTTAAGAGCAGAGGTTCCAGCTGGGTGTGGTGGTACATGCTTGTAATCCCAGTATTTGGGAAGCTGAGATAATAGGATTTCAGGGTCTCAGCTAGCCTAAGCAACTATGGTGAGGGCTTCTATAGCTCAGTGAAGTCTTATTTCAAAATAAAAAATAAGGCTGGAGGTCCCTGGATTTAATCTCCAGTATTACAAAAACAAGAGCAGAAGTTCCAAGTCAGACTGCCCAGGTTGTAATCTTGACTCCACTACCTCCTAGCTGTCCTTTGGCAAGGTACTTCCCTAAGTAGTCATTTTCTTCTCTCGGAAATTCAGCTAACAGTGGTACCTTCCTCACTGAAATGTTAAGAGGATTACGTGGCCCATTTAAGGTTTTAGCACAGTGCCTGGAACACAGTAAAGGTCAGTAAACTGCAGCTATTTTTATAGTTATTGTTATGATTTTTGTTTTTTCAGGGGAAAGGTTTAGGTAGCCAGCTCTTTGAAGTTTTCTTATAAGGTTTTTAGTTTTGTTTTGTTTTGTAGCACTTGGAATGAAGCCAGGGCCTCATGCATTCAAGCAAGTGTGAGATCAGGGTGTCACTAATTTGCCAGGCTGGCCTCAGCTCTGTGAACCTCCTACGTCACCCTCCTGAGTAGCTAGGATCACAGGTGTACCACCAAGGCTAGCACCCATTAAAGTTTGTTGTAGGTTACATTTATTCTCTGTTGTGAAGGGCTTCTCCCTTTCAGGGATTGTCTAACCTGCTAATTTCTTATCATAAAACATAATTTTGTGTGTGTGTGTGTGTGGTACTGCTGGGGTTCCTGGAAGCCCTTCTACCTCTGGGCTACACTCCCAGACCTATTTTTTTATATCTTTTTATTTGGAAATAGGGTCTCTTAAGCCAACAAGGCTGGCTCTGAACCAGCGCGATCCTCCTGTCTCCACCTGCCAAGCGCAGGGAATTGCAGGCTTGCGCCACCACGCCCGGCTCTTTTTTATTTTTTATTTTGAAACCAGGTCTCACTAAGTGGCAGAAGACCTCACTAAGTGGCTAAGGCTGTCCGCGAACCACGATCCTCTGGGTCTCAGCCTCCCGAATGCTGGGATTACAAACATGCGCCACCATGCCCGGCCATAAAATTCTTTAGTGACAGATCCAGGTCACTGATTAGTGGCAGTGTTGAAGCATTTTTCAGTTGATATCTTCTGTTACTGTTAGAAAAATCTAACATTGACTCTAGGATGGTAGGTAGTAGTCCTGAAAGTGTTCTAAAACTAGTTTAATTAAGCATATGTGAAAGAATGAATTGCCTAAGAACAATAAGTAGGGAAGTCTATTCTGCTTACTAAATGTGAAAAGAACTAAATACCTATATGTGTTTGTTGCACTTTTATTGTTTGCAAAAACTTTTATTAGATGTATATAGCAGTAATGGCAATGATAATACTTTTTTTTTTTTTTTTTTTGTACTGGGGATGGAATCCAGGGGCATTTTACCTCTAAGATATACCCCCTGCCCTATTTTTTATTCTTTATTTTTTATTTTGAACCGGTCTCACTGAATTGCAAAGGGCCTCACCACTAAACGCGATCTTCCTGTCTCATCCTCCGAAATGCTGGGATTACAAGGGTGCGCCACCACGCCCGGCTCTTCTTATTTTTTGAAACGGTCTCACTGAGTTGCAAAGGGCCTCACCTAGAAGTAAGTATTAGGGACTCGAGTGCAGAGAGTGCCAGAACCCCTCAAGGACTAGAAGGGGAAATTCTAATTTTTAAATTTTTTCAGAGATGAATTTATTTAGGAAAGTTGGTGATACATGTTCAAAGGAGAATGTAGGGTCACCTCAAGAGTAAGAGGCATTTGGGGTTTTACAATTCTTATAAGACCTCTGCAAATGGGGTGGGAGGAGACACAGCAGGGGTAGAGGTCTGGACTTCCTCAGAATCCTGTCTAGGTTTGATTAGTGGGTGATGGCTGGATCCTTTGTTTACTAAGCACCTCAGGAATCTCAGTAGGGAGAGGGGCCCTTGTCATTAAAGGTGTGGGCCTATTGAGGCTCTGGCCTAAGATAGATGCTGTAGGATAAAGATAAGGATTATGAAGTTTCTAGGTTTTTTTTTTTTTTTTTTTTTCCCCCTTTGGTACTGGGGAATAGAACCCAGGGACAGTCTACCTCTGAGCTACACCTCCAGCCCCATTTTTTTTTTTTTTTTTTTTTTGAAACAGGGTCTTTCACTGAGTTGCAGAGGGCGTTCTCGAACCACAATTCTGCTGTCTCAGTCTTCCAAATGCTGGGATTACAAGCATGTGGCACCACACAGGCTTTTAAGTTTCTAGATTTTAAAATTACAATGTCCCTTTTCTTCCCAGCTTGTCTCCCTTCTACCTAATGTTTTTATTTCTCCTGTCCTACCTCATTTTCCCCTTCCCCCAGACTTCAATCCCTTTATCTTAAAGGTTGATAAAAGGTGAAAGTCTAAGCCGGTGGGCATGGTGGCACTCTGTAATATCCAGTGCTTGGGAGGGAGGCTGAGACAGTAGGATTGCACAGGTTCGAAGCCAGCCTCAGTGCTTAGTGAGGCTCTCAGCAACTTAGTGAGGTCTGAGAGTATAGCCCGAAGGTAGCAAGCCTCTGGGTTCCATCCCTAGCACCACACACAAAAAAGGTGAAAGTTATCTTCAATAGATTCTTCAGTGTTGAATAGGGGCAAAGGCCCTGCCTAGCTAGGGATCACAAGTCTCATCCAGATTGGTCCAAAAGAGACATAGGAAGGTTAGAGTTTGTTGGCTATAGAATCATTGTCCTTTAATGTTCTGAAAAAGCAGAAATATGCAAGATACTAACTCCTGACAACAGTAAATTGAATGACAGGAATATTTTGATGAAAAGTATAGTGGCCAAGAAAATGAGAAGGTGTGTGTGTGTGTGTGTGTGTGTGTGTGTGTGTGTGTTACTGGAGATTGAACTCAATAGCATTCTACCTCCAAGCTACAAACTACATCCCCAGCCCTTTTATTATTTGGAAAGAGGGCCTCCCTAAGTTACTAACAGTTTCACTAAGTTGCTGAGGCTGGCTTTGAACCCCCAATCATCCTGTCTCAGTGTCCCAAGTACTGGGATTACAAGCATGTGCGAAAATGAGAATCTTACTCTATCCAGGTGTTCCAGAGAACCAGGAGAATTGAAACTCAAGGCAGAAGCAGACATGTTATTTATTTGGGAGTAAAGGTCTTAAAATGTAGAAGACACATTTTTAGAATTATCAGGGATATAAACACAACTTTTTTTTTTTTTTTGCGGGTCTGGGGATGAAACCAAGGGCATTTGACCTCTGAGATACACCCCTGCCCTATTTTTTATTCTTTATTTTGAAACAAGGTCTCACTAAGCTACGGAAGTCCTCACTATGTATGTACATGAGGCTGCCTGCGAACCGTGATCCTCCGGTCTCGGCCTCCTGAATGCTGGGATTACAAGCACTGTTAACAAGTGCACGCCTGGCTCACAACATTGTTTTAATAATTGCACAGGTTCCTCTTTGTGCTGCAGTTAATATGTCAAGGGCCATTTGATTTTATAAGATGACCTTTCTCATCATTTTCATTTCATCATGTATTAGTGAAATATTCTAAACTGTATAATATAAAGCCTTTTGCATATGTTTTCTAAAGGACTTTATGTGCCATATTACATCTTCATACCCAATTTGGGAAACAAAAAGAGAAACTAGATGATCATACCAGTGACAGGCAGATCTTGTCCACTGATGTAGTTGGGCAAATCGGCTGGACATTCTATAGTTTAGAATGTCCCAGTGTGCACCATCCTATTCAGCTTGGAGGTAGCCATGGCCAGAGGTTGGTGCCACACAGCCGTCGGGTGCCATTTGGTGCTGGACATCTTATTCCTATCTTTAACTTTCAATTAGTGGCAAAACAATTGGGTTTTTTTTTTTTTTTCACTCAAATTACAGATAGCTGTAGATCCAGTGTCTTCATTCCAGGATTCAAGATAAAAGAGAATCTCAAAATAGCTCTTGAAGCTTCTGCTCAAATATCACATCAAATTCTATTGATGAAAGCAAGTCACATGCCCAAATAGCCACATGGAAGGTTATATTCATCCATAGGGAAGGAAGTGCTGGAGGTCACATGGCAAAAAGCAGGTTTCTTTAAATTAACATAGATTCCCAGACTTACTGGCTTAGTGATCCTTTATCAGGAAAAAAAAAATTCACATAGTGTTCCCCAGCCGGGTGCTTCCATTATCCCTGTATTTTTATTGAACACCTCCAGTTGAGCTCGAGGCACCCACCAGCCCTCTGGACACTTTTAGCATCCCCCACCACCAAGACCCAATTTTGGAAATCTACTAAAGCTAGAAAGAGGATGTGTGGGGTATAGGAAGAGTGGAGAGTGGAAGGATCCTCCAGGATATGATGAAATAAGAGGAAGATCAGCCAGGAAGCTTTGTCGGCACAGGCCGCCTCCGCACAGGCCGGCCAGAAGCCCTCCATGCACACCTTTTTAAGAAAATGAAATTGAAGAAAATGTCAATGAATTTACCATGGAGGGTAAATTTTATTTAGTTAGTTATTTTTTATTTTTTGGTGGTACTGGGGTTCCTGGAAACCCTTCTATCTCCTGGCTACACTCCCAGACCTATTTTTATACTTTTTTAAAATTTGGAAACAGGGTCTCTTAAGCCAGCAAGGCTGGCTTCGAACCTGCGCAATCCTCCTGTCTCCGCTTCCCAAGCGTGGGGATTACAAGCGTGCGCCACCACGCCCAGTTGGAGGGTAAATTTTAAATAACTGGTAAAGAAGTTAGTGTTGTAGTGGTGACTGGATATATCTACATATGTGTGTATATGTGTGTGTGTGTGTGTGTATGAAAAGTATTAATTCTAGAGAACACAATGTTATCAGAAAGGAAAATTAATGGTGTGATAGTACATGCTTGTAATTCCATAATACTCAAGAGGTTGAGATAGTAGGGTTTAAGGTTCAAAGCCAGTCTCAGCAACCTAGCAAGACCTTGTTTCAAAACAAAAAATAGGCTTGGGATGTAGCTTGGAGGTAGACTGCCCCTGGGTTTAATTCTCAGTCTTGCACTATGGAATACCCTTGAATTGCATTCATCATAATGAAAACACTGAATATTTTTATGACTGAAGAAAACTATTTTGCAGATACAGAGGAAAATGGGAAATCTGGGTAGTGAGGTCAGTTGAAGAAAGAACTAATATTCCTGTCTGTTGAGGCCTTCAGTAACTAGTTCCTAAAATGAGTTTTGTTTGTTTTGGCACTGGGGATGGAACCCAGGGGCATTCTACCTCTGAGCTGAGCCCTATTTTATTTAATTTTTTTAGAATCCCAAGTACTAGGATTTACAAGGGTGCACCACCACGTCTGGATCTAAAGTGAGATTTTAAAAAACAACTGGGGCCTAGCTGAAACAGGAGAGATCCCAGGTGTGTGGCCAACCTCTGCAACTTAGTGAGACTCTGTTTCAAAATAAAAAATAGAGCTGGGGTGTAGCTCAGAGGTAGAAGAGGTGAAATGCCCCTGGGTTCAATCCCCAGTAATGCAAAAAAGAAAAGAAAAAAAACCCTATGGCTGGAGATACAATTCAGTGGTAGAGGGGACTTACCTAGCATGCACAAAGCCTTGCATTCAATCCCCAACACTGGGGGCGTGGGGGGAGGGAATAAAACCAGCTAAACTGCAAACGTGTGTGTGTGTGTGTGTGTGTGTGTGTGTGTGTGTGTGTGTGTGTGTGTGGTGCTGGGGATGGAACCCAGAGGCTTTCTCCCTTTGGGCTACACTCCCAGACCTATTTTATATTTTATTTGGAAACAGGGTCTCACTAAGGTGCTGAGAGCCTCACTAAGTAGCTGAGGCTGGCTTCAAACCTGCGCAATCCTCCTGTCTCAGCCTCCCAAGCGCAGGGATTACAAGCGTGCGCCACCACGCCCGGCTCAAACATGTTATTTAAAGAGATCAACTAAAATGGTTAAATATGGGTTTTGTTCTTCAAGAACAGAAGAAGGATAAAGAGATAAGAATTGTCTTGCTGGGTGTGCTGGTACACACCTATAATCCCAGGATTTGGAAGACTGAGATGGGGTCACAGATTCATGGCCAGCCTCAGCAAGTTAGTGAGGCCCTATTTCAAAATAAGAACAAAATACTCCTTGGAGATAGAATGCTCCTATCTTCAATTCTCAGTACCACAAAGAAAGGAAGGAAGGAAAGGAGAAAAGAAGGAAGAAAGATGGGGATGTAGATTAGAAGTAAAATGTCCCTGGATTCAATCCCCAGGACTGAATAAAATAAAATAAAAAACCTGGCCTTGGTGGTACATTCTTATAATCTGGTACTTGGGAGGCTGAGACAGGAGGATCACAGGTTTGAAGACAGCCTCTGCAAGTAGTGAGACTCAGCAACCTAGTTAGACCCTGTTTCAAAACAAAAACTAAAATTGGGCTGGTGGTGTAGTTCAAAGATGGAATCCCCCTGGATTCAATCCCTAGTACTTGTGGGAAGCCATTAAGGTTTTCCCCTAAAAGACTATTTCTGACTCAGCTGACTGTCCTTTGCCCAGAGTCGACAAGGTTTGGGGTAATAGAAGGTTCAAAGTAAAAGGTCTGAGAGAAGATCAGGTGGTGATGGCACGAGGGTACTCATTAACCTACCTGTAATGTATGTGCTTTGGATTAGTCGTTATTGTATTCTGGTGGTGATAGCACGAGGATATTGATTGACCTGTACCTGTATGAATACCTCTGGAAAAATGAACCCATTGTCGGCCCAATAGAGAATATTGACCCAGGAGCTGGGGTCGACCAGTAGAGATATTGACCCAGGAGCAGGGGTCGGCCAGTAGAGATAGTAGGCTGGCGGTCCCCCCACGTTAGAATTTTTAAAAATTCTTGGAATCAAATTCTTAAGAGTTGAATTCTTGATCCTCATGCCTCTCTTCAGAACCCGTACTTTTGCAGGCTGGCTCTGGCAGTTGGTAGCCCATACGGGGAGATTCTGAAACTGAGGATCCAGTGAAGGACACCGCTGAAGAGAAAAGGAGCGCACTCGAAGATTTGTGGTGGTGGTGAAAAATGTGGGAATTGTAATATACAATGGATTAGTTAAAAGAGATGCTTTGTGCTAGAGAAACTAAGACAGAACACGAAGGCGCCTAATGTAAGAGTTGTAATATACAATGGGTCAAAAAATGTTGTAATATACAGTGGGTCAAAAAATTAGTTTTTTGTTTTTTGCACATATGTTAAAAGATATGCTTTGTGTTAAGCTTACTAAGGAAGATGAGGCTACTTTAGATACTGAAGAAGAGGAGCAGCTTGAAGAAACTGCTGCTCAGTACCATAGAGATGAGTTGTTATCTAATATCACTGCTTCAGGTGGCTTTAAATCGGGCTGCAAAAAACGGAGAAGATACTAGAAGATTCAGAGTTTTCCCAGTTACTGAAGACCCTGATGGTCAAGGAGGTGTTATTAATTTCTTGAATGCTGACAAACTGGTCACACAGCAGGAGATAGATATTGGCATCCATTCTCCAAAAATAATTTTGCTCTAGTAAAATGGAAAGATCCTTGTACAGGAATTTGGAAAGGTCCCGACCCTGTACTACTATGGGGAAGAGGGCATGTTTGTTCTTTTTCACGGGATGAAGATAATGCATGGTGGATACCTGAGCGGCTGGTGCGACATATGGATCAAGCAAAAAGAGAAGACCCTCGGATTAATGCTGATGACTGAAACATGGGCCTACATTCCAGATCATCCCATACTTCAGCTGTTTGGGAACAACGGGAGATCACTGTCTTCAGTAACAACTCACGATTGCTGGGACTTCTTGCTTTGAATTTTACACCCATTGCCGAAACTTTTGATTATTCTGGACAAAGAACTGGTAACTGGTACACCCTTATGTTTTCCTAAAAATGTCAAAAAGATGAGATATCTGCAGTTGACGGCCGTGGTATTGCAGATAAGTACAAAGCCCGATAAGAACTGTGTTATTCAAAAAAAGATGAGATGTCTACAGTTGACACCCGTGGTATTGCAGACAAGTACAAAGACTGATAGTAACTGTATTTTAGACAAAGAATTGGTACTTTTGGTTATTTTGGACAAAGAACTGGTACACTCTTATGTTTTTCTAGGGATGTCAAGAAGATGGGATGTCTACAGTTGACACCCGTGGTATTACAGATAAGTAGTAACAGTGCTATTAAAGGTTTGGTCTTGTGGGGCCCTGGTTACACAGGGAAAGAAGATAAAAATGTTAGCCCACTAATAACTTGTTTACTCTGTTAAACTGATTTAACATGTAGAAATCCTAGTGTTAATTGGAAGAAATGTCTTACTGAAATACCTATTTTTCATTATATTCCCATTACCTTGTTTGTTAGAGACTCAGGACAAAGTGTGGTCTTAGGACAAAGTGAAAACATTTTCATTTAGCAGAAGTACACAATTTACATTTGAAAAGTACCCCTATTTAAGAGGCTAGCAGCCAATGATGGGTAAGATTTCCTTGGGACAAGGAAACCTAAAACAGGATATACAGCTTATCAAAAGACAGGTAATCCTTGATACCTGAAGGAAACAACCTAAGACAGGCACAATCTTCTTTGAATATAATAAAAAGGGGGAATTGTGGGGAGCCATTACGGTTTCCCCCTAAAAGAATATTTCTGACTCAGCTGATTGTCCTTTGCCCAGAGTCAACAAGGTTTGGGGTCATAGAAGGTTCGAAGTAAAAGGTCTGAGAGAAGATCAGGTGGTGATGGCATGAGGGTACTGATTAACCTACCGGTAATGTATGTGCTTTGGATTGGTCTTTTATTGTTTCTGGTGGTGATAGCAGGAGGATGTTGATTGACCTGTAACTGTATAAATACCTCTGGAAAAATAAACCCTTTGTCGGCCCAATAGAGAATACTGACCCAGGAGTAGTCATCAACCAGTAGGAAATACCCAGGAGCAGGGGTTGGCCAGTAGAGATATTGACCCAGGAGCAGGGTTTGGCCAGTAGAGATATAGGCTGGTGGCCCCCCCAAAATAAGAATTTGATTCCAAGAATTTTTTAATTCTAAAGAGTTGAATTCTTCATCCTCACGCTTCTCTTTGGAACCCATACTTTTGCCGGCTGGCTCCGGCAAGTACTACAAACAAAAAATAAAATTAAATAGGTCTGGAGTTGGCCAGGCATGGTGGCGCACGCTTGTAATTCCAGTATTTGGGAGGCTGAGACAAGATTACCGTTCTCAGCCTCATCTACTTAGGCCCTTAGCAACTCAGTGAGACCCTGTTTCAAAATTTAAAAAAAAAAAAAAATAGGGCTGGGGGTGGAGCTCAGAGGTAGAATGTCCCTGGGTTCATTCCCCAATACTGGGAAAAAAAAGGAAGGAAGGAAGGAAGGAAAAAATAGGTCTGGGGAGGTAGTTCAGAGGTAGAATACCTCTGGGTTTAAAACCCACTACCAAAACAAAACAAAAAAACTTTAAAACTTTGTAGAGGCTGAGCATGGTGGTGCACACTTGTAATCCCAGCGTTTGGGAAGCTGAGACAGGAGGATCACAGTTCGCAGACAGCCTCAGCTACTTAGGCCCTCTACGACTTAGTGAGACCCTGTTTCCAAATAAAGAATAAAAATTAGGGCAGGGGGTATAGCTCGGAGGTCAAATGCCCCTGGGTTCCATCCCCAGTCCCGTGAAAGAAAAGAAAAGAAAGAAAGAGTTCCTCTTTGGTCAAATAGTGTAGCTATTAATTATTTGTTGGGTACTCTTTTTTTCCTTTGGTGGTACTGGGAGGAGGGCATGGAACCCAGGGGCTTTTCTACCTCCGGACTATACTCTCAGGCCTATTTAATATTTTTATTATTATTATTTTTTGTGTGTGGGGGTCTGGGGATGGAACCCAGGGGCATTTGACCTTCAAGCTATACCCCCTGCCCTATTCTTATTCTTTATTTGGAAACAGGGTCTCACTGAGTTGCAGAGAGCCTCAGTAAGTAGCTGAGGCTGGCTTTGAACCTGTGTGATCCTCCTGTCTCCGCCTTCCAAGCACTGGGATTACAAGCTGCTCCACCATGCCCGGCTGTTGGGCACATTTTATAAGTTCCTCAGGGGGATGATAATTGCCACGACCCTGCCTCCCTTGGAGTCTGCGTGACCCTGCACGCATGGCGTGGCACGCTTCAAGGAAGCTGCCCTGAGGAAGGATGGTTCCTGGTCAGACTACTCCCTGTGCTTGGCTTGGATGTTCTTTCGTAGCTATTGTCTTTTGGTAATGATTCTATTAACTTTTCACAAACATGGCTCCAGTGATGTAGAACGAGGTCCCGGAATCAGGACTGTGGGAGAAACTGATTCCGTGGAAGAGAAATTTTCTGGTAGTATGTTTGAGCTCTCAGACGCCCCCTGCCTTGCTCCAAGCTATAATAAAATTGGCTAGAGAAGAAAGAGGGGATTTCAGCACATTAGTGGATTTATTACGACAGCAAGATCTACTTCAGGAAAGCCCAAGAGAGAACTTAGTCATGCAAAAAGCTAATCCGTCCCATTTACTGGAGATGAGGTAAATGAATTTAGAGAAGCTCTTTGATGGAGAGGAAATCAATTGGTAAAAACACAGCATCAATCATCTCTGAGATGTCATTGAAACATTAGTCAATTTTGTGTTAAAAAGTCGAATTCTCAAACTCTGGGTGTGACTCCTGTGCCTTCCGGAATTTGCCCTCTAAGGCCCACCTACAAGGCCAGGGGGCTGACCTTAATCACAAGACCAGTGATGTCACAGGTCTTCCTTTTGTCTTGCTTATGGTTGGTGATTTACATGTCCTTCACTTAATACCCCACTATTGTTCTTTGGTGTTTACACTTTTCTACTAGGAATTTCACTGGTGAAGGGTATAAGATTTGGGTTTTAGAAAATAAACTTTGTCAGTTGCACAAGAGGCAATTGTCCGGATCCGTCATTTCAGTCCCGGAGATGAATCTCCACATTTAGGACCATGAATAGGGACTTGAAGGAACCCCATACAAAAGAGGGAGGGGTCCGCTGCAGAAAGAGCAGCAAAAGCCGAATCCTTGCCCACTTTCCAAGACCCCTGTCGCCGACAGTCCTGTTGCTCCGGCTGAGCTGGTCCGTCGCAGATAATGTCATGAGTACGTCTAATCCTTTATTAAGCTATAGTAAGTGTTTTATTTAACCGAAGAAGTAAGCTTGACATAACTTGTCATGTTCTCAGAAATTTTTTACTAAGGGTCTCCCCTTTACCCATTTCGTTCACCTGTCTCAGAACAAGTGTTCTCTTATGCAAATGAGGCATAGTCAATGCAGTGTCAAGGCCGGCCCACAGAGGGCGCAAGAGAGCTTCATTATTTGTGACAACTCACCAGGATTTGCGGTTCTGTTTACCACCAGCTTCTTTGCTTTCTTCTGTTGACTTTGATTTTCACATTATGCTGTTGACCATTGCCCTTGAATTTCTGAAAATGTAATACAGTTAGAGATCTCGAGAATCAGAGGAGAAAGTGATTTGGGGAAACCAGGGCAAAGTTATGTAAAAGATTTTCCAGGATTTTCTCTCCATTTGCATCATTTTTATTTTATTTTAGAGTACTGGGGATAGAATCCAGAGGCATTCTACTTCCAAGCTACACCCCCCAGCCCTATTTTAATTCTTTATTTTGAAACAGGGTCTCACTAAGCTGCAGGGGGCTGTAGCTGAGGCTGGCAGCGAACCGTGATCCTCCTGTCTCAGCCTTCCAAGTACTGGGACTACAAGTGTGGGCCACACTGCCCAGCTCTGCATCTCTTTATAAAGTATGAATTCCAAAACTGAATGTGGTGGCGCACGCTTTAATCCCAGCATTCGGGAGACTGAGACAGGAGGATCGTGGTTCGCGGACAGCCTCAGCTACTTAGTGAGGCCCTTTGCAACTCAGTGAGACCCTCTTTCAATATAAAGAATAAAAATAGGGCTGGGGCTATAGCTCAGAGGTAGAATGCCCCTGAGTTCCATCCTCAGTACTGCAAAATAATAATTAATAATAATAATAATAGAACTGGGGGTGTTGCTTGAAAGTAGGATGCCCCTGGGTTCTATCTCTAGTACTGCCAAAAATAAATAAATATGAATTCCACATAAACCTAATTTTTCCATTTGTAGTAATTGTGCATAGGATAGATTATTTTATCATTTCTGATATCTCCAAACACATGTAAATTATCTTGCATTATTATTATTATTATTGATTATTATTTTGGCACTGAGGATTGAGGGCACTCTACCATCAAGCTACACCGCCAATGCTATTCTATTTTATTTTGTGTGGTACTGAGGATTGGACCCAAGGGACATTCTATGTTCAAGCTATACCCCAGCCCTATGTTTTTTGTGTGTGTGGTACTGGGGATGGATCCCAGGGGCATTTTGCCTCCAAGCTATACCCCCAGCCCTATTTTTTATTGTTTATTTTGAAACAGGGTCTCAATGAGTCGCAAAGGGCCTCACTATATATACATAATTTTTTTTTTTTTTGTACTAGGGATAGGACCCAGGGGCCTTTTACCTCCAGGCTACACCCCTGACCTATTTTATATTTTATTTGGAAACAGGGTCTCACTAAGTTGCTGAGAGCCTCAGTAAGTAGCTTAGGCTGGCTTTGAACCTGCGCGATCCTCCTGTCTCAGCCTCTCAAGTACTGGGATTACAAGCGTGGGCCACCACGCCCGCCAGGGCCTCACTATTAGCTGAGACTGTCTGAGAACCACGATCCTCCTATCTCAGCCTTCCAAATGCTGGGATTACAAGCATGTGCCACCACACCCAGCTCCCCAGCCCTATTTTGTGTTTAGTTTGAAACAGGATCTTACTAGGTTGATGAGAGCCTCAGTACTTGCTAAGACTGTCCTTAAACCTGCTATCCTCCTGTCTCAGCCTCCAAGTACTGGGATTACAAGTGCGCGCCACCATGCCTGGCTTTATTTTTTTATGTGGGAATAGGATCTCACTAGGTTGCTGAGGGCCTCAGTAAATTACTGGGACTGTCTTCAGCCTTCCAAGTATTGGGATTACAGGCATGTGCCACCACACCTGGCCATCCTGCCCGTTTTATATGGACAAGTTTCTAAAACTTTAGGTTCTTTTTAACTTGTGTTTTGACATGTTGTTTGGTAGCACCATAAGCAAACAGGTGATTGGTAACCATACTTGATTATAGAAATGATGATCAGACACATATCTGAAATAATTCTATATAATGGCCTTCTATACGCATGCGTGTGTGTGTGTGTGTATTGCTGGGAACTGAACCTAGAGACAGTCTACCTTTGAACTTGACCTCCAGCCCTATTTTATTTTTTATTTGGGAGCAGGGTCTAAGCTGAGGGTCTAAGTTAATGAGGCTGACCTCAAACCTGTGATCCTCCTGTCTCAGCCTCCCAAGTACTAATAATGGCATTCTTACAAAATGGTCTCTCCTCGGGGCATTGAAAACTACCCATTTGATATTCCCACCAGTACCTCTTCAGTTTCCTCATAGATTTGCAATCTTTTAATCTTGAAGTAGATAATATATGGTAATGGGCAGTAAAAATAGATATACCCTTTTGAGAATATAGCATAAGATACATACAGAGGTGAGGTGGCACACCCCATAGCTCCAGTTATGAGGGTACTGAGACTGGAGGATGACAGGTTTGAAGCCAGCACGTAGCTTCAAAAAATTAAAAGGAGGAGGATCGCGGTTCGCGGTCAGCCTCAGTTACTTAGCCCTTTGCAACTCAGACCCTGTTTCAAAAATAAAAAGACTAAAAACTAGGGCTGGGCCAGGTGTGGTGGCACACACTTGTAATCTCTGCACTTGGGAGGCAGAGACAGGAGGATCACGCAGGTTCGAAGCCAGGTTTCCAGGAACCCCAGTACCACCAAAAAACCCCCCAAAAACCTAGGGCTGGGGGTATAGTTCGGAGGTACAATGCCCCTGGGTTCGATCCCGGTACCACAAAAATAAATAAATAAAAACCCTGTCTCAAAAAATTAAAAGGAGCCAGGTATGGTAACATGCCTGTAATCCCAGTACTTGGGAGACTGACATAGGAGGATCATAGGTTTGAGGACAGCCTCAGCAACTTAATGAGGCTCTCAGCAACTTGGCAAGACACTGTTTCCAAATAAAAAGTGAAATAGGTCTGGGGGTATAGCATGGAGGTAGAATGCCCCTGGGCTCAATCCCCAACACAAGAAAAAGAAAGGAGGAGGAGAGGAGGAGGAGGGGAGGGGAGGAGGAAGGAGAAGGAAGGAAGGGCTGGGAGTGTAACTCAGTGGTAGAATGTCCCTAGGTTCAACCTCCAAACCTGTAGTAACACACACACACACACACACACACACACACACACACACACACTCTCTCTCTCTCTCTCTCTCTCTCTCTCTCTCTCTCTCTCTCTGATGTAATCTGCTCTTTATTTTTTGTGGTGCTAGGGATGGAATCCAGGGCCTCACACAGGCTGGGCATGTGCTAACCCAAGCTAACCCACGCTCTCAATCATCTCCCTACCTTCCAACCTTTCCTTCCTTCCTTCTTTCCTTCCTCCCCCTTCTTTCTTCTTTCTTTCTCTCTTATGGTACTGGGGTTGAACCCAGGGGCATTCTACCTCTGAGCTCTAGCCCCAGCCCTATTTTTTACTTTTACTTAAGTGTCTCGCTACGTTGATGAGTCTCACTACTCGCTGAGGCTGGCTTTGAACCTGCGATCCTCCTGTCTCAGCCTCCCAAGGACTGGGATTACAAACGTGCACCACCATGCCCGGCCCAAGTGATCTTTAAATTGTCATCTGGTAAGCGATATTGGTGGGTATGGACAATGTCCTGAGAGCAGGCGCACAGGGCAGAAGCCCCAGGGTCGGTGAGAACGAAGAGAAGCTTGAGGTGAGCAGAAGAAAGGAGCAAGAGTTTAGAAGTGACCTGAGGCCCAAATTCAGGAGAGTGTGGAACATGGTATATATATTTTTTCAGTACTGGGGATGGAACCCAGGGGCATTCTACCTCCAAGCTACACCCCCAGCCCTATTTTTTTTATTCTTTATTTTGAAACCGGGTCTCACTGAGTTGCGAAGGGCCTAAGTAGCTAAGGCTGTCCGCAAACCACGATCCTCCTGTTTCAGCCTCCCAAGTACTGGGATTACAAGCATATGCCACTACACCCGGTTTCTTGCCTTTTATTATGTGTTTTCCTCAATTTCCCCCCAAATATGTCATCAGATTTATTTATTTGTTTGTTTGTTTGGTGGTACTGGGGGGTGGAACCCAGGGGCTTTTCTACCTTGGGGCTCCGGGCTACCCTCCCAGACCTATTTTCTACTTTATTTGGAAACCGGGTCTCACTAAGTTGCTGAGAGCCTCACTAAGTAGCTGAGGCTGGCTTCGAACCTGTGTGATCCTCCTGTCTCCGCCTCCCAAGCGCTGTTCGGTCTGGGGCAAGCAGAGGCCCAGGCTGTAGTGACCTAAAAGGCCACACAGGGAGTGCTCCCCCAAGAGTTGGAGAGTCCCACCACACCCAACCCGCCAGTCTCTGGATCCTGAGTGAGATGGCGGCCCGCCCTCTACACACGGCACCTTTATTTTTTATTTTGAAACAGCGTCTCACTAAGTTGTGGATAACCTCACTAGGTAGCTGAGGCTGGCCTGAAACCTGCCATCCTCCTATCTCAGCCTCCCAAGAACTGGGATTACAAGTGTGTGCCACCATGTCCCACAAACCAATACTTCTTAGACTTAGAAACATTTCCCACAGTGACCCTTCACTATTCAGAAGTGAGGCACTAGAGCCGGGCGCGGTGGGCACGCTTGTCATCCCAGCATTCGGGAGGCTGAGACCAGAGGATCGCGGTTCACGGACAGCCTCAGCTACTTAGCGAGGCCCTCTGCAACTCAGTGAGACCCTGTTTCAAAATAAAGAATAAAAAATAGGGCAGGGGGTTGTAGCTTGGAGGTAGAATGGGTTCCATCCCCAACCCGCAAAAAAAAAAAAAAAGTGAGGTGGAGAGCGGGCTGACCAGGAGACCCGGAAGCAACGTGACCTTGGCTCTTGTCTCTGGGTCTGCTCTTGCATTTCAGAAACCAATTCTCCCCCCTCCTTTTTCCTCCCCTTCCCTCCCCCACCCCCCTCACCTGGAGGCAGCAGTGTTCTGTGATCCCAGAGTCTGAAGGAGGGGAGGAAGAACTAGCCCAGATCCAAGCCTTTGACCCAATAGCCCTGTTGCCTGCTGGGTGCCTCTGCCCTGGTCCCTGGTGTAGGTGCCTAGTGCCCTTCTCAGGTTCCAGAAAATTAACCCCTGGCTTGCCAAGCTAAGGGAGGGCTGGTTACTGGCTTAGGGCAAGAACAAGGGACGGGCTGGGCATTGTGGTGCGTGCTTGTAATCCTGGTACCTGGGAGGCTGAGACAGGAGGATCACAGGTTTGTGGCCAGGCTTAGCTACTGAGTGAGGCCCTCCAAAATGTAGTGAGACCATGTTTTAAAATAAAGAATACAAAAACATAGGGCTGGAGGTAGCCAGGAGGCAGAGTGCCTCTGGGTTCATACCCCAGTGCTGAAGAAAAAAAAAGGGCAGAAGATAATTACTTCTTATATAGACATTAATCCTCCTGTTTTCTTTTTTCCAATATTTAGAAAATTGTGGTAAAATACACATAACATAGAATTTACCATCGTAACATATATATAATTTGTGTGTGTGTGTGTGTGTGTGTGTGTGTGTGTGTGTGTGTGTGGTACAGGGATGGAACCCAGGGGCATTATACCTCCGAGCTACACCCCCAGTTCTATTTTTTATTCTTTAACCAGTTTCAAGTGTATTAGTTGGTATTAAGTTCTTTTTACAATACAGCCATCCCCACTATCCATCTCCAAAACTTTTTTTTTTTTCTTCAGTACTAGGGATGGAACTCAGGGCCATTCTACCTCTGAGCTACACTCCCAGCCCTATTTTTTATTCTTTATTTTGAAACAGGGTCTCATTGAGTTGCAAAGGGCCTTACTAAGTAGCTGAGGCTGTCCACAAACTGAGATCATCCTGTCTTAGCCTCCCTAATGCTGGGATTACAAGCGTGCACCATCACGCCCGGGTTCCAGAAATCTTTCATTGTGCAAAACAGAAGCTCCTCATTCCTTCCTACCCTAGCTCCTGGAAAACACCGTTCTACTTTATTTTGAAGCAAAGTCTCGCTAAGTTGCAGAGAATTTCACTAAGTTGCCAACACTACCCTCAAACCTACGACCCTCCTGTCAGCCTCCCAAGTACTGGGGTAACAGGCCTGAGCCACCACACCTGGCTGGGCTCCAACTTCAGATCCTCACAGACACTGCTGCTGTTTCAATAGCGGCCATCCTAAAAGGTGTGAGGCGGCGTCTCCCGGTGGTTTGAGGTGCACTCCCTGATGACGAGCGAGCGCTGCCGAGCATCTTTTCATTTGCTGATTTGTGTATTTTCTTTGGAAAATGTCTATTCAAGTCCTTTGCCCAGGCTGTTTGAGTTTTTTGCTTTAATTCTTGTTTTTAATCCCACTGTCAAGAATTGTGCCAAGAAGCTTTACCTTATGCTAAGCCTATAAGCTATTCTGGTACTGTTGCATGGAGGAGGGAAGAAGCCGCGAGTCTCCTGGGTCAGAGATGAACTTTATCGCTCATGGCAAAAGCTTGGTGTTCTTGTTGGCTCCCACCCCTCCCCCCGGGTCCCACTGGATAATGCAAAGGCTGCACACACTGTGAGCTGGCTACATGTCTGCTCTTCTCTCCGGGCCTGCGTGAGTGCAGACAGACTCTCAGGCCTCCAGACTCCTCTGTGCCGTCTTCAGAGCTTCCTGAGAGTCAGCTCCTGAAGCTTCCCAGTGCTCTAAAGCAAGAGCTGGCACTCTTTCCCTAAAGAGCCAGATGACACATTTTTTGAGTTTCACCAACAGCCGCTCAACTCTGCTGTTGTAGTAAGAAAGAAACCATGGACAGTAGAAGTTTGACCGTGTTCCAGGAGAGCTTTATTTATAAAAATAGGCTGTGGGTCACATTTAGCCCAAGAGTTGTAGTCTGCTGATTCCTACGAGCCTAAGGCAAGACTGTTTGCTTTGGGCCATGGACAGACTTCAGCTTTATCTGTCCCACTAGATGAATCACTCTGCTTCCACCTTCCAAAACACGCGGCTCTGTCCTCCGCAGCTGCCTTTTATTCCGATGACTTCACACTTGTGGCACTGACAGCTTCCTCCACCACCACCCGTAGCTATGTCCACGAGGCTTTCAGTAGGACACTGAGATGAATACATGTTGATCTGCCATCTTTCTTTAACCTGTTTTCAGATGTATATGCATCTGTCTACACACATGCATACTGAGCCTTTTCCAAATAAATTTCAGACACGATGCCTCATTACTCCTTTCTTTTGTTCTTGTTTTTGTGGGGAGTACCTGGAGAACTGATCCCAGGGCGGTTCTCCCTCTGAGCTACACCCCCGTGTCCATTTACTTATTTATTTATATTTTGTTGGTGCACTGTCGTCTCACATCACAGTGTGATCATGTTGACAGTGGCACATTCACACAGTACTCGGTGCCCCCTTCCCCTTGTCCCTCCCTCCCTGCGTGTCCAGGTTAACAATGTCATATTCACATGTATGCACACAGTCCATGTAGCTTCTCCATGAATAAACCTGAGCCTCCTTCCTGCCCTCCCCTTCCTTTCTGGCTTTGCTGAGGTTCCCCTCCACTATCTGGAGTCCCTCTCATACCCGTGTTCATAGCAGCACAGTTCCCAACAGTCAGACTATGGAACCAACCTAGGTCTCCATCAACAGATGAACGGGTTGCAAAATTATGGGAAATACACACAGTGAAATTCTATTCAGCTATAAAGAACAAAAATCATGTCATTCGCAAGATGGAAAGACCTGGAGAACATTATGTTCAGTGAGATTTGCCAGCACAGAAGAAAAGGGACATAGGTTTTCTCTAAGATTTATTTATTTATTCATTTATTTTGCAGTACTGGGGATGGAACCCAGAGGCATTCTGTCTCCATTATTATTATTATTACAGTGCTGGGGAGGGAGACACCCTCCAGCCCTATTTATTTAGTCTTTATTTTGAAACAGGGTCTCACTGAGTTGCCAAGGGCCTCACTAAGTAGCTGAGGCTGTCCTCGAACCGCAATCTTCCTGTCTCCCAAATGCTGGGATTACAAGTGTGCACCACCATGCCTGGCTATTCTTTATGTTTTTTGTTTGTTTGTTTTTGGTGGTACTGGGGTTCCTGGAAGCCCTTCTACCTCCAGGCTACACTCCCAGACCTATTTTTACATTTTTATTTGGAAACAGGGTCTCCTAAGCCAGCGCGCGCGGCTGGCTTCAAACCTGCAGGATCCTCCTGTCTTTGCCTCCCAAGCGCGGGGATTACAAGTGTGCGCCACCATGCCCAGCTTCTTTATGTTTTGAAACAGGGTCTCACTGAGTTTCAAAGGGCCTCACTAAGCAGCTGAGAGTGGCTTCAAACCTGCATGATCCATCTCTCTCAGCCTCCCAAATGCTTGGATTACAAGTGTGCATCACCATGCCCAGCTCTAGGATATTTTTTATTTTTAAACAGGGTCTGGTAAATTTCTGAGGCTGGTCTTGAACCTTCAATTTTCCTGTCTCAGCCTTCCAAGTACTGGGACTACAATTGTGTGCCACCATGCCTGGGTCCATCCCCTTAAATACTTAAGCGTAGGGCGGGTGTGGTGGTGCATGCTTATAATCCCAGAGCTTGGAAGGCGGAGACAGGAGGATGGCGCAGGTGAGGCTTAAGAGGCCCTGTTTCCAAATAAAAACAGTGAGTGGGGTGGGCGTGGCCTCTGCTCCACTGGCCTGGTGCTCCCTGGCTCCTACCACCCTCACACTCCCTTCCCCTGCAGGCCTGGCGTGGTGGTGCACACAGGCTTGTAATCCCCGCGCTTGGGAGGGGGAGACTGGAGGATGGCACAGGTTTGAAGAGACCCTGTTTCCAAATAAGTATAAAAATAGGTCTGGGAGTGTAGCACGGAAGTAGAAGGCCCCTAGGTTCCATCCCCAGTACCATCAACAACAACAACAACAACAACAAAAACACTCCCAGACCTATATTATACTTTATTTGGAAACAGGGTCTCACTAAGTTGCTGAGAGCCTCAGTAAGTAGTTGAGGCTGGCTTCGAACCTGCACAATCCTCCTGTCTCAGCCTCTCAAATTCTGGGATTTCAAGCGTGAGCCACCATGCCCGGCCTTAAGTGTATTTTCTAAAGTCAAGACTATTCACTTAGGAAACAACTCAATTTTTAAATAAGGACATTTACTTTTTTTTGGTGTGTGTGTGTGGTACTGGGGGTGGAACCCAGGAGCTTTCTACCTCTGGTATATACTCCCAGACCTATTTTATATTTTATTTGGACATAGGGTCTTATACGGTGCTGAGAGCCTCACTAAGTAGCTGAGGCTGGCTTTGAACCTGCGCGATCCTCCTGTCTCAGCCTCCCAAGTACTGGGATTACAAGCGTGCGCCACCACACCCGACTAAGACATTTACTATTAATTAAATGCTATTATTTAATCTACAGGCTCTAAAATTTCTCCAGTTGCCCCAATAGTATTATTTTTGTTTTTATTTATTTGTATATTTTGTAGCATTAGGGACTGAACAAGGGGGAGTTCTACCTCTGACTACACACTCAACTGTGTTTTATTTATTATTATTAATTATTAATTAATTATTATTATTATTTACTGTACTGGGAATGGAACCCAGGGGCATTCTACCATCAAGCTATACCCCAGCCCTATTTTTTATTCTTTATTTGGAAACAGGGTCTCACTGAGTTGCAAAGAGTCTCACTAAGTAGCTGAGGCTATCCGTGAACCGCAATCTTCCTGTCTCAGCCTCCCAAATGCTGGGATTACAAGCATGCATCACCCCGCCTGGCTTCTATTTTATTTTTTATTTAGGAATAGGGTCTCAGGCCAGGCATGGTGGCTTAGCTGGATTCCATCCCCGGTACTGAAAAAAAAAAAAAAAAAAAAAGGAACAGGTTCTCACTAAGTTGCCCAGGCTGGCCTTGAACCTGTAATCTTTCTGTCTCAGCCTCTAAATAAGTGGGGTTATGCACATGTGCCACTGCATCTGGCTTTTATTTTTTATTTTGTACAGCACTGGTGATAGAGTACAGGGGTATTCTACCACTGAACTACATCACTAACCCTTTTTTATTTTTTTATTTTGAGACAAGGTCTCACCAAGTTGCTAAGATTGCCCTTGAACTTGCAATCCTCCTGCCTCAACCTCCCAAGTAGGATTACAAAATATACCACTACGGAGGTCCTCATTAAGTAGCTAAAGCTGTCTGCGAACCATGATTCTTCTGTCTCAGCCTCCCAAATGCTGGAATCACAAGCATGGGCCACCATACCCGGTTTTTAGGCTTCTTTAATCAGAAATTATTTCCCAGGTAGAATGTCCCTGGGTTCAGTCCCAGTACCAAGAAGGAAGGAAGGAAGGAAGGAAGGAAGGAAGGAAGGAAGGAAGGAAGGCAGGCAGGCAGGCAGGCAGGCAGGCAGGCAGAGTTTTTCCCTTCCCTTCCCGTCTCTTTCATAACATTAAATTTGTATGTGTGTGTGAGTGTGGGGGTGGGGGTGGTTGCTGGGGATTGAACCTAGGGGCTACACCTCCAGCCTTATTTTATTCTTATTTGGAAATAAGGTCTCATTAGGTTAATGAGAGTCTCACTACTTGCTGAAGCTGTCCTTGAACCTGCGATTCTCCCGTCTCAGCCTCCCAAGTACTGGGATTACAAACATGTGCCACCATACCCAGCTAACCATAATTTAAAAAAAAAAGTTCCTTGGGCAGTGCTAAGACTGTAACTCAGACCTCACCCGAGCCATCTTTTCAGCCCCCAAGATCGACATTTTTTGAAGAATGCAGGCCAGCTATTGTGTAGAATGTTTCTTATTTGTCTAATGTTTCTTCATTGTGAGGAATACAGGGAGCTGAGTTAAAAGAGCTGAGTTAAAAAAGGACGTCCTCTGACGTCCTTGGTGAAGACCCTGCTCAGCGTGTTTCCTTGTCCTTGGGCTCCCAGCAGACTCAAGGGTGCATTTGTTCTGATTAGTCGCAGCATGTTCCAGCCTTAGATAACTATGACTGTGCTATTGTCAATTTGTCTACAAAGATTTGACACAGATGTACTGAGCTCTCTTGTTGCACTTACACCTCTGATATAAAAGAAGCTGTCTAAGAAGTGAAGGTTGCCGATTGTCTTGCAGTGCAGTTGTCCGTGCCTCATCCAGACCTTGTCTCCCCAAGTCCCAGGGTCATCAGAGACCCCAACACTTCATGATTAGATTCATATTGTGCATTTTGGGCATAAACAACATCATTTTCTTTTTGGTGAATTGGGAAGGTAGCTACAATTTATATCTAAAATGTCCCCCACCGACTTCCGGGAAGATGGCGACGGAGCAAAACAGGGCTTACGAGCCCCGCTAACAACCAATCTCTATTACCACAAAATCAGCGCCTTTCATAGCCAGAAAACACCATCAGCAGAGAAACAAAAAATGTAATTTTAAAGGACAGAGAAAAATAGGGCTGGAAAAATGAGACACCAGAAACCAGACCGCAGGGCTGCAGCCGGAGCCGTGGCGTGAAGCAGCGGGCACCATTTTGCCTTGCAGCACCAGGCTCCAGAGAGGAAGGGAACTCATAACGGGGCTCAGAAACCAGAGAGGAGATACGCCGGCCTCACGCCCGAGAACGCGGCAACAGCGCCTTACTGCTGGCGGTAGCAGCGAGTTCACCGGACGGCACCAGACCAACACACTCAACAGCCCACCAAGCTCCAGAGAGGAGCGGCGGACAGCGAGCCGAGGTGAGCCGCTGCGGAAGAGCCGGGTGGGATTCGGCATATTTCTCAGCACAGGGAACATCTAAAGCTCCCAGGGGCTGGGCTCAGCGCACCCTGCAGGGACCCAGAGTGGAGTTCAAAAACAGAAAAGAAATATGCCAGCCTCACGGCTGAGGGCTCAGCAGCGGTGCCATATTGCTACCGGCGGCAGCAGCAGCGAATTCACCGAGTCCACCAAATCCACGACAGCTCCATCTGTGCACTCAACAGTGAGTTAAATTGGGGCCCCTAGAGGAAAAATCCCTGTACTGACTCCCAGGGACTTGACCCAGTGGGGGAGTGGCAGTAGCAGAGATATTACACCATAGGAGAACGCCCAACCTGGCGCGCCCCCCCATGGTCTAAAGCAGCCTCGATTGACTCCTAGGGTCTGTGACTCTGCGATACAACCCAATAAAGGAGTAGTGGTGACTGAGATACCATAGACTTGAGATCCACAGCACCTTAAGTGAAGTCGTAGTGACCCAGGGAAGAACCCAGAGAAGGCACAAACTTCCGAAATCATGGGAAAGAGGAATAACAATGGAGCAATGAATGCCCACAACCCCACAACATCAGAACCTGATAAAACAGAAATTCAGAGATTTCTAGAAGATCAAATCAGGAAAATAACTATAGAAATAATAGAGGTGTTTCAAAAAGAATTCAGAGAGAGCCAAAAAGAGATAAAGAATGCAATTAATGAAGTAAAGGCCTCAATTCAAAGTACAAACAACCGATTAGACCACATGGAGAACAGAATCTCGCTCCTAGAAGATGATCATTCAAAAAATGAACGCATAGTTTCTAATTTAGAAAAAAAAATCCGACAGCAGGAATCTGACATTGAGCAGGAAATATGGGCCCATTTTAAGAGAGCTAACCTAAGAATAATTGGAATAGAGGAGAGAAAAGAAGGTGAAACCAAAGGGATTAACAATCTTTTCAAGGAAATAATAGCAGAAAATTTTCCAAACATAGAGCAAGAGGTCAATACACAGGTCCAGGAAAGTTATAGAACTCCCGTTAGAGAGGATCAGAGAAGAGGATCCCCACACCACATAATTGTCAAAATGACCAATGTGGAAGCCAAGCAGAGAATCTTAAAGGCAACAAAAACAAAGGGCCAAGTGACATTCAGAGGCAAACCAATTAGAATCACTCCAGACTTCCCAAACCAAGTCATGAAAGCCAGAAGGGCTTGGAGCAACATATTCCAAACTCTGAAAGAAAACAACTTCCAGCCAAAAATTTCCTACCCAACAAAACTATCTATCAAATTAGATGGGGAAATAAGAAGCTTCCATGACAAACAGAAACTGAAGGAATTTATGTCTTCAAAACCAGCGCTAGAGAAAATACTCAAAGAGATTAACTACAAAGAATTAGGTAACACACACAAGAACCAAAGAAACAAGATTTTCCATCCAACAGACAACTAAGATTGGTTATCTGTGGAGATTCATTATTTATGTTAGTCTTTTACCTATCTCTAAATTGTATTGTTTGCTTTGATTGTTGCTAATTTTTAGGATTTCTAGTTGGAATATTAATATACCTTCAGATATAGCATTTGGAAATATTTCATCCCATTCTATCAGTAACTTTTAACTCTGTTTACATTGTCTTTGGATATACAATTTTTTTTATTTTTTAGGGAGTTTATTTACCCTTTTGTTGCCTGTGCCATTGAAATCATATCCAAGAAATCACTGCCAATTTCAATGTCTTTGGATTGCATTGTCTTTGGATATACATTTTTTTTTATTTTTTAGGGAGTTTATTTACCCTTTTGTTGCCTGTGCCATTGAAATCATATCCAAGAAATCACTGCCAATTTCAATGTTGTGATGTTTCATGACCCAGATTTTCTTCTAAAAGTTTATAGTATTAAGATTTATATTTAGGTCTTTTATCTATTTTGAGTTAATATTTGTATATGTGTTAGGTAAGGGTCCAATTTTACTCTTTTTCATGTAATTATTATTTTTCAACAATATTTAGTTAAAAGATTATTATTTCCTCCACCAAATGTTCGTGGAAACCTTGTCAAAAATAACTTGACAATATATGGAAGAATTTATCTCTAGGCTTTTATTTAACTCCAATGGTTTATATATCTGCCTTTAGAACAGTACTACACTGTTTCAATTATTGTAGCTCTATATGGTTTGAAATCAGAAAATATACATCTTCTAGCTTTGTTCTTTTTCGAGATTGTTTGGGTATCTAGAGTCCATATTCCATATCAGGATAGATTTTTTCTGAAAAATAAATAAATAAATGTATGATAGCTTCACCTAAAAAAAAAAAAGAAAAGAAAAATATATTCTCTGGTAAGAAAGAAAGCAAAAAGAAATATTGAACTGTTATCTTTTAGTCATCAAAAGCTTGGTATCAGACAAATGAAACTGTTTTGTGAGATTGTCATCGTTAATATTGGATAAATTGCTATAAAACTAGATGTCAACCACTAAGCCAAGCATGGGAAGGAGGGATGGGGAGGGAACAGGGTGGGGATTGGGTAGGGGTTAACTGGGCGATGTGTGCATGTATGTCTACAAAAGTATTTTCTTTATACCATTATGATGTATGAATACAGTGCACCAATAAAAAATAAAATAAAATAAAATGTATGACTACAATGCACCAATAGAAATATATTAAAAAACAAATGATTGTTATAGAAATTTTCCCAATTAGATCTTTAAACTTAAGTGCTTATCTTTCTTAAATCATCATACAGATAATAAAATGATCATATTTCTCTCTTAAAAAAATAAATAAATAAAATAAAATTGTCCCCCACACAGTATTTTCATACTGATTCATTAGTCAGCTTTCTGCTACACTAACAAATACCTGAGATAACCAACTTCTAAAAAGAGAAGTACCTGCTGGGCATGGTGGCGCACGCTTGTAATACCTGCGCTTGGGAGGCGGAGACAGGAGGATCCTGCAGGTTAGAAGCCAGCCGCACTGGCTTACGAGACCCTGTTTCCAAATAAAATATAAGAAAATAGGTCTGGGAGTGTAGCCCGGAGGTAGAAGGGTTCCATTCCCCTTAACACACACACACATACACACACACACACACACACACACACACACAGAGAGAGAGAGAGAGAGAGAGAGAGAGAGAGAGAGAGAGAGAAAGACTTAAAGTGATCCCCAGTACCAAAAATAAACAAACAAAAACCTCCCACAGTGTGCGAGGTTTCAGCCCATGCTCGTCGCCCGATTGCTCTGTGGTGGCAGTATGGCAGGAGTGCTTTACAGAGCAGAACTGCTCACCTCAGGCCAGGGCTGAAAGACAGGAAGGAGACCAGCCCTCCTGAAACACACGCCCCAAATACCTGAAGACCTTCCACAGGCCCCTCCTCTTAAAGGTTCCACCACCTCCAACAGCACCACCTTGGGCAGCAAGCCTTGAAAGGACCTTTAGGGTACTTAAGCCCAAACTGTAGCTCTTAGAAACTCTCTAGAAGTTTATATAGAGGAACAGCCTCTGTTCTGATTTTTTTTAAATGTAATTATTTTAGAGATCACTTTGTTTTTACTCTTGCTCCATAAACCTTTCAAAGGCATTTAACCAAAAGCAGTGAGAATCGGCCTGGCACGGTGGCACATGCCTGTGATTCCAGTATGTGGGAGACCGAGACAGGAGGATAGCAGGTTTGATGCCGACCTCGCAACTTAGTGAGTCTCTGTTTCAAAACAAAAAATTCAAAAGGGAGGGGGGTGGATGGGGTTACTTGGAGGTAGAAGGCCCTTGAGTTCAATCCCTAGTACCACAGAGGAGAAAGGAAGAATCTAAATTTTGCCCTGCTCCAGCTAGCTGCCTCCATGGCTTTTAAGTAAGTTGTACTTTGAAACATTTTGTACTATTTTAGCCTAATGCCAGGTAGATGGTTAACCAAGGTGGGTAATGAGGATGCTGGAGTGAGGCTGACATATGGTGGCAGTCTTGTTTTTATTTTTATTTATTTTTAGCACTGGGGATTGAACCCAGAGGCATTTTACCTCTGAGATACGCCTTCAGCGCTATTTTATTCTTTATTTTGAAACAGGATCTCACCAAGTTGCAGAGGGCCTCACAAATTGCTGAGGCTGGCCGCGAACCTGCGATCCTCCAGTCTCAGCCCCCCCCAAGTACTGAAATTACAAGCGTGGGCCACCACGCCCGAGAGGCTGGAGCCTGCAGGTTGGAGAGAAGGCGTGCTGGGAGGGTAGAGAACTAAAGCACGGGAGCTTTCCATGTATGGATGGGGAGGTGCAAGGGTCCCATACCGAGGCACTGCATGAGCAAAGGCTTGCGGTAGAAATGAATTGAATGGGCCGGGCGCGGTGGCGCATGCTGGCAATCCCCGCGCTTGGGAGGCGGAGACAGAAGGATAGCGCAGGTTCCAAGCCAGCCGCAAGCGCTGGCTTAAGAGACCCTTGTTTAAAAAAAAAAAAGTATAAAAAATAGGTCTGGGAGTGTAGCTGGAGATAGAAGGGTTTCCAGGAACCCCAGTACCACCAAAAAATTAAAATTAAAATTAAAAAAATAAAGAATAAAAACTAGGGCTGGGGTGTAGCTGGTTCTTGGGCCAGGATGAAGGAGTCGGAAGGCGGGAGGCACAGGGTGGGCGGCGGCGGCCCTGTCCGAAAGTCCGGAGTGTGGCTGTTGCTGGGACCTGGAGCCCGCGGCGGCTCAGAGCCGCGCAGCGCTCAGGAGGCCGGGCTGCGGGCAGCGGGGCGCGGCGGCGGGGGGGGGCTCGGCCCAGCAGCTCGGCCCGCAAGCGCGGCTCTGCGCGGGGCAGGGCCTGTTCCTGGGGCGGGGCCTGTTCTGGGGCGGGTCCCGTGTCCTGGGCGGGGCCTGGTCCTGGGGCGGGGCCTGGTCCTGGGGCGGGGCCTAGACCTGGGGCGGGGCCTGGTCCTGGGCGGGGCCTGGTCCTGGGGCGGGGCCTGGTCCTTGGCGGGGCCTGGTCCTGGGGCGGGGCCTGGTCCTGGGGCGGGGCCTGGTCCTGGGGCGGGGCCTAGACCTGGGGCGAGGCCTGGACCTGGGGCGGGGCCTGGACCTGGGGCGGCGCCTGGACCTGGGGCGGGGCCTGGACCTGGGGCGGGGCCTAGACCTGGGGCGAGGCCTGGACCTGGGGCGGGGCCTGGACCTGGGGCGGGGCCTAGACCTGGGGCGAGGCCTGGACCTGGGGCGGGGCCTGGACCTGGGGCGGGGCCTGGGCTCAGGCTCGGATACCGGGTGGGGGCGGGCGCGGCTCGGGCCGGCGGCTGGGCGGGCACCGCGGCCGAGGTCGGAGCGGAGCCGGGAGCCGGAGGGACCGCGCCGCGGGAGCTGCGAGCCGAGACCGTAAGCGCGGGCGTCCCGCAGCCCGGCCCTGGGGGCGGCCCGACGGAGGGCGGGGGCCCGGCGCCTCGGCCACTGCCACCCGCGCGGAGGCTGAGCGCTCTTGTGGTTGAAAGGCGCCTTCTCAGCCCGACGCGTGGCGCACGCCTGCGATCCCAGTACTTGAGAGGCTGACACGGGAGGATCGCGAATTAGAGGCCAGCCCTGGCAACTTAGCGAGCCTCTGTTTCAAAGTAAAAACAAAAAAGGGCCGGGGTGCAGCGCAAAAGTAGAGCAGAAAGGTGCCTTTTCGTCATCTTCGTCTAGTTCGCAGCACCCAGTCCGCTTCCCCGGGAGGAGGCCGTGGAGTTGGATGTCTGTGTGCTGGACAGAGGCGCGGGCGGCCGGCTCCTCGCCCGGCTCTGCGGCCCCTTCGCGCTCGCCCGGCGCCCCCTCCCTGCGGGGCTCGGGTATCCGTGGGGCAGGGGCGCCCTGGCCGGGCACCAGCCTCCTTCCCAGGGCGGCGCCCTGCTGCCCTTCAGGAGCTGTGGGGATCGCTGCGCGGGGCACCAGGGATTTACTCTAGTTTCTGTGAAGCTCTGCATCCTCTCCGGAATTCAGCAAATTTTTTTTTTTTTTTTTTTTTTTTTTTTTTTTTTTGCGGGTCTGGGGATGGAACCCAGGGGCATTTGACCTCGGAGCCACACCCCCTGCCCTATTTTTTATTCTTTATTTTGAAACCGGGTCTCACTGAGTTGCGGAGGGCCTCACTAAGTAGCTGAGGCTGTCCGCGAACCGCGATCCTCCGGTCTCAGCCTCCCGAATGCTGGGATTACAAGCGTGCCCACCAGGCCCGGCCAGCAAAATCTTAAAATCAACATTTTCGGGAAGCTGCGCTGCCCCCGAGAGTAACACTGTTTTCTGATCTGGGGCTGCGTCCTTCGGAGGTGGAGCCTTTCCCTTGGTCTGGTTTGGCAGCCAAATAGTCTGGAAGTTCTCAGAAAAAGTTGCTCTTCCAAATTCCCTCAGGGAGGAGGGTGTCGAGCTGGCCTCCTTGAGGTTCTGGACAGGAGGACAGGCCAGGGCAGGGCGCACAGTGGCCTCTGGGGCCTACGGTGGTCTTGGAGGTGGGTAAACTACCTTTATAAAATATAAATCATATTACAAGAGGAAGCAGGTCACGGAGAAAAGCAAAGCACTAGAGAGAGAAGGGGTGTGTCAGGTGGAAAGAGAAGGCCTGGGGGACGCACTGGGTGCTGGGCTGCCCTGCAGGGGCCCAGGCGGCTCCATCCCAGGCCTGGGCGTGTGGGCCAGGCTGGCACAGCCACCTACTGTGTAGACCAGCCTAGCTGTAAGTGAGGGCCAAGCTGTCTGCTGACCCCGGATTCCAGGAAAAGAAGGCCTTCAGAAGGACATACTGCCAGGCAGTAGTGGAACCTCCCTGCCACCTGCAACTCTCCAAGCCCTGTGCCTCCCGAGGCCTCGAGCTGGGGGCCTGTGGGGAGCACCGAGTGGGCAGAGGCTCCTTTAGAGAAGGAGCATCCTGGCCGTAGGAGAAGTGGGTGCCTCCCTCGGGCTCCTGTGGAGGCCCGGTTCCTGCCTAGCCCAAATCTAGCCAAGTGGGGCCCGTGGGGCCTGCCACAGGCTCTGGTCCTCTAGGCTCCTCCCCGTGGACAGGAGAGCCAGCGTGCCCAGGCAAGGCCCCGCTCACCTGGCACCTGCACTCTTGTTTTCCTGACATCTCGGCTCAGGTTCAGATATGTGAACAGTCCAGGCTGCTCTCGCGCCTACAGCCCACCTCCGAGGGCCCCAGATCCTCCCGTCCTCCCGTTAGCAGCCCGTTCCTTTAGAGATAGCACTGATTTCTAAAGGGGTCACTGGAAGGGAGGATTGGCCGAGAGAGAAGACAAGGTCGCGTCTTGGTCCTGCTAATGCATCCTCTCCCTGGACCTCCTCCATAAGACGAAGGCTTCAGGCCTAACAACGCAGGTCCCCTTGCAGCGCTATCATGAGATGACTCCGCGGTTAAGAAGTCCAAAAGGAGCCAGGCGCGGGGGCACCTCAGAAAAAGCTCCCTCTCCTCGGGGCTTGCGGGGCGCTCTTGAAAAAGCTATGAGGGCCTCTCTTTAGTCACATAACCAGACACACCATGGAGAACAGGGGCCGCGGGCTGAGCAGCCTCCGCCCTCAAGGGGGAAGTGGCAGTCCATCCTTTCTCCCTGGAGCAGCCATCGTCATTCTCTGAGGTCTGGCCCACAGCGTCCTGCAGTCCTGGACTGGCCAGCCACTGCACAGCCACCTGGGGTGGGGTTAGCTTCCCAAGGCTTAAGTGAGAGGGCTCACGTTAAGGGGAAAGTGCCCTTCTCTCTACACAGTTAAAAGGCTTTCTAGAAGATTCTCTAACAAATCCACAAACTGGGACCATGAATCTCATTCCCAGGTTAGAAGCTGGAGTTTTTGCTGCCTTTGGGGAAGTCAGTGAGCAGACTGACCAAAACTGAAGTGTCTTTTTGGCACTTATGAGCTGGGTTAACTCAAGCAAACTCCTGACCTTCTAGTTTTTAATTCTCTGTAGAACCAAGGCGGCCGTCCCTGCTCAGGGTGACTGTTCTGAGGTGACGTGTTGAAGAGCCTTCCCACCCGAGCGCCCCATGCCAGGGCTCCTCCGGCCGCTCTCAGCAGGCGGTGGCTGCCCAGGCGCATACTGAGGCCTGGGGTGTTCTGCGCGTCCCTGCTGCGGGCCGCCTGGCTGGCTGTGGCCCTGCTGCAGCCTGTGCCCTGACTGGGGGGCTGTGGGGAGCCATGAGCAGGAGGAGGTCCCACTGTCTCCACGGAGCACCGGGGAGCCGTGCCGTGGCCTCAAAGGCCGGGAGCAGGAGCCCCTGGGCCCTACTCACCTCAGAAGGCTTGTCCTGCGCAGCTCAGCCTGGGGTTTGGCTGTGGAAGGAGCAGTCTGGGCTGACTGAGAACCCACTTTCTGGTCCCACTATTTTGTACCCCTCTTCTGCTAGGACTCGAGAGACTTGGATCTTTTGGGCTCCGGTGTACATAACTTTCCCACTTCCTAGTTCTTCTGCCTGTTGCAGGACCTCCTTGTGTCCCTGTGAGGAAGCTGGAGTGTGTCCAGAGAAAGCAGACTGAGGCCCAGCTGCCAGGTGGTGTGAGTAACTCCCCCAGGTGCCCATGGAGGCAGGCCCTCCTGCCCCGCCAGGGACTGTTTTGGGGACACAGAATGCCCTGTGGAACCTCGCCCTCGGGACATGTTTGTTGAGCTATACCCCGGCCCACCCTCAGGGCTTTCCACTGAACGCCATAGTATTTTCTGCCTTTTGAGGCGTTTTTGGAATTTAGACATTGCCACGGTAAACTAATCCCCAGCAAGAAAGAACAGCCCAGAGGGCCGTCCTGGGAACTCTGGCCCCTGAAGCTCACACGGCCTCTCCTGCTGCCCAGACAAAAAAGCCTGCTCGGTTCCCGTGGTCTCCTGTTACACACAATTGAGGAAGCGTCCAGACCACAGAGCACATTGTTGAGGAAAAGCTGGCCGTGGGAGGGGAGCGAGGCCCAGAGCCGGGTCAAAGGGGAGAAGGAAATCAAATAGGTGTATTAGATGGCACGCCTCCATTCTCCCCCGAAACAGAAGCCTGTCACTGCTCAAATAGAGAATGCCTAGGACTGTAAATCCACCCAAGCGAAGGCTTTTCCTAATGGGTCATGAACTGTATACTGCACATGAGTTTTTTTTTCTTCTGGTAATTTAAACCCAGTGGAAAACTTAGCCGCTCTTACTTTAATTGACAGAGAGTGAGTTAGGACAGGGCTCCAAATGAAAGCCCGGAGCATAAGCACATGAGCCTTAAAGCGTGGAGTCTCTTGTCCTGCCTGCATTGTAAACCTACCTGGAAGTATCAAGGGGGAAACACCAAAACAGGGCAAGCAGCCGGGCCTGGCGGTGCTCGCCTGTAATGCTAGCTCTTGGGAGACCAAGACAAGACTGAAGATTCAAGGCCAGCCTCGGCAACACAGTGAGGCCCTCAGCAACTTAGTTAAACTCTGTTTCAAAATAAAAGGGCTGGAGGTGTAGCCTGGAGCTAGATTGCCTAGGTCCAATCCCCAGTACAAAAAAAAAAAAGGAAGGGGGTGTGAGGGGTACAGGACAGTGGTGAGGCCCTGGGTCCTGTGTGCCACACTGCAAAATAAAATAAAAATGGAGTAGCTTTAGTTGCAGGCCCTTGAAATGGATTTGGAGACATTTATTTATTTATTTATTTATTTATTTATTTATTTATTTATTTCTGGTACTGGGAATGGAACCCCGGAGCATTCTAGTTCTGAGTTACACCTCCAGATCTATTTCTTGTTTGTTTGTTTGTTTGTTTGTTTATTTTGCTGTACTGGGGATGGAACCCAGGGGCATTCTGCCCTTGAGAGACACTCCCGGCCTTATTTTTTATTCTTCATTTTGAAACAGGGTCTCACTGAGTTGCAAAGGGCCTAAGTAGCTGAGACTGTCCATGAACCGTGATCCTCCTGTCTCAGCCTCCCAAATACTGGGATTACAAGCGTGCGCACCACATCTGGCTATTTGGAGACCATTTTTAATCAGACCTCGGACTCATCTGTAGGTAAACCGCTGAGTTGAGCTGCAGATGTGCCCACGTCTGGACGCCTTTAGAGCATTGTCAAGCCTGGCATGATGGCACACACCTGTAATTGCAGTCAGTATGTGGGAGGCTGAGACTGGCGGATCGTACGTTCAAGGACAGCCTCAATAAGTAGTGACAGTTTCATTAACCTAGCAAGATCCTATTTCAAAAGAAAAATAAAGTGGGGCTGAGGGTGCAGCTTGGAAATGGAATGCCCCAAGTTCAAACTCCACTACCATAAATAAATAAACAAACAAACAAACACTGTTAACTTCTGCTGACCTTCTGGACTATGGAAATACCCCCCACACACACACACACACTCAACACTGGTGATAATCCCAGACTACCTAAGTGGTATAATTTCCAGCCCTCTCATGGTTTAAAAGCTATAAATGCAGTCACTGTGTGTGTGTGTGTGTGTGTGTGTGTGTGTGTGTCTGTGTGTTACTGGGAACTCAGGGCATTCTACCTCTGAACTATACCCCAAACCTTTTTATTTATTTATTTATTATTTTGAAATGGTCTCTAAGTTCGAGGCTGGCTTCAAACTTGTGGTCTTCCTGTCTCAGTGGGATAACAGGCATGTGCCGCTGGGCCTGGGTCAGTCACGACTCTATAAATCCTCGAAGCATGTCTTCAAGACTGCTCTGGGTCCTGACCTCCCTGGCTCACAGCTCTATCAGCCCCACAGAGCGTCATCTTACTGTTCTCGACGAGGTTGACTTCACCCTAAGTGGACTGGAGGTTCAGTAAATGAGGCTGTATGGCCTTTAAGCACCGTGGGAGTAGCTGTTCCCTTTCTAAATGCTGTCGGGGCCAGCCAGCCCAGCCTCATGCTTCTCCCCAGAGTCCTAAGATATCATGGCTACCAGGCGGCAGGGCTGGGACTCAAGGCCACAAGGGCCTGGCCACCAGCAGGGCTGGCTCCTTGTGCCCAGTGTCCACCACAGAGAACCCAACTCATGTCTTTCTAGCATCTCTTCTGACATGTAGGTGGAGTCAGGGGTTGCGGAGCCTCCCAGAGGCAAACGGTGCTCCTTTTCTCGGCTCCTCCCCTAGGAAGGCTGTCCCACAACCCACAACCCACACTTTTTCTACTCTCTCCCACTCCCTTTTGGTTCTGCCTGCAAACTAGATTTTCCTTTTCTCTTGCTTGCTGGCTCCAAGCTATATTTCTGGGCTTGTGTCCAGGTCCTGCACAGAGATAAACAAGGCCTTTGGGAGGGTGCAGAACATTTCCATGGCCCCTGGCCACTGGCCACAGGGGAGCGGCTGGCCTCTGGCTTTACAGAATCAGAGAGAGGTCCCCCCAAGCTTTGCCCACCCCACTGGGCCGGCCTGCAGCAGAGTGGTCTCCGCTGGAGTGAGCAGGCCTGTGCAGGGAAGGCCCTGGGAGCCCGGGGCCACTGGTGGGGAGCCAGCAGTAGGGCCCATCTGTGCTGCACAGCCTTGGCAGGCCAGTTCTGGAATGGAGAGGAAGCCATCTGTTCCTCCTCTGTCCCCTGGATGTTCCCTTCGCCTTCCCCAGAGAGGAGAGGCAAGGCTGGTGCTGGGGACGCATGCAGACCTCGGCCCCACCTTTTGCTCTGGCCTGGCACTAAGGGGTGGAGGCGTGGTGGCTTTTCCTGTACTCCTGACCCCATAGCTTTGGACTCAAAGTGGCAGACGTTGCCCAGAGCACCAGGTTCTCAGCTGCCAGGAGTCCAGATCACCCTCAGAAAGTGTCACACAGCTCCTCAGAGCGGGGAGTCCTCAGCGTAGTCAGAGCCGGAGCCCCGCCTGCTGGGTCATCTCAGGGCTGCGTGTACCCTCTTGGCCTTTGTTCTAGAAAAGCACTTGGGCATCCAGCCCTGTATTGTGTTTACTCAAGGCCAGATAAGTGCTGAATCATGGATAGCTAGTGCTTTTCTACCATTTTAGGAGTATTTATTTTTTCTTTTGGTACTAGGGATGGAACCCAGGGGTGGTCTACCTCCAAGCTACATCTCCAGCCCTATGTATGTATGTATGTATGTATGTATGTATGTATGTATTTGCACTCTACTAGGGATGGAACCCAGGGGCCTTCTACCTCCAGGCTCTATCCCCAGACCTACTTTATTATTTTTATTTGCAAACAGGGTCTCCCTCAGTTACTGAGAGCCTCACTAAGTTGCTGGGGCTGGCTTTGAACCTGTGACTCTCCTGTCTCCACCTTCTAAGTATTGGGATTACAAGCATTGAACATGACACCCGGCTCCTTTTTATTTTTTATGAGGGCCTTGCTAAGTTGCTGAAGCTGACCTTGAACCTGCAATCCTCCTATCTCAGCTCCCAAGTACTGGGATCACAGGTGTGTGTCACCATGCCTGGCTCATTATGAGGTTCTGCCCAATTGCCTGAGTTTGGTGGGGTAGTCTCCCACCCAGAGCAGCGGGCAGAGGCACCCTGAGCCTGGTCCTCATCTTTTTAGTTCCAAAGCCTGCTGTTTACCCACACCTCTGGTGCTGGCTGTCTAGTCTTCTTGGGGAAAAGCTGCCAGAGTGCCACCTGCCACCTAGTCCACCTTTTTCTGCAGCTTATGGTCCATCCACAAATTAGACTGAGAATAAGCTACCTGGTCATTTTCTATGTTGCTCTCAGAAGAAAAATTTATTCAATACGTATGTATTTACTAAACATCAGTAAATGCCAGGCCCTGGAGATCCAGAGGGAAGCCAAAGCAGACACAGCCGTACCCCGAAGGTGCATGCATTCACTGGGGGAGGCCACATCAGTCACACAGTCACACAGCCCAGCGTGGCAGTGGCAAGGGCTGGGCATGGGAGGGGCACCCTGCCCTAACAGGTCAGGAGAGGCTGAGAGGAGGGGTGCCTGGTCTGAAGTCCAAAGGAGGAGCGGCAGTTAAGGGAGTGAGAAGGAACAGCCTGCACAGAGTCCCATGATAGGAGGGAGCGCGTGAGCCCCAGAGCCGAGAGAAGATGGAGTGGCAGGGTCAGGGGAGAGGCAGGCAGTCAGATCACACAGGCCTGGAAGGTCACGTTAACCCGCGTTGCCCTGTCTTGTCAGTGGGGAGCTCTCCAAGAGTTTTAACTGGGGGTGTGAGAAGATCAGGCGCAGAAGACACCGCGGCTGCAGAGTGGAGCGTTGGAGGAGCAGAGCAGGGTGAGGAGACAGGCAGAGGCTCTGCAGTGGCCCACAGAAATGCCCAGGCACCAGTGCCAGGGTGTGGTGGCGGGAATGGATTTTTGGAATTAGAGCTGCTGGAACTTTCTGATTATCTATGTAGGTGGAATGAAGACAGGATTTCAAGGCCATCTCCTGGGTCTTGGGCTTGGCATTTGATGGTGCCAGTTGCGGGGAGAGGGAGCCCCAGGAGGCACAGTTTAGGGGAGAAATTACAGTGCAATTTCAGACGCACTGAAAACACCCAGAAATTCAAGCTGCTCGTCGTGTATACAGGTGCAGAAGTCAGAGGAGGCCTGGGATGGAGACCACCTGTGTCTTGTCACCTGCAGAGGTGGCAGTGGAGCCACATGCACCATAGGCTCCCTTTGGGCGGCAGTTCACTGGCAGCCGCTGTCTCCCAGCTCAGTTGACCCAGCCTCACGTTCTTGCTGGGCGTCTGGCCGTCAGGTCTGTGGGTTTCTGGGATAATCTTTGTCCCATAGGCTTCTTGGGCAGAAGGCAAGGCAGACATCCCAGTTGCTGCTGATTCAGTATGTTCTGTGAGGCTCTGGTGCCATAAAGGCATCTGACTCATTTTGAAAAGAAAGCACAAGGAAGACTATCACCCGTTTGGCTTTTCCTATTATTTATTTATTTATTTATTTATTTATTTATTTATTTGCAGGTCTAGGGATGGAACCCAGGGGCATTTGACCTCCAAGCCACACCCCCTGTCCTATTTCTCTTTCTTTCTTTCCCTCTTTCTTTCTCTCTCTCTCTTTCTTTCTTTCCTTCTTTCTTTCTCTTTCCTTATTTTTGTGTGTGGTACTGAGGGTAGAACCCAGGGGCTTTTCTACCTCCAGGCTACACTCCCAGACCTATTTTATACTTAATTTGGAAACAGGGTCTCACTAAGTTGCTGAGAGCCTCACTAAATAGCTGAGGCTGGCTTCGAACCTGTGTGATCCTCCTGTTTCAGCCTCCCAAGCGCTGGGATTACAAGCGTGCGCCACCACGCCCGGCTTATTCTTTATTTTGAAACAGGGCCTCACTCAGTAGCTGAGACTGTCCACAACCCACCATCCTTCAGTTTCAACCTCTCGAATGCTGGGATTACAAGAATGTGCCACCATGCCCAGCTTCCTATCTTAAAAAATGTGTTATTATGGCCGGGCATGGTGGTGCACACTTGTAATCCCCATGCTTGGGAGGCAGAGACAGGAGGATTGTGCGGGTTTGAAGCCTGCCTCCCTGGCTTAAGAGACTCTGTTTTGAAATAAGAAAAAAAAGGTCTGGGAGTATAGCCCCGAGGTAGAAGGGTTCCATCCCCAGTACCACCAAAAAAAAAAAAAAAAAAAAGTGTAATAGATAGTGAATGCAAAAGGTAAAAACTTTTTTCAAGGGACATAAACTTCTGCAGCGCATTTGTTTCCTACAGTGCTGCGGATGGACCCCAGGCCACAGGCTTGCGTCAAGTGCTCACCACCGAGCCCCTGCAACCCCTGTTCAGTGTCCCTGTTCTGCCTGGGGATGGAACTCAGGGGGCATTCTACCTCTGAGCTACACCCCCAGCACTATTTTACTTTTTGTTTTGAAACAGTCTCACTGATTTGCTGAGGCTGGCCTTGAACCTGTGATTCTCCTGTCTCAGACTCCCAGGAACTGAGATTACAGGCTTGTGCCACCACACCCAGCTCTGGTTCTGTCTTTTCTGGGACACTGTTATCAATGTCTTGAGTGAACTCCCATGAACTCGCAGAGGTAACCTTCAAGGTGGGTGTTTCTGTTCTTTGCTCCACGGTGGTGCCTGTGAACTACACACATATTCCTGTGCCCAGCTTCTTTCCACATAACTACCTTTCGTGGTGCTCAGTGCCTGTGACTTGTCAAGCACCTGTTAAAAAACGACATGGTGAGGATTTGACACTGAAAAGGACAGCATCCCTGCCTTCAAAGGCCACAGGGTTTCACGGCACAGAGAAACCTTCCCCCAATAAGGAAACTTAAGGAACAGAGGTGGCCTCACCTGCCGAAGACCAGCTCCGGCGATTCAGGGGTTCTCGAAGGTGAGCCAGGATTCGAGGAGTCGGCGCTTTGAGGGAATGAGAGACAGCCGGAGGCGTGACTCTGCCATTCAGAGTCAGTGCTTTGTTTTTATATGCTTTTATACGGAGGTATTTGGTATTAACAACTTTTGGCAAAACATGTTTTCAGTACACCTAGGTACAAACAACTTTTGGCAAAACATATTTTTACACAAATTTCTCAGCAAACACTTGCCCCAATGAGCTCATATATCATGGTTGGAAAAAAATCTGAAACCATCCAAATTATCGCCATACAATTCATTTTGGTTACTTAGCCACACACAAAAATCAATTCTATTTAATATTAACCTAAATAACAATGTAATTCTGCAGAGCTGCAGAGCATGTTCACACCCAAGGCTAAACCAAAAGTACAAAAACAAGGGCTTTTCCATTAAAAAGGACACAAAGATTATGAAAGATGTGTGTGTGTGTGTGTGTGTGTGTGTGTGTGTGTGTGTGTGTGTGTGTGGTACTGGGGATGGAACCCAGGGGCATTCTACCTCTGAGCTACACCCCCAGCCCTATTTTTATTCTTTATTTTGAAACAGGGTCTCACTGCATTGAAAAGGGCCTGCTTTATCTGCTATTTTTGACCACTAGATATTCTATAACTTATTCTGACCCATCCACCAAACTCATACTGAACTTATTCTATAATCTAACATTACAATGTCTACACCTAAGCCAGGCATGGTGGCGCACGCTTGTAATCCCCCACTTGGGAGGCTGAGACAGGAGGATCGCACAGGTTCGAAGCCAGCCTCAGCTACTTAGTGAGGCTCTCAGCAACTTAGTGAGACCCTGTTTCCAAATAAAGTATACAATAGGTCTGGGAATATAACCTGGAGGTAGAAAGCCTCTGGGTTCCACCTCCAGTACTACCAAAAAACAAACAAACAAACAAAAAAAACCCACAAATAAAGTATAAAATAGGTCTGGGAATATAGCCCAGAGGTAGAAAAGCTTCTGGGTTCCACCCCCAAAACCACACACACACAAAAAACAAAAACAAAATAAAACAATGTCTACACCTATTTTTCTATAATACCTATTAAGTTGTTTACTAAGAAAATTCCCTGCCTGCCCAGCCTTCTGTAGGAATGGCAGATTCTTGATGTCAAGCCATTTTCCCTTAACCCTTCCTATCCACTTCCATCCTATATTATCCTATGAAGGGTGGTGGGGGCTATGTATTGATTAGCTCTGGCCCCCTGAGTGGCAACCACGGATGCCCTTCAATTATATAAGCTGACCCAGTTTATTTTGCAGGCACCATGTCAGGCTTTTCCTCAAAAGACGCAGCATCTATAAACAACTGTAACTGTTTCAGTTTCTGTTAGCCAGATTCTTACTATTTGGGATTTTATGAATTTCTGAGCAATTTCCAGGTTTCTTAATATCCTTTTTCCTGTAACATCTTCATATATAAAGAACAGCATGTCTCACTGAGACCACCCAGATCATCTGGCTTGATTAATGATCCAGTTAGGACACAATACAAAACAGGATCACTGTGAGCGTAGTCACCGTCCTCCCGCCTTGCAGGAGTCCTCCTCCTGTTGGGACCTTGTCAAACAGCTCCAGGGACCCGGGCCTTGCCACTCACTCAGGGAAGGGCACACAGCATACAAAACATGGCTGGATTTGAAGCTTACCTTCCCTCCTTACTGGCTATGACTGCATAAGAGACTCAGCCTTAGTTTTCTCATCTGTAAAGTGGGAATGCTATAGAGATGACATGAGCTCAGAGCAGCACCCCGGAAGTCTTCCCTGTCACCCCCAGACTTTGCCCACAGGCATGAGAAGACCTCTGAGCTGCAGCCCAGAATACATGCAGCTGGGGGCCCAGGGATGCTCAAAGAGGAGGGATTTTGCTGGCTCCTGAAGGAAGAAGAACAGGGTTCGGGGAGGTGAGAAATGGAGCATATCCTAGTCTTTGGCAGCCTGTTTTGGGGGGACAGGGCTGCCCAGTGGGGCATCAGACTGCAGAGTAGGGTGTCCCATCCTGAGAGTTTAGAGCTTGCAGGCTGTGAAGGAGGCTGTGTCCCTCCTAGGAAAGGAAAGTTGGTAAAATTTTAAATTTGAGCTTAGGCTGGGTGTGGTGGTGCATGCTTGTAATCCAGTGCTTAGGAGGCTGAGACTGGAGAATTGCAGGTTCAAAGTCAGCTTTGGCGATTTCTTGAGGCTCTCAGCAACCTAATGACACCCTGTTTCCAAATAAGAAATAAAATCTGGCTGGGGTGTGGCTTGGAGGTAGAATGTCCTGGGTTCAATCTCCAGTACAAAAAAAAAAAAAAAAAGAGTTTAGGCTGCTGAGCCTTTCATAGGCCCTGCCGGGGGAGAGGGACAGCAGGCAGCCCTGGCATTTACCTCCTGTTTCTGGTGGGTTGGTGGCAGCTGTGCATACAGAGCCTTGGGGGCTGTCATTCCCCAGAGGGTTGCAACCAGGAGGGCAGCTTGGGTGCCCAGCTTTCTGCATGGGATCAGCGCACTGGTCAGTGAGCACACAGAGGCCCTGGAGTTCTGTGCTCTCTCTCACCTGGAACCTGCATTGTCTGTCCCTTTCCTTTTGTTCTGAACAGAGGCCATGTCTTCCCACCCAGGCACAAGTGTTCTTTCTGATGCTTGGGGGTGGGGGGTCCCTGCTGCTGCTAGGAGTGAGCGCAGTGCTTCTGGTTCCCCAGGTGCAAGGGACAGGTCGCCTGGTCTTATGTTCCAGTCTAGAGCCGGGCAGGGTGGCATACACTTCTGATCCCAGTACTTGGGAGGCTGAGACAGGAGGATCACAGGTTTGTGGCCAGCCTCAGCTACTTAGTGAGGCCCTCCGCAATTCAGTGAGATCCTGTTTCAAAATAAAGAATAAGCCAGGTGTGGTGGCCCATGCTTGTAATCTCAGTAGTTGGAAGGCTGAAACAGGAGGATCTAAGGTTTGAGGGTAGCTTCTGTTACACAGTGAGGTACTCTGCAACTTAGGGAGACCCTGTTTCAAAATAAAGAATAAAAATAGGGCTGGGGCCGAATGGCGCATACTTGTAATCCCTGCGCTTGGAAGGCGGAGACAGGAGGATCTTGCAGGTTCAAACAAAGCCACCCTCGCTGGCTTAAGAGACTCTGTTTCCAAATAAAAATATAAAAAATAGGTGTCTGGGAATGTAACCCGGAGGTAGAGGGTTTCCAGGAACCCCAGTACCACAAAAAAAAAAAAAAAAAAAAAGAATGAAAGAAAGAAAGAAAAAGAAAAAAGAAAAGAAAAAAATAGGGCTGGTATGTTGTTGGGAGGTAGAATGCTCCTGGGTTCAGCCCCCGGTACCACAATATAAATAAATAATAAAGAAGTAGGAAGCTGGATGTGATAGTGCAGGCTTGTAATCCCAGTACTTGGGAGGCTAAGAAAGGAAGATATAGCTATTTAGTGAGGCCCTCTGTAACTTAGTGAGGCCTTGTTTCAAAATAAAGGATAAAAAATAGGGCTGAGAGTATAGAATGTGTTCAATTCCCAGTACTGCAAAAATAACCCAGGCTAGACTAGCACCTTCGGAGTTGAGTGGGGACTTGGTGGAACTGGAGCTTCTCCAGCCCCACCCTAGGCCTCCTGAATCAGAAACCCCGGGTTTATCAGGTTCCCAGGTGGTTGGATGCACCTCAGAGTTGAGCACTGGTGTTCAGCCACCCACCCTGCAGGGACGTTTGGAGACCTTCAGCCACCCACCCTGCAGGGACGTTTGGAGACCTTTTTGGTTGTCACACTAGGAAGTAGGAAACAACTGGCATCCTGTGCGTACAGATTAGGGGTGATGCTAAAGGCCCTATAATGCACAGGAAAGAATACCCCACAGCAGAAAAGTACCTGGTCCAAAATGTCTAGGTGCAGAGGTTGAGAATCCCTGCCTAGAGCCCTCACAACAGAGTACAGCGAATACAGAGATTCCTCGCTCCCCCAGGCCAGATGCACCACTCCCTGACCGCAGAACCGGGGGCAGTCGCCCTGTCCCGCCTCAGCGTCCCCAGCTCTGAGCTGGAGGCTGCTGGGCTCCTTCCCCGTGGCTCCACCCAGCTGGGGATCAGCCGCTTGGTGGAGGTGGGCCGAAGCTCCCCTTCTCTTCCTCTTAGGTGCTGGGTGGCAGTCAGAGAGCCGGGGTGGGGGTGGGGGCACTGTCATCAGTCAACTACTGCTAAGGCTCCCAGCTCCCAGGCCCGCAGCCGCCTACGGGCTCCAGCTTTAGGTTTCCTCGTGGACAGTCCCTCTCCATCCTGGGTAATGTTTGCTCTCACCAGTCCACCGCCGATGTGTCCATCCCGGGGAGGGCAGAGGGAGTCACCCGCTGCCTCCACACCCTCTGCCTCCGGGGGCGTGGGCAGGCAGAGGGGCGCCAGCTCCCTGAGCCTCACACTGCCCGGCCTTGGGGGGCGGGGGAGTGGGGGCGAGGTAGGGCCGCGCAGATGAGCCTGGGCGCCTGGCTCTGATTGCCCCGTCTCCCGGGGAAGGAGGTCTTGTTTACTATTATTTTCATTTGGAGGAAAAATTGTATAGGCCTGGGAGACACGTTCCGATAGACCGTTGCAGCTCCCAGCAGCCGTGGGTCATCTGTGATGGGGGTCCCAGAGGGCTGGTCTGAGGTTTGAAGCTGAAAGTGGGTGCTGGGGAGGGGGCCGGGCCATGTGCCCTAAGACAGCCCAGGCAAGCATTCTTTGGCTCCACATCCTACACATATGATTGTCTGATCTGCGGGAAAGGCCCCTGACTTAAGTCAGGAAAGTCAAGTTCCATGAACCGTGGCTCCGGTGGACTGTAGTATATCCTGGTTTATCACATCCTTAAAACCCTCTTGCAGACTGCCAGTGCCTGCTGTTATCCTGGGCTAATCTGCACTTAATACCTGCTGTTAAAGGGCTGTTACTAGGTGGTAAATTAAGCTTCAGTAAAGCCTGCTTTGTAATCTGAGACCTGTGGCTCTAAGGCGCTGCCCTTGAGCAAAGTATTAAATTCTTGTTATCTTAATTAGAATTCAAGAGATAGAATTTTTTAAAAATTCTTTAAGTTACTTTGCCTTCTACTTTTGCTATGTAATAGTTTCCCCTTATCCCAGGGGAATGTGTTCAAGACCCGCTCCCAACCCCCGTGGATGTCTTAAATCAGGTATAGTGCCAAACTCTATATTTAATATTATGTTTTCTTGCCGGGCGTGGTGGCGCACGCTTGTAATCCCCGCGCTTGGGAGGCAGAGACAGGAGGATCGCACAGGTTCGAAGCCAGCCTCAGCTACTTAGTGAGGCTCTCAGCAACTTAGTGAGACCCTGTTTCCAAATGAAATATAAAATAGGTCTGGGAGTATAGTCCGGAGGTAGAAAGCCTCTAGGTTCCACCCCCAGTACTACAATAAATAAACAAACAAAAAACTTATGAATTGTTTATTTCTGAAACTTTCTCTTTCTTTAAAATACTGAGAGTTGGAGGGCGTGATGGTGCACGCTTGTAATCCCCACGCTTGGGAGGCGGAGACAGGAGGATCGCGCTGGTTCGGAGCCAGCCTCGCTGGCTTAAGAGACCCTGTTTCCAAATTAAAAAATATATATATATATTAAAAAAAAATAGGTGTGGGAGTGTAGCCTGGAGGTAGAAGGGCTTCCAGGAACCCCAGTACCAAAAAATAAAATAAAATACTGAGAGTTGACCCAAGGGGCTGTGCCACTGAGCTTCACCTGCAGGCCTTGCTAGATTGCCCAGACTGACTTCAAACTTGCGATCCTCCTACCTCAGCCTCCCAAGTTACCAGGATCACAGGTGTGCATCACTGAGCCAAGACTGAAATTTTCCATTTAATATTTTCAGATTGCAGTTGACTATGAATAACCAAAAGTGCACGCAAGGGGGGCAGGTGGGATGCTTGGCGGTGCTGGCGAGGGCCCTCACAGTGCCCTTTGTCCTAGGTCCCCTTTGTTTAGGTGGGCCAGGAGCGCTGTCATTCAGTACTGTGCCTCGGGTCAGCAGGGTTCAGTTTGCTGTTTGAAGTCCAGGAGAGATAACCACACTTTGCACACACCAGATCAGCTGAGTCATCAGGCCCGTGCGATTGTAAAAAGGCAGCGCGGCGGCGCACCAGCAGCCGCCCTGCCTCTCCCGGTCTCCAGAGCCTCGCTGTGTGCGGAGCTCCACGGCTCTGCTCCCCAAGAAGGTGACCAAAGAGTGAGAACACAGAGCCAGTGGGGTAACGAAGCGCTGGGATAGCTCTGCCCAGAAAAGGGAAAGCTTTACATCCAGAGGGAAGATATAACGGTGCCCTTGGCGTCTTGCTGCTGAAGTCAGGTAAGGATAGGGTTCGCGTGGGAGGTCAGACCCTCTGTATTGTTCAGTATGCTTGCAGCTCACTGGATGGAAGGCGTCATGCAAAATTCGTCTTCTTTGCTTCCAGTGCTGTGAAGCTGGTACAGATATTGGCAGAGCGTTCTCTGGTGCTGAGCACTAGTTGGGACAGTGACTAAAACAGACACGATCCCTGCTTTCCTGAACCTCTCTCTCTTAAGACCCAAGTGTGCGGGGCGAACTACACCCGTGCTGCTGCTGAGGCGGTCTGTGCCCTGCCCTCGCCTCTTCCGCCCATCCCCAGCGCCTCGTGGCCCCTAAGCTCTGCCCCGCCTTCAGTGCCGTGAAGGCTGGGATTGGATGGCTCCCCTCTTCTCAAGGGGGAGGATTTCCTGGCAGGGACACGGGGTCTCCCTGGATATGGCAGAAGCTCATGTAGGTTTTCTTTTCTTAATTCCTTAAAATCAGAAGGACTTGTCTCCAGCCATCTTGTGCTTTGTTTTATTGGGAGGAGTGCTGGTCCCAGCACCCATCTGATCAACTGTCATGTACAGGGTGCTGGAGACAGGCACCGTTGGTGTTTGGGATCGAAAGATGAAAGCTGTGGCCTGTCTTGGCTGGGGATAGGACACCACCAGCACAGCCCCGCCACATCCCTGGCTGGGATGGTCAAGGCCAGCTCCCTTGGCATATCGCCTACTTTGGAGAAATGTTTAGTAAATGAGATCATAGCTGTTTCAGAGTTTCACAGCCCAAAGAGGGAGATATGTTGAAAGATTCACGGGGTATGGTTACTAGGAAGAAGACTGCAATGAGATCTAAAAAGTGTGCTGGCGACTGAGAGATGGGCTTTGGGGTTGTGTCCCTCTCCCTCTCCCTCTCCCTTTTGTGATACTGGGGATTGAACCCAGATGCAGTCTCCCTCCAAGTTATACCCCCAGCCCAATTTTATTTCTTATTTGGAAACAGGGTCTCGCTAAGTTGCCGAGGATGGCTTTGAACCTCCTGTCTCAGCCTCCCAAATACTGGGATTACAAGCGTGTGCCACCATGCCTGGCTAGGGTTGCCTTTCTTGAAAGCTGTTACAGTAAAATGTGGGGTGATGGAGGCTCTGGTCAGGGAGGCGGCTGGGCAGAGAATCTGGTGGTATCAGTATCTGGTGATGGATGAGTGAAAAGAAAAAAGCAGTAGTCTCGAGGGAATGCGCATTCCAAGTATTCTTGAGAGGATCAGCTCCCTCACCTGCAAACCCCCAGCAGCATCCTGAACATCTAATGCTGGTAAATAAGGAGACAGAAATGAGCCTGGCGAGGTGTGCATGCCTGGAATGCCCAGGACGTGGGAGGCTGAGACCTGAGGATTGCACATTCAAGGGCAGCCTTAGCAACTTAGACTTTCAAGTTAAAAAATAAATAAAAAAAAGAGCTGGGGCTGTAGTTTGGAAGTAGAATGCCTCTGGGTTCAATACCCAGTACTCCCCCCACCCAAAAAAAAAAGAGCAGAGAAATAGTGGTTTCCTAGCAGGACCTCCTCCTGCCTACAGTTTCCAGCACAGAGTCAGGGTAGTGCTGGGGCCTCCCTTTAAGCAGATACTGTGTCCTTAGGCTGGGTCCTGCCGGAGGATAGTGTTCATGTGCACACAGGTTTCTCTGAACATGACCCTGCTGTGGGCTCTCTGCCTGCGGGGGTGGAAGACAAGCAGCCAGAACACCGTGCTGGGCTGGTATCTTCCTGCCATTGGTCAGCAAAGACCCAGCTCTTCTTTCTTCCCCTTATGAAAAAAATGCTCGGGAACCAGACGAATGGAGCTGAGAACATAGCTGAGTTGATCTGACATGTAGTAGGCCAGTCTCAGCAACAGAAAGTGGAACAGTGGTCACTTCAAGCCCTGGCAGGGTGGAGCAATAGAAGGGTGATAGCTACAGGGTATGGGGGTTTCTCTTGGGGTCCTCTCTCCCAGCGAGGGCTGGACCACACTCCCTTACACACCCGCCCCTTCTTCCAGGTCCACTGCTCCAAGAAGCTGCTCCTCATCTGTCCCATGGGGAGGGAGTCAAGAAGCCTGGAGAGGAGCTTTTCTGGAACCTCAGGAGCAGAAGGCCCCTCAGAGGCACGAGGCCTCACAGTGCAGACCCAGGTCCCACCCAGGGCTGTGCACAAGCCAACCTGGGTTCTTTTTTCCCCAACGGGGTCAATGGTTTTCATAGTTTAGTAGGATTATGGTTGGCTTTTTTCTATTCCTCTATTGCTTTCCAGTTTTTCTATACCATATACATGTTTAGGACTGTCAACCTAAACTTGAAAAATGGGGCCGGAGGTGTGGTTCAGTAGTAGAATGTGTGCTTAGCATGTGCTAGGCCCTGGGCTCCATTGCCAGCACTAAACAAAACAACACAAAATTACACACACACAAAAAAATTAAAGATTCTCTAAAGAATCCAGGGTGTGGCAGCACATACTTGTAATTTAATACTTGTGAGGCTGAGACAGGAAGATCACAGGTTTGAGAAGAGTCTCAGTAACTTAGCAAGCCCTTAACCAACTTGGCAAGACCTTGTTTCAAAAATAAAAAATGCTGAGGGTGTAGTTCGGAGGTAGAATGCCTCTGGATTCAATGTCCCCAGTACCAAAAAAGAAAAAAAATTGTGATACTTATTTGAAAATGGCATCACACTATGATAGAATCCATGTGCCCTAGTAAACTATCGTGTATCCAAAGAGGTGGAAAGGAGAAATTCTTTTGTTTTTCTTTTTGGTACTGGCGATTGAACCCAGGGGCATTTTACCTCTGAATTACACCCCCAGCCCCTGTTTTTATTTGGAAACAGGGTCTTGCTAGGTTGATGAGAGTCTCACCACTTGCTGAGGCTATCCTCAAACCTGTGATCCTCCTGTCTCAGCCTCCCAAGTACTGGGATTACAGGCCTACACCACCACACCTGGAGAAGTTCTTTTTTTTGTGTGTGTGGTACTAGGGAAGGAACCCAGGGGCATTCTACCTCTGGGCTATTTTTTATTCTTTGTTTTGAAACAGGGTCTCACTGAGTTGCAAAGGGCCTCACTAAGTAGCTGAGGCTGTCCACGAACCGCGATCCTCCGGTCTCAGCCTCCCAAATGCTGGGATTACAAGCGTGTACAACCAAGCCTGGCTAAGGAGAAATTCTTACAGGCAAAAATGAAGAGGATTAGATCAGTTATTTTGAAACAATAATCTTTGGCCACGACGATTGCTAACAGGAGTGGCATCGGTCCCAGGGTGCAGAGCAGATGTTGCAGAAGTGCTTTTGAATGCAGCCGCTGTGGCCTCTGGGCATGCCTGTGCTGGCAGACAGTCTTCAGATACCGGCATCAGTCAGTGTTGCATAAAAAATCCTTCCTTCATAACCTCCCATCTGTATCTTTATTTTCATTTCTCGGAAGCATTGACACAAGCAACTCCATTTGACTCTGGCAACTTCCCCTTCTTTCAGGGGAGTTTGGGGGACAGGAGCTGCCTGGGTCATCCTGTTGATGGCGTCTCCTTCATCCCGCAGGAGTCATGTGGCTGGAAGTCCTTCTCGCCTCCGTGCTGGGCTTTGTCATCTACTGGTTCATCTCCCGGGACAAGGAGGAAACTTTGCCACTTGAAGATGGCTGGTGGGGACCGGGGGTGAAGTCCACAGCCAAAGAGGATGAGAGCATCCGGCCTTTCACGGTGGAGACGTCGGACGAGGAGATCAATGTGAGGCGCTGGTTTCTCTGAAGAGCTGGGCTTGGGTGGGGATGGCGCTAGGGAGGCGCCCTCTGTGGGAGGTTTCTTGGTTTCCTTTTCTTTCCCTGTCTGCTCTTTTCCCTCAGGGCAGGTGCAGGTCGCTCCACAAAGGTGTGCCTGGCTCGCCCACCCCATCCTTCTCTCCTTTCCCTTCCCAAAGCCCAGGGGTGCCAGGCAGGAGAGGCTCTCTGCTGGAGCCAGTGGCCTGCCTCAGAGGGCATAGAAAGCAGCCGTTTCCACTTCCTCTGTGCCCACCTGAGACCTTGTGCATGAGCTTGTGGAAGAAAGTGAGCAGGTCCCCCTGGGGCCCGGTGGAGATCCTGAGTGCGGAGCGCGGCCCTCTCCACAGACCCCGTGACGTGCTGTCGCACCGGGGAGGCGGGGCCAGCGCGGGCTGGGCACCCGCCGTGTGGCCATCCACCCACATCCACACATCCACCCACATCCAGTTGCTCTAGAACCCTGTCCAGGGAGGACTGTTCCCAGCACAGATGTAGAAAGTGAAGCTGAGAGAGGTCGGTGATACGGCTGAGTGACCGCGCTGGCAAAGCAAGGCTGGAACTCAGTCCAGAGCCTCCGCCTCCTCCACTGCACAGGGCTGGAACCAGGAAGGCGGTGACCCGTGGCGTGGGGTGACCTATGGGGCAGCCTCCGGGGGAAGTGAGGATGCTAAAGGAGTTTGAGATTAAAAAAAAAAATGCCCGAGGGTGTCCAAAGCACTTGGGGAAAAGCCCTGGAAGTGGTGACACTTGAGTCACCACATGGGGCTGACACACACCAGTGGACTTGCACTGTTTTTGTACCACCACCATGCCAAGAGGAGTTTTTAACATCTTTTTCCTTTTCCTTTTTCTTTTTCTTTTCTTTGTGGTACTAGGAACTGACCCCAGAGGGTTCTACTTCTAGGCTACACTTCCAGACCTTTTTTTATTTTATATTCTGAAACAGGGTCTCAGTAAGTTGCAGAGTGCCTCACTAAGTAGCTGCTGAGGCTGGCCTTGAACCTGCGATCCTCCTGTCTCAGCCTCCCAAGTACTGGGCTTACAAGCGTCCATCACCATGCCTGGCTACATCTTTAGATGGTCAGGGAAGCCAAAAGGGGAATGCTGTTGGGTGACCTGTGAAGGTTACATGGCATTCAAATTTCAGTGCCCATCAATCACGAGCAGAACCACACCTGCCACCCATGTCAGCTGTGCCAGGACAGAGTGGAGTGTTTGCAGCTTGCAAAGCCTAAATCATTTGTTATCTGACTCTTTACAGAAAAAAATTGCCAACCCCTGCTTTATAGAAAGCTTGTAAGTTAAAGATGAGTACTGTTTGAGAGATGGGCGAGGTGGTGCCCGCCTGTAACAGGATCACAGGTTTGAGGCCAGTCTCAGCAGCGTATGAGGCCCTCAGCAACGCAATGAGATCTTTTTTCAAAATAAAGAATAAGCTGGGCGTGGTGGCGCAGGCTTGTAATCCCTGCACTTGGGAGGCGGAGACAGGAAGATTGTGCAGGTTCGAAGCCAGCCGCGCTGGCTTAAGAGACCCTGTTTCCAAATCAAAAAGTATAAAAATAGGTCTGGGAGTATAGCCTGGAGGAAGAAGGGTTTCCAGGAACCCCAGTACCACCACACACACACACAAAAAAAGAATAAAATAGGTCTGGTGGGTATAGTTTGGAGGTAAAATGTCCCTGGGTTCCTTTCCCAGTACCACAAATTAATAAAAATAAAACATGAGCGATAGCCAGGCATGGTGGTGCATGCCTGTAATCCCAGTACTTGGGAGGCTGAGACAGGAGGATTGCAGGTTTGTGGCCAGCCTCAGCTACTTAGTGAGACTCTGTTTAAAATAAAGAATATTTACTGGGGTTGTATGTAGCTCAGAGGTAGAACACCCCTGGCTTCAATCTCCAGTCACACACACACACACACACACACACACACACACACACACACACACAATGAGGGGTGTGGCTCAGCGATAGATCCTTGCCCGGCATGCGCAGATGCAAAGTGCGTCTGTGGTCTACAGTAGAGAGCACAGCACCTGGGGGCAGCTGACAACGTGGACCTTCACTCTGCTCCCCGTGGTGCTGGGCCTTGTGGCTTCGGGGTCTGTTCTGTCTTGTGGAAACAAACTTTCTCTTGTGCGGTGGCCCACTCACCCCTCTCTCCTTGGGACTCTGCATTCCACTCCAGGACTTACACCAGAGAATTGATAAGTTTCGGATGACCCCATCTTTGGAGGACAGCCGCTTCCACTACGGCTTCAACTCCAACTACCTGAAGAAAGTCGTGTCTTACTGGCGGAGTAAATTTGACTGGAGGAAGCAGGTGGAGACCCTCAACAAATACCCCCACTTCAAGACCAAGATTGAAGGTACGCTCCCCAGCCCCGCAGGGCACGGATGCTAAGGAGCAGCCCTCTGTAGAGTGACTCAAAGGCTGGAGGGACCGCGAATCCAATGACAGGCTACTGAGGTGAAGTTAGAGGTGGTAACCCTACAGGAATGCAGCAGTAATGAATGCTGGGGTTTTTTTCCTTTTTCTTTCCTTTCTCTCTCTCTTTCTTTCTTTCTTTCTCTCTCTTTCTTTCTTTCTTTCTTTCTTTCTTTCTTTCTTTCTTTCTTTCTTTCTTTCTTTCTTTCTTTCTTTTTGTACTTGGGATGGAACCCCAGGGGCATTCTACCTCCAAGCCACACCCCCAGCCTTTTTTTTTTTTTTTTTTTTTAGTCTTTTTACTTTTTGAAACAGGGTCTCACAGAGTTGTGAAGGGCCTCGCTAAGTAGCTGACCCTAAGTAGTGATCCTCCAGTCTCAGACTTCTGGATGCTGGGATTACAAGCTGTGCCACCACGCCTGCAAGTAATGCCATTTCGTAACAAACCACAGATCATTAGGGCTATACAGGAAGAAAAAAAACAAATAATTTACTTATTTTATTTATTTATTTATTTTTTGGTGGTACTGGGGTTCCTGGAAGCCCTTCTACCTCTGGGCTACACTCCCAGACCTATTTTTACATTTTTATTTGGAAACAGGGTCTCCTAAGCCAGCACGCGCGGCTGGCTTGGAACCTGCGCGATCCTCCTGTCTCTGCCTCCCAAGCGCGGGGATTACAAGCGTGCGCCACCACGCCCGGCTCACAACAAATAATTTAAAAGCTTGAGAAGTACAGAATCTAGTCCAAGGATGGAGAGGAAGACTGGGCCTGGGCACAGTCTGTGTCCCTTAGCCAAGTTTTGGACTACATGATACCACAACTGTTGAAAGGTGCTTGGCTGCCCAGTCCTTTGAAAAACTCTCCTATCTGCAGCTCTAGACTTCATGTCTCAGCTATATCACAAATCGCAGCCTCATCAGGAAGAGAAGGTATCATTCAAAATTTTCTTGAGAAGGTGACCCCAGGATCATTTAGGATAAGTCATTAATTTCCTAGTGGAAAAGCTTTTTATTTATTTATTTTTTTGTAACTGCAGAAAGACTTGGAATCAAATATAGAAATGTTTAGCATCAGCCTGGCGTTGTGGCTCAGGCCTGTAACCTCAGGACTTGGGAGGCTGAGATGGCAGGATCCCAGGTTTGAGGACAGCCTCAGGAAGTAGGGGGCCTCTCAGCAACCTAGTGAGACCTTGGAATGATACAGTATTTCTTCTTTCCTTTCTGGCTTCTTTCACTTACATTGATGTCCTGAGTATTGGTCTATGTTACAGCATATGTCAGAATGCCTTTGCTTTTAGCTGGGAATGACGGTGCACCCCTGTAATCCCAGGATTTGGGAAGCTGACACAGGAGGGTTGCAGGTTTAAGGCCAGCCTCAGCAATTTAGTGAGACCCTGTTTTTTATTTGTTTTCAGTACTAGGAATTGAAACCAGGAGCATTCTACCTCTGAGCTACACCTCTAGCCCTATTTTTATTCTTTATTTTGAAACAGGGTCTCAGTAAGTTGCAGAGGGCCTCACTAAGCAGCTGAGGCTGGCTGTGAACTGTGATCCTCCTGTCTCAGCCTCCCGAGCTCTGGCATTACAAATGTGCATCACTACACCCAGCCACACTCTGTTTTGAAATAAAAAATGAAAAGGGTATAGCTCAGTTGTACACCACCTCTGAGTTCAATCCCCAGTACAAAAAAAAAAAAAAAAAAAAAAAAAAAAAAATATATATATATATATATATATATATATATATATATATATATATATATCAATTCCTTTGCTTCTGAAGGCTGGGTAATATTCCATTGCTAGGTTATAGCATATTTTGTTTATTTATTCATCCATTGATGTGCTTCTACCTTTAGCTATTCTGAATCATGCTGTTGTGAACACAGATGTACAAATTAATCTTTGGAACCTTGCTTTTATTTATTTTTATCGCCCAGAAGTGAAATTATTGGATCATATGATAATTCTGTTTAATTTTTTTAAGAAACACCAAACTGTATACAGTGGTATGTAGTGACATACCATTGTTTTTTTTAGTGACATACCATTTTGCATTTTCTCCAGTAATGCACAAAAAAATCCATCTGTCTACATCCTCATCAATACATGTTAATTTCTGTTTGTTTTTTTTAAAAAGTAGTAGCCATCCTAAAGGCTATGAATATGGTGGTTTTGATTTGTATTTCCCTTTGCAAGTAATAGATAAGATTTAATTTGTTAAAATTCTAGAAATTACTTCAAGTGTGTGAAAGACATATTGGTCCATCAGATCAACTAAAGTTTTTTTGTTTTATTTTTGGGTTTTGGCAGGGGTACTGAGGATTGAACCCAGAGGCTACACATCTAGCTTTTTTGTTTTTATAGTACTGAGATGGAGCCAGGCATGGTGGCACATGCTTATAATCCCCGCGCTTGGGAGGCTGAGACAGGAGGATCGCGCAGGTTCGAAGCCAGCCTCAGCTACTTAGTGAGGCTCTCGGAACATAGTGAGACCCTGTTTCCAAATAAGTCTAAAAAATAGGTCTGGGAGTATAGCCTGGAGGTAGAAAACCCCTGGGTTCCACCCCCAGTACTGCCAAAAATAAAATAAAAAACAAAATCAAATATATAGTACTGGGATGGAAGCCAGCATTTTGCCTCTGAGCTATCTATACCCCCAGCCCTATTTTTTAGCCTTTATTTTGAAACAGGGTTTCACTAAGTTGCAGAGGGCTTCACTAATCAGCTGAGGCTGGCTGTGACCCTGCGATGCTCCTGTCTCATCCTCCCAATTACTGGGAGTACAAGTGTGCGCCACCACGCCTAGCTTCCCTCAGATCTTTTTATTTTTCATTTTGAAAGAGGGTCTTACTAAGCCGGGCGTGGTGGCGCATACTTGTAATCCCAGCATTCGGGAGGCTGAGACCGGAGGATCGCAATTATCGGACAGCCTCAGCTACTTAGGCCCTCTGCAGCTTAGTGAGACCCTGTTTCAAAATAAAGAATACAAAAGAGGGCTGAGGATGTAACTTGGAGGTCAAATGACCCTGGCTCCATCCCCAGACCCACAAAAAAAAAAAAAAAAAGAGGTCTTGCTAGGTTGCTTAGAGTCCTGCTAAGATGCTAAGCCTACCCCTGGGGAGCAACTGTCAACATTTGCTAGATTTATAAATACATAAATACATAGCATAAAATTTGTAAGCTGAATTGAAATTCTTACTGAAATAATAGGTTCTAAAATTTGTAAATTTGACAAGTTAAAGAATTATTTTATTTTATTTTATTTTATTTTTGCAGTACTGAGGATTGAACCCAGAGGCATTCTACCTCTGAACTACACCCCTAGCCCTTTTTTTAAAAACAAAATTTCTTTTTTTTTTCTTGTGGTACTGAGGATGGAAACCAGGTACATTCTACCTCCGAGCTACACCCCCAGCCCTAGTTTTTATTCTTTATTTTGAAACAGCATCTCACTGAGTTGCGAAGGGCCTCGCTGAGTAGCTGAGGCTGTCCACAAACTGCGACCCTCCAGTCTCAGCCTCCTGAATGCTGGTATTACAACATGTGCCACCACGCTTGGCTATTCCTTATTTGAAGCACATTCTCACTAAGTTGAGTTTGGCCTCACTAAGTAGCTGAGGCTGAACGCAAACCTGCGATCCTCCTGTCTCAGCCTCCCAAGTGCTGGGATTACATTCATGCGCCACCATGCTCGGCATAAAGAATAATTCAAAAATTAAAATAATCTCTGAATATTCTCTTCTACACTTAAAAACTACTCTCAAAAGCTGGGCTTGCCAGGCGTGGTGGCGCACGCTCGTAATCCCAGCATTCGGGTGGCTGAGACCGGAGGATCATGGTTTGCGGACAGCCTCAGCTACTTAGTGAGGCCCTCTGCAACTCAGTGAGACCTGTTTCAAAACAAAGAATAAAAAATAGGACTGAGGGTGTAGCAAAAAAAAAAAAAAAAAAAATAGGGCAGGGGGTGTAGCTCGGCGGTCGAATGCCCCTGGGTTCCATCCCCAGACCCACACACACAAAAAAAAAGAATAAAAAAATAGGGCTGGGGGTGTAGCTTGGAGGTAGAATGTCCCTGGGTTCAATCCCTAGTACCCCCAAAAAACAAACAAGTACTGCAAAAACCAACCAAACAAAAACCGGGTGTGGTTAGGATTAGTGAGATTCTCATCAACCTTGCTTCAAAATAAAAAAATAAAATAGGACTGGGGGTGTAGCTCAGAGATGGCCCGCCCCTGGGTCCATCTCCAGTACCACAACAAAAACAAAACTGACCCTTGAGGACATTGGAAACTCAGACAGGGCGGTGGCGGGCGCCCCCTGGTGTTGGAGCGCCGCCCAGGCTGGGCCTGGCCTCCAAGCTCTGGCCCTCGGAGGCCTTTTGTGAAGAGGAAATTGCTTCACAGCGCATCTTTGAAGATGACAGGACAGGGTGGGTAGAAACCCCACCCAGGAAAAGCCTGGTCAACAAGCGCCACTGTCCTGTATGAGGAGGCTGGGGAGGAGGAGACCGGGAGAGGGAAAAGCTGGCAGTACACACAAAATTCTGGAATGATCTTTGCCTTATTTCTTTATTTCTTATTTGAGATGCGGTCTTGCTGGGCTGCCCAGGCTGACTTTGACTTCCTTGGCTCAAACTATCCTCCTGCCTCAGCCTCCCCCTAGTAGCTGGGACTATAGGCATGCGCCTGGCTTGGGAATGATTTTTCTGGTCAAATTTAGATTCCTCACTGAGAGCGACACAGAAGAGGAGGAGGAGGAGGAGGAGGAGGAGGAGGAGGAGGAGGAGGAGGAGGAGGAGGAGGAGGAGGAAGAGGAAAAGGAGGAGGAGGAAAAGGAGGAAGAGGAGGAAGAGGAGGAAGAGGAGGAGAGGGAGGAAAAATACAGAGGAAAGGCAGTCGCTCTCTCCCTCTGCCCCCGTCCCAGAGCCACATCTGCCTTCCTTACATATGCTCTCAGGGGGAGCCCCTGTGTACGCAGCGTGTGTGTGTGTGTGTGTGTGTGTGTGTGTGTGTGTGTGTTTTCCCAATTTTAAACTCAAATGATAAAATGGTAAAATTTGAATTAAAAATAATCTCGCACCATGCAGTATGTTCCAAAAAAGATAAGACTACCTACTAAAATAAACTTTAGGATAGGAATAAATTTAGCAGTGTAGACATACACCCAGAATATATTGTTAAGTGAAGAAAAAAAGATTCCAAAATAGAATGAATGTTGGGTTCTATTTTTGTTAAAATTATATATATATTCTCTATGTTTTGTTTTGTTTTGCAGTACTAGGAATGGAACCCAGGGGCATTCTACCTCCGAGCTATACCCCCAGCCCTATTTTTTATTCTTTATTTTGAAACAGGGTCTCACTGAGTTGCAAAGGGCCTCACTAACTAGCTGAGGCCGGCTGCAAACCTTGATCCTCCTGTCTCAACCTCCCAAATGCTGGGATTACAAGCATGCCCCACCACTCCTGGCTTCTCTATTTTTTAAAGTTTGAACTGTTAACAACCAAAGTAAGCCTAAAAATACATAACAATTAAATATAATGTAGTATCCTGGATGGGATTATTGGACAGAAAAAAGGGCACTGTGTTAAAGTTAAGCAAATCTGAGTGTGTGTGTGTGTGTGTGTGTGTGTGTGTGTGTGTGTATTTCCCAGAAGAAAATTACTGAGTGTGGTGGTGCAGTTTGTAATCTCAGTTCTTGGGAAGCTGAGACAGGAGGATCACAGGTTAAAGTTCAGCCTCAACAACTTAGCAAGACCCTGTTTCAAAACAAAAAAATAATGCTGGGCATGGTGGCACACGCTTGTAATCCCAGCGCTTGGGAGGCGGAAACAGGAGGATTACGCAGGTTCGAAGCCAGCCGCGCTGGCGTAAGAGACCCTGTTTCAAAAATATAAAAATAGGTCTGGGAGTGTAGCCTGGAGGTAGAAGAGCTTCTAGGAACCCCAGTACCACCAAAAAAAAAAAAAAAAAAAAAAAAACAAATCCAGCCTCAGCTACTTAGTGAGGCTCTCAGCAACTTAGTGAGACCCTGTTTCCAAATAAAATATAACATAATTCTGGGAGTATAGCCCGGAGGTAGAAAGCCTCTGGGTTCCACCCCCAGTACCACCAAAAAAGATTTTTTAAAATAAATAAATAAAAGTAAAAAATAAAAAGGGCTGAGAGTGTAGATCAGAGGCAGAATGCCCCTGAGTTCAATCCCCAGTATCTCCCCCCCACCCCGCACACACACATACAAAAGGGAGGAAATCTTGGCAAAGTATGACAACAGGGATAAACCCTGAGGACTTTGTGCTACAGGAAATAAGCCAGTGGTAGAAAAACAAATACTTCATGATCCCACCTATATGAAGAATCTAAAACAGACCCCTCTGTGCCTGGGTATTTGGGCTTCTCCCTTCCCTCTGGTTTCTAAATAACTGCTCAAGTGTTTCTGGAGCCCCGCTGTGAGCTGAGAGCCCAGCGTCGCACACTCAGCCCTCCCAAGCGCGTGTTCCCACGTGACCGGGAGGTATCGGCGATGCCTGCCGCCGGAGGTTGTGCGTCTGAGGGAGGACACCCCGTCGCTGTGCGCTCCGCGGTGCTGGCTGTCATGGCCGAGGGGTACCTTGGGGGTACCGACACCGGAAGCCCTCAGGACCCCTCAGTGTGCTCTGTCCCCAGGACTGGACATCCACTTCATCCACGTGAAGCCTCCCCAGCCGCCCGCAGGCCGCTCCCCGAAGCCCTTGCTGATGGTGCACGGCTGGCCCGGCTCCTTCTATGAGTTTTACAAGATCATCCCACTCCTGACCGACCCCAAGGGCCACGGTTTGAGTGACGAGCACGTGTTTGAAGTCATCTGCCCCTCCATCCCTGGCTACGGCTTCTCGGAGGCATCCTACAAGAAGGGTAGGGGTGCCGCAGGGCACGGCGCTGTTTTTCGGGAAGCTGAGGTGGGGTGGACCAAGGAGGTGGCAGAGGAGGGGTCTGGGGCCTTTTTCTTTGGCTGAAGGGCCAGGGTGTGTCAGGTCTGAGCAGGGGGCGGGTCCACATCGGGCCCTCCACTGTGCTGGGCCGGCCAGCCCCCTGCAGCACGGGTCCACAGTCATCTCACCCGGGCTGGCCCGCGCCCCTCACACCCACACTGCCGGGCAGCATGGGCATGCTGCCTTCTGGGACTGGAGGCCCCCTGTTGAGCCCCAGGACTCCTGCCTCCTGTGAACAGCTCTCAGCTCAGCTTGGGGGGCACCGGGGGCCCCAAGGAGTGACCTTCCTGGCCCTGGTTCTCTCCCCTCCACAACCAGGCTTCAATTCCGTGGCCGCGGCCAGGATCTTTTACAAGCTGATGCTGCGGCTGGGCTTCCAGAAGTTCTATATCCAAGGTGGGGACTGGGGGTCGCTGATCTGCACCAACATGGCTCAGCTGGTGCCCAGGTGAGGTCACACTCAGGTGTGTGCGCGCGCAGCCTCTCAAGGGGTCTTTGTGCAGGGCAGGCATCTATACGGGGGAAGGGCTGTCCATGCAGGCCCGGCTTTGGCAGTGTCAGGGCTGTGGGCTCCCTCTTGCCAGGGCGTGTGTGGGTCTAGGGGAGACAAAGGAGGTTCCCTATCATGTACCTCAGCATGAGCAGGTTGACCGGGTCCCCTGATTCCGTCTCACACAGGGCCCGGGACTCTGGGCCAGGTGAGGAGAAATGAAGGTTGGGGACTAGGCCTTTCTGATGGACCAAGTTCTAGAATAGTCCTGACCAGAATGCCCTAGAAATTGTGTTTTCTTCCCCAATCCCTCTGCTCCAACCACCGTGGGCACCCATAGGGGCAGGTGTGAAGGAGGCTGGATGCGCTCCTCAGCCCCGGCCGCCCTTCACACTGCCTGTCGCTTCTCTGCCCTCAGCCACGTGAAGGGCCTGCACTTGAACATGGCTTTCAATTCGAGAAATTTGTCCTTCCTGACTCCTCTCCTGGGACAGCGTTTCATGGGGTTTTTGGGCTACACTGAGAAAGATGTGGAGCTGCTGTACCCCTTCAAGGAAAAGATTTTCTATAACATCATGAGAGAGAGCGGCTACATGCACATCCAGGCCACCAAGCCGGACACCGTGGGTGAGTGCATGGGGCCTTGCTGCCCCAGGGCGAACACCCTTCCAAAGCACTAGGAGCTCTTTGTATTGTCAGTTCACGGGGTGTGTTTGTTGGGGACAGAACCCAGGGCCTCGTATGCTAAGTGAGTACGAGTACTCGAAGGCCATTGAGTTGCACACTCAGAAAAAGCTGCCTCTCAGAGCTTTTCCTTTTTTTTTTTTTTTTTTTTTAGATTGCTAAAACCCTATTTTCTGTAGTTTGCAGAGCTGTAAAATAGCTCAGAGACCAGGGAAGCTGGGACCCTATAGAATCAGAGATAACCCCACAAGGGTCCACTAGATAACTCCCAAAATCCCATTCAGAGAACACCCAGGATTGTCTTGCCCATTTCAAACAAAGCCTTTCATGGTTTCCATGGCAATCGCTTGCTTTTGCACATGAGCAGCTCATGATTATGTGAGCTGCATATAACAGCAGTTATAAGGGGAACCAGTTTGTTCCCCTTCAATTTTGAAGTATATGTGCATTACAAAAACAAAATGAAAAACACAAAACCATAAAATGAGAAGACAGTTGCCTGTAAGCTCTTTCCTCTCTACCTCCCCTCTTCTTTGAAAGAGCTTGCTAGCATTTCATCTGATGAATGCTCACAAATGATCATGCCTATTGCCCAGCATGGCCCTGCCACCCTGGACCCCTTGGTGGCCTCTGTCAGCACTGTTCCCACCAAGGGTGCCCTCCTCTCTGAACAGATCTGCAGAGTATGTACTCTGTGGAGACTGGCTTCTCTTCCTCAGTGTTTGTGAGAATCATCTATACTGTTGTCTCAGCCATGTTTTTTGGTGTTGAGGATGCCAAGGGCCTTGAGCATGCCAAGCACATGCTGTACCACCGAACTCCACTCAGCCCCTCTGCCATTCTTAGTGACCACACGGTATTTTAGCTCAGACGTGTATCAGTATTTATTTGTAGCTGATTCCCTTGTTTTGGACTTTGAGGTTGCCTGCCCGCCTGTCTTCCCTCCCCGCTCCCTCCGTCCGTCCGTCCTTCCTTTGGATTAATCCCAGGAGCATTTCTAAATGCTCCAACCCTTTTTTATTTTCTATTTTGAAACAGGGTCTCACTAAGTTGCTGTGGCTGGGCTCAAACTCAAGATCCTTCTGTTTCCCAACTACTAAGAGTACAGGCATGTGCCACTAGCATGCACAAGGCCCTGGGTTCCATACCCAGTACTATTAAAACAAGGGGGGAAAAAAACCCTGTCTCACATAGACATCACCAAACCCAGTCAGAGACCTTCAGTTTGGAAGTGGTATGGATCCCCGTGAGGTCAAGGGAAGGGATTGTACTGATTCATGAGGCTCCAGGCGGAGGTTAAGGAAGCGGGGTACGTGGTGCCCGGGTGCCAGGCCTGAGCCCCTCCCTTCCTCCTGCCCATCTAGGCTGTGCTCTGAATGACTCTCCCGTGGGACTGGCTGCCTATATTCTAGAGAAGTTCTCTACCTGGACCAATTCGGAATTCCGTAACCTAGAGGATGGAGGCCTGGAGAGGTGAGCCCTCTACCCCGCTCCAGCAGCTGCCTCCACCCCTCCCTCCCTCTCGTCCCATCCTGGGTCACTCCATGGGGAGGTCAGCAAGCTCCGTCTGTCCGTGGCTTTCCCACACATCCTAACCCTGTGACCAGTGTGGGCCTGTTCGGGGGATGAGGCGTGCTGCTTGTAGGTGGCCGGCGCCCTGCCCTGTGCAGGGGCTGATCCTAGGCACCTGCAGTGATCCGGGAGCGGGGCGCGGGGCACAGGACCTGGGCTTGCCGCCTGAGCGTGGCAGGGCTTTGCCTTCTGCGCGCTGTGCCGGGCACTGAGAGCACGGCTTCGGTTCTGCTCCTCTAGGAAGTTCTCCCTGGACGACCTGCTGACCAACATCATGATCTACTGGACCACAGCGAGCATCGTCTCCTCCCAGCGCTTCTACAAGGAGAACTTCAGCCATGGCCTGGGCACCCTCAAGCATGAGCGGTGAGCCTGGCCGAGCTGGGAGCAGGGCGGTGGGGGCTGGGGGTGACCTGCTCTTTAATGAGTATAGCCGGGGACACCAGGCCTGGCCCCCGATGTCCCTTGGGGCCTCTCCTGGCCCAGGATGCCGGCTCAGGGTGGCAGGGTTCTGGGATTTCCAAGTCCTATGTGGAGACCCTCGATGGCAGCAAGGGAAGAAGCAAAGGTGGCCACTGGGGCCGGCCCTGCCCGGGGGCCTTCCTAGAGAAGAGAGGGTTCTTGGTGAGCTGGCATGGGGAACCCTGGGCCCATTCGTTTCTCTGTAGCTCCCTGTGGGCTGGCTGGGCCTCTGCTGCCCACAGGCCCGGCTGTGGGGACAGGGCCAGACCCAGGAGCACAGCCTCACACGCGAGGGATCTGTGTTCCTTCCAGGCTGAAGGTGTTCGTGCCCACCGGTTTGGCTGCCTTCCCTTGTGAGATTCTGCACAGCCCTGAGAAGTGGGTGCGCAGCAAGTACTGCAAACTTATCTCTTACTCCTACATGGCCAGAGGGGGCCACTTCGCTGCCTTTGAGGAGCCCACGCTGCTCGCCCAGGACATCCGCAAGTTTGTGGCGCTGGCGGAGCGGCAGTGACACCTGTGGGACCGACCATGGAAGCAGCCCCCACTCCCCTCCCAGCGCGTCTCGGGGAAGACGCCCATTTTCTGGACACGCTTCTGTCCCCTGCCCCCATGAGAGCCCAGGCTCACCCCTTCCTCTCACCCCGACACACGTGTTATGCAACATGGCTTTGATAATAAATGATTTTACTTGTAAGAACAGCTGGAACCAAATGACAAGTGTGAGCCCCAAAGTCACCCACATGGGACTCCCCTTCCAGGGGAGAGCCAGCAGGTCCACATCTGTGCTGGGAAGGGTCCTCTGCCCCTCCTCCCCTCCCTGACAACAGGAGAGGTCTCCTGGGGCCAAGGCTGCTGGCCCTGGCCACCCTGTAGCAGGTGGGTCCCCAAAGGATAGTGGCACTGCTCGAGCCCCTCCCGGGGCCTAGGCCACTCAGAGCAGAGGCAGGGTGGCAAAGGGGCCCCCAAAGCCCAGGCCCAGCCAGACCTGCAGACAGCACAGGCAGGGTCTGCAGAGCCCAGCCAGGCCTCGGGCGCTGGGGTTGGATGGATGGAGCCTCGGCTGGACACCCTGCACTGGACACCCTGCACGCTACCTACCCCACTGGGCCTCTTGCACTCCCTGGAGGCTGCAAGGAAGAACCTTTGGGGCAAAGTCCAAGGTCGGATCCCTGCCCCTCCCCACCTTCTGGAGGGAAAAGACCAGGAGCTGCCCACACCCACCCAGCCCAGGCCTCTTCCTCACAGTTGTGCCCGCCACACTCTCCACATTCCTCCCTCAGCTCCAGGAAGGCCCTGAGCACTGCCCCCCACTCCTAGAGGGAGGGGACAGGTGAGGTAAGGACCAGATGGAGCCTCCCTGCAGGTAGACCCCTCACATGCATTTACCCTGAGACTGGATATCCCCAGCCCTGCCCGTGGGCACTTTATTAATGATCCTCATTGCTACCCTGCTACAGTGACCCTGACCCAGCCATAGGATCACATGGGGTGCAGAGGCTTATGCACAGTGCAGGCACCAGCCACAGCCAGCATTGGTACTTCCTCCCAGCCTGGAGGGGCTGTCCAGCTGGGGCGAGGAGGGTGGACTCCCCCTAGAGGCCATCTCAGGTGTTGCGGCAGGCTGTTTGGTCTGAGCCTGGCTGAGTTAGACCTCAGGGGATGGGCAGTGTTTGTGTGCTCAGAGGGACAAGGTCTTCTCTCCTTAGCCCTCAACATAGTGGGGGACAATATTCCGACACATGATCTTAGCCACAAACCACTGAGGACGTAGTCCCAGCTACAGAGGGAGGCCTGCAGAGCAGGGGCTATGGGAAATTAATGTGCGAGCCTCAGGTAAGCAAGTGAGGGAGGGGGCTGCGGGCGTTCCCTGCACTTCTGTGGCCAGAGAAAAAGAAGACCACTTGGTGGCCCTTAGCTGGCCATCCCAGCCCGTCCCCTTCAACTGAACCCCAGGTCCTTCTGGTTCATCTCTTTAGAAGGATGGCGCTTAAACAGGTGGAAAGAAGTCGTGAACTTGGCTGGGTGGTGCCGAGGCACTTCTCCACCTGAGTTGCTCTCCGGCTCACCCACCCTCAGGCCTCCTGGTAAGCAGAAGCCACACTATCCGCAGGGCTCTGGCCCGAGTGCTGTCCAGGGAGAATCCCACTGATGTTGTGGATGGCTCCATAGGTCTGTTGCTGCTGTGGGGACAGGGATGTCCTCTCCGAGGCCAAACCGTTCAGGATCCGGGGCAGGTAGGGCTGTCAGCAAATGCAGAGTTAGTGCTTGGGAGGCGGCAGGCATGAGGTTCCTCACCCTCTTCCTCCCGTACTGCCCCTCCTCCTTCCAGCAGGAGGACACATACGGAGAAATAATAACGTCTTAGGATGCCAAGACCCAAAACATGCCAACTGCAGAACTTGCCGGCAGTCAAGGCAAAACAGAAAATACCAGTGACACAGTTCTCATGATCATGTAGAAGGAAGCCCAACAGCGAGGTTCCCACATTCCAGGGGAAAAAAAGACTTCCTAGCACTGGACTCGAGGGGGATGGGAAACGAGGCCGTCTACAGAGGCAGGCCTGTGCACATTCTGCCTCCTAACCCCAGGCTCCAGATCCTGCCCAGGCGCAGAATCCTGCCCCGTCCTCCCCAGACCCAGAAGGAAGGATCTGCACCTTCCATCTGTCCTGCTTTCCCCTTGCCTGGCTCGCATTGCCACAGGTGTCTCTGGGTAATGAATCTCTCTGAGGACCTTCTCCTCTGGGGCCTGTCCAAGGACAGACACTGATACGAGTGCCAACACCTGGGAGGTGGCTGCTGGAAAGAACACTGCTGATGAAATCAGCCCGCACGAGACGATCCTGGTTTCGTCTGCCAGGATGGCCGGCGGGCACAGCTCTGGATTCCAGCCCTGAACTCGCTATATGGAGAGGAAAAGCAAGCAGGCAACAGGAAGCCAGGAGGTAGGGCAGCAAAGGTCGAGGCTAATTGTCTTCTCCGTGACTGATGTGGCTTCGGATGTACAGGTTAAAAATCCACAGGAACTTGGGGATTCCCTCTCCACTGACATTAATTCAGAAATGGTGCCTGCCACCTGACCACGGGCTTTCTACCTTACATAAGAGATGATGAAAGCACACCGGCCAGGGCCTGTCTGGGTGGGTCCTTGCAATCAGGGTGAGGGGAAGGGGCGCTGGGTGAGATGCAGGGGGCTTACCGTGAATGGGGGAGGCGCGGGGACCTCAGCCTCGCTTCCTTTGTCACTTGTTGATTCTTCTGTCTGTAGAAAACAGCGATGATAAACAAGATGGCCAGCATGTGATAGTACCAGCTGCACCAAGCGCCCAGCCAGCCCAAGAATGGTGTGTGTGTGTGTGTGTGTGTGTGTGTGTGTGTGTGTGTGTGTGTAGGGAGCTGGGAGGAGGGAACCTTCACATCACACCCAACCACCCACGCCTGTCCTAGGGTTAAAGGCAACCTGGAGAAGGCTGCTGCTGTGTGGAAATGGGGATGGGCAGGGAGGGAACCCACTGTCTTCCCTGGGGTCTGGTTGCGCAGCAGCGGAGAGGACCCTGTACCTTATAGTTCAGAGGGCTGAGGTGCTTGAAGCATCCGAAGCAGGTGTAGGCCAGGCAGACCAGGATGGTGAGCAGCACCACCAGGAAGGTGAACAGGGTAGCCGGCGCCTCCAGACCTGGGGACGGAGATGCTGGCCTTGGGGCAGGGCGGGGGCTACCATTCACCCGAGCCTTGCAGAGGAAGGGGCCGCAGCTGGCTCAGAAGTGTGTTGACTTCTCCCTGGCCCCACCCCATCCTTACTCAGCTGGAATGAGGTCCTCACAGCCAGGAGCACACAGAGTGACCCACGAGATGGTCAGCATTAGCTCTGCTCAGGTACTGGGATGCCAACTTGAAGGCCATTTACAGCCTCCTTTCTGGGACAGATCCCTCCAGGCTCCGGGGGCGGCACACTGGGCGGGGGAGCATGAAGGCCCCGCAGCCTGTGTGTGGCACGGCACGGGCACATGTCTTCTGCCCTTCCCCTCGTCCCCCAGAGTGTCAGTGTCCCTCCTGCCTGAACCCATCTCCTCCTCCTGGCTGTAAGTTAAGGACCTGGGTCCATCCACAACCCCTAAAAAGCCAGCTTCCCCATCTCCTCGGGCTCTGTCCCCCAGAGAGGATACAGACACCGTGTGCTCCCTAGGGATGTCTGGGGTCACTCCTGAGCGTGTGTTAGCTCAGGGCCTGGGCTGCCAATACTGCACCCGTCAGCCCTCACCCTGGGCACCACGTTCTGACTGGACACCAGCTCCATGCTACTGAGCAGCGAGGGATCTGACTGGTAGAGACATGGGAATATGAGGCCAAGGGTTGATCCCCAGGTCAGAAAGGGCCTCACCCAGGCGCAGGAAGGAGAAGAAGAAGAGCCAGAAGAGGCAGAGGATGGGAGCAGCCAAGGCCTGGTTCACAGCAGCAAAATGGATCCTGTTCTCCAGCTTGGCGGGGAGGTAGGCGAAGTAAAGGTTGTGCCGATCCACCATGTGCTTGAGCAGGATGTAGACGAGGCCTGCAGGGGTGAGGCCGTGAGCTGCAGCCCCTGCAGGGCCCCAGGGTGCCGCGCAGCCCCTTCCTCAGGGTGGCTATGTTTACACTGACCAGGGTGGGGGTGCTGATCTACGGCTTCAACCTGAAACTAGACAAAATGTACCTCCTGCCTGCTGGCTCGCTCTCTCTATTCCTTCCTGCCTCCTTCTTCTCTTCTTTCTGACCCCATGGGGATGGCAACACCTACGAGTCTGTCCCCACGGAGCACTGAGACTCCAGAGCATCTCAGGAAGGGGCATTTCACTGAGACGCCTGGCCTGTTTCTCTGGTCCTCCCACACTGAGCCCTTTACCTCAGCACCCCTGCATTTCCTACTGCCCCCTTCACAGCCCAGAGGGGGCACCTAATAGAAGGAGGGCTGCCTTTCCTATTTTGCCAAGTTTCTTTTTTCTAGGTGCTGGGTATGGAACCCAGTGCCTCATACAAGTGACAGTGCCGTACCACGGAGCCAGAGCCTCAGCCCCACTTGGCTGATTTCTTTTGTAACAGGGAGGTGAACCCAAGAACATTCTGCCTCTGAGCTACACCCTAGATCTTTCTACTTCTTACTTGAAACAGAGTCTTGCTAAGCCGCTGAGGTTCTCAGTATGTTACCCTGTGCTGGCCTCAAATCTGTGGTCCTCCGGTCTCAGCTTCCCAAGTACCAGGGTTATAGGTATGCACCACTGTGGCCATCTCTTGGTTGATTTTTTCCTTAACACTTAGGATTGAACCTAAAGCTATATATACCCTCAGCGCTTTTTTTTTTTTTTTTAAACAGGGTCTCACTAAGCTTCTGAGACTGTCCTTGAACCCGTGATCCTCCTGTCTCAACCTCCCAAGTACTGGGGTTACAGGCAGGCACCACATGCTTGGCTTCTTGGTTGATTCCTCAGTGGCAAAGGAGACAGTACTTTAGTAATGATCGAAGCCCTCACTACAGGGCTGGGGGTGCAGTTCAGTGGTACAGCATAGACTCAGCATGCACGAGGCCCTGGGATCCATCCAAGAAAGAAAACGTATCAACCAAGAATGACATGGTTCACCTGCAAAGAACTTCACACCAGAAGTGCTAAGAGGATCGCAGCCGAAAGGCCAGTAATAAAGAATCCATTTAGAAATGAGATGAAGTTTGGGATCGCATGCTGTTCTCTGGCAGCTCACATCTCAAGTGGCTGCGACAGGGGTGCTTTGATGGGGCCTCTGCAGTGTCCTGGCCGTAGCTGTCCCCGGGAGGTCTGGAGGACTCGGCCGCCTGGGTCCCCTGGGGCTGGCTCCAGGCCACTCACCAAAGGGCACGATGATGGGGCAGGTGATGCTGTAGGCCATGATGACAGTGAAGACACACAGCATCCACGCATACATGGCTCCGAACTCATACTGGAAGGCCTGGTTCTGGGAGGAGGAGGAAGAGCTCTGAACACACCTCTGTGCACTCTACGGTGGGGTGTTAGCTGGGTGGGGAGGAGCGTGGGAAATAAGGCACACACCACCCCACTTCCAGAAGTCCCTGCCATCCCTCTCCAGCCTGATCCAGCTTCCCTGGGCACACCCAGACCTCTTGAGGCTCCGAGAGGTGCGCTCCCAGCATTCCCTGTTCCACCATGTCTAGCCAACAGGCTCCTGAGCCCCTGGAGGCAGAGGTGGCCTGAGGATGCTTGGGCTTCAGCATCAGCCTCTTCTAGCTGGCTGTCCTGGGCCAGCTTATTTGCACCTCTGTAAAATAGAGATGCTAGCAGTGTCCTTCTCGTAAGGAGACTCTGGGACTGCAGAGGAGAATGCATGTTCCTTCTCTCACCTTCCCACAGTCCCGTCGAGGCAGAGACCCCATACATTCCAATTTGGGTCCCTGGAACGAATGCCGTATGTTTGCCATTTGTTGTCTGGGCTACTTCTAAGAATACATGCAAATTGATGCCCTTGGAAAAGAAATTTATGGGCAGTATTTTCTTTCAGAATTTCTGTCTCCTTTTGGCAGTGTTGGGCATCAAACCCAGGGCCTTGCACTAACTAAGCAGGAGCTCTACCCATCCCTAGCCCAGGAGTGTGTGTGTGTGTGTGTGTGTGTGTGTGTGTGTGTGTGTGTGTGTTTCTGACTAAACTGGTTACAATGCAGAAGTCCCAAAGCAGCTCCTGGCAGAGGCGGCCCTGGGGTGGGTTTGAGAGGCTCTTGGCACAGTGCCTGGCACTAGTAGGTGGCAGGGTAAGTCCTGAGCTCCAGAGCTGACAGGCCCATGGGTGGGGGCTCCACGGGGCGCAGAGGCGCACCTGCTTGACGTTCCTGCGGTCGGCGGCCGTCTTAGCCATGATCATGCGGAAGGTGTAGAGGATGAGGCCCGGCAGCCGCAGCAGTTCCATGCCATTGCCGATGAAGGCCGAGGCGATGACGTAGTTCACAAAGAAGGCACCCTGGTCGGGCAGGAAGACGCACCTGGGGAGCCATGTGGGGTCTGTGAGCTGGGAGCCTCCTCCCCAGAGTGGGGAGGACGGGGCCCCTGGGCAGGCTTCACCCCTTCACCCATTCATGACTGTGGGGCATGTCTACGTGCCAGGCACCGTGCCAAAGAACAGCACGGGGCAGGTGAGGCTGGGGAGGCGTGAGGCTGAAGTGTGCTGGGCCAGCGGGTGAGCAGACGGCGACCGCTGGCATCCGGAGCTGGGGTGGGGAGGCGTGTTGGGATTCTGGGTCTGTCTTGGACATAGATCTGTTGGGCTCTGCTGCTAGACGGGTGTGGTGTGGAAAGGCAAGAAAGGAGAGAGGCAACTCCAAGGATTTTTGCCAGAGCAAGTAGAAAGACATTACAGAAGGGAAAACCATGGGAATGGCAGATTTGGAGTAAGAAAGCAAAACTGCCACGTCCAGCAGGGCTCCAGATGGAGATAAGGCTAGAGGGTGCTGCCTGCATTCTTTTTTTTTTTTTTTAATTTCTTTATGTATTTTGTGCTGAGGATGGAACCAGGGGTATTCTGCTTCTGAGCTACACACACCCAGACCTGTTTTTTCCCTTCCTTCCTTTCTTTCTTTTCTTTCGTTTTTTTGAAACAGGGTCTCACTAAATTCCTGAGGCTGGCCTCAAACCTGCAATCCTCCTGTCTTAGCCTCCCAAGCAGAGATTATAGGTATGTGCTACCACACCCTGGTTACATACTTAAATTCAGGAGTATCTGACTGGCATTGAAGCTCTGGGCCCAGCAGAGGCCACCTGTGTGTGTGTGTGGGGGGGTGGATAGAGGACCATGCTGAGCACTCAGGCAGCCTTTAGTCTGAGGCTAGAAAGACTTGAGAGACCTCACAAGGAGGCTTGAAGGGCAGTGCCGTGGGACAGGAGAGCTGGGAGAGCAGGGTCCCAGAGCCCAGTGAGGACAGCATTTTGGAGGTGGGGTGCCCATCCACTGTGTCATATGCTGCTGACCAAAGACAAGGCCCAAGAGTTGGGGATCAAGTTTGGAATCTGGAAGTTGCTGTCGACATAGACAAGAGCTGGTTGGATACACACATGTCTGTGGCAGCCAGCTCCTCAGTCATCAGCCTACCCAGCAAGAACTCACTGATTTTTATTTTTATTTTTGCAGTACTAAAGATGGAACCCAGGAGGATTCTACCTCCAAGCTACACCCCCAGCCCTGTTTTTTATTCTTTATTTTTTGAAATGGGGTCTCACTCAGTTGCAAAGGGCCTAAATATCTGAGGCTGGCCGCGAACTGTGATCCTTCTGTCTCAGCATCCCAAATGATTACAAGCCTGTGCCACCACGCCCGGCTAAGACCTCACTTAAAATAACTCTCTCGTCCTTACTGAAGTCTGCCCTGCGACGTACCCTGGAAAAGCCAATCCCAACCCTTTGGATCTGTGCTGAGCTCTGAAATATAACGCAGTAGGGGCCAGGCTTAAGTTCTTATTCTGTCTCTTAACTAGCTGGGTGGCTGCCGCCTTTTCCTCGGCATTTGCGTGTGTAATTTCCACGCAAGAAATTGGCTAAGCTTAAAGGAAGCAGAGCCCCGAGGGGAAGTGTTGTCTCTGGCCAAAGTACTCCCCCACTTTTAGATATTCTTTCATAACTATTATTCTTTTGGTAATGATTCTTTTAACTTTCTACACGAATTGCTCCGGTGATGTAAGATCAGGACTGTGGGAGAAACTGAGTCTGTGGAAAATAAATTTTCTAATAATTTGTCTAAGCCTCTAAAAACCCTTGGCTTTGTTCAAGATGTAATTCTAGTCAGAGTTCAGATACTGTGGAAGCATTCCTGCTACAGCAATTACAAATGCAGAATTCCTCCCTATCTTTGACCTTCATTCTAATCATTACAATAGAGCCAAGGGCTAGGAGGAATCTTGACCTTTGCACCTAGTGATAGCACTGCCTGGAGACAGGGAGACACCACCTGGTTAAAATAGTTATGACAGAACAAAAGACAGATATAATAAAAACTTCATGTTGTTTTTTGGGCCCTGTCTACTAAAATATATTTTAAGTGTTTAATAGGGTGAAGCGTTCAGACAGCAGATGGTATTGCAGACAAAATCCAGCAGACATTCATCGAAATCCTCTAAATCATCATAAATGTACATGGATTTCCCTACACCAACTACATGTATGAAAGCTGGAATCTCGGACTTCGTCCCCCATTCAGTTCAAAGGAGGTTGCTAGATAGAAAAGGACATTGGACTAAGCCCTAGGAATAAAAGTTCCGAAAGGGTTAAAGAGAACTCTTAAAAACTGAATTCTTCAAGTGATTTTGGGTGTGACTTTTATTCTTCTGGAATTTGCCCACTAAAAGCCTCTGCAGCTGCAAGGTCAAACCAAGGCCAAAGGGGCTGACTTAAAGCACAAGACCCACCTGCAGGGTCATGGGACTGATTTCAATCACAAAGACCTGTGATGTCACAGGCCTTACTTTTGTCTTGTTCAGGGTTGGTGATTAACATGTATATTTCACTATTGTTTTTTGGGTGTTTGCACTTTTCTACTAGGGAATCACGGGGAAATAGGGAAATATAAAAAATCTTGTGTCTAGAATAAAGTGGTCAATTTCACAAGAGGCATTTGTCCGTGTCAATCAATTCAGATTTTTTTCCGGAGAGGAATCTCCACTTTTAGCGCCGTGAACAGGAACTTAAAGGGTTTATTTCATAAAAAGGGGAAAAAATCGCTGCAGATAAGTGGCTGCAGAACTGCAACCGAAGCCTTTGCCCATCTTTCTGAGAAACTCGGTCTCGAGCAGACTCAGTGGCCATATTCAGTGCTGGATTTATTATTCCCAATTGAGCCAGTCTGTCGCAGGTGGCCTTGGGCAAGTTATCCAATATCTGTGTGCCTTAGTTTCCTCATGTGTAAAATGAGATAATAACAGTATCCACCTTGTAGCTTGTTGTAAAAGTTCAATGAGAGAAAGCTATATACAGCACATAATACAACGCCTTCTTAAACAATATAACTATGATGGCTAACTGGGCATAGTATATGCTTACTATACTAACAAGGACACACATCAGCCGGAAGTTAAACTCCATTCTCCCAACAAAAGTAATCCCCAGATCAAACCGAGCGTGACTGTGTGTGCTTATAATCCCAGCATTTGGGAGGCTGAGACAGGAGGATCACAGTTCACGGCCAGCCTCAGCTACTATTTAGTGAGGCCCTTTACAACTCAGTGAGACCCTGTTTCAAAATAAAGAATAAAATATAGGGCTGGGGGTATAGCTTGGAGGTACAATTCCCCTAGGTTCCATCCCCAGTACCACCAAAAAAAATTAATAACAATAATCCCCAGATTGTCACTCCAGCAGCTACGCTTAATTATTAGTCTCCTTTCTGCTCTCCGGCACCACTGGGACCAGCAGCTCCTTCTCCCCAAGCGGCTCTGTGCTCGGTAAGTAAGTTTCAAAGAATAGAAGCAACTGCCACTGAGTTTTGGCCTAAAAGATTAACCACATTTTTACAAGTGGAGCATGAAGTGGGTCAGCTCAATGGTGTGTGGGGAACCGGGCAGGCGTGGCGGCAAAGGGAGGGAGATGCCTGACCTGAACATGGGCCACCACAGGTCCTCCCACCACAGCCCAGCCCGAGGCCCGGCGTGCGGACCCAGCACCAGGATCCAGAAGGCAGCGTGCATGATACTTACTCCAGCCTGATAGAGGTCTCCGAGGAAGTTTTGTCAAAGAGCCACCGGAAGAAAAAATCCAGACTGAAAAACAAATCCCAGAAGAGATTACTTGTTTTTTCTTTCTTTTTTTTGGGGGGGAGGGCTTGGGATGGAATCCAGGGCCACATGCATGCTAGATGTTAGTTAGGCAAGCACTCCACTGCTTGGTTACACCCCTAGCCCCTGGGAGTTTATTTCTAACACTCTACGATTATGACACACTTTGTGTGTGTGTTTGGTACAGGGTATTAAGCCCAGGGGCATTCTACCTACAGGCTATACTCTCAGGCCTATTTATTTTTATTTTGAAATAGGGTCTCGCTAGGTTGATGAGAGTCTAACTAATTTGCTGAGGATGTTCCAGAACCTGGGATCCTCCTGTCTCAGCCTCTCAAGTACTGGGATTACAGGTGTGCACCACCAAGCCTGGCTCCTATTTTTTTATTTTGAAACGAGGTCTCCCTAAGTTACTGCACTGACCCTGAACCTGCCATCCTCCCGTCTCAGTCTCTTGGTGTGCACACACCTGGCCGACGCATTTTCACTTTATTCCTCTCTAGAAACAGGCCACACCTCCAGACCTGCCTTTGTTCTCAACAGTGCACTGGCTCTAGCAGACTCACTGGGTTTGATTTAATGGATACCTCCTTCCTGAGATAAACAGAGTCCTCAGTAAGTTTTGTTTGCAAGCTTTTATTTTTTTTAAGAAGATCATAGAAAAATCAAGAGGCCAGCACAACTGCAACCCAAGTGCATGTGTGAGGGATTTGCCTCTGCTCCAAAACCATTTCCATGTTGCTAGGGACCAGGCTCTCCAGATGTGGCCCTGACTCTGGATTCCGGGCAGGGGACAGGGGTGTGTACCTGGTGAGGCCCAGGGAGGGCAGGATCAGCACCATGAAGATCAAGAAGATGTAGACCTTGGTCATCATGATCCGGTTTTCCCCTGACCTGCAGGAAGTCAAAGACAAGCACTTGCGGTCCCCCAAATGCTCCAAGTGCCCCCATTAGGCCTTGCCCTGTGCCCACTGCCCTGGCCCGGGGGTCAGAGACCTCCTTCTCAGGGGAGGGGCCTCGAGGCGGCACTCACTTGGTCCAGTGAGACTCCAGCAGCGTAGAGTAGTAGACGATGGATGGGAGTAGGGCCGAGAAGGACCAGAGGAGGAGGGTGGGGAAGAACTGGCTGATGATCGGGTCCTGGAAGACAAGGGCCACAGGAGAGAGTCAGGGCGCTCGAGCCACTAGGGACATGGGGGCTGGGAGATTGCTGACATAGGGTCTTGGTCATCCTCCAGAACCTACATTGTGTTGGCTACAGAGTGGGGTCTTCAAATGTTGGTAGCACCTTCTAGCTGCATAACTGGTTGTGTGTGTGTGTGTGTGTGTGTGTGTGTGTGTGTGTGTGTGTGTTACTGGGGTTTGAACCTAGGGATATGACTAGAAAGCCACAACCCTAGCCCTCTTTGTGTGTATGTGAAACTAGGGATTGAACCCAGAGGCATTCTACCTCCGAACTACACCCTCAAGCCTATTCTTTTATTTTTATTTTGAAATAGGGTCTTGCTAGGTTGATGAGAGTCTTACTACTTGTAAGGCTGGTCACTGTCTTCAAACTTGTAATCCTCCTGTCTCAGCCTCCCAAGTACTGGGATTACAGGATTACATACATGTGCCACCATGCCTGGCTCCTATTTTATTTCATTCATTCATTCATTCATTCACTCATTGTGGTACTAGGGATGGAATCCAGGGGCGTTTTAGCTCGGAGCTACACCCCCAGCTCTATTTTTTTTATTCTTTATTTTGAAATAGGGTCTAACTGAGTTATAAAGGGCCTCACTAAGTAGCTGAGGCTCTCTGCGAACCTTGATCTTCCTGTCTCAACCTCCCAAATGCTGGGATTACTAGTGTGCGTCACCACAGCTGGCTTCTTATTTTATTTTGAAACAGGGTCTCATTAAGTTGCTGAAAACCTTGCTAAATTGCTGAAGCTGGCTATGAACCTGTGATCCTCCTGTCTCAGTCTTGTAAATACTGGGATTATAAGCATGTACTGCCATGTCTGACTTAATATAACGTGTGTGTGTGTGTGTGTGTAACTGAGGACTGAATGCAGGGATATTCTACATCCCCAGCCCTATATACTGGTGATGGAAGCCAGGGGCATTCTACCTCTGAGCTACTCCCTCTTCCCTATTTTTTATTCTTTATTTTGAAACAGGGTTTCACAGGGTTGCAAAGGGGCTCACTAAGTAGCTGAGGCTATTTGCGAACCGCAATCCTCTTGTCTCAGCCTCCCAAGTACTGGGATAAAAGTATTCACCATCATGCCTGGCTTTGTATAACTCTTTATAGCAAATAAATCAATTTAATATACAGCAGAATTCTACTAATCTAATGAATGGCTTCTCTGTTCCCTATAGGAAAGCAATGGCTGGTGCCAAGGGAAGAACAGAGGCTCAAGGCCAGGGCACCTCTCCAGCTGGCCTGCCCCATGGCTCCCACAGGCCCCACTGCCGCCGACCAGAACTCCATGGTGTTACGCTGGCTACACTTGTTATTGTCACTATGTGATTTAACTTATTATTTCCACTGACTAAATGAATATAAAAATGGAAAGAAATTCTCTTTGAAAATTAAACTGGGGCTGGGGGTATAGCTCAGTGGCAGAGCACTTACCTAGCGTACACAAAGCCTTGGGTTAGATACCCAACAAAGACAGCCCCCCACAATAATAAAATAAAACAAAAATAAACCCAAATAAATACATTTTATAAAACTAAGCTGGATGCTTTGAAAGGACTTTTAAGGGTCAATTTCTTAAAACTGCTATTGAATTAGAGTAAGTTAATCTTCTGTCTAGAGATCCTTGTACATGCATATCACATGCTCTACCACTAAGCTACCCTCCCATTCCAAATTCTTGCCTGCCTGCCTTCTTTCCTTCTCCTTCCTTCCTTCCTTCCTTCCTTCCTTCCTTCCTTCCTTCCTTTTTGTGGTACTGGAGATTGAGCTAGGTTGATGAGTCTTACTACTTGCTGAGGCTGTCCTCGAACCTGCAATCCTCCTGTCTCAGCCTCTCAAGTGCTGGGACTACAAGCAAGTGTCACCATACCTGGCCTTGCATTACTTTAAAGAAATCCAATCTGGAATTACAAAGTATAGAATAAGAATGTGGTTTAGGTAAAACAGATCAAGGGGATCTCTAGATAGCCGATCCATCCTCAAAAGAACAGGGCTTCCCTAGATCAGAATACTGGCAAAGGAATAGACATTTACCTACTGTCCATCTAAACCAAACTGCGTGTGTGTGTGTGTGTGTGTGTGTGTGTGTGTGTGTGTGTTACTGGGGATGGAACCCAGGGGCATTCTACCTCCGAGCTACACTCCTAGCCCTATTTTTTATTCTTAATTTTGAAATTTTAAGTTGCAGAAGGCCTCATGAAGTAGCTGAGGCTGACTATGGACTGTGATCCTCCTCCTGTCTCTGCTTCCCAGGTACTGGGATTACAAGCAGGCGCCGCCATGCCTGGCTCCAAACTGCTTAATGCATGCCGTAGTTTTTATTACACGCTAAGTCAGATAAGAGCTCCGGCCACACCCTGGCTCCTTTGATCACCGTCACTGCCTGGTGAGTGTAATATGACAGGTGTTTGACTCCAGTTCTTGGACGAGAAACTGAAGCCCGGACTTCACCAGCCAGGCGGTGGCAAAGTGAGGCCCAGGGCCCTGGGTCCTGTCCAGTGCACCTATCCAGAGAATGATTAGCCAAGTGCCGAGTAGAATTGGAAAAAAGAAAAAAATTCAGGCAGATATTTTCAGTGAAGCTAGTTGTGAGAAAACAGTCTTTCTCAGTAAATGCCCACTTAGGCTGTGCAATTGTTACCTTATTGGTTCACCTTAGTTTTTCTGTGGTTTTGCTTTGGTCCTGGGTATTGAACCCAGGGGCATTCTATCTCCAAGCTATACCTCCAGCCCGATTTTTAAATTTTGAAATAGGGTCTCCCTCCGTTGCTGAGTCTCACTAAATCGCTAAGTTTGGCCTCAAACCTCCTATCTCCATCTGCCAAATACTGGGACTACAATTGTCAGCCGCTGCACCCAGAGAGTTTTGTTTTGAGATCTGTGTCCCTAAGCTGCCCAGGCTGGTCTTGAATTTCTGGGCTCAAGCTAACTTCCTGCTTCAGCCTTCCAAGTAGCTGAGACTACAAGCATGCACCACCACACCCCGCAACCTAAGGTGTTTTGAAAATCATTACCTATATATAGTAAGTGACTTAGCTGAGCATGGTGGTCTGCACCTGTAATCCCAGTACCTGGGAGGCTGAAACAGGAGTTTTGGAGGTTTGAGGACAGCCTCAGTAAGTAGTGAGACTCTCACCTAGCAAGATCCAGTTTCCAAATAAGAAATAAAATCAGGCTGGGGATGTAGCTCGAAGATAGAATACCTCTGGGTTCAATCCCCAGTACCACAAAAACAAACAAATAAATAAATAAATGACTTTATAAAATTATTAGAAATGAAAATATAAAAGAAATTATCATTTATGATCCTGCTACCACAGTCAACAAAGCTCTTATACCCAGTTGTGGTGATGAACACCTGTAATCCCAGTATTTGAGAGACTAGGCAGGAGGATTCCAAGTTCAAGGCCAGTCTGGGCAACTTAGTAAGACCCTGTCTCAAAACAAAAATAAGTAGGGCTGGGAGCCAGGCATGGTGGCATACTCCTGTAATCCTAGTACTTGGGAGACTGAAACAGGAGTATCGTAGGTTCACGGCCAGCCTTAGAAACTTAGCAAAACCCTCAGCAACCTAGCAAGACCCTGTTCTAAAGCAAAATATAAAATGAGCTAGGGGTGTAGCTCAGAGGTAGAATGCCCCTGAGTTCAATCCCCAGTGCCACACACACACACAAAACAACAACAACAACAACAACAACAACCACCACCACCACCACCACCACCAAGGCTAGGGGTCTAACTTAGAGGTAGAATTCCCCTGGATTTAATCCCCAGTACCAAAAAAGGAGGCTTGGGGTATAGTCCAGTCGTAGAACACCCTTCGGGTCAATCCTTAGTACCACAAAAAAAGACCTCTTTTTTTTTTTTCTTTTCTGTCCCTTTTTTGTAGTATCTACCATATAAACATGCCTCACTGCTTATCCCCTAGAACCTTCCCATAGAAACAGTTTTACAGCCGGGCGTGGTGGTGCACGCTTGTAATCCCCGCGCTTGAGAGGCTGAGACAGGAGGATCGCGGAGGTTCGAAGCCAGCCTCAGCTACTTAGTGAGGCTCTCAGCAACTTAGTGAGACCCTGTTTCCAAATAAAATAGGAAAAAATAGGTCTGGGAGTATAGCCCAGAGGTAGAAAGCCTCTGGGTTCCACCCCTAGTACCACACACAAAAAAAGAAACAGTTTTACATTCTGCTTTTATCATAAGCCCTTTGTGTATGCCACAAAGCCTATCTAATTTTTAATAGAAGCTTAGCATTCTATGGGACTGACTATATTTCATTCAACTCAATCCCTTTTCTCCAACATTTTAAAATTTATCCCTTTAAATTAATATGTGTGTGAGCCGGGTGTGGTGGCACACACTTGTAATCCCCACGCTTGGGAGGCTGAGACAGGAGGATCGCACAGGTTCAAAGCCAGCCTCAGCTACTTAGTGAGGCTCTTAGCAACTTAATGAGACCCTGTTTCCAAATAAAATATAAAATGGGTCTGGGAGTATAGCCCGGAGATAGAAAGCCTCTGGGTTCCACCCCCAGTACCACCAAAAAAAAAAAATTAATATGTGTGTGATGTGTGGTGTGGTGTGTGTGAGATATCTCCTTCATCCACGATAGCTTTTTGTTGTTGTTGTATTGTATTCTGGAGACAAGGTCTCACTATATTGCCAAGGCTGGCCTTGAACAGTGTGTGTGTGTGTGTGTGTGTGTGTGTGTGTGTGTGTGTGTGTTGACAGAGATAGAGATATATACCTACATGCATACAGCATTAGTATAGACACTGTGATAAATACAGCCCCCTGCATGGGGCTCACAAGTATAGATATAGCTGAGGGCCTTGGTCTGCCACACCCCTTGGCCGGTGTCCCACCCACCCTGCCCTCCTGTCACGGCATCTCCTGGACGGCCTTGTCGCCAGTCACTCACATTCAGCGCATGGATGGGTTTGGTGACATTGAACTTGTCCATTGTGGATAGGATGATGGAGGGTGTGGTCAAGAAAAACAGCACCAGGAAGAGGGTGAAGTTGATGCCCAGCCATTGGAGCCACCAGCGGACGCCCTGGATGGAGAGGTTCTTCCTGCAGGGGACACAGAGGACCCACCTACAATGCCAGTAGAGCCCGTGGCTTCGAGGGGTCAGCAGGTGAGATGTAGGCACACCAGAAGACTAGCCTGGGGCCCATGCAGCTGAGGGCCCAACTGGGCCCTGGGAGAAAAGGCAAGTTCTCTGCCCTGACCTTCATCTACAAGAAGGCAAATTCCAGGTCCCCATAAGCTCAGAGGAAAACACTCATCCCTGCTGAAGTGGCTTCCTGGCCAGTCTACCCAGAGAGATGTCAGCAGCACCCGGGAGACCAAGCAACGCTCCAGCGCGGCAGATCTTGACATCTGCGGCGCTCCATGAGCACATCCTTCCCCGCAGCGACATGGCCGGGGAGCAGGGAGGAGGCAGGAAGGACAGTGGGTCAGGCACAGCTGGGGCCTGGCCTGGCCTCTCATTCCCCCAGGAACAGACCCACAGACCAACCCAGGACAGAGAAACCCTAGGAACCACACAGCAAGACTATTAGAGGCCAAACTCAAATTCAGTAGAGACAAGCATCAAATACTCGTTCCATGCAAGCGACCGAGGAAGCCTGAGGCAGGCAGCCATGCTGGGGTCTCGCCCACAGCCCTGTGGACCCAGCTCGGCTCACCAGCACGCCCCCAACTTGATCTATGGCTGTGCTGTCCAATATGGTAGCCACAAGCCACCATATGTGCTTACTGAACTGAAGATGCCAGAGTATAACATATGAAATGGACTTCCAAGACTAAATATGCAAAAAAGAATGTAAAAAAATCTTGACGTGTGATACATATAGAATTAGTACTTTAACTTTTAAAAGGTAAAGCATTATGTCAGGGAGAAAGTAAGGTGGTTTCCGAATTTGCATTTTATATTAAAAATAAAGTCAAGATTCGGACAGTTAAAAAAAAATCTTGGTTGGGCGTGGTGGTGCACGCTTGTAATCCCCGCGCTTGGGAGGCTGAGACAGGAGGATCTCAACGGGTTCGAAGCCAGCCTCAGCTACTTAGTGAGGCCCTCAGCAACTAAGCGAGACCCTGTTTCCAAATAAAATATTTTTAAAAAAAGGTCTGGGAGTATAGCCCGGAGACAGAAAGCCTCTGGGTTCCACCCCCAGTACCACCAAAAAAAAAAAAAAAAAAAAAATCAAGATTACAAGCATGTGACACCATGCCCGGCTAAAAATCTTAATTTTTTTTTTTTGTTTTTTTTTTGTTCTTAGCTTGTTTTTTGTTTTTGCTTTGTTGGAACCAGGAATCCAACCCAGAGCACCACCAGCAAAACAGGTGCTTGGCCACTGAGGTACATCCCAGTCCCTTGATTTTTTTAAAGAAGTGATGCGATGTTGAAATGTTAACATTTGGGACATATTGGTAAAGATGATTATTAAAATTAATTTTATCCGGGCGTAGTGGTGCACACTTATAATCCCAGCATTTGGGAGACTGAGACAGGAGGATCGTGGTTTGAGAACAGTCTCAGCTACTACTTAGTGAGGCCCTTTGCAACTCAGTGAGACCCTGTTTCAAAATAAAGAATAAAAAATAGGGCTAGAGGTGTAGCAGAGGTAGAATGCCCCTGGGTTCAATGCCCAGTACCGCAAAAAAAATAATTTTAATTGTTTTTTCTTTTTAACAGAGCTATTAAGAAATTTGAAGTTTATACATAACTCATACATACATACATACATACATACATACACATATTTCTTTTTTGGCAGCACTGAGGGGCATTCTACCTCTGAGCTACACCTCCAACCCTACTTTTTTTCATTCTTTTTTTTTGTGTGTATATGGTACTGGGGTTCCTGGAAACCCTCCTACTTCCAGGCTATACTCCCAGACCTATTTTTTATATTTTTATTTGGAAACAGGGTCTCTTAAGCCAGCACGGCTGGCTTCGAACCTGCGCGATCCTTCTGTCTCTGCCTCCCAAATGCAGGGATTACAAGCGTGCGCCACCACGCCCGGCTTTATTCTTTATCTTGAAACAGAGTCTTACTACATAGCTGATGCTGGCTGCAAACCTGCGATTCTCCTCTCTCAGCCTCCCAGGTACTGGAATGACAAGTGTGCACCACTATGCCCGGATCTCATATAATTCTGATGGACAGTGTCTGAATGCTGGGCAGCAAGGGAGACAAGCGCCAGTGTGAGTGCCCTAGTCAGGCAGCATCAAGCGCAGGGCAGCATCTGGGCCCAGAGAATTCCAGGACACGCGTAGATCTGAATGTCAAGTCACCCGTGCCCCAGGTGACAGGCAGCCCACCAGGAGGCCAGGCCTCTCCTGCCCTTCCCTGGCCCAGAGCTCACCAGCAGATGTCCTCGGGGTAGGAGGCGAAGGTGACCGTCCAGTTGGAGATGCAGAGCTCTCGGCCGTAGGAGGACGGCTGGGGCTCGCCTTTGCAGTGGAAGCCCTGGCACTTGCAGGCATTGAAATCTTTCAGGATGCTGCCAGGAAATGCAGATGTGGTTGGGCCCAGCCCACCTCGGGTCCCACATATACCCATGGAAGGTGGGGACCAAGCCAAGAGCGGAGCCTCCCAGCCAGGGATCTTTGCTTTATTATTATCTTATCATAATCATGCTATGAAAGAGGGGCCACGCCTGGCACACATGGGGAGCACCTTGTTAAATCCTTACCACCATCCTGCCAGGCAAAGGATTGCTACTCCCGTTTTATAGACAAGTGTTGCACCCCTACCAGCCCGGCTCCACCTCCACGGTGCACCCACCCAGCAGCCTGGAGTGCTGATTTGATCCTGCTGCCAGCCTGGGGCTTCCCCTTCCCATTCCTCACTTGGTCCCCACCCAGCCTGGGAGCAGCATTAGCCACAATACATCTGCCAGCTCCCAAACTTCCCTCCCAGGGCTACCAACCACCTCAATGGACACACTCTTTCCCCCTTTAGCCTCCCACAGAGGACCATCAGCCCTTGACGCCTTCCTCCAAACACCCTTCCTCATCCCATGGGCCTTCTCCCACCCCTGTGTCTGAGGCAGGAACCTCAGTGGGTAACCTCCAAGAGACGTCCCCAGGGTCACAATGCCCCAGGCAGCACTGGTGTGGCCTCCTCTTTCCTTCATCTCTCTCCCAATCCAGCCCCTGGGGCTCCCAAGGCCTGATGGCACCGAGGTCCCGGGTATGAGCTGGCACTCTAGGCCCCCCAACTCTTACAATTAAATAATAATAGGAGCGCCCTGAGTCTCCGGTGTGCCTTCCCTCCTAGCTGTACATCTGGCCTGTGGTCAGAAGGATCCAGAGCGGATACTGGAGAGGAGGGAGCATCCAGACAGCCTGGCAGAGAGCTGGATACACAGCCAACAGGAAGGACTCTTGGCAGCAGGACCAGGCCACGTCAGCCCAGCCCTGCCAGCTGTCTCACTAATATGGGTTGAGTTTCCTGAAGCAGTGGTGGCAGGGCCACGTCTACCCAAAAGTGACAGCAAGTTGTCTAGATGGGGACAGGGACAGGGAGCAGCCAGGAAAGGGTCCAGGTGGGCCGGCACTCACTAGGTGGCCATGGCCTTCTCCTGGAAAGTGACGAAGGCCATGCCCAGTGGCTGGGCCTGGACCTGGCACTCCTCCGCCGCGATCCTCTCCAGCAGCCTGTCCTTGAGGCGTGTGTAGTAAGAGATGGCATCCTCCTGCCAGGGAAACACGCCCGTGGGGTGACACGCCCTGGGTGGCAGCCAGAGGCACCCCATGTCTGTGCCCAGCTCCCAGGGGAGCCGTGGGGATCCTCACCCGCTCACAGCCCTGCACTTCACAGCAGCAGAACTGGCCACAGGGCTTAGGGTTGATGAGGGTGGCCCGGCCTGTCTTCATCTGCAAGCTTGTGTAATAGGTCAGGCTCTTCTCTGTCTTCTTTCTGTAGGGAAGGGAGGGTGGTTGGGCCCAGGCACAAGTACCAGGCTCACCGTCCTGGGACACAGGCCTAGGACACAGTCAGCCCTCAGCTGCTGGGAGAGAATGGGCAGTTCAGCTTTGTGAACCAGAAAACGGCAGGGGCCCCCTCTCCCACGGCCCGGGTGAGGGAACCCAGGCCTGCAAGGAGGGGGTGGCGTCCAGGGGCCAGGCCGCTGACCCAGGCATGCACCCCGCCCCTTACCTCTCCCCGCACAGGTAGATCAGCTTGGCCACGTTGTAGCACAGCTGGACATCCGCCACCTCACACGTGGGATAGGCGTCCCTAGGGCCAGAAAGGGCCGGGCAAAAGACAGTCATGGGAAGGGAGAATATCCCAGGAAGGACAGAGCCTTACCCGGGGCCCCAGGAGAAAGGTGGTGGAACAATACACTGCTTCTTCTGCGCCAGCACGACCCTCTTTACCCCTGCTGTCTATTCCCCAAAGGGAGGAAATTTTGAAATTTAATACAAAGATGATTTTTTTGAATGTATAGGGTGCTGGGCGGAACCCAGAGACTTGCATATGGTAGGAAAGCGCTCGACCACTGAGCCACAGCCCAGATTTTTTTTCCCCCAGCACTGGCGATTGAACCCAGGGGCATTCTACCTCTGAGCTACATCCTCAGCCCTATTTTATTTTTATTCTGAAATATGGTTTTGTTAAATTATCATGCACTGGCCTCAAACCTGCATTCCTCTTATCTCAGCCTCCCAAAAAGCTAAGAATACAGGTATGTACCACCATACCCAGCCATGAGGCATTTTTTATATTCTCTATGAATCCTAGGTTAGGAGAGCAAAGGGGAAGTTATAGAACATTTTGTTTGGGTACTAGAGATGGGACCCAGGGGCATTCTATCTCTGAGCTACACCCTCAGCCCTTTTATTTTTTTATTTTGACAGGGTCTCACTAGTTTCTAAGGGTCTTCCTAAATAGCTGAGGCTGGCCTTGAACCTACGATCCTCCTATCTCAGCCTCTAAGCACTAGGATCACAGTTGTGTGCCACCAGTCCAGGAGGCATCTTTTAACAGCATGAATGTAACTGTCTGACACTGGAAAGCTGCTGCCCCTCAGCTTTCAATCTGTGGACACATCTCCTCTGAACACAGCGGGGCTGGAGTGCAGCTCAGTCGCAAAGCCCATGCCTCACACAGGCCCTGAGTTTCATCCCTAGCACTGCCAAAAAAATAAATAAATAAAAAAAATCCATATCCCTTCTAAGCACCCAAAGGAAGAGGTCTGCCATTTGCTCTAGGGTAGTTTCTACTTTGGGTCATTGCTGAAGTCCTAGTGAGTTCATAACCATCCTGAAGGTCATGGGCCTCTAGAGGGTCTAGTGAAACCATAAGACCCTTGGCCCAGAAAATGTCTACACACGTCAACAATCAGCAAAATACCCACATACTTACCACTGGCCAGGTACTATTCCACATATTAGTATATTCAACCTTCATTATAACCTTCGAGGTTTTTATGGCCAGTTAAAAGATGTGTAAACCAAGGCCCACAGAGACTGAGTGGCTCACGCCCAAGGTCACACAACTAGAGAGTGTCTGAGCCAGAGCTGAATTCACACAGCCCCGCTGCGGGGCCAGTGCCCACAGCCACCATGCAATGCCCCTCACCATGCACACAGAACTGTACACACGAGTGCTGGGGACTCCAGGACCATGCCGATCCCCACCACTGCTGGCTGTTCTAGGAACAGCCTGGATAAGCTTACATTTGACCAAGAAAGACGGTCCACAGGTGTATCAATTGTTCAACTAATCATAGGGCAACTTCAGTTCCGATCCAAGCTTTAGGAAGAGGCGCCCCGTGTAAGGACCCCTCCCCAAGCACGTCCACACGTCCACCCGGTGGGACGCTAAGGAACCTTCCTAACCCAGGGCGAAGGGAGTCCTGTCCTCCATGCCCTGTCTGCAGGGAACCAGGGGACTACTTTTTCTCTCTCTTTCAGCATAAACATGAAGTACTGTCTCCAAATGCTGCCTCGCAGACACCTTTGAGAAGTTGTTCAAAGGAACACAGAAAAAATGACTCTGGTATCAAGACTTTTTTTTTTTTTTTTTTTTTTACAGGTCTGGGTATGGAACCCAGAGGCATCTGACCTCCGAGCTACACCCCCTGCCCAATTTTTTATTCTTTACTTTGAAACCGGGTCTCACTAAGTTGCGGGGGGCCTCACTAAATAGCTGAGGCTGTCCGTGAACCGTGATCCTCCAGTCTCAGCCTCCCAAATGCTGGGATTACAAGCGTGCGCCACCACGCCCGGCATGGTATCAAGACTTTATATATGAATTAATAGTTCTGAAAGACTTGGGGTTTCTGAAAAAGAGATCAGCCAATTCTTTTTTTTTTTTTTGTACTGGGGATTAAACCCAGGGCACTCTACTTCTGAGCTACACTCTCAGCCTTTTTGACTTTTAGTTTGGAAACAGGATGTAAGTTGCTGAGGCTGTCCTCCAACCTGCACTCCTGTCTCAGCCTCCCATGTCCTGGGATTACAAGTGTGTACAGCCAGTACATTTTAAATACTTCACAATTCTGTTTATACTGATTCTTTGCTTAGCAAGTGCTTTCTTCATAGAATAGTACAAAAGCAAACTGTGACCAACTCCCAGTTGCATGCTACAAATGAGTGACTGCTGACTGCCAAGGAGTGAAGGACAAGACCTGAGCGGCAGAGCTGGCGGCGTCCTCCAGCGGGCACTTGGCCCTTGTGCGCTTGTGCCGCCCCAAGGGCGCTCCTCTGAGGAACAGCTGGCGCAGAGGCTCATGGGCAGCTGGAAAGGAGATTCTTTTTCTGCAAACTCTCGGATGTTTATTTGTACCACTCTTTACCCCGCGCTCTGAACGCTGTGGTCACACGGAACAGCCATGACTCCTAGAGAGGACAGGCCTCCCCGGCCCAGTCAGACCAGTGAGGCGGGCCCAGGTCCTTCTGGGGTGTCCCCGCACACCATGTGGAGGACCCACGGCCTTCACCTAAGATGCTTCCCTGGGACTGTGCTGACCTGCCTGGAGGGGCGCAGCTCCTCTCTGCCTGCCCTCGGTCCTGCTTACCGGAAGTGGCTCTCCACTGTCTCTTTCCTGGCATCTTTGGGGAGTCCTGTGACCAACAGGGTCCGTCTCACCTGCCAGAGAAACACGTCCAGAAGAAAAGTCACCAAGGCAAGCCAGCCTGAGTGGAGGTACAGGATTCTAGCTCACCCAGACTCTCAGGGAAAAAAAGGAGAAAAGCAAAAGCTCTGCCAGGCCAGAGCATAGCCGTAGTCACTGCCCTAGGGAGGCTGAGATGGGGGAGCGCAGGTTCAAGGACAGCCTCAGCAACGCAGCGAGGCTGTCAGCAACCTAGTGAGACCCTGTTTCAAAACAAAAAATTTGCTGGATGTGGTGCCACACACTTGTAATCCCAGAACTTGGGAAGTTGAGACAGGAGGATCACAGGTTCACAGCCAGTCTTAGCTACTTAGTGAAGTCCTTTGCAACTTGGTGAGACCTTGTTTCAAACTAAAGAATAAAAAATTGGCTTGAGCCGGGATGGTGGTGCACGCTTGTAATCCCAGCATTTGGGAGGCTGAGACTGAAGGATCGAGGTTTGCAGACAGTCTCAACTACTAAGTGAGGCCCTTTGCAATTCAGTGAGATCCAGTTTCAAAATAAAGAATAAAAAATCGGGCAGGGGGTGTAGCTCGGAGGTTGAATGCCCTTGGGTTCCATCCCAGACAGACCCGGAAAAAAAAAAAAAGTTTAAAAAGTGCTGGGGACGTAGCTATAGCTGAGAGGCAGAAGGACCTGGGTTTGACCCCTGTAGGGGAGGCAGGGAGGGAGAAAGGAAGGAAGGAAGGGTTTTCTTATGCTTTGGAGAGTCCTGGAGCATGTTATTTACACAGCATCTTCTACACTACAGAAAAATCCATTTCCAAAGCAACTCTATAAGCCTCCTCTGCAGGGAAGGAGAATGAGAAACAATCCAGAGAGGGACAGTAACTCATATGGGGTCGCACAGCAGAGCCGAGGAGGACCTAGGACTGGAATCCAGTCACAGAAAGGTAAGCTGCTCTCAAGTTAAATTTTTTTCTTTTTGTTTTTGTTGGTTTTTCTGTTTCTGTTTTTATTTTTGTTTTTGTCTGCAGTACTGATGGAACCCAGGACCTTATGCATGCTAGGTAAGTTCTTGACACTGAGGCACACTCTAGCTCTTCAATCTAAACTTTTTTTTATTTAGTAGCAGTAACTACAGGGCAAAACCCCATAGATTAAAGAACAATTTCAAGCCGGGCGTGGTGGTGCACGCTTGTAATCCCCGTGCCTGGGAGGCGGAGACAGGAGGATCATGCTGGTTTGGAGGCAGCCTTGTTGGCTTAAGACACCCTGCCTGCTTCCACATAGAAATGTTAAAAAAATAGGTCTGGGAGTACAGCCCGTGGGAATGTATCCCGGAGGTAGAAAGGCTTCCAGGAACCCCAGTACCACCAAAAATAAATAAATAAATAAATAAATAAATAAATAAATAAATAAGAATAAGAAAAAGAAAGAAAGAAAGAAAGAAAGAAAGAACGAACAAGTTCACAGAGTGGTAGGAAAATGTCCAAATCTTAAACAATTCACCAGAACATTTTGTTTATTTATTTTGGGTACTGGGGATTGAATCCAGGGGCATATTTTGTTTTGCAACAAGGTCTCACTAAATTGCTAAGAGTCTCACTAAATTGCTGAGGCTGGTTTGGAACCTGTGATCCTTTGGCCTCAACCTCACAAGTACTGGGATTATAAGGGTGCACCACCATTCCCAGCTCCACCCAGGACATTTTTTGAAAGATAATGCCAAGAGAGAGAACAAATGTAAAAGCTGATTCCGAAGCCCCAGGGCTCCCAGCTGCCGCTCCTGGGGCAGAGCCTGGGCCACCGCCCTAGCCCCTCCCGCAGGCCCCAGTGCACTCACCCGGCTCTCCTCCTTGTACTTGATGGACTGGGTGTGGTGCCGCATGAAGCCCACGGTCAGGAAGAGGTAAATGACGGCGAAGATGGTGTGCAGCCACAGGAGGTCATTGCTGAGGGGGGACACCGTCAGGCAGCAGGGTTGGGGGTACAGGGCAGGGCCAGGTACCCTCAGGGGCCACTAAGCTGAGGGCTAACGCCTCCGACAGAGACCCCACTGCCCTCTGGCTCCCAGCCAATACTTCAGTGAGATCCTGTCCCTGTCCTGACAAAGAACTCCAGGCCCAAGGGCCACCTGTGTCTTGTGACCCCTGCAAAACAGCAGCTGCCCGTGGCCTGCTGCACCCTGCTCTCCGCCGCTGCAAGGCTCCAGCCAGGAGCCTGCTGCTCCGGCCTCCGCCTTGAACCTGCTGCCTTGGCCTCAGCGTGAGGGCCTCACCCCTGGGCTCCGTGCTCACCTGGTCTGCAGGTTTGCTATTGTCGTCCTCCCAAAACTGTATGGATCTTTGTCTGCGGAGAAGCAGATGCTTAGGACAAGTGCCACAGTAAGGGAGGCACAGGAGAGCTCTGGTGGCGGGGCACAGGCCTTGCCGCCTGGACCACCGCCCTCCGGAGCTGCACAGGCTCACTGACAACTTCCCACCCTGGGCCAGAATCTGAATTCATCTCCCTTTGAGACTTTTTAAAAATGCTTTCAGAACATGACAAACACCCTAAGGATTAGCAAAGCCCAGGCTGGGAGTCACGGGGTGTCACACGGGACTTGCTGATGGCGTTCTGGAAGGCGGGGCGATGCAATTCCACACCGATTTTGACTGCACATCACAGACATCTTCCAAGCCCACACACTGTGGCTTCTTGATTTGTGTGAGAGCAGAAAACTGTAAAATGCTTTCTGAAATCTCCTGCTTATTTGTGTGGTACTGGGGATCGAACCCAGAGCCATTCTACCTCTGCATTACACTCCTACCCCTTTTTATTTTTTATTCTGAAACAGAGTCTCTTTAAGTTGCCGAGGGTCTCGCTAAGTGGCGGCAGCTGGCCTCAAACCTACAATCCTCATGTCTCAGCCTCCCAACTACGCGAATTACAGGTAAGCACCCCTACAGGGGAAATCCCAATTCTATAAGCCTTGTGGGATTTATTTTTTTCCCCTCTATTTAGATAGAACCAGCTTTGGGCCCAGGTTTGGGGCAGCTTTTTTTTCTAGATCTTTACTCAGATGGAAAATTCTCCAAGACCATCCGACACCTGAACTGAGGCCTGACTCTGGTGTACCACGAAGAGCCTCTTCCCCGGGATGTCCCATCCCAACACAGACAGGAACGAGAAGGGCGTTACCCAGCAAGTCTCCTGAGAGGTTGACGGGCAGGATGACACACAGAGACAAGAAGCTGACCACCACCAGCAGGAAGATGATGTGCCTCTGGAAAGACAGGTAGTGGATGGCGTCCTCCCCACACCACTCCAGGATCTGGTCGTCACTGGCCAAGACACACAAAACCTTCCTGAGCAGCAGTCACAGGCTGGGCCCCCGCACAGAGTAGCTCATCAAATCCTCCCAACAGTCCTGGGAGGCGTGACGTGGGCCGTCATTAGACGGGAGGCGGAGATACGCCTGGCGCCCATCCTCACGGGGAACCACCACTGCCCCATCTCACGTGCCACAAACACCTGTGCCCACGTTCCTCCGTGGGCGCGGCGGTGGATGCAGCGGCCCCAGCCCTGTCCTGCAGGTAGGGGCCACACTGGGGGTATGAGCAGGCCCACCACCTACCTTTCTCCTGTTCTCCTCGGGCGAGCTGGAGAGGGTGGTGAACCTATGCTATTAATATTCTAGGTCTCATTCCATCCAACTGCACCTCCCTGATTCCCCGCCAGCCCCAGAGTGCGGAAGAGACCGCTCTGCCCTCCAGCCCTCCTCGGGAAGCTGAGTCAGTGTTCACACAGCTGGACTTCCTGCTGCAAGGGGGAAGGACAGGAGCAGATCCTGTGCCTGCCGAGCCTCTGTCTGAGCAGGGAGGCTGCCCACCATCCACCTCGTCCACCTAGCAGGGCTCTAGACGCAGGGAGCATTGCGCACCAGATGCTGGGCCTGGCTCCGAAGAGCCTCAGACACACTCTTCCGGGTGGCTCCTGCGTACCCTTCACCTGGGAGAAAGCCTGGCCCCGAACTGCATTTTCACTGTTTCTTCTTCCTTTGGCAGTGCTGGGGGTTGAACCCAAGGCCTCACACATACTAGACAAGTGCTCTGCCCCGAGCTTATCCCTAGCCCCCCACTTTGTGTGTGTAGGGGTGCTGGGGGTTGAACCCATGGGAGTTCTACCTTAGAGTGACACTCCCACCCTATTTATTTACTTATTTATTTATTTGGTACTAGGGATCGAACCCAGGGGCTCTACCTCCCAGCTACATTCCCCACCATATATATATTTTTCTTTTTTCTTTTTTTTTTTTAACAGGGTCTCACTAGTTGATGAGTCTTACTACTTGCTGAGGCTGGTCTTAAACCTGCGATCCTCCTGTCTCAGTCTCCCAAGTACTGGGATTACAAGCATGTGCCACCACACCTAGCTAAGCGCTCTTTCTTGCTTGTTTTTTGTTTGTTTGTTTGTTTTTTATGGTGGTGTTGGGGATTAAAGGGGCTTTCTACCTCTGGACTATACCTCAGCTCTACTTTATTTTTTATTTTGAAACAGGGTCTCACTGAACTGCTAGGATCTCGCTAAGTTGCTGAGGCTGGTTTCAAATCTCTTATCCTCCTGTGGCAGCCTCCCAAATCCTGGGATTACAAGCGTGCGCCGCCATGCCTGGCCACACTCTTTCACTTCTAAATAGGCCATCTCTTCTCCACATTTCAACACCTCTAAAATGGGTACACCCTCAAGTTACAGTAGATGGCAGCTTAAATGGCAGCCTGTCCTTATTCTTAGTATTGTGTGAAATAATGTCCAAAAGCTTCTTAGACCTTTCTATTTTTTATGGCATACAACAGCAAGAGACAGAGTCAAACCTTTCCAGCCCTGGCTCCTGGCTCTTCTCACCAAATGAGAGTGGTAATCCAGCTCTTAATGGCTAAGCCCCCCCCCACCTCTCGTGTGTATACAGTACTGGAGATTGAACCCAGGGGCATTCTACCTCCAAGCTATACCCCCAGCCCTATTTTTTATTCATTATTTTGAAACAGGGTCTCACTAAGTTGTAGAAGGCCTCACTAAGTAGCTGAGGCTGGCCGTGAACCTGTGATCCTCCTGTCTCAGCCTCCCAAGTACTGCGATTACAAGCATGCGCCACAGCGCCCAGCTTATTATGTATTATTATTATTATTATTATTATTATCATTTATGGTACTGGGAATTGAACCCAGGGGTGCTCTACCACTGAGCATCTCTTAGATTTCTCTCCATGGGCTCCAAGTTTTGGAAAATAAAAAACTTTTAAACAAGTGAGCCAAATGTATCATATTTCTCTACTTTTCACTCACTCAAAGACCTGTAAACCTGCCTATTACATCTTTTACCACAGCTAATTAGTGTTAAATTTTAAGTAGAATAATTTCTGCCCCCCCAAAAAAAATAAAAAACCTTAGTTGGCTTGTGCAGCATTATGAAAGAAAAGGACATGTTAGCTGGGTATGGCGGTATAACCTGTAATCCTTGTACTTGGGAAGCTGAGACAGCGGGATCACAGACTGGCAACGCGCCTCCACCACTTAGTGATGAAACACTGTGGCTACGGGACATTAAGTTTCTCTCTCTGAGCCTCGGTTTCCCAACTACTAAAGAGTATGAAGGATAATGCATGGCTGGCCCGGTCCAAATAGACTGATAAGCAGGAGATGATGTAAGATGTTGACTTTGGTAGTCGCTGTTCACAGGAACTAGCAGAGCCGCTGGAAGAAGCCAGTGGGCCCTGCCCTGGAGCAGGAAAAGCAAGAGGGGGGGTGGCTTATTTAGAATCTTTTGAAATTTCGACCGACTATTTTGAAATAAAGTTCACTGCTACCTTCAAAAACTTTGGGGATCCCACTGCAGCGTGGGGAGCCCTGGTCTGTCTCTGGCAGGACGGGGCACCTCGAACATCAAGGCTCCAGGCCTCGAGGTCTCCTGGGCCATCTCTGTTCTCAGTCCCACATACTGCTTTGACCCTGAACTGAAAAGCACCTAAGAGATCCCACGTCAGGATCAAGCACCTTGGCTCTTTCCTCCAGATTGGCCAAATGACCAAACAAATCCCCCCAAACAGAGCGCCGCCCCCCACAGCTCCTGGCACACACCCAGTGTACTCACTGCAGCCGGAAGATCGCAGTCAGCCAGGGGCAGCATCCCTGAAAATAAAGAGAACAGGGAATGGCATGCCACATCTGGGTCTTTGGGGGCACATGCAATTATTGTCACTGGGATTAAGCTGGGGATATGGCTTTAGTTATTTATTTATTTGGTGGTACTGGGGTTCCTGGAAACTCTTATACCTCCGGGCTATACTCCCAGACCTATTTTTATTTGGAAACAAGGTTCTTAAGCCAGCCCAGCTTCAAACCTGCGTGATCCTCCTGTCTCCACCTCCCAAGCGCGGGGGATTACAAGTGTGTGCCACCACGCCCGGTGGGATGTGCCTTTAGATTAAATAACTGTTTAACTTCCTGCTGTATAAAAACAGTATTATTTTATATATATATATTTTAGTACTGGGGATGGAACCCAGGGGCATCCTACATCTCCAGCACTAGTTTTTCTTTCTTTCTTTTGAAACAGGGTCTCACTGAGTTGCAGAGGGCCTCACTAAGTAGCTGAGGCTGTCCCTGAACCGCGATCCTCCTGTCTCAGCCTCCTGAATGCTGGGATTACAAGCGTGCACCACCACGCCTGGCTAAGCTAGCCCTTTTCACAAACATGACAGTGTCTGCCTGCTTCCTGCCCTTTGCAAAATACCCATGCCTGGAATTCTTTTTTTTTTTTTTTTGCAGTACTGGGGATGGAACCCATGGGCATTCGCCCTCCGAGCTACACCCTCTGCCCTATTTATTTATTGATTTTTTTTTTTTTGGTGGTACTAGGGTTCCTGGGAGCCCTTCTACCTCCGGACTACATTCCCAGACCTATTTTATTTTTGGAAACAGGGTCTCTTAAGCCAACGCATGCGGCTGGCTTTGAACCTGCGTGATCCTCCTGTCTCCGCCTCCCAAGCATATGCCACCACGCCTGGCCTTTTTATTCTTTATTTTGAAACCAGGTCTCACTGAGTTGCAGAAGGCATCACTAAGTAGCTGAGGCCGTCCGCGAACCGCGATCCTCCAGTCAGCCTCCCGAATGCTGGGATTACAAGCGTGCACCACCACGCCCAGCTGGAATTCTTGTTAAAACTTCTCAAATGCCGTGTACGGTGGAGCACGCTTGTAATCCCAGTACTTGGAAGGCTGAGACAGGAGGATCACAGGTTCACAGCCACCCTCAGCTACTTAGGCCCTCTGCAACTTAGTGAGACACTGTTTCAAAATAAAGAATTTTTTAAAAAAATTGAGCTGGGGATATAGCTCAGAGGTAGAATGCACCTGAGTTCAATCCCTGGTACTGCAAAAAACAAAAAGAACTTCTCAAATGTTTATAATTTGTGGAATCATATAGCTTTAGGATCAAGTCACAAAACTTAGATTGAAGAGCAGATGAGTGAGCCAGGCTTGGTGGCAAACACTTGTAATCCCAATACTTGGGAGGCTGAGATAGAAGGGTTGCAGGTTCGCGACCAGTCTCAGCTACTTAAAGAGACCCTCTGCAACTTAGTGAGACCCTGTTTAAATAAAGAATAAAAATAGGACTGGGGGTAGAGTTCAGACGTAGAACACTCCTGGGTTCAATGCCCAGCACCACAAAAATAAATTAATCAATAAGTAAAAATCAGTCTGGGGGTGGAGCTCAGAGGTATAATGCCCCTGGGTTCAATCCTCAGTACCACACACACAAAAAAAGAGCAGATGAGTAGCCATGAGTGGTAGCACATGCCTGTAATCCCAGTGCTTGGGAAACTAAGACAGGAGGATCACGGGTTCAAGCCTAGTCTTAGCAATTTAGTGATACACTCAGAAACCTAGTGAGACCGTGTTTCAAAATAAGAAAATAGCCGGGCATGGTGGCGCACGCTTGTAATCCTTGCGCTTGGGAGGCTGAGACAGGAGGATCGCACGGGTTCGAAGCCAGCCTCAGCTACTTTGTGAGGCTTTCAGCAACTTAGTGAGACCCTGTTTCCAAATAAAATATAAAAAACGGTCTGGGAGTATAGCCCGGAGGTAGAAAGCCTCTGGGTTCCACCCCAGTACCACCAAAAAAAAAAAAAAAAAAAAAAGAAAAGAAAAAGGGCTGGAAGTGTAGCTTGGAGGACACCCCTGAGGTTCCATCTCTTGTACAAAAAGAAAGAAAAAAGGGAGCAAGAGCTGATATGGCCGGGCGTAGTGGCACACACTTGTAATCCCAGCATTCAGGAGGCTGAGACAGGAGGATTGCGGTTCACGGATAGCCTCGGCTACTTAGTGAGGCCCTTTGCAACTCAGTGAGACCTTGTTTCAAAATAAACAATAAAAAATGGAGCTGGGGGTGTAGCTTGGAGGTAGAATGGCCCCTGGGTTCCACCCCCAGTACCACCAAAAAAAAAAAAAAATAGAGAGAGAGCTGATAAATGCTCAGGGAAGCTCTGGAGGAAGTGGCAGGGCTTCCGTTTGGCTAGTTCAGTGAGAGGTGGGACAGCAAGAAGCAGCAAAGCTCGTCAGCTGGCCAAACCCCTGGGATCTAGAGGGCAAGGGGAGGGTGAGGGCTCTACTGTCCCTTACATCTTTTAGACATCGCACCCTGTAATTGCTGTACTGCTACCCAGCTGAGAAAGACAAATATTTGTTCGTCATTCATTCAACAATGATTCACTCAGCACCTTCTAGGTACCTGGTACAGGGCAACAGGGCTGGACAAGGCAGGGTTCCTGCCCACACCTGGCTCATAATCTAGCAGACAGTCAGGTGTGCTGGCCAGGTTTGTAATCCCAGCATTTGGAGGCTGAGACAGGAGGATTGTGGGTTCGTGTGGCCAGCCTCAGCTATTTAGTGAGGCCCTCCAAAATTTAGTGAGACCCTGTTTCAAAATAAATAATAAAAAAAAATAGCCAGGTGTGGTGGCACATGCTTATAATCCCTGTGCTTGGGAGGCAGAGACAGGAGGATTGCGCAGGTTCGAAGCCAGCCGCGCTGGCTTAAAAACCCTTTTTCCAAATAAAAATATATAAAAAAATAGGTGTCTGGGAGTGTAGCCTGGAGGTAGAAGGGTTTCCAGGAACCCCAGTACCACCAAAATAATAATAATAATAACAAACAATAATAATAATAACAACAAATTAATAATAATAATAATAAGGCTAGGAATGTAGTTCCTAGAGGTAGAATGCCCCTGGGTTCCATCTCCAGTACCAAAAAAAAAAAAAAAAAATCTAGCAGACAAGTTAGTCATTAACTGTCAGCTGGGCACGGCAGCACACACCTGTGATCCCAGGTACTGGGGAGGCTGAAACAGCGGTGAGTTCGCTGCTGAATCTGGAGTGGCCCTGCCCAGCCTCCCACCCAACATCCCTGCTGGTCCCTGCCCCCAGCCGCAACGCCAGCTGTTCCTTAGATACCAACCAGCTCATTTTCAAAGTCTTGTTGCCCCGAGGAGGAAGTTGATGACAATCTCCGGAATCTGGACTCACTAGAGATGCAAAAGGAGAAAAAATAATCGATAATTCTAGGGAAAAAAAGTCAACAAAATTATGAACAGTATTTTACTGCCCAATCTTAGAGCTCAGAACCAAAGCTACCAGCTTGTAATGGCTGAGACAAACCTAATCATTCTCTGAAAAGCAGAGACAAGGGCCATGCCCGGCCCCAGGTATAGCATCAAACTTTGTGTTATACAGGATGAGTAATGCAGGGCCACGGGTATCAACAGGCCATCCCTGTGCGCACCAGGACTACCCACCTACAGTGACGTCAAAGCGTTGCCTGTTTAAAACATACTTCCTAATACATCAAACACAATGGGAAGCCGGGCGTGGTGGTGTATGCTTGTAATCCCTGCGCTTGGGAGGCTGAGACAGGAGGATCCCACAGGATCAAAGCCAGCCTCAGATACTTAGTGAGGCTCTCAGCAACTTAGTGAGACCCTGTTTCCAAATAAAATATAAAAATACGTCTGGGAGTGTAGCCCGGAGGTAGAAAGGCTCTGGGTTCCACTCCCAGTACCACCACCAAAAAAAAAAAAAAAAGAAAAAAAAATACAATGGGAAGTAAACACTATATTTTTTCCTAACATGGTGACCATGAGTGACGAGGAATCAGAGTTCAATTATGGAGAAGGAACCTGAGAAATAGCTACCACATTCATGGAAGGCAGCAGGCATGCAAATTATATAATAGCAAAAAAAGGAATCCAGGATACCTTTTTTTTTTTTTTTTTGGTGGTGGTGGTAATAGGGATTTAACCCAGGGGATTCTACCTCTGAGCTACACCCCCAGGCTGTTTGTTTGGTTGTTTGTTTTGAAACAGGGTCTCACTATGTTGCTAAGAGTCTCACTAAGTTTCTGAGGCTGGTCTTGAACCTGTGATCCTCCTGGGTCAGTCTCCCAAGTACTGGGATTACAGTCATGCGCCAACATGCCCAACTGGAATACAGGATTCTTTCCAGGACTTGTAATTGGAATGAGTCCACTTTAAAAAGAATTATGCAACTGTGCACACACATGCTGTATGTATCAAATCTAAGACACCACTGGTCGTTAGTTGCATAATCATTTTACAAACCACTAAGACAGATAACATCCTGCCAATTAAACCGTGACCAACACTGATAAGATGCATCCAGTCTCAGAGATGAGAAAACCTTAAAGTACATAGTTTGGAGTTGATGGATTATGGCATTTGATATTGTGGAATTTTAATCAGTTCTTTTCTTCTGAGCACCCAAAAAAATACCCTGTGTGCTGTGAATTGGAAGAATTGGCAATATGTGAATTTTTGCTTCTCTCCTGCTCCTGGCCCTGCTGTCCACTTGTAAGAGCATAAAACATGTTGAAACATAACTCTCACAGCATTTACCCAGACGCTGTCTCATTTGACTGTCACTGTCGCACCAGGGGGAAGAGAAAGTAGGAGACCAGAGGTTCCAGGGACCTGGCCAGAGCTAGGGGAGGAGCAGGCCTCCTGACCAAGTGCTCTTTTCTCTTTTCTTCCTTTTTTTTTTTTTTTTTTTTTTTTGGTGCTGGGAATTGAACCCAGGCACTCTACCTCCAAATTACACTTACAGCCCTTTTTAGTTTGTTGTCTGTTTGTTTGTGGTGCTGGGGATTGAACCCAGAGGCATTCTATCTCTGATCTATACCGCCAGATTTACTTTATTTTATTTTTTGTGGTAATAGGGGTGGAACCCAGAGGCTTTTCTACCTTCAGGCTTTACTCCCAGACCTATTTTATACTTTACCTGGAAACAGGGTCTCACTAAGTTGCTGAGAGCCTCACTCAGTAGCTGAGGCTGGCTTCGAACGTGTGTGATCCTCCTGTCTCAGCCTCCCAAACACTGGGATTACAAGTGTGCGCCACCACACCCAGCTCTTTATTTTTTATTTTGAAATAAGGTCTCACTAAATTATGGAGGGCCTCACAAGTTGCTGAGGCTGGCCACGAACCTGTGATCCTCCTGTCTCAGCCTCCCAAGTACGGATTATAGGCATGTGCCACCATGCCCAACTTTAATTTTCATTTTGAAATAGGGCCTAAGTTTGTTTTCTTGTTTCCTGTTTGTTTTTTTTTTTTTTTTTTTTTTTTTTTTTTTTTTTTGCATTACTGGGGATTGAACCCAGGGGCATTCTACCTCTGAACTATACCTCTTACCCTATTTTTTATTCTTTATTTTGAAACAGGGTCTTCTCACTAAGTTGTGGAGGGCCTCACTAAGTAGCTGTGGCTGGCTGCAAACCTGCAATCTTCCTGTCTCAGCCTCAGAAGTACTGGGATTACAAGTGTGCGCCACAACACCCAGCTTTCTGAGTTTGTTTGTTTGCTGTTGTTTTGTTTTTATCCCTAGCCCTTTTTACTTTCCTTTTTCTTTTCTTTTGCAGTACTGAGGATTGAACCCAGGAGCATTCTACCTCTGAGCTACATACCCCCAGCCCTATTTTTATTCTTTATTTTGAAACAGGGTTTCACTAAATTGCAGAGGGCCTCACTAAGTAGCTGAGGCTGGCCACAAACCTGCAATCCTCCTGTCTCAGCCTGCCAAGCACTGGTATTACAATTGGGCACCACCATGCCAGCTTATTTTCCTGTTTTGAAACAGGGTCTCACTAGGTTGCTGAGTGTATCACTAAGTTGCTGAAGCTGTCCTTGACCCTGCGATCCTGGGGTCTCAGCCTCCCAGGTCCTGGGATTACAGGCCTGCACCACCGTGTTCAGCCCATGAGCTCTTTTCTATCATACAGCACAGCCCCACTTCAGCTTTCTTAATGGCCTCAGATGCCCCAGAACTTCTTCCTGACTTAGGGCTTAAGCAAATGCTGGCAGAGAGACACAGATAAGAAAGTCCCACGTACAGAGGCTCCTGTTCCCAGCACAGAGCGCCCCGTCTTGAAAAGCCATGTGTCTGCCGGCGTGGCGGCACACCCCAGTACCACACACACACACACACACACACACACACACACACACACACACACACACACACAGAGCCACGTGTCTACAGGAGCCGCAGGAGTGGAGGACCGGCCTGCAACTACCAGGGAGGCGCTGGCAGGCAGTGGGCGGAGCCTGACTGTGGGCGGGGCCTGAGTCCTCCCACTCACTTCCTGTGGCCACATCTGACACAAGACTCAGGGTGTGACAGCTGGGAAGTCTGGTTGTGCAGATCTCGGGTTTAACTAGGTTTATTTTTCCCCTTCATGTGATGTGAACAGAGCCCACAAAGCCCAGGATGAAACTAAAAAGCCCTGAGGTTTGGGGGGAAGCCTATGTTTAACAGACTCACCCAAAGCTAGCACTAACCTGGAGGGAAGGCAGGGCAGCTCCCAGTGGCCATGTATACACACACACACACACACACACACACACACACACACACACACACACACACACACACACACACGGTCTTACACAGTTGTAAAGGGCCTTACTAAGTAGCTAAGGCTGTTCACGAACCACGATCCTTCTATCTCAGCCTCCCAAATGCTGGGATCAACAAGTGTGTGCCACCATGCCTGGCATGATTTTAAAGCATGTAAACTCAGTATGATGTATAATTTCAATGCATCAATAAGTTTTTTGGGTTGGTTTTTTTTTTTTTTTTTTTGGTGGTACTGGGGTCCCTGGAAACCCTTCTACCTCCTGGCTACACTCCCAGACACCTATTTTTTATATTTTTATTTGGAAACAGGGTTTCTTAAGGCAACAAGGCTGGCTTCGAACCTGCGTGATCCTCCTGTCTCCGCCTCCCAAGCGCAGGGATCACAAGTGTGTGCCACCACGCCCAGCTAATAAGTTATTTTTTAAAAAACATTCAAGGCAAGATAGCCGGGCATGGTGGCGCACGCTTGTAATCCCAGTACTTGGGAGGCTGAGACAGGAGGATTGCAGGTTCTAAGCCAGCCTCAACTATTTAGTAAGGTTCTCCACAACTTAGTGAGACCCTGTTTCAAAATAAAGAATAAAAAGTAAGGCTGGGGTGTAGCGTGGAGGTAGAATGTCCCAGAGTTCCATCCCTAGTACAAAAAAAAAAAAAAATCCAAGCGTGGTGGTGCACACTTACAATCCCAGTACTTGGAAGGCTGAGACAGGAAGATCACAGGTTTGCGGCCAGTGTCAGCTACTTAGGGAGGCCCTCTGCAATTTAGTGAGACCCTGTTTCAAAATAAAGAATAAAACATGGCTGGGGGTGTAGCTCAAAGGTAGAATGCTTATCAGTTCAATCCCTAGTATTGCCAAAAAAAAAATTCAAGGTGAGAAAGAAAATTGACCCCTCCTGACGGATGAGAACAGCCCTAAAAGCGGCAAGGTTTCCTCTGGAGCCAGAAGCCAGCACGGCGCACGACCACGGCCTGGCCAGGGCCCGGGGAAGGTGCACACATGGGCCTTGCTTTTGAAAAGATCACGGTTCTTGAAAAACAAGGCTGACCTCATGGGTCTGTGGTGACAAGCGGGGCAAACACGCTTCAGGTACAGGCCTGGCAGATACAGTCAATGAACATTGACTACATCAACATCAAGAGTGGGCCATGCCCCAGCCCATCCCAGTGACACGCACACATGCACGCACATGCTCGCACGCACATGCTTACATACACACACGCTGTAGGTGATGTGTCTTCTTTACCTGTCTGCTTCTGACACCAGGGCAATGCGTCCATAATCCCAGAATCTTCTTCTTATGATAGAAAATACCAAGATTAAAAACTGAAAGTGGAAAAGAAACAAAATAAAAGCACTTCGGGTGGAGGTCGGGGCAAAGGCCACCCGCCCGCCGCCTCAGCAAGGTGAGAAGGAGCCCACCCGGGAGCCGGGAGGCGCGGGGAGGGGCGCAGCGGCCGCAGCCCCACAGCCCCACACCTGGCTCATCTCCTCCTCCGCGCCCGGCACCGGTGCCCCAGGTGTCACCGAGGCTGCTTCGGGCCGAGGCCAAGACTGCCACCCCCCTTGGCAAGCACATGGGTCCTGTCCTTTCCTCTCCAGGCCCTGACCGCCCTGCCCTGCACATGGCCCCAAGGAGAAAGCAAGGTCTGGCCCACCGCAGCAACAGAGGCCGGCTCCCTTCCCCACTCTCACAGAAACTTTTTTTTGAGCCAGGGTCTCTTACATTATCCAGGCTGGCCTTGACCTCCTGGGCTCAAGGGATCTGTCTGCCTCAGACCAATATCTGGGACTACAGGTGCATGCCACCACACCTGGATTTAAAGCTTCATTTTAAAATGATCAATTTATTTATTATTTACTTACTTGTTTTGGGGAACTGAACCCAGGGCCATTCTACCTCTGAACTATACCCCACCCCACCCCTTTTTTTGTGTGGTGGTACTAGGGTTCCTGGAAACCCTTCTACCTCTGGGCTACACTCCCAGACCTATTTTATACTTTTTATTTGGAAACAGGGTCTCTTAAGCCAGTGTGGCTGGCTTCGAACCTGCAAGATCCTCCTGTCTCTGGCTCCCAAGCGCGGGGATTACAAACCTGCACCACCAGGCCTGGCTTTTTTTTTCGGGTCTGGGATGGAACCCAGGGACATAAGACCTCTGAGCTACACCCCCAGCCCTATTTTATATTATTTATTTTGAAACAAGGTCTCACTAAGTTGCGGAGAGCCTCACTAAGTAGTAGCTGAGGCTGTATGGGAACCGTAATTCTCCAGTCTCAGCCTCCTGAATGCTGAGATTACAAGTGTGTATCACCACACCCGGCTTATACCTCAACCCTTCTTATTTTTAATTTTTTTTTTACTTTTCTATTTTATTTTATTTTAGTTTATTTATTTATTTTGTGGTACTGGGGGTGGAACCCAGGGGCATTCTACCTCTGAGCTACACCCCCAGCCCCATTTTTATTCTTTATTTTGAAACAGGGTCTCACTAAATTGCAGAGGGCCTCACTAAGTAGCTGAGGCTGTCTGCAAACCGTGATCCTCCTGTCTAAGCCTCCTGAATGTTGGGATTACAAGAATGCGCCACCACGCCCGGCTCCTGATTTTTTTTATTTTGAAACAAGATCTTGCTAAGTCACCAAGGGTTTCGCTACGCTGCTGAGGCTGGCCATGAACCTGCGATCCTCCAGTCTCAGCCTCCCAAGTCCTGGGATTGCACATCCCACTGAAACAGTCCTATTTTACCTGTGATGTTGGCTGTCCTGAAGGCAAGCCTGAGGACTCCGGCACAGAACATGTGTGGAGTGAAACCCAGCAAATCCCTGGGCACCGAGTGAGCTTAGCCTCAGAGCTGAGGCAAGCGGCAGGCCGCCCTGTCCCATGGCAAAGGAGAGGGACTGAAGGGCTCTCTAAGCCTTTGTAAATTCTAGATCTCCTCACACCATACATATCCACCCTGATGGCTCTCTGGCAGGCCCCCGCCTCTCTTCTCTCCTCTGAGATTCACGGAGGTGGGGAGACATCACAAAGAGTGTACCAACTGGAGTTTGATTTCTAAAGTTATTGTTTTGCAGTGCTAGGCGTGGAACCCAGGGCTGCATGCATGCTAAGCAAGTGCTCTACCACGGACCTCCACCAGAACAGATTTTAAAGGTGGGCTTCCAAGGGAGTTCATTTCCTGAACGAACCCCAGAGGCCCTGGATTTCTGTGGGTTTTCTCAGGTGAACCCGGAAGTTGAATCGGTACTTTCAAAGGCAGGTGAGCCAGGCTGTGGGGTAAAGCACTGCTCAGCAGGTGTCTGCTCTGTCTGCAGCAGGTGGGCGTGGGCGTGTCCCACATATCCATGCTTCCCGCACCCCGCGGGCACTCACATGTTCCCCACTTGCCTCTAAAACTTTCTGCAATAAAAATCCACCCTTGGGGGCTGGAGCCGAAGCTCAGTGGTAGAGCATAGTGTGCTTAGTGTGCAGGAAGACCTGGCCTCCATCCTCAGCACAGGAGGGGAGGGGGAGGAGGAGAAGAAAATGCAAACCCACCACCATAAGCCCAGGCACAGTGGCAAATGTCTACAGCCCAGCTTCTTGGAAGGCTGAGGCGGGGGACTGCTTAAGCCCAAGAGTTTGAGCCCATCACAGGCAACATAGACTCTGTACCCTAAAATAAAAAGGTCAGGTGGCACATGCTTGTAATCCCAGTGCTTGGGAAGCCAAGGCAGAAAGACTACAAGGTTGAAAGCAGCCTCATCAACTCAACCAGACTCACAGCAACCTAGGGAGACCCTGTTTCAAAATAAAAATAAAATGGGGTTGAGGCAGTAGCTCCCAGTAAGAATGCCCCTGAGTTCAAACCCTAGTACCACAAAAAGGAGGAGGAGGAGGAGGAGGAGGAGGAGGAGGAGGAGGAGGAGGAGGAGGAGGAGGAAGAGGAGGAACCCACTCCCATAGACACATAGTCCAGTGGAGAGGGACTTTTTTCCTACTAGCCACTGCATCCTTCTGGGACTCCTGCCCAGTCCCCCGCACCTCTCCCACCCTAAAGATCCAGGACGACTCCTTTCTATTGACCCCACCAGCTCTCAACTCTACCTCCACACCCGTGCCTGCTCTTCCCTCTCAACCGAGGCAAGAGTGCAGTGGGCACTACAGAGTCCACCTACAAATGGCTCTTAGCACCAAGAAGTGGTTACTTGTTCCTTAGAGAGCCCTTCTTGCCGAAAGCCTAGCTTTGCATGCTGGTTCCCATAATAGCCCAGGAAGGACTGGTAAAGTAGCATGCCTCGAATGCAACCCTCTGGACCTTAATCCTAGAAAGAAAAAGGAAGAGATGAACTCCCTCTCTCCTTATTGTGGAAAAGTTATGGGCTAGCAAACGGGTTTGGGACCCTCCCCTCCTACCTCCCATGGCCTGTTTCTCACAGGGACTAGAGGCCTCCGACAAACCTTAACCCCCTCCAAGCTTCCTACTCCACGTGGTCTAAGGGTATCTACTCCACTGCCCCCATTCACCCAGCTTCCCAGATGGCCTCTGCTACGTGTTCAGGAGATGTAATCAAGAGGGATCCACCATTCCTCAGGCATCTGAGAAGAATGTACATGATAAGCCCAATGAATTTCAACTTGCTGGGCTGAGGGGTGGCTCAGTAACAGAGCACTTGCCTAGCATGCAGGAGGCCCTGGGTCCTATCCTCAGCTCCACATAGGAAAAAAAAAAAAAGTCTCATAGCTGGACATGGTATCCCAGTACTTGGGAGGCTGAGATAGGAGGATTGCAGGTTCACAGCCAGCTTCAGCTACTTAGTGAGGCCCTCTGGAACTTATCAAGACCTTGTTTGAAAATAAAGAATAGCTGGGCGTGACGGCCCACGCTTTAATCCTAGCACTTGGAAGGCTGAGACAGGAGGATTGCACAGGTTCAAAGCCAGCCTCAACTACTTAGTGAGGCTCTCAGCAACTTAGTGAGACCCTGTTTCCAAATCAAGTATAAAATAGGTCTGGGAGTATAGCCCAGAGGTAGAAAAGCCCCTGGGTTCTACCCCCAGTACCACCAAAAAAATAAGAAAGAAAGAAAGAAAGAAAGAAAGAAAGAAAGAAAGAAAGAAGGAAAGAAAGAGGAAGGAAAGTAAGAAAATAAAAATAGGGCTGGGGCTGGGCATGGTGACACATGCTTGTAATCCCAGCATTCGGGAGATGGAGACAGGAGGATTGTGGTTTGTGGACAGCCTCAGCTATTTAGCGAGGTCCTTCACAACTCAGTGAGACCCTGTTTCAAAAATTTAAAAAAAGACTAAAAACTAGGGCTGGGGGTGTAGCTCGGAGGTAGAATGCCCCTGGGTTCCATCCCAGTGCTGAAAAAAAAAAAAAAAAAGAAGAAGAAGAAAGAAAGAAAGAAAGAAAGAAAGAGAAGAAAATAAAAGAAAAGGAGAAAAGAAAGAAGAAAGAAAAATAAAAAGAAAAATAGGGCTGGGGATATAGTTTAAAGGTAGAATGCCTCTCCTGGGTTCTATCCCCAGTACTGCAAAAATAAATAAATAAATAAATAAATAAATACATAAGAATAAAAAAGGCCTCATACTGAGAGTAGGCCTTATTTCTGAGCCTCTAAAGCCCCAAGGATAGTCGGGCAAGGTGGTACATGCTTGTAATTCCAGTACTTGGGAGGATGAGACAGGAGGATCACAGGTTCAAGGACAGCCTCACAAAGTAATGAGATGCTCATCAACCTAGTGAGACTCTGTTTCAAAATAAAAAAAAATATATAAGGCTAGGGATGTAGCTAGGGGTAGAATGCTACTGGATTTAATCCATTGTACCACAAAAAGGAAGGAAGGCAGGCAGGCCGGCCAGTGGGCCGGCCGGCCCAGGGATGCCAGAGGAGCACAGGAGGTGGCCCTTATGGGTTGGGAACAGCACTTGCTGGACCTTCTAGTCCATACCCTTCATTCCCTTCCCAAGGGCCATAGCCGCACAGTTCTGTAACTAGGGCAGAAGCACACAGCAGCTCTGGGTGGGTTTTTTGTTGGCCTGTTTTTATACTGGGGGTTAAACCCAGGGGCATTCTACCTCGAGCTACACCCCCAGCCCTTTTCATTTTTTATTCTGAAACAGGGTCTCACTAAGTTGCTGAGGCTGGCCTCAACCCTATGATCATCCTGCCTCAGCCCCTAAGTACTGGATTGCAGGCGTGCTCTGAATGCTCTTTACATGCATGTTCTTACCCAATCTTATCTAGACTTCTCTGAGGCAGGAATTATTCCAGATCAGAAACTCTAACCCAAACAAGTTATACACCGGCCCAAAGGTCACAGAGATGGTACAGTAAGCGGCCCAGCTGAAGTTCCAACCCAGGTATGCAAGTCTGACTTCAGAAGGCCGTGAGGGGATTTAAACACAGACCCAAGAGGGGACAGACAGGTCACAGTGATCTCACCAGGAAGCAGCTGACGTCTATGAGTAGGACAGTGGGGATCCCTCCGAAGGTGACCCCCTGGAGCACAGTGCTGTTCTTGGCTGAGTTGTAGCAGTAGGAGTCGTTGGTCTGGTCCCCGAGGCCTAGCCGCTCGCTGATGAACACGGTCTTGGGCTGCCACAGCTCCAGGAGTGGGGAGTGGGTCATCACGCCTGCCCTCTCTGGGGTACAGGACGAGGCAGGAGGTCAGGATGCAAATGTCTGGCCGGCATTGGCAGAGTTGTAGGTGGGTTTCCCACTGGGGCTGGCGGGACACGGGGAGAGCCAGACACTGGGTCCCTTCATGCCTGGCAGAGAATAGCTCCACTGTGGAGCCCCGGAGGGTCAGATGGTCCGAGTGGACAGCGCACCCAGGAATGCAGCAGGCCATCCCCAGGGCGGGGGTGAACGGGGAGAAAGATGGGCTGGCAATGCTGCAGCTGTGGCTAAAAGAAATGCTGATGTTCCAGCAGCCTCCAGCACTGCTGCTGGAAAACAACTCCTGTGCCAGGCCCGGCACATGCCGAGTGCAGGCAGCGCAAGGGGCGGACACAGGCAGGAGGAGCCAAGGCTAAACAAGCGTGGGAGAAGGAGCAGCAAGGACACACAGCATCGCCGCGCCTGAGCCGCAGATCAGGCCTTGTTCCCGCTCTTCTCCAAATGTCAGAGCTGGCATCTCTGGCCGGCCTGTGATCCCAGTACGTGGGAGGCTGAGGATCGTACCTTTAGGACAGTCTCGGCAAGCAGTGAGACTCTCATCAACCGAGCGAGACCATTTTAAAGTAAAATAGGACTAGGGGTGTAGCTCAGAGGTAGAATGTCCCTGGGTTCAATCCCTGGTGCCACACACAAAAAGAGCTGGCATCTCAGAGACAGGCCCACTTGACACACTTGGAAACTGTCTGGAATGGGACTAAGTCTCAAACCCTGGTGTCTCCTGACTCACAGACACCAGGCTCTTTTTACACAATGCCACACTCTCTCTCCTGCCCACATTAATTTACTGAGAGTCTGAAGGCAGGGGTAGGGGCAGCCAGAGAGGAAAAGACACAGGGAAGACAAAGGTGTCCACAGGGCCCCCAGCTCCACCCTCTCACCCTAGGCCCCTAGATACCCTCAGTCTAACAGAAGCTCAAGTATTTTTTTTTCCACAGTACTGAGGATGGAACCCAGGGGCATCTACCTCTGAGCTACACCCCCAGCCCAATTTTTTATTCTTTATTTTGAAACAGGGTCTCACTAAGTTGCAGAGGGCCTCACTAAGTAGCTGAGGCTGACCACAAACCTGTGATCCTCCTATTCTCAGCTTCCCAAGTACTGGGATTACAAGGATGCTCCACTACACCCAGCTCAAGTATTTTCAAAGCAAACACCTCCCTGAGACTTCCAGCACCCCTGGTGAAGCTAGTGGAAATCTCCAGTGTCTGTGCCCTGGCACTGAGGACCCAGAATTTGGTGCTGGCCTGCTTCTCCCACAGTCTGCGGTGGGACAGGCACTCAGCATCTCTTCCTTAAGCTCCCATTCCCCAAATCTGGCTAAACTAGCAGGGACTTCTGCTTAATCTAGTCATTTGTTAATAAAAATCTTGAAACAAGAAGAAAAGGCAGAAAACGCAACAGACAGTGCTGGTACAGCATTCACAGATGTGTGTAGAAGGGGATGGTTCTCAATTCTGACTCCTGGGACACACACACACACACACACACACACACACACACACACTCACACACACACACACCCCAAGGCACAGAGGACCAGCTGAGTCACTTTCTTGCCTCTGTAGGGGACTTAGCAATAGCTGGAGGGAGTGGGGAAGTCAGGAAAGCTACAGCTGGGAGCAGATGTTCTTGGCTTCTCCCCTTTTGGCCCCACCCAGGGGCACCACCCCAACGGAACACTCTCCCCCAAGGCCCGCCCTCCTTCCTGTCCCCACACTTAAAGATGCAAGAAAGGGGGATGGTGGAGAACCCTGGCAGGGCTGGATAGTGGAGAGGTCTCAGCTAGAGCTGTCATCAGGCATGGTGCCCAGGTGCCACCCAAGCTGCCAGGGGCCAGGCCTCAGGCCGCCACTCATTTCCTGCTAGGCTTCTCTGTGCACCACCCCCACCAGGCTTTCCAGACCCTGCACGCCACCCCCACCAGGCTTTCCAGATCTTCTGGAGCAGCCCAGATGCCCTGGTATTGCCTGGGAGCCACCACTTCCAGCTCAGAGGTTCTAGAAAGCTTCATGTACTCCCTCCATATGTCAACCTGCCCAAATACCTCTGAACCCAGACACCCATATGGAGCTTCTAGTTCTGCCTATGGGCTCCCCCAAACTCCCAGAACTGGGTGTCCATTCACTGTGCTCCCCTGAGCTGCCCTACTCCTCTCTCCTTACCCAGCAGCACCTGGGGCTCCAGCGTCTCCCCTTGTACCCCATGGTTCTGGGAACTGGCAGCACCCAGGGAACAAGGGAACGGTCGCCACCGGAGTGCTGTGACTGTGAGCTTCAAGTGGGAGCTGAAGCCGAGGACCTTCTGCGGGCCCCAAGGGCTGCGGCTGCACCCTAAGATCCCCAGGGGCTAGAATCAGGAAAAGAGTGCAGCAGAGTAAACAAAGATGGCTTGGAAAGCGAAGTGAGAAGGAAAAGAGCATGCTCATAAAGTGCTCACAGAGGGGGCATTGTCTGGGGAGCGAGGCTGCTGTGGCGGGTGCCGGGGCGGGGGCCTTGCGGTGCTGCGGTATTGGAGAAGCAAAGAGGAAGGAGGGTACCTGTGGCTCCTCTTTCCCCTGCAGACCCAGTCACACCTCCAAGTCATTTTCCAAACAGGCTGCCAGGGTGGTTTTCTCAAACAGAGTTTGAGAAGAACTAAGGAAGGTCAGCTGGCAAATACACCAGCCTAAGCTGGAGTGCAGGTCCTGTGTCAGGGCCCCTCAGCCCATGCTGCCCACCCCTCCAGGTGAGGAGCGAGGCAAGGACACAGCTCTGGATGCTCCAAGTCTCTCTCAGACCTTCCAGTCCCATCAGAGACTGTCCCTGCCAGTCAGACCCTGTGGGAGGCAGCTGGAACATGGCAGCCAAGAGGGCCCTGCTGGCTGAGAAGCGAGGACCAAGCTGGAGGAAGTATCGGGGGGGGGAACCCCAGCAGCTAGGCACTGAGGCCACAGGAGCACTGCCTGGCTGCTCTGGCAATAAAGAGTTGGATTTCCTGTACTTGTTAGGTACTTATATACGAACGCCTGGCACTTACCATGGCATTAAGAAAGCTCTCCATTCACCATCTCATTCCCACACCCAATGGAAGTCAAGGGCTACCACCAAGTCCCAGAAGCCAGGGAGAGGAGCAGCAGGTCACATCAGGCCCCCAACCCAAAATTCAGCCCATGAGCATCCAAGAATCTAGTAGTGCCCAGTGGGTCAGGGTTGATCCATCCGCTGACCTCAAATCTTCCAAAAAAGGAAACCACCGACGCTAACCCACTGTCCACCGGAGCTGGCAGCAAGGCCAGGCCCCTGAAGCAGCTTGATAACCCCAGGCCTCCCTTGGCAGCTAGGGGTGTGTGGACACTGTCGGTTCTTGTAAGCAAGAAGGTCTCGTGCAAATCCAGGGTCCTTTTCTCTTCACCACAGCTTCCCATTTTGTTATGGCCACAGCAAGATTACTAACAATTTTAGCCCTTCTGCCTCTCATCCGCTAACTGATCTTCCAATAGAGAAAGAAGCTGTGAAGCAAACACAAAGTTCTTCTGGCAGCCCCAGGCAGGCCCCAGGACATCAGCCCTGAAACACCAAGGGCACGGGTGGTAGGGCCTGGGGCTGAAACGAGAGGGGGCTCTCTCGGTGATCACCTGAGCAGGCTCTGGGGCTGGGATCTCAGCTCCCTGGAAATTAGACAAGCACTTTTATTTTTTATTTATTTATTTATTTTTTGGTGGTACTGGGTTTCCTGGAAGCCCTTCTACCTCCGGGCTACACTCCCAGACCTATTTTATATTTTTTATTTATTTGGAAACAGGGTCTCTTAAGCCAGTGAGGCTGACTACGAACCTGTGCGATCCTCCTGTCTCTGCCTCCCAAGCGGGGAGACAAGCACTTTTAAACCGTGGCTTTCTTCTCCATGAAATATGGGCAACAATGCTGTTTCTTGCAGATGGCTATGGGGGTACATATACCCAGGATGATGCCTATAAAGCATTTAGCCCAGGGCCTGGCCCTAGAGACCACTCCAAAGCCACCTGTTTTCTTTGTTTTTTCTTTTTTTCTTTGTGTGTGTTGTTCTACCTCCAAGCTACACCCCCCCCACACACAGACCTTTTCATTTTCTGTTTTGAAACAGGGTCTCGCTAGGTTGCTGAAAGTCTCACTACATTGCTGAGGCTGTCCTCAAACCTGTGATCCTCCTGCCTCAGACTCTCAAATACTGGGATTACTATAGGTGTGAGAAATCACACCCAGCTTCCTCTTTTCTTCTCTCTCTCTCTCTCTCTCTCTCTCTCTCTCTCTCTCTCTTTGTGGTACTGGGGGTTGAACCACAGGCTGCTCTACATCTGACCTAGACCCCCAGTCCTATTTTATTTTTTATTTTTAACAGAGTCTCATTAAATTGCCCTGTAGCTGGGCGTGGTGGTACACACTTGTAGTCCCAGCATTTGGGAGGCTGAGACAGGAGGATCCCAGTTTTCATGGACAGCTTCAGATACTTAGTGAGGCCCTTTGCAACTCAGTGGGACCCGGTTTCAAAATAAAGAATTAAAAAATAGGGCTGGGGGTGTAGCTTGGAGGTAGAATGCCCCTGGGTTCAATCCTCAGTACCGCAATAAATAAATAAATAAATAAATAAATTACTCGGTGCTGGCCTTGAACCTATGACCCTCAGCCTCCCAAGTGCTGGGGGTTTAAGTGCTGGGGTTACTGGCATGCACCAAAACACCCAGCTTATTTGCTTTCATTTTAAGTCACACCCCCAGCTAATGTAAAACACAGTAGCAGGACTCCACCTGATGTCTTTTCTGTTACAGCAGGATCAATAGTCTGGAGAGACCTCTGTCCCAATACTGATGAAACACAGGAGTCTATGAAGGGAAAAGGAGAGATAGGCTTCTCTTCTCATTCACCTTAAGGCACAGAAGATTCCAGGACACCCAGACAGGTGTCAGGAAGGGAAAAGGGAAGAAGACAGTAGGGGCAAGGCAAGAGTGTTTCTCCATAAAGGGTGACCAGTCTTTTCTTATCCCCAGCGGTGGGCATCCACAACCCCGAGACGCCAGGATGCCTCCCTGGGCTCCCCGCTGGCTTAACCCCAGCCCTCGACACCGTCGAGGCTGGGACACAGCCAGAGCTTCAGGCGAGACGAAGCTCCGAGGTCAGTCAGTCCATCGCGGCTGTCGGCCCCGCCTTGAGGCCCCCGCCTGGGACTGAAAGCCGGAGGCCAGCAGGGTCTCAGGTCGCACCGGGCCCTGGAACCCGGGCGGGTTTGGTTTCTTCGTTCGGGTCACCCTCCCTGCCTCTCCCCTCCCTCCACAGGGCGCGGGGCGGCTGCAGCGGTCTCGGGCTGTTTTCCTCCTGCGACCCTGGTCCTCTCCCAACTCCTGCCCAGCAGAGGCAGTCCTCCCAGTTAATCCGGGAGGACTTCCGCCACGAACTCCGAAGAGGGCGGAGGGGGAAGGGGCCGCGCGGGGCCGGGAGAGGGAAGTCTGGACACCGTCGGCAAGTCCGGCGGGGCGGGGGCCGGGGCCGGGGCCGGGTCGGGGCGCAGATCCCTTGCCGACCCCCCCCCCCAGCCGCCGGGCCCTCGGGGTGGGCGCCGCGGGAGGCGGGCAGCGGCCCGAGCGGACACCTGCTGGGGCCCCGGGACGGGACCCGCGCGCAGGTCCCGAGGGACCGAGGGCGACCTCCCCTCCCCGACCCCTCCCCGCTTTACCTGCGCTGGCGGCGCGGCCGACGCGGCCCGCGAAGGCTGTGGCCCCACCTGGCCGGGCGGGGCTGCGTCCCGACCACTTAAAAGTTGCAAAGTGAAACTCCCTCCCGCACATGCGCAGAGCGGCGCGGCGGCGTGCCCAATTTGGAGCGTGGCCTGCGGGACCGAGCCCCTCGCGCCCCGCCGCCGGCGGCACCGGGACCCCCGCCCCGGCCCGGCCCGGCGCGCATCGCAGGCGGCGGCCAAGTTCGCGCCCGGCCCCGCGGTGCGCAAGCTCCCCGCCGAGCCCTGCCGCCCGGGGAGCGGGGAGCCCCGGCCGCCCCGAGCCCGTCACGGGCAGCACGAGGGGCCCCGTCAGGACCCAGTGGGGCCGCGGCGCTTGCGGGCTCCCTGGCGGACCCCAGCGCCGCCCCGCCCGGCTCCTGGCCGCGCACCCGGGGCCCCGGCGCCAGCTGGCGGGGCCGGGACCGTGCGCGGCCGGGGGCTGCAGCCAGGCGGGCTCCCGCAGCACGCGCCGGCGCCTGGCCGGGGTTTGCGCATCTGCGGACCCGGGCTGACCCAGAGCTCACCCTCAGGCCTCGGGTCCCGAGCGGCTCGGCTGCCCCGCACGGCTTTGCAGGTTCTCTAACCTCCCTCCCATTTCTGGCCTTTCATCTTTACTGTAATGATAAAAATATCCTCCTAACCTCCCTGTCCCTGATTCTAGCGCCAGCTTGAGGGTGGCTCGGCGGTGGGGGTGTCTCCTCCCGCCTCCTCAGTGCTGGGGCCCACCTGGCTTCTCTCCTCTCCCCTCAACCCCCCTGGCCACTAGTTATTTCCCTGCCCTGCCCCCCCTCTGCTTCTCCTGGCCATCATCCCACCTGCTGCTACCTGCTGTTGCCCAGGACCCCGCCTTGACCAGGCACCCTGACTCCTCAGACTGACCCTGTCCAATCTTCCTCCATTTTCTGTCCGTCCCCACCCCTGTGTGTCCATGGGGCGTCCACCTGCCTCTCTATGCCTAAGGTCCGGGAGAGCCAGGGCTCTAGCCCCAGTAATATTCAGATGGTGGGACCACTGACAAAAAGAAAAGAACAAGAAAGTGCTGGGTGTGGTGGCACACGCTTGTAATCCCAGTACTTGGCAGGCTGAGACAGGAGGATCTGGGTTCTAGGCCAGCCTCAGCTACTTAATGAGGCCCTCTGCAATTTAGTGAGGCCTGTTTAAAAATAAAGAATAAAAAATAGGGCTGGGGATGTAGCTCAGAGGTAGAATGCCCCCTGACTTCCATCCCCAGTGCCGCAATTAAAAAAAAAAAAAAAATCACCGTTTGAGCCAAGCACGGTGTCACACATTTGTAATCCCAGGACTTGGGAGGCTGAGACAGGAGAGTAGCAGGTTTATGACCAGCCTCAGAAACTTAGTGTAGCTCAGAGGCACAATCCCCAGCATCATCATCCCACACATAATCATCATCATCATCACTACCTCCTTAAGCATATGGAAGTTACTGTTCCTACTGATAGAGAAGGCAGTGATGGTTTAGGGAATGTCAAACATATAGCTAATAAGAACTGTTAAGACTGGAAAGAACCTCAGATATTCAGGGCCCAGGCTGAGCCCTGTAATCTTAGCATTCTAAAGTATTACATGCAATGCTGTGAACATTTACTCCCTTTATTTGCCCGCAATCTGAAGGAGTGACCCACATTCTTGTAATATAGTGATCTTGAAAACAGATTTTTTCTTTTGATCCAACTAGAGTTAAAATAAAGCCCCAGTCGCTGTGCCCAGAAAAGTCAGCACATTAGCAATCTCAATTCTGAGAAACAGGCACCACAGATACTAGAGTCTGAGTGCATTTCAGTTCTACCTTTCTGTATTACTTAAGAGCTTGACAAGTCCTAGTCACATCAAGCTCTTTCATTAGTTCCCAGTCAAGTTGACCTAATTCCTATAGGATGTTCTGTTCCCACCTCAATTTGCAGAGCTTTGGGTAAAGTAGGAAATACAAAATAAAATGTGATTTATTCATATCTTCCAGAGCCCTTATTATCCGGGTTGGGATACACAGTCTACGCTTGACCCCAGGTCTTAGGCCTGCAGTGGAGGTGGGAGCTCTGCCCACCCTCAATGACAGGACGAGGACACTGGGGCTTAGATTACAGTATCTACACATGTAAGTGCTTAGGGTATAGTGCAGTGAGCAATCTGAAAAACAATACTGGAACCAATGGCCCACGAGTCTCATTCCTGGGAAGGACATTTTAGGTGAGCAGACTTGTCAAGAGGAAGCAAATCCAGAGCTCCGTGTAGAGCAGTGAGCATTTGCTCATCCAGGGTTCAGTAATCCCCATCTCTCTGGGGCGCCAGAGCATTTCAGACACGCAAGAAACCAAGCCTCTTCATGGCCACCCCGGGTGCCTACGGCCCGAGCTCCCTGGGCACAGGTGCCCCGTCCGAGGCACAGCTGCACTTCTGCACCCTCATGTTGGGCAGGCTCACCACCTGGGGTCTGGTCCTGCCTCCCTCCTGGATGCTCACGATCATGGGCAGCGAGGCTGTCTCAGAGGCGATGCACTGCCTGGGCCCCAGAAATGGCCACCTGGAGGTCAGGGGACCCGGGGGCTGCAGGCAGCTGCCCACACATTCATAGAGCAGCAATCCTGGGGGCTCCAGAACCCAGTTCTCAGCCCATTTCAAGCCCTGCAGGTCAAGGTACATCTGCCGGCGGCAGCAGCGGGTGCCCTCCGTCACTGGTGCCTCAGGGTCACAATTGCCTTGAGCTCTGTGGGGGCAAGGAGAGGCAGGTCAGAGGTCAGATGGCAGGTCAGAGGTCAGATGGCAGGTCAGAGGTCAGATGGCAGGGCTGAGGTTAGGAGCATTGGAGAGGAACATTTGAGAGCTATTGGGAGACAAGCAGGGTGGGTGGCACATGCCTGTGAGCCCAGTACTTTCGAGGCTGAGGCAAGAGGATGGCAAGCTCAAGGTATGCCTGTGGAACTTAGCCAGACCCTGTTTCAAAATAAAAAAGTAATGGGAATTAAAAAAAAAAAAAAAAACTAGCTGGGTGTGGTGGCACATGCTTGTAATCCCAGTACTTGAGAGGCTGAGACAGGAGGATCACAGGTTCGCAGCCAACCTCAGCTACTTAGTGAGGCCTCAACAACTTAGACCCTGTTTCACAATAAATAATAAAAAAAATAGGGGCTATCACCTGTGATATCTCAGAGGTAAAATGCCCCTGGGTTCATTCACCAGTATCCAAAATAAAATTAAATAAATAAAAATAAACTATTTTTCTGGGGCTGTAACTTAGTGACAGAGCCTTTCCTAGCTTGCACAAGGCCCTGGATTCTATCCCCAGCACTGCAAAAAAGAAAGAAAGAAAAAAACAATTGGATATTAGGGTACCCATAGCTAAAAATAGCTAAGAAATAACTGGTGCTTCCTGAGGGTCTCCTAGGAGAGGAAGAATTGTGTAGATGTTCTCATCATCCCCACATTCTCTGAAAAGTTGTCCTTTTCAGTGTAATTCCCTATTTGTCTATTTGGGCTAATCGATTTGACCCACAGCGCCTACCCGTAGTCCTTGAGGTCCAGCGTGTGCAGCTCCAGCTGGGGCTCGCCCTGGCCAGCGCCCCGAGTCCCCTGCCCCGCGAAGCGCACCAGCCTGTGCGCGCCCGAGGCCCCGGGGCCCAGGTGCTCCCTCTGCAGCGACACCTGCAGCAGCAGCGGCTGCCGGGGCCGGCTCAGCTGCTGCCAGAAGTTCACCGCCTCGGTCACGTCGAAGGCCTGCCAGCCGCTCTCGTGGACGGACACCAGCCTGCGGCCGAGCAGCGAGAGGGGCGGGGGCTGGGACGCGCTGTCGAGGGCCCGGGGAGCCTCTACCCCGGCCCGCCCGCCCAAGCCCCGCCTTTCCTGCTCCCCTTCCCCGGCCTCCCGCCTCGGGACCCCATGCCCCGCCCCCAGACGCACCCCCCACCTGGAGTCGATGAGCGAGGTGCGGTTGGAGCCGTCGTCGCGGACCCGCAGCCACTCGATGTTGACCCGGGCGCGGGCGCTGCGCGGGGACAGCCTCTCCAGCCTGCGGAGCGCGGCGGGGGGGACCGGCTCCTGGAAGAGCCGCAGCACCGCCTGCACCAGCTCGCTGTTGGGCGGCAGCCGCTGCTCCATGCCGAACACCAGCAGCAGGTGTTTGGAGGTCTCGGACGCCAGGAACCTGCCCCCTATCTCTGGGAACAGGAGTAGGGTCAGGCAGGCCTTTAGGGAAGCTCTGAGAATAGCAGGGTCAAGGCCAAAGATTAAGGTTTCCAGGTAATCCACAGGGAGAATTTGGGGCCTGGAAAATTGGTGGGCCAGGTGAGAAAGGAGCATCCCTTCTCGTCCTCCCCACAAAAATATTCGAAAAACGGCCCTGTATTTTAAAGCAATCGTGTGAGTTGGGGTACGTTTACTAGTGCCCTCCGCCCTCCGTGGGTAGGGGCTGCCTTGGGAGCCTGAGCAGAGTTCAGCAGTGTGATGTCTACAGGAGAAGGGAACTGGACAGAGCTGGAGGGGGATGGAGAGCCGGCTGCAGAGGCACCGGGGATTAGAAATCTGTGGTCACCAGCTCAACAGCGTGTTTCTTAAGGGACATAGGAAGAGCCTAGAATTCCCTCTCACTTCCCCCCAGAATTTTCTCTCGTTTTCCAGGGAGGCTCAGGCCAGAGTGGCAGTGTGGAAGGGGACCCCAGAAAGTCTCACGTGCCCCAGCTCTCTGGGGGAGCCAGGTCCTGCGCACCCACCCAGCCAAGCGGCTCTGCTGTCCTCTCTCTGCTGTGCCCTGGGGCCTGGGCTTCCCGGTGGGTCAGCCTGACACCCCTCCTGTGGCCCCGAGGTCTCTCAGCGCACAGCCACCATCACAAGCCGTGGGCCCTCCTATGGTCCCCACATGCCTACCCCAGAGCCCCACGAAGCGCCAGAGCCCGCAATCCACCGCGCAACAGGGGAGGGCTCACCTCGGAAGTTCTGGCTGAACCTCTTCCCGCGAGTGCGGTCCCCATGACTGCGCTGCAGCAGGGCCACATACTGGGCCCGCACGTGGGCAGGGACGGCCAGCCCCTCCACGTCCGCCCTGTCCAGGGCCGGCGCCTGGCTGAGCCGCAGCTGCTGCAGCAGACTGCCCAGGACCTGCTCCTCGGTCACAGCTGCCCCCGGGCCGGCCAGGGGCAGCGCCCAGAGTGCCCAGCAGAGCCACAGGGACCGCATGGTGCCGCTGGGGGAGTGGAGCGTGGTGCAGTGTCCTGGAGGAGGTCTGGGCCTGCTGGCTGGGTCTGGGGAGAGCTGAGGCTGGCCCACTATATAGGGGTTGGAGGTGGAGTGGGAGGAGGGAGGTCACACCCCTGGACCTCCTGGGAGCTCAGCAGCCAGACAGTCAGCCCTGAGCCCAGGGAGGGGGCTGTCTAGGTAGGCACAATGGGCCGTCTGGGTGGAGGACAGTTACTGCTGTTTGTACTGTGGTCGTGCACCTCTTCCTTGGCTTATGGACATCTGTCTGATCAATTAAAACGTTTGGGATGGGGAGTATAACTCTGGCCCATGGGTGAGGCTCAGTGATCCTCAGCACTGGGGAGGTGGAGGGGGTTGTTAGTTTCTTGAACAGCAGGTAGGGATTTGGTTCTGAGCTGGAGGCTAGTTGCTGGGATGGGGACCTAGAATGCTGTTCCTTGCCACAACCAAACCACAATAGAAACTCTATCTGCCCTATCAACACAGGGCTCCTAAGGACCAGTCCTGCAAGCCAGATCTGTTGGCACCCTTGCCTAGAGGACCCTGGGGGTCTGGTAAGCTCCAGGGCTGGTGGTCCACAGTTGGGAAGCTCGGTGTTTCCCACTGTTCTGGGGGAATGTCCCAGGAAGTCTGGAAGCATTTACTAGAATGGGGTTTTGTCCAATAAGGAACCTCATCCTCTGTCTCTCTTGCCTGCTATTTTAGAGTTAGTTGAAAGTTCATCCTTTCTCTCATTTTTTAAAATTTTATTTATTTATTTATTGGAGTACTGGGGATTGAACCCAGCGGCATTCTACTTCTGCATTACAAGCCCAGCCCTATTTTTTTTTTTTTAATTTGGAAACAAGGTCTTGCTAAGTTGCTGAGAACCTGTCTAAGCTCCTGAGGCTGGCCTAGAACCTACGATCCTCCTGTCTCAGCCTTCCAATTTCTGGGGTTACAGCATGGGCTGCCACACCTGACTGACTCCTCCCATTTTTTTGTTTTGGTTGATTGTGTGTGTGTGTGTGTGTGTGTGTGTGTGTGTGTGTAAATGGTACTGAGGATTGGACCCAGAGGCATTCAACCTCTGAGATACATCCCCAATTCTATATTTGAAACAGGGTCTCACTAAGTTGACGAGAGTCTCACTACTTGCTGAGACTGTCCTCGAACCCGTGATCCTCCTGTCTCAGCCTCCCAAATACTAGGATTATAGGTGTTTGCCACCATACTGGGCTCGCTCCCATTTATAAGCCAAGAAAATCAAAGCTCAGAAAGGTACAACTTCCCCAGGCTCACACAGTTGATGATTTGTACCTACATAAAGTCAGGTCTTCCAATTCCAGCCAAAAGTTCTTTCTATATCATTAACTGTTTGCTGCAGAGAGCCCTTCCCCCGCATCCTGAAGAGCTGCATGGAGCAGACTTGGGGCTCAGGGGTCATGGCAGCAGTCCTCCAGGCTCCTGAGGACTCCCCAAGACACTGGTCCTCTATGCGGAACATGGGTTTGTTGTGTTGACTGACAAGTTTGCTGGGGAAATAAATTGGGTAATCAGCCAGGGAAAGGTCTGCCAGATAAAATATAGGATGCAACTTGGGGCATGCTTACACTAAAAAATCATTCATCATTTACCTGTATTTCAGATTCCACCAGAGTTCTATAATATTGTTCACCAAATCAGGCAACTCTAGCCAGAGACCAAAAGAAGAAAGGGAATGTGGATTGAGGGACTTGTCAACAGGCTGGATTGTCGCCCTGCGGGAGGTCAGCTCCACTTTTGTTATGCAGAGGAGCAGCCCGGCTCCCCACCACCCCATCTGTGTCTGGCCCAGGTGTGGCCTGAAATGGTAAAGTGACCCCAGAACCAGACCCCGGACCAAGGGGGGGGGGGGATAAGGCTCAGTATCCCTAACTCAGGGCCTGTTCTGGCCCTGACAGCCACTCTCCAAGGGAAAGTGAAATTAGAATAAAATGAAAGTTCATCCTCTCTCTCATTTTTTAAAAATGTATTTATTTATTTATTGGAGTACTGGATTGAACCAGGGGCATTCTACCTCTGAGTTAACAACCTCAGCCTATTTTGTGTGTGTGTGTGGGGGGGGGGGAGTCTGGGGGTGGAACCCAATGGCATTTTATCTCTGGGCTACACCCCCTGCCCTATTTTTTATTCTATATTTTGAAACAGGGTCTCACTGAGTTACAAAGGGCCTCACTAAGTAGTAGCTGAGGCTGTCTGGGAACCACAATCCTCCTGTCTCAGCCTCCCAAATGCTGGCATTACAAGCATGCGCCACCACACCCAGCTTTATTCTTGGTTTTAATGGGACTCTTTTACTGTTTCCCCATTAGGAATGAGCTTTACAGTTGAGATAAATACACTTTATCACATTAAGCAGGTGTTCAAAATGGCTTTCTTGGTGTTTGTTCTTGTTTGGTGCTGAAGATTGAATACAGGACCTAGTGCATGCTAAGCATGTGCTCTAATACTAAGCCATACCACTAGCCCAATGATAGGAGTGTGTGTGTGTGTGTGTGTGTGTGTGTGTGTGTGTGTGTATTACTGGGGATTGAATCCAGAGGCATTCTACCTCCAAGCTACATCTGAACCCTATTTTTTATTTTGAAAAAGGTCTCACTAGGTTGATGAGAACCTCACTATTTGCTGAAGCTATCCTCAACTCTGTGATCTCCCTGTCTTAGCCTCCCAAGTACTGGGATTATAAGCGTGCACCACCACACCTGGCTGATAATAGGAGTTTTTTAAAAGATCGAGAAGGAGCTGGGCATGGTGGCCCACATTGCAATGCTTGTAATCCCAGCATATGAGAGGCTGAGACAGGAGGATCGTTGTTCGCAGACAGCCTCAACTATTTAGTGAGGCCCTTTCCAACTCAGAGAGACCCTGTTTCAAAATAGGGTTGGGGGTGCAGCTGCAAGGTAGAATGGCCCTGGGTTCCATCCCCAGTATCAAAAAAAAAAAAAAAAATCAAGAAGGGATGTTGAATAATATCAGCTTGGTGACCACCGGGAGGAATAAGGACTCTCATACATTGCTCATAGGAGTAGAAACACACTGGAGGAATCCTTAGCAGTATTTACTTACAGTTCAAGGTGCCACATCACCCCAAGGACCAGCCATTCCATTCAAATGGATAGGAGAATAGAAATCCATGCACAAGAATCATTATAGCACTGTTACCGATGAGTCCAAATAGGTGAATGGTATAGTTCAATAGGAGAGTGTGTGCTTAGTATGCATAAGGCCCTGGGTTGCAACCCATTAAAAACATCCCCAATAATGTACAGGATAAATTATGTGTGTGTATATATATACATATATATATATGTATATATATACACACATATATATACATATACAGTATCAAACTCAGGGGCACTCTACCTCTGAGCTACACCTCCAGCCCTATTTTATTTTTATCTTGAAACAGGGTCTTGCTAAGTTGCCAAGGCCAGCCTCGAACCTGGGACCCACCTGTCTCAGCCTCCCAAGTTCTGGGATTATAGGTGTATGTCACTGAACCCAGCCTGTAAAAAGTAAATGAAATGAAGTATAGTCCTGCAACATAATACTCTGCAACAAAGAAAATAATCCCGAGTCAGGCATGGAGGCGCACACTTGTAATCCCAGCATTTGGGAGGCCAAGACAGGAGGACTGTGGCTCACGGACAGCCTCAGCTACTTAGTGAGGCCCTCTGCAACTCAGTGAGACCTTGTTTCAAAATAAAGAATAAGAAATAGGGATGGGGGTGTAGCTTGGAGGTAGAACGCCCATTCAATCTTCAGTACCAAAAAGAGAGAGCGAGAGCGAAAGAGAGAGAGAGAGAGAGAGAGAGAGAGAGAGAGAGAGAGAGAGAGGAAAGAGAAACTGGGTCATGCAGGGTTGCTGAGTCTCACTAAGTTGCTGAGGCTGTCCTCAAACCTGTGATCATGTCTTGGCCTCCCAAGTACTGGAATTACAGGAGTGTGCCACCACACCTGGCGGCTTGCTGTGTGTGTGTGTGTGTGTGTGTGTGTGTGTGTGTATGTGTGACTGGGGATTGAACCCAGGAACATTCTACATCCAAGCTACACTCCCAGTCCTACCTTATTTTTTATTTCAAAATAGAGTCTCACTAATTGCTGACATCCTAAGTTGCTGAGACTAGCTTCGAACCTGTGATCCTCCCTGTCTCAGCCTCCAGAGTACTGCATACTTTGAGTCAAGGTACGCACCATGCCCAGATTCCTCTCCTTTTCCTTTTTCTTTTTTAATTAACTATTTTATTTTATTTTATTTTATTTTTTGGTGGTACTGGGGTTCCCGGAAGCCCTTTTAGATTAGGACTACACTCCCAGACCTATTTTATATTGCTTTTATTTGGAAACAGGGTCTCTTAAAGCCAGCGCGGCTGGCTTCGAACCTGTGCGATCCTCCTGTCTCCGCCTCCCAAGCGCAGGGATTACAAGCGTGTGCCACCACGCCCAGCTTTAATTTATTTAACTGGTGCATTTTAATCATACCTCAGTATGAGGTTCCAAATGGTAGAGGCACACATGCACACATCACTCACATAGTCCTTCCCCAGTTCCCACCCATTCCTTACCCCTTTCCTCCTTCTTGAGCTTGGCTTAGTGACTAACTTTGATATGTTTGTGAATCCACATTGTGCACATTAGGATGGTTCCGTCTTCCCCTCTCCCATCTCCTTCAGGTCGCCTTCCTCACTCATCTAGGGTTTCTCCTTCTTTGTCTAGAGTTCCTCCCATGTCCCATTTTCTCCCCAGCTTCCACATATTAGGGAGAACATCTGACTTTTTACTTTTTGTGACTGGCTAATCTCACTTATCATAATGTTCTCCAGTTCCATCCATTTCCCTGCAAATGACATCATTTTGTTCTTCTTTAGGGCTGAGTAAACTTCCATGGTGTGCATATCCCATAGTTTTGTAATCCATTCATCTGCTGATGGACGTCTTGGCTGGTTCCATAGTTTGGCAACCGTGAATTGCGCAGCCCATGGTGGCCTGAAGCCCCTGTTATATCGTGGATTCCTGAAGCAGATCTCACGTCATGGTGGCCAGAAGTCGCTTTCACATCTTGGAGGCTGGAAGTCCCGGTCACATCATGGAGAACAGAAGCCGCTGTCACATGATGGTGGCCAGAAGCCCCTGTCACATCATGGATGCTAGAAGTCGCTCTCATATTATGGTGTCCAGAAGCTGCTGTCACATCATGGAGGCCGAAGCTGCTCCCACATCATGGAGAACAAGAATAAAATAGGGCTGGGGGTATAGCTTGGAGGTAGAATGCCTCTGGGTTTAATCCTCAGTACTGCCAAAAAAAAAAGGCCAAGCATGATGGTGTATGCTTGTAATCTCAGCATTTGGGAGGCTGAAACTGGAGGATCATGCGGACGGACAGCCTCATCTACTTAGCAAGGTCCTTCGCAACTCAGTGAAAGCCTGTTTAAAAAATAAAAGACAGCAGCCGGGCGTGGTGGCGCACGCTTATAATTCCTGCGCTTGGGAGACAGGAGGATCGCGCAGGTTCGAAGCCAGCTGCGCTGGCTTAAGAGACCCTGTTTCCAAAAAAAAAGTATAAAAATAGGCTGGGGAGAGTAGCCTGGAGGTAGAAGGGTTTCCAGGAACCCCAGCACCACAAAAATAAAATAAGACTAAAAAATAGGGCTGGAGACTTAGCTCAAAGGTAGAATGTTCCTGGGTTCCATTCCTAGTACCAAAAAAGAAGAAGAAGAAGAAGAAGAAGAAGAAGAAGAAGAAGAAGAAGAAGAAGAAGAAGAAGAAGAAGAAGAGGAGGAGGAGGAGGAGGAGGAGGAGGAGGAGGAGGAGGAGGAGGAGGAGGAGGAGGAGGAGGAGGAGGAGGAGGAAGAGGAGGAGGAAGAGGAAGAGGAAGAAGAAAATAAATAAGAAATAGGGCTTGGGGGTGTAGTTTGGAGGTAGAATGCTCCTGGGTTTCATCCCCAGTACTGCAAGCACGCATGCACGCGCAAGCACGTGTGTGTGTGTGTGTGTGTGTGTGTGTGTGTGTGTGTATGTGTGTGTAATACAGAGGATGGAACCCAGGGGTATTCTACCTTCAAGTTACACCCCCAACCCTATTTTATTATTTTATTTTGAAACAGGCCTCACTAAGTTGCAGAGGGCCTCACTAAGTTGCTGAGGTTGGCCACGAACCTATAACCCTCCTGTCTCAGCCTCCTAAGTACTGGAATTACAAGCATGCACCACCATGCCCAGTGCCAACACACAATATAGATAATATACATACTAATTTAAATGTCACTTGTGAGGGGAGTGGTGAGTTGGCCCGGGCCACCCTCCACCCTCATGCCATTTTGGCATGGGGCTGTAACTATTTTCTGTATTTCTATTTTCTGTATTTCTATCTTTTTAATAAACTTCTTTAAATCTTAAAAAAATAAAAAATAAATAAATGTCACTTGTGTGTGTGTAGTACTAGGGAATGAGTCCAGAGACATTCTACCTCCGAGCTATATCCTCAGCCCTATTTTATTTTTATTTTGCAACAGTATCTCTAGGTTGATGAGAATCTCACTACTTGCTGAGGCTGTCCTTGAACCTGTGATCCTCTTGTCTCAGCCACCCAAGTACTGGGATTACAGGTGGGCTCTATGCCTGGCTTAAATGTCACTTTTTACCAGTTTATCAAACGCAAAGGAGCCCTCAAGCAGGCTTGGTTTTCTCTGGTTTGTTCTTTTTATGGCTTCAGTTGCAGCTGGGCTCCACCTGCCAGCACCACTTCTGGTTGGGGTGAACACCTGGGAGGTGAACAGCTAGGGTGAGCTCATGTTTCCACATCAACTGGTGAGCAGGCCTGGAGCCCAGAGTGAAAGTGACCCACCAAGCTGCTGGCCTTCTGGCTCTCCCTCCAGCGGCACACCTGAGCCCCAACTTCTCACTCCACACCTGCCAGCTGATTCTTCCAGCAGCCAGGCTGAACCCCTCCTCTCCCTTTTAAAGGAAGGACTTCCCAGAATTCAGAAAATCATGGGGGGGTGAGGGTACAGCTCAGTAGCACAGTATTTATGTAGCATGCCAAGGTCTTGGGTTTCATTCCCAGCACCACAAAAACAAACAAAAAACTGCTAGAAGTGGGTATGGTGGTCTAAACCTGTAATTCCAGTACTTGGGAAGCTGAGACAGGAGGGTTACAGGTTCAAGGCAAGCTTAAGCAATTTAGCAAGACCCTGTTTCAAAATTTAAAAAAATTTAAAAGGACTTGGGGATATAGCTTGGATGCCCAATGCACCTGGGTTGAATCCCCTTAAACAACTGTGTTAAGTGGAAGAATTATAGACAGGATTTTTTGGGGGGAATGAAAGGCTGTTAGTATTATTCTCTTATTTGCTCTCCAATTAAAAAATGTTCTGAAAGCCAGGTGTGGTGGCACAAGCTTGTAATCCTAGCATTTGGGAGGCCAACAGGAGGATCGCAGGTTCGAAACCAGCCTCAGCTACTTATGGAGGCTCTCAGCAACTTAGTGAGATTCTGTTTCCAAATAAAATACAAAAAATGGGTCTGGGAGTGTACCCTGGAGGTAGAAAGCCCTGGGTTCCATCCTCAGTACCACAAACACAAAAAAAAAGTTCTGAAAAAAAGGACCCATGTAAACCAGTCTCTTTCCCCAAACCATGAAGAACCTTCTAGAAGCCATTCCTCTCCATAAGCTTCTCTTTCTGCCACCTTTTCTCTTCAAGTAATTGAGAAAATATTTGTTGATGATTTAACTCTTCAGTGTCCTGAGAAGACAGGAAAACAACTGCTACAATGGGAAGCGCAGGTGCTAGGGAGGGACAGAGGCCCCGAGGTGGCTGAAATGCCCTGAGATGCGGAAGGAGGGGCTCGTTCATCCTGGGGTCTTTGCTTTAGTTACATCAGGTCTCCTTGTTGTCCCCTGGGCCCCTCATCCCTGTCCCCCTGCCCAGAAGGAAGGCCCTGTAGGCACTTCAGAGCAGGCCCAGAGCAGTTCAGACCCTTGTCTGAGATCACCCATTGTTCCCCAGGGCACAGCAGGAGGCTAAACCTGGCTGGATAACCTTGGAGAAATTCCTCAGTGGTCTTTGCCTGAGTTTTCTTATCTGCAAAATGAGGTCATTAATAATATCTATGGCCAGGTGTGGTGGCACACACTTGTAATCCCAGTACTTGGGGTGCTGAGACAGGAGGATCAAAGGCTCAAAGCCAGCCTCAGCTTCTTAGTGAAGCCCTCCACAACTTAGTGGGACCCTGCTTCAAAACAAAGAATAAAAATATAGGCCTGGGGTATAGCTCAGAGGTAGAATGTCCCTGGGTTCAATCCTCAATGCCACCAAAAAAAAAAAAAAAAAAAAAAAAAAAAAATCTATGGCAGTCATGCTTGGTGGCACATGCCTGTAATAATTCCAGTCACCTAGTTCCTGGGTGACTTACTTAGTGAGATCCTATCTCCAATTAAAAATAAAAGGGCTGGGATATAGCTCAATGTAGAGCATCCCCAGGTTCAATTCTCAGGACCGCAGATGATGAGTCTGTGCCTTGGAGGAGGGCTCAGGGGGAGCTGGGCAAGGGCAGGAGACACCCAGTGACACCCCACGCTCAAGTCACACAGCTGCTGACCTCCATTCTTGGCCCCCTTCAGAATACACCCAGCTGACTAGCAGGCGGCCTGTCAGAGGTCGGCGCCACATGGCGGGTGAGTGGTCCACAAAGGACGGGGCTCAGGATTCACACCTGCTAGAAGGGGTGGGATGAAGTGCAACCTGGCCCCCTCACTGCACCTCAGGGAGCCCAGGGGAGGCCCAAAGGGCCCACCCATCGGGATTCTGGATACCCGCAGGAGCCTCGTGGGCCCAGGCTGGGATGAGGGAGGTTGGTGGTGTGGGGTTGGGGCAGCCCAGGGCACCGGGGCCCTTGCAGCAGTGTCTGTCCTGCCCAGGAAGGGGAAAATGGCCACACTCATTCCCAGACCCTTAGCCTCTGCTGACCTCAGAGTCCCCCTTAGTTCCAAGATGGGGTCCAGCAGATCCTGACCCCAGACCTCCCGGGGCAGGAGCACAGTGGTGGGCATTGGCCCACTGCCACCGGCCTCCTGTGCGCCTCCCTCTGCTCTCACCCCTCCTCTCCTGTCCTTGTCCAGGGCCAGGACTGAGCCCTCAGTCAGCGCTGCTCAGCCTCCTCTCATCTCCGGTCCTTCCCCCCACCCCAGAACAGCTGATCTGGCTTCAGGATAACCTCACCACCTCGCGGAATCCCACTGACCCCAAAGAGGGTCAGATTCCCCAACCCCCACTGTCAGCTTGACAAAGGGTGGGGCTCCTTCCTGCTGGGTCACTAATCAGTCCATTGTGAAAAGTATCCCAATCCACATTCTCTTTCTCCTGGCTGATGGGCCAATTACTTTATTTCCCCAGCAAAACTCTTGAACCCTCTGGAATCCACACCCAGGAAGGAGTCCTGTGTTTGGAAGAGATATTTGCCTTCCAAACACCCATGTCTGGGAGATTTGCCCTCGTCTGCCTCCTCCCTTGCCCTTGCCCACACCCAGTCAGCCCCAGGTACTAACTAGCTCACCCTCTCTCCAGCCCAGGCCAGAAGGGCCCCAGGGTCTAAGTGCCCGGTGCAAACAGCTGGAGGTCATAGAAAGAGCCCTGGCCTGCTTTGCTTTTCTCTAAGCAAAATAAAGGCCTCAGGTGCCATCCATTTCAGGGGCCTCCCAGCTTAGCCTCTCCGCGGGGTACCAGAATCATATACCCCCAAGTGTCCTCTAGCCCTACAGGTTCCCAACTCATACTCCCAGCTAGGTGTCCAAGCCTAGGGTCCTTCTGGATTGCTTCTTGTCTTATATCCCTCCATCCCCACCAAGTCCCTTTGGTCTCACCTCCAAAGTACATCTTGTATCCAGTCTCAACCCTCCCTGGCTTGCAGGGGCAGCTGCAACGACCCTTACCTGCTCCCACTCCCCACCCGCCATCAATACAGGAATCTGAAGAACTTTAAACCAGAAAATGCACTCCACAGCCTGGTGTGGTGGCCCACGCCTGTGATTCCAGTACTTGGGAAGCTGAGACAGGAGAAATCCATGTTCACAGCCAGCCTCAGCAACTTACTTAATGAGGCTCTCTCTCCACAACTTAATGAGACTCTGTTTCCAATTTTTAATTTTTTTTTTTTTTTTTTTTTTTTTTGGTGTGTGAGTCTGGGGATGGAACCCAGAGGCATTTGACCTCCGAGCTACACCCCCTGCCCAATTTTTTATTCTTTATTTTGAAACCGGGTCTCACTGAGTTGTGGAAGGCCTCACTAAGTAGGGGAGGCTGTCCGTGAACCACGATCCTCTGGTCTCAGCCTCCCAAATGCTGGGATTACCAAACGGCTCCCTGTTTCCAAATTTAAAAAGCAAAAAACAAAACAACAACAACAACAAAAAGGAACAATAGGGCTGGTAGGGCTGGTAGGGCTGGGGCGTAACTCAGAGGTAGAAGGTCCCTGGGTTCAATCTCCAGTACCACACACACACACAAAGGAGTAATTGATAAATTGGACTTCTGCCCTGCAAAAGACACCATCAAGAGAATGCGAAGACAAGCTATAGATGGGGAGAAAACATTTGCAAAGATCTCTTGGTACTCTACAGTGAGAAAGCAAAGCGACTCACAGATGAGAAGGACTTGAGGAGCTGTGCTGAAGGACGTACGTGTACTGATGGCAAACACGTGTATGAAAGGTGTTCCCCGCCGAGTGCCTCTGGGGACAGAGCTCCCGAGATGCACCCAGTAGGAAGGCAAAATCCCAGGTGCTGGTGAGAACGTGGAGCAGCCAGAAGGCCTGTGGGGTTCTGGTTTGTTTTGTTTTGTTTTGCAGTGCTGGGGGTTGAACCCAGTTTCTTGCACATGCTAGCTAAGCATTCTGCCACTAAACCACACTCCAGCTTCTTTAAATATTTATTTATTTATTTATTTATTTATTTTTGGTGATTGAACACAGATCCTCACGCATGATAGAAAACTTCCCTACAACTGAGCTACATCCTAAGCCCTCTTTAAGTTTTTTTCATGTTAGTTAGGCATGGTGGCACACATCTGTAATCCCAATATTTGGGAACTGACACAAGATCACAGGTTAGAGGCCAGCACAGGTAACTTAGGTGAGACCATTTCAAAATAAATAATAAAATAGCCTGGGGTATAGGTCAGAAATAGCACATCCCTTGGTTTAATCCCCATTACCACAGAACAAATAATTTTTTTTTTCATTTTTGAGACAAGGTCTTCTAAGCTGTCCTTGAACTTGCAATCTTTTTGCTCAGCCTCCTCAAAGTCACTGAGATTACAGACATGTGCCACCATGCCTGGCTTGGAACTTTTATCCATGGATGGCAGGAATGCAATGGTACAGCCACTTTGTAAGATGGTTTAAAAGCTAAACAGAAGCTGGGCGCGGTGGTACACACTTATAATCCCAGCATTGGGAGGCTGAGACAGGAGGATCGTGATTTGCAGACAGCTTCAGCTACTTAGTGAGACCCTGTTTCAAAATAAAGAATAAAAAATAGGGCCAGGAGTATAGCTGGGAGGTCAAATGCCCCTAGGTTCCATCCCCAGACCTGCAAAAAAGAAAAGAAGAGAAAAAGTTAAACATATTCTTACCCCAGGATCCAGCAATCACACTCCTTGGTGTTTAGCCAAGTGCACTGAAGACTCCTGTTCAGACCTGCACAGGCCTGTGTATAGCAGCCGCATTCATACTTGCCAGGATTTGGAAGGCACCCTTCAGTAGGTGAATGGATAAACTGGCAATCCAGACAATTTGTCGCTAAAAAGAAACTAACAACCAACCAAGCCACAAACCAACCTAGGAACCTTAAATGCATATTACTAAGTAAAAGAAGCCAGTCTGGAAAGGCCATTTGAGAGCAACGACAAGACCTTCTAGAAGGCGGCGCACACACCTACGAGGGCGGTGAAAAGACTGTACAGTGAGTGGATCATACAGCCCTGCAGCGCCACGTCATTATGCATTTGTCCAAGCCCACGGAATGCAGAGGCCGAGTGGACCCTAACGTAAGTATGCATTTGGGCGATAGTGATGTGCCAGTGTGAGGTCAGCAGCTGTAACAAATGTACCGCTCTGGTGGAGGATGCCGCTGTGGGGGCTTAGCAGTGTGGGGAGGGGTTGTATGGGAAACTAGGGGGAAATACAGAGGTTTCTCGTACAACCCCTCCCCCGGACCCTGGCACAGACAGGCAGGTGGGCGCCCCATGGGCCCAGGCAGGGATAAGGACACACAGGGGTGGGGACGGACCGAAGATGGAGGAAGATTGGACAGGGTCAGTCTGAGGAGTCAGGGTGCCTGGTCAAGGAAGGGTCCTGGGCAACAGCAGGTAGCAGCAGGAGGGGTGATGGCCTGGAGAAGCAGAGGGGGGCAGGGCAGGGAAACCCCCGGGGAAATAACTAGTGGCCAGGAGAGGAGAGAAGAGAGAAGCCAGGTGGGCCCCAGCACTGAGGAGGCGGGAGGAGACACCCCCACCGCAGAGCCACCCTCAGGCTGCACTAGAATCAGGGACAGGGAGGTTTGAGGATATTTTTATCGTTACAGTAAAGATGAAAGGCCAGAAATGGGAGGGAGGTTAGAGAACCTGCAAAGCCGTGCGGGGCAGCCGAGCCGCTCGGGACCCGAGGCCTGAAGGTGAGCTCTGGGTCAGCCCTCACGTCACGGCTGGGGAAACTGAGGCCTGCTGAGACTCACCCCACTGGTGAAGGTGGAGCTGGGCAGGGAGCTCACGGGATCCACATCCCTAGGCCCAGCCTCCTCGCCCGTGCCACACACCCACACAGGCTCTCCTTCGGGAGATCAAAAGCAAATTAAAACACTATTTCTGGCTCACCCAGGGAGGCTCTGCTCCTTTGGTTCTGTAATTAAAATAAAGTAACATGTAAAGTGAGCGAGGGAGCCGGTTCCCAGGGCTGCTGTGGGCCAGGCCTTCGTCTCCAAGCAAGCCGGAGTCGTGGCGGGCAGGCCGGGCCGCGGGGTCAAACAGGCAGGGAGGGCCCGGCGGGGACCGCGTGGGCTGCATTGACCAAGGGGCCTGAGCTGGCCTGGGGAGCTGAGGTGAGCTGAACAGCCAGCAGGAGCGTGGACACGGCACAGGCAGCCCTGTGCCACCCCGGCCAGCCCAGCGCCCTCTCTGGATTAATTAATAACTAATCACCCATGTTGTGTCTCTACTTTATTTCTACTTTCCTTTCCTTTTTTTCTTTTTTTCTTTTGTGGTTCTGGGGATGGAACCCAGGGGCATTCTACCTCCAAGCTACACCCTCTACCCTTTCTTTCTTTCTTTCTTTCTTTCCTTCCTTTCTTTCTTTCGCAGGTCTAGGAATGAAACCCAGGGGCATTCGACCTCCAAGCTACACCCCCTGCCCTATTTTTTATTCTTTATTTGGAGACAGGGTCTCACTAAGCTGTAGAGGGCCTCACTAAGTAGCTGAGGCTGTCTGTGAACTGTGATCCTCTGGTCTTAGCCTCCCGAATGCTGGGATTACAAGCGGACGCCACCACGTCTGGCTCCTTTTTTCTTTTTCTTTTTCTTTTTCTTTTCTTTTTCTTTTTTTTTTTAATACTGGGGCTGGGTTCTTTTTATTTTGAAATAGGATCTAAGTTGAAACAGCTCAATTGCTGATATTCTCACCAAGTTGCTGAGGCTGGCCTCAAAGCTGTCTCAGTCTCACAAGTACTGGGATTACAGGTGTGGGCTACCACACCTGGCTAGTGTTTACTACTTTTTTCCAGCCTGATCATTCAGCATTTCTCAGGTGAGTTAAGGATGTCACAGGGGCTGGGGGTGTTGCCCAGTGGTAGAGTGTATGCTTAGCCCCCACAATGCTCTGGGTTTGATCTTTAACACCCAAACAAACAATCAAACAAACAAGAACAGTAAGATAGAGTCATGTATCTGGAAACCTTGGCCCAGCTTCACTGCCTGCCCCGATCTCCAGGGCCAACAGTCCCTGTTAAGCACCTACTAAACGGTAGTCATTGTGCTCGGGCTGAGCATACGGTGGTCAACCCTGTAGACAGGGAGAGGCTTCAGCTTATCTGTCCACTAAACAAATTGGTTATTTATTTATTTATTTATTTATTTATCTATCTATGCAGTATTATGGATTGAACCCAGGGCATTCTACCTCTGAGATAAACCCTCGGCCCTATTTTTTTATTTTGAAATAGGGTTTGCAGTAAGTTGCAGAGGGCCTCACTAAGTAGATGAGGCTAGCCTCAAACCTGTGATCCTACTGTCTCAGCCTCCCACGTACTGAGATTACAAGTGTGAGCCACCACACCCGGCACAACTGGCTTTTAAATGATCAGTTGCTATAGAGGGCATATTGGGGGAGGGGCCAAGGGTCCTTCAACTTTGTGGATTAGCCTCTTCCACCGGCATTCCTCCTCTTTTACCCAGTTGACTACAAGACTCCATTTTCTGGCTTCTAACACTTCCAACATTTTCTTTCTATGGCAAAAAATTAGGCCTGATCCTTTGCTGCTTAAAATCTCCCCTAGGGCTTCCCCTGCCAAGCCTAGCGTCTCATGGCCTGGCCTCTTCTGTCACCCTCACACCCGCACACACTCATCCTCACACCCCCCCCGCCACGTGAGACTGTGCCCACGCTGGGCGTGGCCCACACTGCACCTGCACGGGCAGCGCCTCCTTGCCTATCTACCTCTGCCGCACCTGCACGGGCAGCGCCTCCTTGCCTATCTACCTCTGCCGCACCTGCACGGGCAGCGCCTCCTTGCCTATCTACCTCTGCCGCACCTGCACGGGCAGCGCCTCCTTGCCTATCTACCTCTTTCCACCTGGGAACCCTCTCTTACCTTTCCAGACTCATGTCCAACATCACCCCCTTGGACTCTGGACTCCCCTCTGACCTTTGGAGGGTTTGCTCGGAGGCTGGGGTGGGAGATGAGGATCTGCTGCACTTAGGCAGAGGAAATTAGGCAAAGTATTTCTGGTGAGGAAATGGGGTGAGAAAAAGTGAGGGCATACAGGAAACTGTGGGTCTGGGCTTCAGACCAAGGGAGCATTTCGAGTCCAGGGTAATAAAGTTGAAGTAGCCAGGCGCCGTGGATGTGCCTGTAATCCCAGTATTTGGGAGGCCAAGACAAAAAGAGCGCAGGTTTGAAGCCAGCCTCAGCAACCTCATGAGGCCCTCCGCAACTTGATGAGATCCTGTTTCAAAATAAAAAAAAAGGAGAGGTGGGAGTGTAGCTTGAAGGTAGAAAACTTCTGGGCTCTATCTCTGGCACCACAAAAAGAAAGGAAAGAAAGAAGAAAGAAGGGAAGGAGGGAGGAAGAAAGGAAAGAAGGAAGAAAAAAAACAGTGCATGGGGACACACACTTGTAATCCCAGTACTTGGAAGGCGGAGACAGGAGGATCGCAGGTTTGAGGTCAGCCTCAGCAACTTTTGAGGAGTGAGACCCTGTTTCAAAATAAAGAATAAAAAATAGGGAGTGTAGCTCCGAGGTAGAATGCCCGAGTTCCATCCCCAGAATCACAAAAGGAAAGAAAGAAAAAAAAGAAAGAAAGGAAGGAAGGAAGGAAGGAAGGAAGGAAGGAAGGAAGGAAGAAAGAATAAAAATAGGGCTGTGGGTATAGTTCGGAGGTAGAATGACCCTGGGTTCCATCCCCAGTAACTCAAAATAAATAAATAAAAAATAAATAAAGCCAGGCATGGTGGTGCACACTTGTAATCCCTGGGCTTGGGAGGCCGAGACAGGAGGATCACACAGGTTCTAAGCCAGCCTCGCTGGTTTACGAGACCCTGTTTCCAAATAAAAATATAGAATAAGTCTGGGAGTGTAGCCCGGAGAAGGGTTCCATCCCCAGTACCACCAAAAAATATAATAAATAAATAAGTAAAAAATAAATAAATAAATAAATAGTAAGTGGAAGCTCGGTATGGTGGCACACACTTGTAATCCCAGCATTCGGGAGGCTGAGACAGGAGGATCCCAGTTCACGGACAGCCTCAACTGAACTTAGCGATGCCCTTTGCAACTCAGTGAGACCATGTTTCAAAATAAAGAATAAAAAATAGGGCTGGGGGTGTTGCTTGGAGGTAGAATGCCCCTGGGTTTCATCCCCAGTACCACACCTAGATGGGAGCTAAGCGTTGAGGACACATCCTTATAATTCCAGTATCTGAGAGGCTGAGACAGGAGGATTGCAGGTTTGAAGTCAGCTTCAGCGATTTAGTGAGACACTGTTTACAAATAAAAAATAAAATAGGAGCCGGGTGTGGTGGCGCCCGCTTGTAATCCCCGCGCTTGGGAGGCTGAGACAGGAGGATCGCACGGGTTCGAAGCCAGCCTCAGCTACTGAGTGAGGCTCTTAGCAACTTAGTGAGACCCTGTTTCCAAATAAAATATTTTTTAAAAGTCTGGGAGTATAGCCCGGAGGTAGAAAGCCTCTGGGTTCCACCCCCAGTACCACCAAAAATAAATAAATAAATAAATAAATAAATAAATAAATAAATAAACAAACAAATAAATAAAATAGGGCTGTGGGTGTAGCTCAGAGGTAAAAGTCCCTGGGAGCACGCACGCACGCGCGCGCGCGCGCGCACACACACACACACACACACACACACACACACACACACCGTTGACGGGTGTGGCTCAGTAGTAGAGTATGTGTTTAGTATGCATGGTGTGAGCAGTCCCGTGTCTGTTGCATCCCCAGCACCCTCAAAAAAATAAGTGATCATTCTGAGAAGCAGAGTGGGATTGTCCAGGGGCGCAGCAGGGGCCAGCAGCCCAGCCAGCCAGAGCCGTGACCTTGTCCTGGGACTTGACCAGCCGCCCTCTCTGACCTCAGATCCCTGACCCATGATGTGAAGCGGCAGCGACTTCAGGTTAGCAGATCTCAGTCCCACCAGGCGCCCAGCCACGCTCTCTCTCTCGTTTATTCTCAACACCCCCCACCCCAGGCGGAGACCAGTCTCACCTCACTTTACAGAGAAGTTGTTCCTGGAAGCTCGGGAACTCCCCCAAGGTCAAGGGTAAGTGGTCGACTCTCAAGGCCACCGCCTGAGGAAGACTGGTGCATCCTGCTTCCGATGACCTCCGAGAGGACGGCACAGTGGACACCCAGGAGCAAGAGCTGGGTCTGTGGCTAGCCAGAAGAGCTGTGGTCCTTCTTTGCTGCGCTTGAGGCTGCTGGGAGGAAGCCAGGAACTGGGTTCTCCTCTCTAACCAGTACTGAGCTACCGTGTTGCGTGAACACATAAAATTACCAGGCGAAACTGGCTGGGACGGTTCTTGATTTGCTGTCTCCCAAGGCCGGGCTCCGCACTTGGTGTCTGGCGCCCTCTGGCGGCAGAGATACCTCCCTACAGCTGCCGGGCAGCGGGCCCAACGGTGCCAAGACCTTCAACAAACTTACCTCCTGAGCCTTCTGGCTCGTGGAGGGCATTTTTAGGAACCACCAGCGCCTTGAGAGCAGATCGGTGGGTTGAGTGGGGGGAGCCTGGGGAGAGGACTTACAGCTGGAGGCTGGGATTTTGTGGCCAGCTTCCCTTGGTTCTCGTGTGTGAGATGGGATACGCCCTCACCTCCCAGGACCCTTGTGGGAATCAACAGGGGGTGACAGCATCTTGTCAACTCCAAAGCACAGCTCTGTGGCAAGAAGTGTGTTCTGCTCCGAGCCGCACACACCGCAGTCACCCAACCCTCAACACCTCAGTGGGCAGGAAAGGTCTCCAGTGTTCAGCAAACCTCACGTGTTGTGTGTGTTTCAAGAAGTACAACACTTTCGGTGTAATTCCTCCTAAAATTGAAAACTGCCATGAAATTGACTTTCCTCCCAATCCCCTTTTACTTTAATATCCCCAAGGTACTTCTCTCCTATCCAAAAGCCCAAGGCTAAAAGAATTGGCAGGATTATTTTAAGGTGCCCGCCTACTGAAAATCCCCTCAAGAAAACTAATGAGACAAGGGCTGGGTGCACAGATGAAGGGGGCGTGGCCGGGACAGAAGTCCTCCAAGCTCTCCAACAGCCCAGCCCATGTGCACAAGCCTCTCAGAAGTGCTTCATAGAATCGCCACCAGGCATGGGCACGCTTGTCTGTAATTCCAGTACTTGGGAGGCTGGGACAGGAGGATTACGATAAAAAATAGGGCCTGGGTGTAGCTCAGAGGTAAAATGCCCATGGATTCAATCCCCAGCAACACACACACACACACACACACACACACACACACATACACACACTTACACACATACACACACATACACATACACATACACACACACACACACCCCATACTGACTGAATAAAAGGCCAAGTGAAACTGTGGATCATCTTTTCAAGGACAGGTTGGGAGTGGGGCGGGGTGGGGGGGGTTAGCTCAGTGGCACATACTTGGCATTTGAGAGATACTGTGGGTCCAATCCCTAGCATTAAAAAAAATACATACTGTAATTTGCACAGGGTTTTCTTTTTTGTGTGTGTGGTGGTACTAGGGATTGAACCCAGGGGCGGTCTGCCTCCAAGCTATATCCCTATTTAATTATTATTATTATTATTATTATTATTAATTATTATTATTATTATTTTGTGGTACTGGGGGTGGAACCCAGGGACTTTCTACCTCCAGGCTACACCCCTAGCCCTATTTTATAATTTATTTGGAAACAGGGTCTCACTAAGTTGCTGAGCGCCTCACTAAGCAGCCGAAGCTGGCTTCAAACCTCTGTGATCCTCCTGTCAGCCTCCCAAGAGCGGGGATTACAAGTGTGCACCCCCATGCCCAGCTTATTATTTTTATTTTGAAACAAGGTCTTGTTAGGTTAATGAGAGTCTCACTACTTTGTGTGTGTGTGTGTGTGTGTGTGTGTGTGTGTGTGTGTGTGTGTGGTACTGGGGATTTAATCCAGGGACATTTTCTCTCTTAGCTATACCCCCAGCCTTATTTTACCTTTATGTTTTGAAATAGGGTCTCACTAAGTTGTGGAGGGCCTCCCTAAGTAGCTGAGGCTTACAGTGAACCTGTGATCCTCTTGTCTCAGCCTCCCAAGTATTGGGATTACAAGAGTGTACCACCACTCCTAGCTTGCAAAGGGGTTTCTCTCTAGTAGAGCACAGGCCTCCTCAGGCACATCAAGAAACAACTGAACCTGATCTTCAAGCAGAGATTTTATTCCTTCCCTCCTTCCCCTTCCTCCCTCCCTCCCTTCCTTCCTTCCTGTCAGGTACCATGCACTAGGACCAGGAAGATGGTCTGTACCCAACCCACGTTCTCCTGGAGCACCTAGGCCAGTGGGGAGGCAGGCAGGGCAGTGGACGGTTCCCTTACAAGAGGTGTCATTAGAGAAGAGACTCAGGTGTCACAGGAGCCCAGAGGAGGCTCCCAGCCCCTCTTGGGAGCTAGTTGCACAGAAGGTGAGCCTGTGTGCAAGATTAGGCACAGAGATTGCTTCTGCCCGCCTTTGCCAAGGATGATGTTCTCACGTCCAGAGTGTTCCTGGACACAACTCTGGACCAGGGTGGGGCGGGCAGGAGTGCTCCAGCCCTGGCTGGCCACAAACATCCTGCCAGAGCACAGCAGTCAGGAGCTGGCAGGCCCTGCAAGTGCTTTTCAGGACTAGGTAATACCCTCAGGTGACTCCTAACTCAATACAGTACCAAAGGGGAGCTGGAAGTAGTCTGCTCCTGCGCTGCCCCCAGCTGCCCACTGGGGACACTCCCCAAGGTCCCCCCCCCTTTTTTGTGGTACTAAGGGTGGAAGCCAGGGGGATTTCTACCTCTGGGCTATACTCCCAGACCTATTTTATATTTTATTTGGAAACAGGGTCTCACTAAATTGCTGAGAGCCTCACTAAGTAGCTGAGGCTGGATTTGAACCTGTGCAATCTCAAGCGCAGGGATTACACCTCAGCCACCACGCCTGGCTGAGGTTCCCCTTTTACTGAATGGTTTCTTGTGCATCCTTCCAGAATTTAATGTTATACTTTCTCCCTTTCTTGCATAGAGTAAACTATCCATACTTGATTTCACCTTGAAAAAGGTTCATTTCATCCTCAAAATGCAAGCTATTTCCCAGCCGCAATAGCTAATTTTTTTTTTCTCTTCAGGGCTGGGGGTGGAACCCAGAGCCTCACACATGCTAAGCATCATCCTATCGCTGAACTCCACCATCTCCAGCCCTCAAGATATCCGCTCCCATATTCCACCTGTTGTATTGGCAAAAGTGGAGCAGAGGTTAAGGCTTTATGAGCATTTTGATTAGATACACAGAACAAAAGACCTAGAATGGCAAAGGAGAATGTGGCCAGGCCCCTGGGTCCAGGCAACTCTCCAGTGTCTCTCTGGAGAGAGTTGCTTAGTGACAGTCGCGTGGGATGCAGGGAATGGAGGAGTATGTGTATGTTTTTCTGCTCAGCCCAGAGTGGGAGCACTGGAAAATTAGCCAAGTTTTTTTTTTTTTTCCTTGTTGTTTTTCAGGTCTGGGGATGGAACCCAGGGGCATTCAACCTCCAAGCTACACCCCTTGCCCTATTTTTTATTCTTTATTTAGAAACAGGGTCTCACTAAATTACGGAGGGCCTAAGTAGCTGAGGCTGTCCACGAACTGCGATCCTCCGGTCTCAGTCTCCCGAGTGCTGGGATTACAAGTGTGCGCCACCATGCCTGGCTAGCCAAGTTATTTTTGGCGGGGGGGGGGGGTTGGTGGTACTGGGGTTCCTGGAAACCCTTCTACCTCCGGGCTATACTCCCAGACTTATTTTATATTTTTATTTGGAAACAGGGTCTCTTAAGCCAGCGAGGCTGACTTCGAACCAGCACAATCCTCCTGTCTCCGTCTCCCAAGCACAAGGATTACAAGCGTGTGCCACCACACCCGGCGCCAAGTTTTTTAACAACCAAAATCAAAAGCATTCATTTTCATCAACAATCTAAAGTTAAAAAAAAAAAATCAGTGAGAAGTCAATCTCAAAGCAACTACAGGTAACAATTGGGGGCAGAAGTTTTCGGCCCTGTATTACAGAAGAGCAAAATGGGCAATAGGTAAGGAAGTGCTTTCCTGGGGCCCTAAGAGAAGCCCACCATGGACTAGGGGCTGAGGGCTTCCCGGGCCTGGCTGCCTGGAAGTCCTGAGAGGGAGAGGGTGTGAGAGCTAGGAACAGGGAGGCTGTGCAGTCTGTAGCAGGTGGCTGGCGAGCGTGGAACAATGGCATCCTTTTCCTGTTAATAGCAGCAGAAATCCTAACACTTCTGCTCATGGAACCTGGTTATTGGCATTGCCTAGGAAAACAACATAGCCAAGCACTGGCTGGGACACTCTTTCTTCATACACAGGAGACAGCACATCGGCTTCAGTGACAGGCAGCGGGTCCCTCTTGGCAGCCGACCAGGGGCATTTCCTGCACACAGTCCTCTGGGCTGCAGCAGCAGGACCTGTCCCTCACCCCAGGGGACAGATTAGCAGCAGGTTGGCCAGGTGCCATATGGCACATGCAGTTAAGCAAAGACATAAATACACTCAGGCTGAACTGGGAAGGTGTTCCTGCACCAGATGACAAGTCCTAAAACCATCTGTAAGGATTCTGTCACAGTAGGAGCTGTCCCAAGCCCAGGGCTCATTCTAGTGTGGCCAAGAGGGGTGGAGAGAAACATACTTCCCAACCCTCTTGGCCACCTCCATGCTCCTTTCTTTAGGCCACACCCAGGCCATGTAGGACACTTGTCACAGAGGAGCATTCAGCAAACAGCAAAAAATAAGACTGTGAGCCGGGTGTGGTGGTGCATGCTTGTAATCCCAGGACTTGGGAGGCTGAGACAGGAGGATCATGGTTCACAGACAGCCTCAACTACTTAGTGAGGCCCCTTTGCAACTCAGTGAGACCATTTCAAAAAAAAAAAAAAAAAAAAATAGGGCTAGGGCTATAGCTCGGAGGTAGAATACCCCTGGGGTCCATCCCCAGTACTGAAAAAAAAAAAAAAAAAAGAAAAGAAAAAAGAAAAAAAAAAAGACGGTGCTAGCCCAACTCCCAGCTGGTGCAGGGTACAGCCAGGGCTTTTCCTGGTGTCTCAGGCACCTGGAGAGACTAAGGTAAGCTCCAGAACCTCCGTCCAGGCCTGAGACCCTGGGGCTCCCTGACCACATTGGTGAGTTGGTGCCTGGTACTGGTCAGCCCTGAGGAAGTGGGAGGCAGGGAGGGAAAACCCTGGTGTTTGTCACATGTCCGGCAGGCCAGAAGGGCTGGGAGACCTGACCAGACATGTCCTCCAAGGAACGAGCCTGGAGAAGGACCAGGTCTCTGGCCACTTGCAGTCACATCTGGCCCTGAAGGGAGCTGGTGGGAACTTGGACACCCCAGTGCTCCCGTGCACCAAGGCATGGACCAGGGCCTGGCAGTCAGGTCCTCAGCAAATGTGACTTCAGATAGTATTTGTCCTCTGTGACTACCTTCTTCACTCAGCATGCTTCTTGGGACGTTCATCGTGGATGCAGCACGTCAGTGCTTCCTTTGTATTGCTGAGTAATATTCCATTGTATGTGTGTAATATGTTTTGTTCATCCATTCACTAGCTGATTGACATTTGGGTTGTTTCTAGCTTTTGGCTTTTTTTTTTTTTTTTCAGTGCATACTAAGCAAGCTCTCTACCACTAAACGACACCCCCAACACCTTTTGGCTATTAATAATAATGCTGCCATGAACATTCCTGTGCAAGTTCCTGTTTATTTCCATTGGGTATATATCTTGGCATGCAATTGCTGGGTTCCATGGTAATCCTAATCTTTTGAGGGACTTCCAGGCTGTTCCCCAAAGCAGCTGAACCATTTTATATCTCTACCGTGGTACATGAGGGTTTCTGTTTCTTCATCCTTGCAAACCCTTAGTATATTGCCTTTCTCCAACTTGCAATCCTCTTGCCTCAGCCTCCCAAACAGCTGGGATGATGGGCATGCACCACCAGACCCTCTTGAAGAAGCACTACTGTGTATCTATTCTAAGACATGAAATTTTGAGGTGAGGTCAGAGAGTCATGCCTCCAAGGTCAAGTGTTTAAAATGGTGGGATCTAAGACTTGAACTAGAGCCCATGCTGAAGTCCACACCTTTTCAAGAATAACCCAGCTGTCCTACCTCAGTGGGCTCCTCAGGACAAGCATCAGTCACAGGCTGCCTGCGTGGGGCAACCACGGGCTCAGTCTGGTCATGCAGACAGTGAGCATGGCCTCGACTTCTGGGGAGCTGGAGAGTCAGCAGCTGATGATACCAAGAGCCCCACTGTTGACCAGCAGCACAACTGGGGGTAAGAAGCTCACCCCCAGGCCCGAGTATCTCCTAGAAAATGAGGAAAGAACAGTCTCTTCCTCTGGGAGCCCCGAGGATTACAGGCTCAGCTTCCTCCTTTGTGCCTGGGCTGCAGCCTATACCCAACCCAGGCTACAGACTTCTCTGCCATCAGTTTTGGCCAATTCTAGAACACAACACCTTGACCCTAAACCTGCAGATAGGTTGGAGTGAAGTCATTATAGCTGGCAGGGCCTGGCTTGGTCCCTATTTCCTCTCATCTTGGACAGTACAGAAGACTTAGAACAAACTTCAGGTTCTCTGGAACAACGATGTAAGACTAAGCATAAGAAGCTGGGTGTGGTGGCACATGCTAGTAATCCCAATACTTGGGAGGCTGAGACAGAAGGATTGCAGGTTCTAAGCCAGCCTTAGCAACTTAGTGAGACCCTTTCAAATAAGAAATAAAATTGGGCTGGGAGTATAACTTTGAGATAGAATGCCTCCGAGTTCCATCCTAGTACCAAAATAAATAAATAAATAGCATGAAAAAAGCAGGATAATAAAAATAAACTTTATTAAAACAGCTAAACTTAGCACTAAATAACACTTTCTAAATGGTACATCTATGTAGCGGAGTTACATGTAAGCACAGTCTAACACCACATACTTCTGATTCATGGTGACAATTCTTGGTTGCTGTTTCTTTTCCATCCATCATTCAGATGGTCCTTGCATGGTTTTTCTATCACCTCCTTGTCTTGGCATCAAACTGACCCTGCCTGGGTACCAGCAGAAGTCCTCCCCAGACCTTCCTACCGAGCAGGGCATTGGCTCAGGCACCAGCCCCTCAGCTGTATCTGGCTTCCAGCACCAGCCTCCACTTCAGAGCTTCTCCATCATGAGCTGGGACAGCTGGACACAAGCGCTGTTCAGCCTGAACAGATCTAAGGAGTTTCTATCACAAGGACCTCCGCCACCGGGCCCGCCCCTCCCTGCAGGGCTAGGACCACAGAGGAGGGCCGGGGAAGCCTTAGTCCTTCTTGCCTCCCAGGGCTGGGCTTCTTGTGAGGAGCTTCCCTGAGCTGGAGGGAGCCAGTGTGGACACTGTGGGGGATTCCAGCTTCACTCTGTCCAGGAGGGTCTTCTTAACAGCAGCCGGGGAGATCTTTTCCTGGTCAGCCATGGACTGCAGTTCCCTGCAAGCAAAGCCCCGGAATGTTGAAAGAAGGCAAGGAGCCTCGGAGCCAGAGCTTTATGAGTCTTCCTATCCACGAAGCCCCAGGCTCTTAATCAGACACACCAAAAAGTGGAATCCCCACCCAAATGCCCCAAGCTTCTTAGAAGTACTATGTAACTAAGTAGGGAGTTGTCTTATTCATCTCATTTGCTCTAAGCTGGATGTAAAGCTCCACTTGTACCTGTAATGATACAAGGAGGAAGAAAAGTGTGGAAAACTACAGGGCCTAGAGTCAGACACTGGACACTGACTTCTGCCTCCAAACATTATAGCTGCCTGATCTGGAACTTCCCCATCTATAAATCAATGCTACTCCCAGCTGTCAGAACTGGGACGAGAATTAAGTGAAGTGTGGCCTGCAAACCCTTAGCCAGACGAAGTCTAATAATTTGTGGTTATTAACATAGCAGATTCCAGTACTGCTGATGGGACCCAAGACCGCAGGAAGGTGCCCAGCCGGGGCAGGCTTGGAGCCGGGAGACTGGGGCAGAGGAGAGCAAGACTGGAGACACCCACCGTGTGCGGATACAGGAGGCCTCCACCGCATTGATGAGCAGAGAGCGGAAGCCGCCACTCTCTAGAAAGTGCAGGGCATGGATGGTGGCCCCCCCAGGGGAGCAGACATTATCCTTGAGCTGGCCGGGGTGGTCCTCTGAGTCCAGCAGCATCTTGGCAGCCCCCTACAGCACAATGGGCCATTAGAGGAGAAGCTGCCAGTGCACCCTGGGCCAGGCTTGCCCACTCCCACTGCCTCGGCCAATCCCTGCTTCCCAACCAGCCCGCACCCAGTTCAGTGACCCAAAAGGACGCCCACCCATACACCTGGGTCCTAAACATGCAGGAAAAAGACACTGACCAGCAAGGCCTGAGCCCCCAGCCGGACCGCAAGGCGCCGCGGCACACCCATCTTCACTCCGCCGTCAGCCAGTGCGTCCAGGGCCATGAACGCCTGTGGAGACACTCACTGAGCCCTGGGCTGCAGGCACTCATGGCCCTCCCCAGGGTCTGCTTTCTGTGGTGACTTGGCTTCCAAATGCCAGCCACATACAAGGCCCCACCCCCAGCCCACCCTGCTGCCTGTGTTTCCCTGGGGGGCTCACATAGGCAGGCCCGCTGCCGCTCAGCCCTGTGATGGCATCGATCAGGTCCTCCTCCACCTCTGTGCAGAAGCCCACGCTGCTCATGAGCTGCTCCAGGAGCTGCCCATCCTCCACCAGGGCGTGTGTGCCGGTGGCATACACTGTGGCGCCCTCCCGCACTACCACCGGCGTATTGGTCATGCAGCGAATCACTTTGGGGGCCGGCTGGAACGCCATCAGCTTCTGTAGCAAGACAGAGGGCCCAGTGGGCCGCCAGGGCACAGCTCCCCCAGCACCCAACCCCCACTCCCAGGCTGCCCTCTTCTCACACCCCGGGCCTCAGGAACGAGATGGGCACCTTCTCCACAGAGCTGATGGTGACACCGGCCGCGCAGGAGACCACGATGTGCCTGGCCTGCACATCGGCCCCGATCTCGTCCAGGATGAAGGGGATGATGTGTGGCTTCACTGCTAGGAACAGGACATCGCTGTGCCTCACTGTCTCCTTGTTGCTGCGGGTCAGATGCACGCCCATCTTCTGCAGGAGGAGACAGCCTGGCTAACAGTGTGGGGCATCCCCAGGGAGTCACTGAACCCCCTGCCAGGCCCCCTCTGCCAGCTGCAGCCCGGATTTCCTTGTCCTGTGCCACCCAAGCGACACAAAGTCTTCCACTCCTGCTACTGGTCAAGTAAGCACAGGGGCTGAGCATGGTAAGTGCCACCCTCCCCCATCCTCTCCAATCTTCTGGGACCCAGCGAGGGAGCTCCTTGGTGGGAAGTGGCTTAGGCAAAGGAAGGTGAAATGCTAGCACCCAGCTGGAAGCAGAGCTGGCTCAGGCCCTATTCCAACCAGCCACTTGCTCCCCAGACTGCACGCCCTCTACATGGTCCAGCGGGGGCAGGAGGACACCCACCCCTCTAGGACTCCACAATGAGAAGCAGGGCCTCCAGTCCTGGGAACATCAGCCCAGCCTATGCACCTGTCTCCTTAGCCATCTCCCTCCCCATCACACAGCGGCCAGGCCTGGGCTGGTACGCTTTTGGAAGGAGGAACATCTACCTGGCCTCATGCTCCTTCGTGCCTACGACAACAGCAAGGTGGTTTCTGTAAATGAGGAAACCGAACCCCAGAGTGGCAGAGTACTTTCAGGTCACACAACTAACTGAAGAAGAAAAACGAGTCTGTCCTAGACAGCTACGAGGTGCCAGGTGCTTTCCGTACATAAGTACCTATTAATCCTCTTCCCGTCCCAGTGTCTGGATTTGACCCCAAGCCTGCCCGCCTGGGGGCTCCCACCCCAGTACGCTGCTCTAGAGAAGGTGGAAGGGCTGTGATGATGGGGGTGGGGGGCGTTCAGCGCCAAAGTCCAGCACAGGGGCTCCGGGGCCAGCCGGACAGTTCACCTCGGGTCCTTTCCCAGAGTCTCCACCCTCTTCCCTCCACCCTGCACCCCGCCTACCCTGAGCGCTGACACCGTGGGCAGGTCCATCTCGGGGGAGCTAGCTATTATCTTGTGAGCCGACAAGATGCCTGCAGAAGAAAAGTCTGTTTTTAACTGGGAGTCACGGCCCAGCCGGTTGCCATGCTTTCCCTGGGAAAAGGGATTAACACCCGCAGCTGCTCTAACTGCGCGGTCTCAGACACCAGCTCGATCCCTACCTAAGACGACTGCCGCTGAACAAGTTTATTTACCCCATCCATCAGTCATGCTGGTGGGGAGAGGCCTGCCCGGAGTCGGCCTCCGCGCGCTCACCTGCCGCGGTGAAGCCGCGCGCCAGCGCACACGCCAGCTGGCCCGCGCCGATGAAGCCCACGCTCATGGCGGCGGCTCACGTCTCCCCGCGGCCGCCGGAACCGGAGAGCGCGGGCCTCGTGGCGCCACTAGCGGAGGGGCGGGGAGTGCGGCGTCCCGAGCGGCGCCCGTCGGACGCGGATTCCCGGAGCTCCCGGGGCAGCTTCCAGGCCTGGGCCGGGCTCACTCGGCGGCGGGCTCCCGGGCTGGTCTGACCAGCCGATTACGGGGCTAGCCTAGCCAGGCCACGTGGTCAGGACGGCCAATCCGGGCCGAGAACTCGGAGGCACCAATCCGCGGCTAATGGCTCCGGACGGGCCAATCCATGGCCAGAATGGGCCTGTGTCCCCGCCCCCTGGAGCGCCCTGCGGAAGCCGGGACAGTTTGACGAGCGCCCCCAGGCGGAAGTGGAGTTTACTGTCGGGACGTCGCCTGGGGCTCAGAGGTGAGACCTCGCCAATGTCAGGCTTTCTTAAGAGTGCAGATTAGCCCAGTGTGGCGGCGCACACTTGTAATCCCAGCATTTGGGAGGCTGAGACAAGAGGGTCTGGGGTTGAAGACAGCCTCAGTTACTATTTAGCGAGGCCCTTTGCAACTCAGTGAGATGGAACTTGCGCGGTAGCGCGAATTTGTCGTCTGTCTACTCAGAGCTACATCCTCTGTTCATTTTTTTTTTTTTTTTTTTCTTTTGAAAGGTCCCAGGTGGGACCAGGCCCTTTGTTTAGCTGAAAGCCGGACTCATCTTCCACAAGCTGGGCCTACCTCCTTTGGCTGCCTCTTGCTTTTAAAAGCTTCAGAAATGTGATGTTTCCTTTTTCGTTAATAGTAAATAAAATAAGTGACAGAAAAGCACAAGATGGAGGTGGCGTACCTGGAGGATTCAGAAGAGCAGGGAACCTTTAATTCCCCCAAGGTCTCTTACCAGCCTTTCTGCGTTCCTTTCTGTATAATACCGGAAGGGGGCGCTGTCTGATAGTTGATCCTAAGAATCTCTGATCTTATTCCTGAGCCAGTCTCCACGGCCTCAGTTCCACATTTCTACAAATCAGAACCAATATTTACCTTTTTTTTTTTTTTTTTTTTTTTTTGCAGTACTGGGGATGGTACCCAGGGGTATTCTACCTCCGAGCTACACCCCCAGCCCTAGTTTTTATTCTTTATTTTGAAACAGGATCTCACTGAGTTGCAAAGGGCCTAAATAGCCGAGGCTGTCCGGGAACCTAAACCCACCTATCTCAGCCTCCCGAATGCTTGGATTACAAGTGTGCGCCCTCACGCCTGGATCAAATATTTACCACTTTGTAAAAAAATGTTAGTATAACTTTTTCTTACTAAAAAACAAATAATATATAGATGGGTGCGTTGGCAAACACCTTGTAATCTCAGTACTCTGGGTGGCTGAGACTGGAGGATCGCAGGTTTATCACACACACACACACACACACACACACACACACACACACACACACACACACACACATTTCAAAGCTGGGCATGGTGGCTCACACTTGTAATCCTAGTACTTGGGAGGCTGAAACAGGAGGATGGAGGATTGGAAGCCAGCCTGATCAATTTAGTGAGTTCCTCCATAACTTAGTGAGACTGTATTCCAAATAAATAATAAAAATAGGACTAGGGGTATAGTTCAGAGGTAAGATGCCCCAGTGCTCAATCCCCAGTACCCCCGAAAAAAAATAGGGCCAGGGTTGTGGCTCAGGTAGAGCTCTTGCCGAACATAGCAAGGCCCTGGGTTCCAGTTCACAGGTTCCAGGATAGTCTCCGCAAGTAATGTGACTCATCAACCTAATGAGACCCTGTTTCTTTTTGTGTGTGTGTGTGTGTGTGGTACTGGGGGTAGAACTCAGAGACTTTCTACCTCCAAGCTATACTCCCAGACCTTTTTTATATTTTATTTGGAAACAGGGTCTCACTAAGTTGCTGAGAGCGTCACTAAGTAGCTGAGGCTGGCTTCGAACCTGTGCGATCCTCTTGTCTCAGCCTCCCAAGCACGGGGATTACAAGCGTGCGCCACCACGCCCGGCGACCCTGTTTCAAAAAAAAAAAAAAAAAAAGCCAGGTGTAGTGAGCTTTCCTTAGAAGCCACACCTGGCTTCCAAGGAGAGCTTCTTGCAAACATTTTGTTGTGTTTCTTTACATTTTTATTTTTTGTGCATATTTTCCCATCATTGAAAATAATTGATACTCCAGGAATGGTGGTGCATGCTTATAATCCCAGTACTTGGAAGGCTGAGACAGGAGGATCGCAGGTTCAGGCCAGCCTCAGCTACTTAGTGAGGCCCTTTGCAGTTTAGTGAGAACTTGTTTCAAAATAGAGAATAAAAAATAGGGCTGGAAGATGGGCGTGGTCCGCACACTTATAATCCCAGCATTCGAGAGGCTGAGACAGGAGGATCGTAGGTTCTTGGCCAGCCTCAGCTACTTAGTGAGGCCCTCTGTAACTTAGTGAGACCCTGTTTCAAAATAAAGAATAAGCCGGGCATGGTGGCTCACGCTTGTAATCCTCGCACTTGGGAGGCGAAGACAGGAGCAGGTTCGAAGCCAGCCACGCTGGCTTAAGAGACCCTGTTTCCAAATAAAAAAAATATAAAATAGGTCTGGGAGTGTAGCCCGGAGGTAGAAGGGTTTCCAGGAACCCCAGTACCACCAAGTAAATAAATAAATAATAAAAATAAAGAATAAAAAATAGGGCAGGGGGTGTAGCTGAGAGGTAGAATGCCCCTGGGTTCCATCCCCTGACCTGCAAAAAAATTAAAAATTAAAATAAAAAATGAATTAAAAATAGGGCTGGAGATGTAGCATGGAGGTAGAATGACTCTGGGTTCAATCCCCAGTACTGCAAAAAAAAAAAAAAAAAAATCCCAAAGATGGCATGTGGGACAAGTGGCTCCAGCACTATTTTTTATTCTTTATTTTGAAACAGTGTCTCACTGAGTTATAGAGGGCCTCACTAAGTAGCTTAGGCTGTCTGCGAACCGCAATCCTCCTGTCTCAGCCTCATAAATGCTAAAATTACAATCATACGCCACCATGCCGGGCTCTTGGGGTGCTTTCTTTGACCTTTATATGACCTTTTCTACCCACTACCCTGGCACACCAGGCTGTGGACGTGACATCAGCATTCGCTGAGACCAGGACTCTGACAGTTCAAATCAGCCTCAGGTACGGGTCACAGGACGGGCCACAGGGGGTCACTGAGAGCTGGGGTTCAGCACCGCTGCCCTTCCTCTCAGACTCTTGTCTCCCCATGGCCTCCTGGTTTTAGAGGTATCTGCCAGGCAGTGGGGAAGACAGGGACAGCCCTCCTTCCCAGGTTCCCGAGGCTGCCTGCTCCTGGGACACATGTGCAGACCCCCTATTTCTCTCCCTGAATCCAGGGGGGGTCAGTGGTAAGGGAGTCTGTGCCAAAGTTGAATGCGTGTGTTGAGGTGGGGTATAGGAGACACAGGTGTCTCACTCCTGTCCAACCCCTTACACACACCCATCACACCTAGGCACCTTGGTGTCTCCTGCCTCAGCCTCCAGGAGCAGGGGTGAAATAGGAGGAGGCCTACAAGAGCCTAAGAAAGAAGGCCTTGGTGACCATGCTGGCGAGCTCTCCTCGGGGCAGGCAGCGGATGAGAGGGATCAGTGAAGGCGCGTCTCCCCAGAGTTTGGAAGTGGAAGCCGCTGCCCAGAAACTGGTTAGTGGGTTGATCGTGTAGTTCAGTGGTGGAGCCATGTTTAGCATGCCAGAGGCCCTGTGTGTGTGTGGTGGGGGGGCGCGAGAGTGACCATTTTTATTATTTTATATTTTGAGAGTTTTTTATCTCCAAAGTTTTAATTTCACACATGCACAGTCTCCTCCTGCACCACCACCACCACCTCCTCCTCCTCCTCCTCTTCCTCCTCCTCCTTCTCCTCCTCCTCCTCTGTTTTTGTGGTGCTGGGGACCAAACCCAGGAACTCCTACATGCTAGGCAGGCAGGTTCTCTATCACTGGACTACACACCCAGCCCATAATCACACAGCTTTCTTATCTATTTCAATGCGTGGGATTTAAGGGTCTTGCTGAGTGGAAAGGCCTATTTTCTGTGTTGTGGCCCTGCCCTGGTTCCCAGGGCGACAACATTTGATGCCTGTGAAGCTGCTTTTGAAATGATAGCAAGGGGCTAAGGACAGGACAGGCTGCCGTCCCTACCCAGCCACTTGGGACACACCCTGGGCCCCAGCTGGCAATGCCGCCCTGCCACAGGACATTCCTTCCGTACCTGGCATCTGTCCCCTGTGCTCGCCAGCTGCCAGGACTGCCCACCCTCACCCCTCTGCTCCTGTCCTCCCACCCTCAAGTCAGGTGCAGCGCTTGCGCCCTGCCCCTCCTGCCCTCCTGCCCTCCCTCAGTCTGGGCTCCCCGCCCAGGACTTCCTTTCTGTCTTTATCCTCTAGACTGTTTGCTCTCGGGCCTCTGGGCCTCGCTCCCGGCTCATCTAGAAATAGCAGCGTCCCCTCTAGGAACTGAGATGATGCAGGCAATGAGGGAGAACCCTGAGCTGCCCCAGTCCTTCTGACCTAGGTCTGCAAGGAGGCATATTTTGCATTTATTTTTACACAAATAATTACTGATTTTAATACAATTATTAATTATTAAGTATACAGTAATCTACTAGGAGCTACTATGAATTGAACCCAGTGGCAATTTACATCCAAGCTATACCCTAACCCTATTTTACTCTTTATTTTGAGACAGGGTATACCTAAGTTACTGAGGGTTTCATTAAGTTGCCAAGGCTGGCCTTAAACTTGTGATCCTTCTGTCTCAGCCTCCCAAGTACTGGGATTACAGGCATGCACCACCATGCCCAGCTAATAATCGGTTGGTTGGTTCTGGGGGTTAAGCCCTAGGGCATTCTACCTCTGAGCTACACCCCCATCCTTATTTTTTATTTTGAAACAGGGTCTTGCTAAATTGCTGAGACTGGCCTTAAATAGGCTATTCTCCTGTCTCAGCTTCCCACATACTGGGGTTACAAGTATGCCACATGTCCAGCTCTACAGAGTTTTCTCCTTTGAAATTATAATGCACATGGTCCTACCTTGGATAAAGTCAGAAGTAGGACAGCCAGGCATGATGGCACATGCTTGTAATCCAGCATTTGGGAGGCTGAGACAGGAGGATCGTGGTTTGCCGACAGCCTCAGCTACTTAGGCCCTTTGCAGCTCAGTGAGACCCTTTTTCAAAATAAAGAAGAAAAATAAAAAATGGGGATTGGGTGTAGCTCAGAGGTAGAATGCCCCTGGGTTCCATCCCGAAGGTTATTTTGGTCATCTGAGATCATTAGAGATGGCTGATCCCAAGCCAAACACGGTGGTATACAACAGTAATCCCAGTACCTGGGAGGCTGAGACAGAATTGCAGTTTCTAGGCCAGCCTCAGCAAGTTAAATTTTTAATTTATTTATTTTGGAGCTGGGGATTGAACTCAGGGTATTCTATCTCCAAACTATACTCCCAACCTTTTTTTTTTTTTTTTTTGTGTGTGTGTGTGTGTGTGTGTGTGTGTGTGTGTGTGTGTTACTGGGGTTTCTGGAAGCCCTTCTACCTCCAGGATACACTCCCAGACCTATTTTTATATTTTTATTTGGAAACAGAGTCTCTTAAGCCAGAAACTGGCTTCGAACCTGTGCAATCCTCTACCTCCCAAGCGCGGGGATTACAAGTGTGCACCACCACGCCTGGCCTTTTTTTTTTTTTGAAACAGGATTTCACCAGGTTCCGAGAGTCTCAGTAAGTTGCTGAGGCTGGCCTCAAACCTGCAATCTTCCCATCTCAGCCTCCCAGTACTGGGACTACAAGTGTGCACCACCATGCCCGACTTTTCTCTCACATTTTGTTAAACTGCCAGGGCTGGACTCAAACCTGTGATCCTCTCTCAGCCGAACTCAATTTCATTGTTAAAGACAGAGCAACACAATGTCCTAGTGCTTACAACACTCCATGTGTTATGAAGATGATCTAGCCATTTATAATTCAGAGTCAGACCGTCTTCTCCCACCTCCAACGAGATATATATATATATATATATATATATATATATATATATATATATATATTTTTTTTTTTTTTCTGGTACTGGGGATGGAACCCAAGGGCATTCTACATCTGAGCTACACTCCCAGCTCTACTTTTTTATTCTTTTTTTAAATTTTGAAACAGGGTCTCACTGAGTTACAAAGGGCCTCACTAAGTAGCTGAGGTTGTCCTTGAACTGAGATCCTCCGGTCTCAGCCTCTCAAATGCTGGGATTACAAACATGTGCCACCCGCCCCCGGCTCCAACATTATAACATTGTTACAGAGCAACCACCAAAGAAGACTACTCAGACTTAGTTTAAGCAAATAGAAAGTCTCTATTAGCCAGCCTTGTCTACACTGCAGAGTGTTTAGCCCTCAGTGCAGTCCTGAGCCTTTTCTCAGGGCTCCTCTTACATGTCAAAAACACAAGCTCAGGAGTGAAGAGTTTAGGTTCTCACAGATGTGAACAAGCCCCAACAATTTCTTTCAGTAGGTGTACAAGTCCAGTGGAAAGTACAGAAGCCAGGAACAGCACTGAGCAGGAGCTCAGCAGCCCGTGCTGGCCCCTTCTATTCCCCACCTCCTGATTGTTTAAAGGATGGAAAGTCCCTGCCGACCTTTGTTTCTCTGCAGGTGCAAGCCAAGCAGGAGTTACAGAAGCCAAACTGGCAGTCATGCGTGATTGGCAAGGTGCTTGGTGACCTTTTTCTCAGGCTGATGAACATTAGTGCCTTGGAGTCACCTAGGGTAACATTATGGTGTTACTGAAGCTAAGACCTAGGCTCACTTTATCACACCATGCCCTCAAATCCTGGCTGTCCTTAGACAATTTTTTTTTCTTTCTTTTTTCTTTTTCTTTTTCTTTTTCTTTTTTTTTTTTTTTTTTTTTTTGTGCTGGGGATTAAGCCCAGGGGCATTCTACCTCCAAGCTATACCACCAGCTATTTTTATTTTTTATTTTCTGAAGCAGGGTCTCATTAAGTTGCTGAGGGTATCACTAGGGTGCTGAGGCTGGCCTTGAACCTGTGGTCCTCCTATTTAGTTCCCCCGAGTACTAGGATTACAGTCATACACAATGTTCCTTTGTTGCACTTTTTCTTCCACTCTTCAGTTGGTATTCATTAGCTTTATGGGTAAGAAATAGAGAATCTATGACCTTAAAGCATACCTTTCTCTATAATCCAGCTGAAGGAAACCCAGCTGAGTGGGAAAGGCAAATATAGGGGAATTACCAGACTTGACAGCCTCCAAACGCCATTTAACCCGCTGTCTGCATCATCAGCAGAACTCACTCCCTGGGTTCCGGGATGGAAAGGAGTTTACAACCATTCTGTGACGTGGAGGAAGGATAGGTGTGCATCATCTCAGCCTCCGTTTCTTCATCTGAAATGTGAGGGTATTAATACCTGCCTCAAGGAACAGTCGCAGGAATCGGTATCAGATGAGTGACATTGCCTCGCCCAGCCCCCTGGCTCCGGTGAATGCTCAGGAAGTACACTGGTCTTGTAGCCACTGCTGCAGGGTCAAGTACTTTCTAAAGAGGATGAATCTGTGAGTGAGGGTTCACAATACTGCTTTCAGAAAGAGAGTTATGTAGGAAAATATGCAAATTATAACTGAGCCAGACATGATAGTGCACACCTGTATCCCAGTACTTGGAGGCTGAGACAGGAGGATTCTTCGAGGCCAGCCTCAACAACTTAGCGAGACCCTGTTTCAAAATAGAAAAATAAAATGGGGATTGGGTGTAGCTCAGAGGTAGATCACCCCTGGGTTCCATCCTCAGTAAAAATTTTAAGTGAATATCATAACTAAAAGCCTACTCTAAACTTAGTTATTACAGTTTCCAGTGCCCTTAGGAAGGGGGGGCTTTGTTTTTTGTTTGTTTATTTGTTTTGGTGGTACTGGGGATGGAACCCAGGGGCCTTCTACCTCCGGGCTACACTCCCAGACCTATTTTAGGTTTTATTTGGAAACAGGGTCTTTTAAGCCAGCGAGGCTGTCTTCAAACCTGCGCGATCCTCCTGTCTCTGCCTCCCAAGCATGGGGATTACAAGCATGCACCACCACGCCCGGCTAAGGGGGGTCCTTTGTCACCCCTTTTCTTCCAATCGTTGTTTTTCACATTTCCCATTATTTCTCCCTTCTCACCCTATGTAAAGAATACTAAACCAGCCTCAGCAACTTAGTGAGACTCTGTTTCAAAATAAAAAATTAAATAGGGCTGGGAGTGTAGATCAGATAGACTGCTCCTGGGGGTTCAATCCCCAGTAGAAAACATACACACACACACACACACACACACACACACACACACACACACACTCACTCTCTCTCTCTCTCTCTCTCTCTCTCTCTCTCTCTCTTTCTCTCTCCTAAAAATTAAACACAAGACAGAGTAAAACATTACTTTTGTTTCCAAATTATCTACATTTAATTGACTTTGCCATATATAAAACACAGCAACATTAAAATACATGTGATCTCAGGTGATGATTTCTCTAAAATGGTGGGGGTCTCCTACTCCACAGAGGTGCTGCTCTCCGCAGCAGCAGGTCGTGAGGGACTGTGAGGTTGCTGGGACAGTGATGTCTTTGAGCTGAAGCTTACTCATCCTCGCTAAGAGGCCCTGGTGACCCGAGGCTTCTGCACTGGCTCGAGGTCACAGCTTGCTGACCCACCAGAACCAGAAACCAAGCATCCTGACTCCCTGTCCACTTCCCCAGCCTGAACCCCTTCAGCCTCCTTCCCAGCACCCTCTCAGGGAGCCGGGACCTAGGTATGTTTACAGAAACCTAGAATGGGTCAGTACTTGGGGAAGGGATTCCTCTTCAGATATCTTCCCTGTCTGGAGGAAAGAGGAATTTTTAAAAAAATCATCATATCATACAGTAAAGCAGTTCTATTTCCCCAAGTCTCAACATAGGGTTTAGTTCCTTACTCAGTTGAGTATTTGCCAAAAACAAACTCTCCGGGGACCACCTGTCCATTGCTTGGCCATCTCTATGCAGGCCAGGACTTCCTCCTGGAGCTCCGGGTCCGGAGCCACATTAGCCACTCATGTAAGTGCTTAGGGTGGGATATGGACAAGGACCAGAAGTGGAGAACAAAGGCAAAGGTACTATGGGGCACTAAACTGGGACAGGGGTACCTTGCTAAGGGCACAACTAAGACCTACATGGAGACCTACATGGTGCAGGTGTCTGAGCAGAGGTCTCAGTGGCCACCCCGGGTGCCTACGGCCCGAGCTTCCTGGGCACAGGCGCCCCGTCCGAGGCACAGCTGCACTTCTGCACCCTCATGTTGGGCAGGCTGACCACCTGGGGCCTGGTCCTGCCTCCCTCCTGGATGCTCACGATCATGGGCAGCGAGGCCGTCTCAGAGGCGATGCACCGCCTGGGTCCCAGAAATGGCCACCTGGAGGTCAGGGGATCCGGGGGCTGCAGGCAGCTGCCCACACACTCATAGGCCAGGAAGCCCGGGGGCTCCAGAACCCAGTTCTCAGCCCACTTCAAGCCCTGCAGGTCCAGGTACATCTGCTGGCGGCAGCAGCGGGTGCCCTCAGTCACTGGTGCCTCAGGGTCACAATTGCCTTGAGCTCTGTGGGGGCAAGGAGAGGCAGGTCAGAGGTCAGCTGGCAGGGCTGAGGTCAGGAGGCTCAGGGTGAGCATCAGGGAAGGTTTTTGTTTTTTATTTTGTTTGCTTATTTGTTTGGTACTAGAGAATGAACCCAGGGACATTCTACTTCCAAGGTACACCTCAGCCCTTTTTATTTTTTATTTTAGAATAGGGTCTTGCTAAATTGATGGGACTGGCCTCAGACCCGAGGGCATCCTGACTCAGCCCCCCCAAGTACTAGTATTACTGGCGTGCACCGCTGTGACCAGCATAGAGAAGACTGAGGATCCATCTTGCATGTTCCAAAAGCTGGATTTTTGTGATAGAGGTCAAATGAATAAACAGGTTCAGAACATCAAGTCAGCTACTGTTTATTAAAGGGCTCGTAATTTCCCAGACACTAAACTAGGTCTGTCACATGTATTTCTCAGCTGACATCTGCATTTCATCTTCAGCTGAAACTTGAGGGAGGTTCCAACATTATCCTTATTACACCTGAGGACACTGAGACCCAAAAGCGTTCAGTGATAAGCCAGAGAACTGAAGCCGGTAGGGAGCAGGCCTGAGCTGGATCCCAGGCTAAGTCAAAGACGGGCCTACCCACCATACAGTCACCCTTAGTAGACAGTGTCCATGGGGGATTGTTCCAGACCCTCAGATACCAAACCCACTGACGCAAGTCTTGAATAGAATGGGGTAGTGTTTGCATATCACCTGCACACATCCTCCTACATTTTAAATCATGTCTCAATTGCCTATAACACCTAATACGATGCAAATGCTGTTCAAATAGCTGCTATACTGTATCGTTCAGGGAATGACAAGGGGGTAAAGGGCTCCATGTGTTCAACAAGATGAGCCCCGCCCACTGGTTAAATCCACAGATGAAGAACTCAGGGATACAGAAGGCTGACTGGACTATACAGTCCCTGTCTGCTCTAAGTAGCTAACTTGTTCCAAGAGACAGAGGATTCAAACTTAGTAACAAAGTGTGTGTGTGTGTGTGTGTGTGTGTGTGTGTGTGTGTGTTCTACTGGGGATTGAACCCAGGGGCATTCTACCTCTGAGCTACACCCCCCCCAGCCCTATTTTTTAATTTTTATTTTGAAATAGGGGCTGGCTAGGTTGATGAGAATCTCACGCCTTGCTGAAGCTGTATCTGGAACCTGCAATCCTCCTGTCTCAGATGCACAAGTACTGAGATTATATGCATGTACCACACCACCAAAATAAAGCTAATATTTTCAAAGACTTCCTTATTTTTTAATTTTATTTTTAAAATTTTTGTGGTATCAGGGATTGAGCCCAGGGGACATTCTACCTCCAAGCTATACCTCCAGCCCTATTTTTTATTCTTTATTTTGAAACAGGGTCTCACTAAATTGCAGAGGACCTCACTAAGTAGCTGAGGCTGCCTGCAAACCCACAATCTTCCTGTCTCGGCCTTCTAAATACTGGGATTACAGGTGTTCACCACTATGCCTGGCTTTGAATTTTTTTTGGTAGTATTATGGATGGAACCTAGGAGCATTCTACCTCCAAACTATATCCCCAGCCTTATTTTATATTCTTCTTCTCTCTCTCTCCTTTTCAGTATTGGGGATGTAACCCAGGTGCATTCTACCTTCAAGCTACACCCCCACCCCTATTTTTTATTCTTTATTTTGAAACAGGGTCTCACTGAGTGGAAAAGGGACTCACTAAATAACTGAGGCTGTTCACAAACTGTGATCCTCCTGTCCCAGCCTCCACAAGGTCTCACCAAATGGCAGAGGGCCTCACTAAGTAGCTGGGACTGGCCATGAACCTCTGATGCTTCTGTCTCAGCCTCCCAGGTGTTGCGGTACTGGGGATGGAACTCAGGGGTATTGTAGCTCCGAGCTACACCCCCAGCCCTATTTTTTTGTCTTTTTCTTTTCTTTCTTTTTTTTTTTTCTGGGGTTTTTGGAAGCCCTTCTACCTCCGGGCTACACTCCCAGACCTATTTTTACATTTTCATTTTGGAAACAGGGTCTCCTAAGCCAGCGCGCGCGACTGGCTTCGAACCTGCGCGATCCTCCTGTCTCTGCCTCCCAAGCGCGGGGATTACAAGTGTGCGCCACCACGCCCGGCTTAAATCTTTTTATTTTCAAAACAGGGTCTCACTAAGGTAATGAGGGTCTAGCGAGGCTGCCGATGCTGGCCTGGAACCTGCCATCCTCCTGTCTCAGCCTCTGAGTGCTGGGATTGCAGGCGTGCACCGCCTACTTGGGATTACAGGCCTGCACCAACGTGCTGGGCTGCAATTCCTACCATTAGAAACTAGTATTAGCCAGGCGTGGTGGTGCACGCTTGTAATCCCAGCATTCGGGAGGCTGAGACCGGAGGATCGCGGTTCCCGGACAACCTCAGCTACTTAGTGAGGCCCTCTGCAACTCAGTGAGACCTGGTTTCAAAATAAAGAATAAAAAACAGGGCAGGGGCTGTAGCTCGGAGGTTGAATGCCCCTGGGTTCCATCCCCAGACCCGCAAAAAAAAAAGAAAAAAAGAAAAAAGAAACTAATATTAGAAACTCATATCCTGCGGTGGTCCACATGCCCGCCCCCTGGCCAGTCCAGGACCACCCAGTCTGCTGTGTCCCCAGGCCCCAGTTTGCCGCCTACCCGTAGTCCTTGAGGTCCAGCGTGTGCAGCTCCAGCTGGGGCTCGCCCTGGCCAGCGCCCCGAGTCCCCTGCCCCGCGAAGCGCACCAGCCTGTGCGCGCCCGAGGCCCCGGGGCCCAGGTGCTCCCTCTGCAGCGACACCTGCAGCAGCAGCGGCTGCCGGGGCCGGCTCAGCTGCTGCCAGAAGTTCACCGCCTCGGTCACGTCGAAGGCCTGCCAGCCGCTCTCGTGGACGGACACCAGCCTGCGGCCGAGCAGCGAGAGGGGCGGGGGCTGGGACGCGCAGTCGAGGGCCGGGGGAGCCTCTACCCCGGCCCGCCCGCCCAAACCCCGCCTTTCCTGCTCCCCTTCCCCGTCCTCCCGCCTCGGGACCCCATGCCCCGCCCCCAGACGCACCCCCCACCTGGAGTCGATGAGCGAGGTGCGGTTGGAGCCGTCGTCGCGGACCCGCAGCCACTCGATGTTGACCCGGGCGCGGGCGCTGCGCGGGGACAGCCTCTCCAGCCTGCGGAGCGCGGCGGGGGGGACCGGCTCCTGGAAGAGCCGCAGCACCGCCTGCACCAGCTCGCTGTTGGGCGGCAGCCGCTGCTCCATGCCGAACACCAGCAGCAGGTGTTTGGAGGTCTCGGACGCCAGGAACCTGCCTGCCACCTCTGGGGACAAGAGCAGGGTCAGCCGGACCTCTTAGGGCACTAGGGGAGTCCTGCGGGGATGGACCACTGAGCAGGCTACCGAGTCAAGGAGAGACTCCTCTGTTCTGTGTCTATGGAGCTAACTCATTTACCCCAAATCCCCCTTGGGATGGGGCCTCCTTTAGTAACATCTCCGCTCAGTGGGAAGGATCCTCGGGGACTCTCCGCTAGGTCAGACATGTGGAGGATCAGGACATCACCTGGGGTGCTGCACTGGGCCAGCTGTGGGCCTGAGAGGCATCCCTGCTCCGGGTGAGGGGCTGCATACGGTTGTGCCCGAGCCCTGCCCCCGGCTTACTCAAGCATCCTCACCACAGCCAGGCGCACCTGTGTTCACAGTCTGGGAAGGGAGGACGCCCCTGAGGGAGGCTTCTCAGCCAGTCTGCTCCAGGCAGGCTCAGACCAGAGTGGCAGTGTGGAAGGGAACCCCAGAAAGTCCCGCCGGCCCCAGCTCTCTGGGGGAGCCAGGTCCTGCGCCCACAACGCCAAGCAGCTCTGCTGTCCTCTCTCTGCTGTGCCCTGGGGCCTGGGCTTCCCGGTGGGTCAGCCTGACACCCCTCCTGTGGCCCCGAGGACTCTCAGCGCACAGCCACCCTCACAGGCCGTGGGCCCTTCTTTGGTCCTCACATGGCCTCCCCCCAGAGCCCCACAAAGCGCCAGAGCCCGCAATCCGGCGCAACAGGGGAGGGCTCACCTCGGAAGTTCTGGCTGAACCTCTTCCCGCGAGTGCGGTCCCCATGACTGCGCTGCAGCAGGGCCACATACTGGGCCCGCACGTGGGCAGGGACGGCCAGCCCCTCCACGTCCGCCCTGTCCAGGGCCGGCGCCTGGCTGAGCCGCAGCTGCTGCAGCAGACTGCCCAGGACCTGCTCCTCGGTCACAGCTGCCCCGGGGCCGGCCAGGGGCAGCGCCCAGAGTGCCCAGCAGAGCCACAGGGGCCGCATGGTGCCGCTGGGGGAGCGCGGTGCAGTGTCCTGGAGGAGGTCTGGGCCTGCTGGCTGGGTCTGGGGAGAGCTGAGGCTGGCCCACTATATAGCTGTTGGAGGTGGAGTGGGAGGAGGGAGGTCACACCCCTGGACCTCCTGGGAGCTCAGCAGCCAGACAGTCAGCCCTGAGCCTGGGGAGGGAGCTGTCTAGGTAGGCACAATGGGCCCTGGGTGCCACACAGGTCTGGGGCTTCTGGTGGTGCTGGTCCAGGAGCTCAACTATATTTTTAGTTCCTGTTGAATCTCCCTGCCCTACCCCAGTCCTACTTTATGAGAAAGTGAGGCTATTTTGTGAAAAAGAGCTGGAGGCCAGTCTGGTGCTAGGCATGCAGGAGACTGCAGGGGGACGTGGTCTGCGTTTCTGCTGGCTCTGACCACTCATGCAATGCCCCTGCAGTCAGAGGACTCTCCTTCCAGCCTTTAACCGTGCAACCGTCTCCTGCTTTCCTACATCCACCCTGGTCCTCAGGGTGGATGTTACCCTCTCCCATGACAGAGGGAGCTAGATACTGTCAGCACAGAATCTGGCTGCTCAGCTCTCTTAAGTAGTCCCAGAAATTTCTGGGCATCTTTGCAGTGAGACCCCCACAGACTGAGGGCCACCTCTGGGCAGCAGTATCTTTCTGGGGAGGAGTCCACTCCATGAGCTGGCTCACGCCGCCAGCACTCAGCTTCAGTCCCCGTCATTCCTAGAGACTGGAGGTGGGGCCTAAGAAGCTGAGGCCACTACCAGAGGCATGTCCTGTCCAAGCCACAGGCACAGGGGACATATTGAAGTTGGTGCCCTCAGTGCCATTCCAACACACTGGAGACTAGCTGGGTTCAAATATGGGGCCTGCAGCTTGATAAGTGTTAAAGGTGCTAGTGAGTTACTTAGCTTCTCAGTGCCCCAGTGTCCTCCTGTGAGGCAGGGGGGTAATAGCAGGGTCTACTTCAGAGAGTCGGTGTGAAGATAAATGAGTGCGTGTACCTAAGGTGGTTAGCCCAGAGCTTGCACCTAGTCATCCTCTAGGAGGGTTCGCTGTCCTTATCTGCCTGAAATCTGCGCTCCCGGGGTCATGGCCTTTCTAAATACATTAGTAAGAATAGCAAGCAGCTCTTGGGTGTCCCTGGGCAGTGTTCAAAGCTCAGAACGTGTATTTGTGCAGCCCTTAGGTGGCAGGTGTCACCCCTGGCGGTCTCCCAGATGCAAAGTCAGAGCCCTGCAGGGTGAACTGATCCTTGCCCCCTACCCCCTAAACACACACACACACACACACACACACACACACACACGCACACGCACACGCGCACACACACACGCACACGCACGCGCGCGCGCACACACACACACACACACACACACACACACACACGCAGAATGAAATGTTGGCTTCTGTCTCCAGAGTCCCTGAGCTCAGGGGACTGGAGAGCTTGAGGAGGAAGCCCTTGCTAAAACTCCACAGACTGTTCTGCCTTCTGTCATGTGGGAGGTGAGCTGTGATGTGCAGGGGACAAGGACTGTGGGCTGAGGGTCCAGGGGCCGGGTGGGCGGAGATGACTCCCTCTACCTCCCCACTCCAGCCCTGTTGTGGGGGGCTGAGTCATGGACAGGCCTTGGGTGTCACATCAGAAGAAGAAAGAACTTTCTAGTTCTCAAGGGTAGAATTTCTTCTGGATAAGAGTGGAGGGATAGCATGCATAAACTGCCACTATATACAATAAACACATATATTTACATATGTATGCATCAGTGTGTGTATATATTCATTTGCATATATGTAGGGGCATTTTAATTGTAAATGGGCCAGGCCTGGTGGCACAAGCTTGTAAATCCCAGCATTTGGGAGGCTGAGACAGAAGGATCGTGGTTCATGGACAGCCTCAACTACTTAGTGAGGCCCTTTGCAACTTAGACCCTGTTTCAAAATAAAGAACACAAAATAGGGCTGAAGGTGCACTTAGAGGTAGAATGTCTCTGGTAGCCAGTACCATCATCATCGTCGTCGTCGTAGTAGTAGTAGTAAATAGGAGTGGGTTTAGAATTAGAAGAGGGAAGCCGGGCATGGTGGCACAGGCTTGCAATCCCCGTGCTTGGGAGGTGGAGACAGGAGGATCGCACAGGTTTGAAGCCAGCCTTGCTGGCTTAAGAGACCCTGTTTCCAAATAAAATATAAAATAGGTCTGGGAAATGTAGCTTGGAGGTAGAAGGGTTCCCCATCCCCAGTACCACCAAAAAAAAAAAAAAAAAGAGAGAGAGAGATAGAGAGATAGAGAGAGAGAGAGAGAGAGAGAGAGAGAGAGAGAGAGAGAGAGAGAGAGAAGAGGGAGAGGAATAAGAATATCCCTGCTAGGAGCCGGGCATGGCAAAACACGTCTATAATCCTACTTGGGAGGCTGAGACAGGAGGATCACAGGTCAAGGCCAGTCTCAGCAATTTAGCAAGACCCTCAGCAACCTAGTGAGACCCTATTTCAAAATAAAAAGTAAAGATGGGCATGGTGGTGCAAGCTTGTAATTCCAGCGCTTGGGAGGCTGAGACAGGAGGATCACACAAGTTCAAAGCCAGCCTCAGCTACTTAGTGAGGCGCTCAGCAACTCAGTGAGACCTTGTTTCCAAATAAAGTATAAAATAGGTCTGGGGGGATATCTCGGAGGTAGAGAAGCCCCTGGGTTCCACCCCCAGTACCACCAAAAATAAAAATAAAATAAAATAAAAAGGCTGAAGGTGTCAATAGAAAGTAGAATGCTCCTGGGCTCAATCCCCAGTACCAAATAAATAGATAACCCTTATGGGGCAAAAGCTTGGTGATAGAGCACTTGCCTGGCATGTGAGAGGCCCCGGGTTCTAATACTGGAAACATAAATAAATAGCTCCACCCAGGAACTCATGTCAGATCTCACAGTTTGAACATCCCCTGAAATATGGGGTCCAATTCTGCTTGCACCTGGGCCGAAGGGCTCTCCTACTCCCTGGTGAACACTTAGCTCCCGCAAAAGAAACGCAGTTGCCTTTCTCTGCAAGTGATTAGGAGGGAGAACGCTTACATGGGGCAGACATTTGGGCCTCAAGTCAGGCCAAAAGGTGCAGAAGTGTCAAATTTACCAGAGACCGGGCCGTGGCCCTCAGCGCCTGCAAGATTTTCTGGGCTGGTGTTCTAAATATGCAACATCCGCCACCCTTGCCCCTGAGTGAGAGGCCCCTGTGGCTTATCACTGGCCAGGCTGGTGCTAAGGATGTAACACCCAGGCTGCCAGGTGTGTGTGTGTGTGTGTGTGTGTGTGTGTGTGTGTGTGTGTGTGTATGTGTGTGTGTGTGTGTGTGTGTGTGTGTGTCTCCCATGACCCCCTCCCATGCCCCCACTTCTAGACCACCTGGGGCCAAAAGCTCACAGAGACCTTGCCCAGCCCTGGCTCGCGGTGACCGCCGCCTGCATGCTGAGGAGGCCCGGCCCTTGGTGCTGCTGCCCCCCCCCACCCCCGACTCCCTGTCTCCCCTAGAAAACACCTCAAAAGCTGAGACCCCTGGGGGGCCCCAAGTGGACAGAGCCCCTTCTGCATCTGGGAACTGACCTGCTAAAGGGAAACCTCCTTTTCCAGAGAAGACAGTGAAATGGAGGAACACCTCCCTGATCAAGTCTCTGCCTCCCCCAGATGTCTTGCTGCTGCTCTCAGGACTGGGCCAAGTCTAGCTGAGCCCGGAGCAGCCAGCTTATACCCAGTTTATACCCAGCCTCTCTAAGGACTTGGGATGGGCATCTAGGGCATGGTGCAGTGGGGAGGTTACTGGGAGTGCCAGTATAATGTCCACCACCGTGCCCAGCTGTCCCTGTTTTTAAGCTCAAAAAATGGAGGCTCAGGCTGGGCGTAGTGGCACATGCTTATAATCCCAGTACTTGGGAGGCTGAAACAGGAGGGTCCCCGTTCATGTCCAGCCTCAGCTACTTAGTGAAGCCCTCTGCAACTTAGTGAGATCCTGTTTCAAACTAAAGAATAAAAAATGGGGCTGGGGGTGTAGCTCGGAGGTACAGTGCTCCTGGGTTCAATCCCCAGTTACTGCAAAAGAAGAGAGAGAGAGAGAGAGAGAGAGAGAGAGAGAGAGAGAGAAAGGAAGGAAGAAAGAAAGAAAGAAAGAAAGAAAGAAAGAAAGAAAGAAAGAAAGAAAGAAAGAATCCGGGCGTGGTGGCGCACGCTTGTAATCCCTGCGCTTGGGAGGCGGAGACAGGAGGATGGCGCAGGTTCAAAGCCAGCCGCGCTGGTTTAAGAGACCCTGTTTCCAAATAAAATAAAAAGTACAAAATAGGTCTGGGAGTGTAGCCCGGAGGTAGAAGGGCTTCCAAGAACCCCAGTACCACCATAAAAAGAAAGAAAGAAAGAAAGAAAGAAAGAAAGAAAGAAAGAAAGCAAGCAAGCAAGCTGGGCGTGGTGGCACTCGTTTGTAATCCCAGCATTCGAGAAGCTGAGACCAGAGGATCACGGTTCGTGGACAGCCTCAGCTACTTAGTGAGACCCTCTGCAACTTAGTGAGACCCTGTTTCAAAATAAAGAATAAAAAATAAGGCAGGGATGTAGCTCGGAGGTCAAATGCCCCTGAGTTCCACCCTCAAACCCGGGAAAGAAAGAAAGAAAGAAAGAAAGAAAGAAAGAAAGAAAGAAAGAAAGAAAGAAAGAAAGAAAGAAAGAAAATGGAGGCTCAAATAGGTGACAGTTTCCCCCAAGCCACAGTGAATGATCCATCCCCACTTAAAATCAAATGCTCCAACTCCCAGGCTAAAGTTTTTGCCACACCCTCAAACTATTTCCCGTGCCCATCCTGCCCTGGTCCCTGAAGCCCTGGGAGCTCATCAGGCAGCCTGGGCACGCAGGGACTCAGTGGGCCCGGACGGGGCAGAGTGGGGGAGGGCGGCGTGAGAAGCAGACGAGGCAAATCCGGTGGACTCCTGAGGTTCCCAAGACACAGGCCTTCATCCTAAATGTGGATTCCCCGCAGCCTCAAGAGTTCTGTGGGGAAAAGAAAGTTAATTGGACAATTAGCTAACAGCCAAAAAAAGGCCAGAATGTGGATTGGGAGATCTCACAATGGACTGATTAGTGGCTGGGAGGGAGGACAGCTGTCCTTTGTCAGGCAGGGGAAGGGGCCGCGCCTCCCTCTGACTGGATCTGGATGAAGTGTCTGGCTTTGGGGTCAGGTCAGGCTTACAAATCAGAAAAGTTACACAATAGCCCCCTCTGTCTCGGTGGCAGGTCAGAGATTTGGAGAATAAGGAACCCCACTCAAAGCTGTCTAAATCACACTTCTTCCAAGATTAGTAAGAAGTAGTCCAGACTGTTTATAAACCTGAATCGTGTGCGCGCGCGTGTGTGTGTGATTTGGTTTTGACGCTGGGTATGGTGGCGCATGCTGGCAATCCCAGTACTTGGGAGACTGAGACAGGAGGATTGCAGGTTTGAGGCCAGCCTCAGCAGTTTAGCGAGATTCTTAGCAACTTAGAGACCCTGTTTCAAACTAAGAAGTAAAATAGGGCTGGGGGTGTAGCTAGGAGGTAGAACACCCCTGAGTTCAATCCCAACACCACACAAGAAGTTGTTTTTGAGAAGCCAGGCATCCATTTCCCTCAGAGGTATTATGTTGCAAATGTTCTAAGTATGACGGACCTGATGCCATACAGAAATGCAAATTCTTTGCAGTACCCTTTGCAAATCTGTAAGACTGAGGCACTTTTTTCTTGGGTTGGTTTTGTTTGTGCAGGGATGGAACCCAGGGCCTTGCACACGCGGGGCAAGCGCTCTACCACTGAGCTACACACTGCCAGGACTGAGGCCCCTGGTCCCAGCATCTCCTCAGCCTGGATGGCCTCAAGACAGCCCAAGCTTCCCGGTTTTCTCTCTCCGCCCTGCACCACACCCCACGGTTGGGGCAGCAGCTCTCCCTGCCCTGCTGGTCTGGCTTGGCCATTCCACACAGCTCGGCCACCACGGAGCTGCCTTTGCCAGCTGCCCCTGGGCTTGGTGGGGGTGGGGCTCCGCCCTCCTCCCTCTGTCTGCTCTGACAGCTCTTCTGCAGCCCCCTGGCCTGGCCCCCCACCCACCATTCCAGCAGGCCCGGTTTGCTCACCAGAGGAGCCTGCAGGTTTCTGGATGCCAGCGCAGGCCTTCAGGATGAGCCTGGCTGGGGCGGGGTCCAGGAATGGGAGTGTTAAGAGTGTTTGCCCCAGCAGGCGGGTGATGTGGCACCCACCTGTAATCCCAGTGCTTGGGACGCTGACACAGGAGGAGCACAAGTTCGAGGGCAGCCTCAGCAACTTAGTGAAGCCCTCTACAACTTAGTGAGACTCTGTTTCAAAACAAAAAAATTAATAATAAGATTAATAAATGGGGCTGGGAGTGTAGCTCAGAGGTAGGATATCGCTGGTTCAGTCGCTAGCAGGGTTGGGGCTGCTAGCTGGCCTGTGAGGTAAAGAGGGTGCTGGAGATTCAGATGAAAATCCAGGCCATTCAAGTTACTCATAGCCTGGCCCTTCCAGAAGAGTCTTCCAGCTTCCTGATTTCCTATAATGAGAAGAAAGAAAATGACCAAGAAAAAAAAAAATCCCCCCTGAGGTCTTTTTTGGGATTTCTATAGAAATTTGAGACTAAGAATAGGTATAAAAGAGAGTTTTTTGTTTTGTTTTGTTTTCACTTACCCAAAATACTCTGGACAACTAGGTGCATGACACTCAATACTTGGGAGGCTGAGACAGGAAGATTGCAGACTCAAGGCCAGCCTCAGTAACCGAGCGAGTAGCCTCATTTGTCAAAATTTAAAAAACAAGCCAAACTTGGCGCACGCTTGTAATCCCAGTACTTTGGAGGCAGAGACAGGAGGATCACAGGTTCGTGGCCAGTCTCAGCTACTTGGTGAGGCCCTCTGCGATTTAGTGAGACCTTGTTTCAAAATAAAGAATAAAAAATAGTGCCGGGCGTGGTGGTGCAGGCTTGTAATCCCTGCACTTGGGAGGCCGAGACAGGAGGATCGCGCAGGTTCCAAGCCAGCGGCGCTGGATTAAGAGACCCTGTTTCAAAATAAAAAAGTATAAAAATAGGTCTGGGAGTGTAGCCTGGAGGTAGAAGGGTTTCCAGGAACCCCAGTACCACCCCCCCCCCAAAAAAAAGAATAAAAAATAGGGCTGGGGTGTAGCTTGGAAGTAAAATGCCCCTTGGTTCAATCTCAGTTACTGCAAAAAAAAAAATTTAAAAACATAATAATAATAAACCAGGCACGGTGGTACACACTTGTAATCCCAGTACTTTTCTAGGTTTCAAGATATTTTGAGCAAGTAGTGAGACTCTTATCAACCTAGCTAGAACCTGTTTCAAAACATAAATATCCGGTAGTGAAGGTAAATGTTTATAATCCCAGCATTCGGGAGGCTGAGACCGGAGGATCGTGGCTCAGGGACAGCCTCAGCTACTTAGTGAGGCCCTCTGCAACTCAGTGAGACCCAGTTTCAAAACCAAGAATAAAAAATAGGGCAGGGGCTGTAGCTCGGAGGTCAAATGCCCCTGGGTTCCATCCCCAGACCCGCAAAAAAAAAAAAAAAAAAAAAAAAAAGAGTAAAAAATAGGGCAGGGAGTGTAGCTTGGAGGTTCTTTCTTCTTCTGGATCCCAACCCCAGACCCACAAAAAGTAAAATAAAATAAAATAAAATAAAATCTGACTGGGAGTGTAGCTTAGAGGTAGAATTTTCTGGTTTCAATTCCCAGTACAAACAAACAAACAAACAAACAAACAAATAAATAACCAACCCAGGTGTGGTGGTGCATGCTTATAATCCCAGCGCTTGGGAGGCTGAAATAGGAGGATTGCAGATTTGAGAAAAGCCCCAGCAACTTAGTGAGACTTTCAGCAACCTAGTGAGACATGTTTCAAAACAAAAAAAATAAAGAGTTCTGGGGTGTAGCTCAGAGGTAGAACATGCCTGGGTTCAATCTTCAGTACAAAAATAAATAAATAAATTATATTAGAAATTTTAAAAGTCTGGGAGCAAGCTGGGCATGGTGGCACATACTTGTAATACCAGCATTCAGAAGGCTGAGACAGGAGGATCGCGGTTCAAGGCCAACTTCAGCTACTTAGTGAGGCCCTCTGCAGCTCACTGAGAAACTGACTGAAAATAAAGAATAAAATATAGGGCTGGGGGCGGAGCTCAGAGGCCGAATGCCCCTGGCTTCCATCCCCAGTACCATAAAAAGTCGCATTCATCTCCATCTTCCTCTAAATGTCCATCTCTTCTCTTCTTTCTTCAATATTTCTAGAAATGTTTACATCCAGGAATCCTAACATAGGAGGCAGGAGACCAGGTCCTGATGTGGAATTGTGTCTGGTCCCCTACACTGCCGTTTTGGAGGCATGCACATTGGTCAGACCATGCTTGCACCACCGGGACTCCCCTCAACACAGACAGAAGTCCCTCCTCCTCAGCCCTCCGGGAAGATCTTCTCCAGGTCCCAGCCTGGCTTTCCAGCCTGTCACCAACCCCTCCACTCGCATTCCGAGGACGCCTTGAGGCCTTCGTGGCCCTCTGCTTGCCTCTTCCGTTACCCCGGTTACCTGGAGTTACCCGGTGCCTGCATGCCCTTCTTCTGGTCTCTGCCTTTGAAACACTTCTCATCTGGCAAATCTCAGCTTTTTTTTTTTTTTTTTTTTTTTTGGTGGTACTGGGGTTCCTGGAAGCCCTTCTACCTCCGGGCTACACTCCCAAACCAATTTTATATTTTTGAAACAGGGTCTCTTACGCCAGCGGGGCTGGCTTCGAACCTGCGCGATCCTCCTGTCTCCACCTCCCAAGCGCGGGGATTACAAGCGTGCGCCACCACGCCCGGCTTTTTTTTTTTTTTTTTTTTTTTAAACAGTGCTGAGGTTGAACCCAGGGCCCTTCGCATGCCAGGGAAGTGCTCTGCCACCATACACATCCCCGGTCCACAGGAGAACTCACGGAACCTTCCCTAGTGTTCTGACCACCCCGTCCCTCCAAGAGACAGTTGGGTGGCCTCTCTGCTGGCATCAGAGACGTGTCACTCTCCCAGGACAGGGAGGGGCGCTCCTGTGCCATCCTGTAATCATGCCCAGCTCAATACCTGGCATGTAATTGCTCAGGCAGCTTTCGCAGAAATCAAGGAAAGGAAAAGGGGAAAGATGGAGGAGGAAAAATGAGGAGGAAGAGGAGGAAAAAAAGGAGAGGGAGAGATAAATGAGCCTTTTTAGTGTTTGGCTATGAAATTTGAAATAGACGACTGGAGACATGAGATTAGTCCAGATTAAGACCAGCATTCATCAGAAACTAGTAACCAACATATAAAAAAAAATTGTTCCCCCATGGTGGTAGGGATGGAACCCTGAGCCTCATGGATACAAAAGTGGGGCTCTACCACTGAGCTACACTCAGCCAACACTATACAGTGGGGGTGGGGGGTGGCAGGTAACCGGGGATTGAACCCACGGACATTCTATCACCCTTCTTTCCTTCCTTCCTTTTCTTTCTTTCTTTTCAAAACAAGGTCTCTTAGGTTGTTGAGAGTTTCACTAAATTGCTGAGGCTGTCCTCAAAGCTGTGACCCTCCTGTCTCAGCCTCCCAAGTACTAGAATTATAGACATGCACACCACACCTGTCCAAGACATACAATTTTTTTTGTGTGTGTGAAACTGGGAATTGGTCCTAGGAGCATTCTACCTCCGAGCCATACCCCCAGCCCTATTTTATTTTTATTTTGAAACAGGGTCTTGCTAGGTTGACAAGAGTCTCATTAGGTTGATGTAAGTCTCACTACTTGCTGAGGCTGTCCTTGAACCTGCGATCCTCTGGTCTCCGCCTCCCAAGTACTGGGTTTACAAGTGTGTACCACCACAACCGGCTACAGTTGCAATGTTTGATTCATGTCTATATTGTGTAGTGAGGAAATCAGGATATTTTGCTCATCCACTATCTCTAACATTTATCATTTTTTTGTGGTGAGATCACCCAAAATTCTCTCTTCTAGCTATTTTGAAATATAAACTGGGCGTGGTGGCGCATGCTTATAATCCCAGCATTCAGGAGGCTGAGACAGGCGGATAGCAGTTTGCAGACAGCCTCAGTTACTTAGTGAGGCCCTTTGCAACTTGGTAAGACCCTGTTTCAAAATAAAGAATGAAGCCGGGTGTGGTGGCACAGGAGCATGCTCCCTAATCCCAGCACTTGGGAGGCTGAGACAGGAGGATTGAGATTCACAGACAGCCTCAGCTCCTTAGTGAGGCCCTTTGCAGCTCAGTGAGACCATTTCAAAATAAAGAAAAAAATAGGGCTGGGGGGGGTGTAGCTTGAAGGTAGACTGCCCCTGGGTTCCATCCCCAGTACCAAAAAAAAAAAAGTAAACAAATAAACAAATGGAAAGAAAAGTGTGTGTGTGTGTGTGTGTGGTGTGTGTGTGTGTGTGTGTGTGTGTGTGTTGCTGACGACTGAACCCAGGGCCATTCTATCTCCAAGCTACAACCCCTAGCTCTCTCGCTCTCTTTTTATTTATTTATTTTTATTTTTTGTGGTACTGGAGGTGGAACCCAGAGGCTTTCTACTTCCGGGCTATACTCCCAGACCCATTTTATATTTTATTTGGAAACAGGGTCTCACTAAGTTGCTGAGAGCCTCGCTAAGTAGCTGAGGCTGGCTTCGAACCTGCGCGATCCTTCTGTCTCAGCCTCCCAAGCGCGGGGATTACAAGCGTGCGCCACCACGCCCGGCGTTCTCTTTTTATTTTTTTCAGAACTGAGGATGGAACATAACTCCGAGTTATACATTGCAATCCTACTGTCTCAGCCTCCCAAATGCTGGGTTTACAAGCATGGGCCACCACGCCCAGCCTCAGTCCTATTTTTTATTCTTTATTTTGAAATAGCATCTCACTAAGTTGTGGAGGGTTTCACTAAGTAGCTAAGGCTGTCTGCAAACAGTGATCCTCCTGTCTCAGCCTCCCAAGTACTGAGATTATAAGCGTGCATCATCACACCCAGTTTTATTTAATTTTAAATTAACTAATTTATTTGTGTGTGTGTGTGGTTCTTGAGATTGAACCCAGGGACATTCTACCTCTGAACTACATTTTCAGCCCTATTTTATTATTTTATTTTGAAACAGGGTTTCATTAAGTTGCGGAGGGCCTCCCAAAATTGCTGAGGCTGTCCTTGAACCTAATCCTCCTATCTCAGCTTGCCAAGTACTGGGATTACAAGCGTGCTCCACCATGCCTGGCTCCCCAACCCTTTTTATTTTATTTTATTTGTTTTGTTTTGAAACAGGATCTTGCTAAATTCCTAAGGGTCCCTCTAAGTTGCTGAGGCTATGCTTTACCTGCAATCCTCCTGTCCCAGCGTTCAAGTACTGGGATTACAGGCGTGAACCACCACGCCCAACTCTTCTTTCTCTTTTGAGAGACTGCTTCTCACTCTGCTGCCCAAGCTGGCCTTGAACTCCTGAGCTCAAGTGATCCTCTCGCCTCAGCCTCCTGAGTAGCTGGGGCTCTGGACGTGCACCACTGTGCCCTGCCTAAAGGTGGAAATTTCTTTCAGGTTCGGATGATGAGCTGGAGCTGATCAGGGCGGAGGGAGAGTGATCAGGGTGTCAGGGGAGAGTGTTGGGGGTTGGGGCTGATGATAAGGATCACTGTGCTGCTCCCCAATCTCCAGAGCACGGCTGATAACCAGGGAGGAGGATTTGCACTTTCTGGCAGGTGATAAAAAGGTGGGCCGAGCAAACAGGAGACATACTAATGAATATGGAGTCATTTGGGAATCCCTAGGATAAGCCCTCTCCTGCTGGGACAGATCCTCTTTTCAGAAACTTCACCTTGTTATCACTGGCTCAGCCGCAGCTGTCATGAAAGGAAACAGCTTTTGCCACGCAGTCTGGTGGGAGCCACTGGCAGCCTCCTGCCTGTTCATTAGGGAATGTGACACTCCCGCCACCAGGCGGCCTGTCACCTCCTGGAAACACTTTTGGCTTCCTCTGCCAGGCAATTCCAAGTTGTCCTTTGAGCATTTGGCCTGCTCCTGGTCCTGGAGATCCTGGTTCCTGGTGGGAGTTCTCCAAGGAGGCTATGGGGGATGTGACCAAAGGCATCTGGGGCACCCAGCCTCGCAGTTCAGAAGGGCTTCTAATGAAAAGCCATCGCTTCCACCTCCACCGCCCCACTCCTCAGAGGCCCTTCTGGGGCTTATCTCCGAAACCATAATACCTCTTTCCCTAGAACATTTCACAGAAAACATCTATTGGCGCACTGCTATGAAAAACAAGAATTAACAACTTGCCGCCCTCTCTGCATTCCATCCTCCTCCCAAGTATTTAATTGTTTTGCTGTGCTTGGGGTAGAGCCCAGGCCCTCCAGCACGCTAGGCCAGGGCTCTGCCGCTGAGCTACACCCCCAGCCCATCTTCCCAAGTTTTAGTAAATACATTGGTAATTTTAGTTCTTTTATCACTTTTTCAAATTCAAACAATCTACTAAAGACTCTATTTCTCGCTCCTCGAACTTTAGATCATGTCTGTTTCAACAGGTAAAGCAAGACTCTGAAACATTCCCTCTCTCCCACCTCCTCCTGGGACTGTCCCATCTCCTGACCCTACTAGTTACAACCTCACTTTTGTGTGTGTGTGTGTGTGTGGGCAGGTACTGGAGATGGAACCCAGGGGCATTCGACCTCCAAGCAACACCCTCAATGCAATTCTTTATTTTGAAACAGGGTCTTACTGAGTTGCAGAGGGCCTTACTAAGTAGCTGTCTGCGAACCGCGATCCTCGGGTCTCAGCCTCCCGAATGCTGGGATTACAAGCGTTCACCACCATGCCCGGCTCTATACCCTCACTTCTGCATTGACAATTCTGGGAACCTTTATGTTCTGTTCAGCCCTTTGTTTATCATTTTATTTATTTATTTATTTATTTATTTATTTATTTATTTATTTTGTGGTGCTGGGAATTGAACCCAGGGGCATTCTTTATAAAGTGCCATTTTTTATTCTTTATTTGGAAACAGGGGCTGAGTTGCAGAGGGGCTATGTAGCTGAGGCTGGCCATGAACCTGCGATCCTCCTGTCTCAGCCTCCCACGTACTGGGATTACAAGCATATGCCAACATTATTATATAATTTTTAAGTTAAGCAAAAAGTTTTTCACTGTGAAATAAATAATTCTGATTATCCAGGGCCTCAAGCATGCCCTGTCACTGAGCTACAACCCCAGCAAAACTGACTAAAAAAAAAATCCTGACTCTAATACTCTTTCATCTCCCCTGCCTCCCTCAAAACCTTTCCAAGGTAATCAGCCACTACTATCATTTTTCTGTATATCCTTTCAGGCATTTTTCCCACAAAATAGTTCTGCATTCACTTCTCTTTTACACACAACCAAAAAAAAAAAAAAAAATCCTGCAATTTTCGGGTCTTAGCCTCCCAAATCCTGGGATTACAGATGTGCCACCATGCCAGGGCAGAATAGCTTTTTTTTTTTTTTTTTTTTTGGTGGTACTGGGGTTCCTGGAGGCCCTTCTACCTCCAGGCTACACTCCCAGATCTATTTATACTTTTTTTATTTGGAAACAGGGTCTCCTAAGCCAGCGCTCGTGGCTGGCTTCGAACCTGCACTATCCTCCTGTCTCTGCCTCCCAAGCGCGGGGATTACAAACCTGCGCCACCATGCCCGGCCTAGCATTTTTTTTTTTAAAGGGCTGGGTCAGATGTTGGTAAAACACACTTGTAATCCCAGTACTTGGGAGGCTGAGTCAGGAGGATCACAGGTTTGATGATAGTCTCAGCTACTTAGTGAGGCCCTCAGCAACTTAGTGACACCTTGTTTCAATAAAGAATAAAAAAATAGGAGCCAGGTGTGGTGGCACATGCTTGTAATCCTAGCATTCGGGAAGCTGGCCGCGAAATAGGCCGAGACAGGAGGATCGCAATTCGCGGCCAGCCTCAGCAACTTAGGCTCTTTGCAACTCAGTGAGACCCTGTTTCAATGTAAAGAATAAAAAATAGGGCTCGGGGTGTACTTCCAAGGTAGAATGTGCCGGAGTTCCATCCCCAGTGACACACACACACACACTCACACACACAGAATAGGACTGGGGGTTGGAAGTGGGACTTGGAGGTAGAATGCCCCTATATTCAATTCACAGTTCCAAAAAAAAAAAAAAAAAAGCTGGGCAGGGCATGGTGGCACATGCTTGTAATCCCAGTAGTTGGTATACTTGGGAGGTTGAGACAGCAGGATCTCAGGTTCAAGGACAGTCTCAGGAAGTAGTGAGACTCTAATCAATTTAACAAGACCTGTTTCAAAATAAAGTAGGTCTAGAGGTATACCTCATAGATAGAATGCCCCCTGTGTAGCTCGGAGGTACAATGCCAGTACCGAAAAAAAAAAAAAAAAAAGAATGCCCATACATTTCCAGGATGCTAGCCCTGCAGCTTAGCCAGACCCTCAGCAACTTAGCAAGACTGTTTCACAATAAAAAATAAAAGCTGACAGTGGTGGCACATGTCTGTAAATTCCAGTACTTGGGAGACTGAGACAGGAGGATCGCAGGTTTACCACCAGCTTCATCAATTTAATGAGGCCCTCTGCAACTTAGCAAGACTCTGTTTCACAAAAACAAACAAATAAACAAATAAATAATTGGCAGTGGTGACACATACTTGTAATCCCAGTACTTGGGAGGCTGAGGCAGGAGGTTCATGGCCAGCTTCAGCAATTTGTGAGGCCCTCCACAACTTAGTGAGACCTTGTTTCAAGATAAAGAGTAAAATAAGGCTGGGGTTATAGCCTGGAGGTAGAATGTCCCTAGGTTCAATCCCCAGTACCGCCAAAAAAAAATTTAAAAATAAATAAAAAAATAAAATAGGGCTGAGGGTATTGGTATAAGCACGGCTACTGGCATAAGTACCGCCATTTTGGAGTCTGGTCACCTGTTTAGTTGTTTCCTTGGGAACCAGGGAGTTCAGTTTGTTTCTTTAAACATGGAAACTGACCCTCCCCAAATCTAGTGACCATGGCAAAGCAAAACCCATTCTTCTAACAAAACCCATTCTTCTAGCAAAGCCCATTCTTTTAAATGTCGAGCCTGCCCCTAATGGACTTCGCCCGCCATTTCAGTCTATATCTAAAAACCCTATAAAACCTGGGCTGTCAAAGGGTCCTGGCTGCTGCTTTCTCACCTGAGACAGCTTGTCAGGTTCCTGACGTTAAACTCTCTTTTGCTTATCTGGGTCTACATGATATGTCCTGTGCTAACCTTTCAGGGAGTATAGTTCAGAGGCAAATGCCCCTGGGTTTAGCCCCCAGTGCCACAAAATAGATAAATAGATCGATAGATAGATAGGTAGATAGATAGATAGATAGATAGATAGATAGATAGATAAATGGGCTGGGGTATGGCTCAGAGGTAGAATGCCCCTTTAGTTCAATCCAGTACCACAAAATAAGTAAATAAATAAATGGGAAAAACAAAAAAAAAGAAACTAACATATTAGAATTGCATTATAAAACACAGCTATACACTGGGGATGCTGATAATTCCAGTATTTGGAAGGCTAAAAGAGGAGGACCGCAAGTTTGAGGACAGCCTATGCAATGTAGTAAGACCATTTCAAAACAAATAAATAAATAAATAAAATAAAAAGGAGTAAGAGTGTAGCTCAAAAGTAGAATGTCTTTGGGTTCAATCCCCAGTACACCTTCCTCACATGCACACAAACAGCTATAGCTGGGCATGGTAGCAATGCCTATAATCCCAGTATTTGGGAGGCTGAGATAGGAGGATCACAGGTTTGAGGACACCCTCAGAAAGTAGTGAGACCCTGTTTGAAAACAAAATATACAAAGGGCTGGGGGAGTAGCTCAGAGGTAGAATGCCCCTGGGTTCCATCTCTAGTACCAAAATAATAATGATAATAAAAATTAAAACACAGCTATGTAGGGCTGGGGTATAGCTCAGTGGTGGAGAGCTCGCTTAGCAGACAAGAGGCCGGAGGCCCCAGCCCCAACCCTGCAAAACAGCAATAATAAAACAGCTAGCTGGGGGGGATGCACATCTGTAACATCAGTACTGGGGAGGCTGAGACAGGAGGATCACAGGCCAGTCTCAGTAACTTAGCAAGGCCCTCCACAACTTAGTGAGACCTGGTTTCAACAACAACAACAAAAAAAGCCAGGAACGGTGGCAAACACCTGAGATTCTCTCAGGAGGACCGCAGGTTCAAGGACAGCCTCAGCAAGTAGTGAGACTCATCAACCTAGCAAGACCCTGTTTCAAAAGAAAAATAAAATAGGGCTGGGAGTGTTGTAGCTTAGAGGTAAAATGTCCCTGGATTCAATCCCCAGTGCCACAAATATATATGTACAAAAAACCCCCCAACAATTTATAGGGAAAATAACACAACAGCCGGGCGTGATGGCGCTTGCGTGTAATCCCAGCATTGGGAGGCTGAGACCGGAGGATCGTGGTTCTCCAACAGCCTCAGCTACTTTGTGGGGGACTCTGCAACTTAGTGTAAAAAATAAATTTTTCAAATGCGTCTGGGTTCCATCCCCAGACCCGCAAATAAATAAATAAATAAATAAATAAATAAATAAATAAATAAAATAAAGAATAGAGCCTGGCGTGGTGGCGCACACTTGTAATCCCAGCATTCGGGAGACTGAGACAGGAGGATTGCAGTTAGCAGACAGCCTCTGCTACTTAGTGAGACCCTCTGCAACTGAGACCCAGTTTCAAAATAAAGAATAAAAAACAGGGCAGGGGGTGTCGCTCGGAGGTCGAATGCCCCTGGGTTCTATCCCCAGTGCCGAAAAAAAAAAAAAAAAAAAAAAAGCAAGTCGAATGCACTCAGTTCACACTCAAACTCTTCCGATGGAGAGGGAGAAACAGCAGATGAGAGGAGGGGATTGTTCATCCAGGAGAGAAGTGATGTCATGGGATGCAGACTCGGAGACAGAGACCTGAAGTGAAATCTGAGGACTGGAGAAAACCGAGCGCGGCCCAGGCCAGGCCGCGGGGGGGGGGGGGACCCGAGCCCGGCTCCGGAGGTCGCCTCCCGCCCGCCCCGCGCCGCGCCCTCTGCTGTCCACAGAAAGTCTTTCTTCTCAGAAGTAAGGCTTCCAAGGCTGACTGGTAAGCAACTCATCCATAGAATTCCTTCCTACAGAATGGCCATGCACGCTTGCCCTTCGCTTGCGCTCAGGTTTTATTCTGGCAAAATTATCAGTTCTGTTCATCCTTCTCAACAGCCCTCAGAGGTACCCATGTCTACGAGCAGAGGCTTCAAAGTGGAACATACACTGTGGGGACATGCTACATCACCTTGAGGGATTGTGAATCTATTCAGAATTGTTTGCTGTCTTCTTCTTCTTCTTCTTCTTCTTCTTCTTCTTCTTATTATTATTATTATTATTATTATTATTTTGTGGTACTGAGAGTGGAACCCAGGGGGCATTTCTACCTCCAGGCTATATTCCCAGACCTATTTTATACATTATTTGGAAGCAGGGTCTAAGTTGCTGAGAGCCTCACTAAGTAGCTGAGGCTGGCTTTGAACCTGCGCGATCCTCCTGTCTCAGCCTCCCAAGCGCAGGGATTACAAGCGTGCGCCACCACGTCCGGCTCTGTTTGCTGTCTTATAAAAGACAACATAGTAGTACAGTACTACAGTCATTCCTTCAAACAGTATTTCTGGAGAATCTTCTATGTGCCAGGCATTACCAGAACAGACAAAACTCGCTGCCCTTTGGAGATTATTCTCTCTGGAGGAAGAGAGGCAGTTAATAAGTAAAATAAACAATATGGTAATTGGTAACAAGTACTCTAAAATAGGAAGGAAAGATTGAGATGTGTGTTAGGGTGTTACTGCCATTTAAAATCAGTGTGCAAGCTGGGTGTAGTGGCACAAGTTTGTAATCGAGGCTGAGACGGGAAGATCACAGGTTCGTGGCCAGTCTCATCTGCTTAGGCCCTCCTCAACTTAGACCCTGTTTCAAAATAAAGAAAAAAAAATAGGGCTGGGGCTGTAGCTCAGAGGTAGAATGCCCCTGGGTTCAATCTGTAGTACAGCAAAATAAAATATAATAATAAATTAAAAAATAAAAAGCCGGACATGGTGGCACACACTTGTAATCCCAGCATTTGGGAGCCCGAGACAGGAGGATCACGGTTTGCAGACAGCTTCAGCTATTTAGTGAGGCCCTCTGCAACTCAGTGAGAACCTGTTTCAAAATAAAGAATAAAAAATATAGGGCAGGGGTGTAGCTCGGAGGACGAATGCACATTACATTCTACTCAGCCACATAGAACAGTAAGATGGTCAACTTCTGTTTATTGTGAATTTCCCTGCTTCTAGCCTTTGATGGCACAAGAGGAAGGCAGTAACAGAATTAGCCGTTTATGTTGCCAATCAAGGCCCGCTGTCTGTGCAGTGCAGAGAAGGGCTGCTAGTGCACGGCCACCTGAAGGGGCAGCCAGGACAAACAGGAAAGCGCACTGGCCCTGCCACCAAGGGCTGTCACAACAGAAAATCGCTGCTCTATCTCTCGGATCCCACACAATAAACCTCCACTAATCTAATCCTTTCCCTTTTCCTGTTTTTCTTGTTTTGTTTTTTTGAGACGAGGTCTTGTTCTTGCCCACACTGGACTCAAACTCTCAGGCTCAAGCAATCCTCCTGCTTCAGCATCCCGAGTAGCTGGGATTACAGGCAGGTGACACTGCACCCAACCCCTTGAGTGTGCTTTCTGAAGATTTGAGTATGTGCGCCAGTAATGTGCAAACATTTTCAATACTCAAGCTACAAAGTGAACCTCCCTAAAGCAACAGAAAAACTCTGTGACAGCCAAGAATAGCCTCTGAGGTCCCTTGCTGGATGGGCATACTTGAGTGATGGTCCCATGACTGCCCCTCTGGAGCCACCAGGACATACCTGGGCCACACTTTCTGGGGCTAGGTACAACGAGGGGATCAAGATGGCTCATCTGGTGAGATGCGAGACTCTTCTAATAGCAGCTCTGGCTGCAGGACTTTGTCAATCAGCATGGCTAGGTCACAAAAATTATATTATTTGAAGACAGAAATGTTTGGGGAGACAGACTCAAGGACTTGAGGCAGTCATGGTCATACAGTGGTCTAGAATACTTGTAAGGTGTAATTGAAGTTCCAGGAGGACCCAGCAACTCAGCAGGCTGCCGCAGAAGGATGCCAAGTTCGAGGCCAGCTTGGGCAGTTTAGTAAGAACTTGTCTCAAAATAAAAAGGGCTGGGGATGTAGCTCAGTAGTAGAATGCCCCTGGGTTCAATCCCCAGCCAGTCTCTCAGTCTCTGTCTCTCCTCTCTTCTCCTCTCCTCTCCTCTCCTCTCCTCTCCTCTCCTCTCCTCTCCTCTCCTCTCCTCTCCTCTCCTCTCCTCTCCTCTCCTCTCCTCTCCCCTCCCCTCCCCTCCCCTCCCCTCCCCTCCCCTTCTCTCTCTCTCTCTCTCTCTCTCTCTCTCTCTCTCTCTCTCTCTCACACACACACACACACACACACACACGCAATCATTGGGCAATGCAACAATTTTAGGAGGTGAAATAATTGAACCCTGAGGGCTCATATTTCATCAGTGGGTTAATCCAATTGGTGAATAACTTGAGTGGATTTACTGGGTGATGGCTGCAGGCTACCTATCTCCCTCTACCCTGCTGTGGCGCCCCATTATCTGCCTTGAAGCTAGCAGACCCTGGACTAAACCTCTAAAACCCTGAGCCCAAATAAACTCCTTCTCCTAAGTTGTTCTTGTCAGATATTTTGGTCACAATGATGCGAAGCTAACATAGCAGGAAGGGAATGAAGAAATCAGCAAAAATTTTCCGAATTTATTAATGACATAAATTTATAGAGCCACGAAGCCAATCCAACTCCACGACAACAACATGGTAAACTTCATCGAGGCACGTGGGGCCGCAGCCGAGGAAGGGGGTCCAATATAAAGTGGACAGAAAGTTGCACAGCCACTGCGCAGGCCGCAAACAGCGGAGGCCAGATGACGGAATGACAGCTGTAAAACCAAAGGATGAAAGAAGAAAATTGGTGCCAACATGGTGGCACAATCTGTAATCCGAGTCTAGGAGGCTGAGACAGGAGGAGCGCAGCTTGGAGAGACCTTATTTCAAAATAAAGAATTAAAAAAACAAAAAGGCCTGGGGTGGAGCTCAGCGGTAGAATATACCTGGGTTCAATCCCCAGTACAGCAAAAACAAAACAAAACAAAAAAACTCACTGTGTTCCCTGTGGTACCTAAAATGCTAAAATTCCTCAGGCTCAAGCAAAATGATACCAGGCCTCCTTCAAGAAGAAATGACAAAGCCAGGTATGGTGGCGCACGCTTGTAATCCCAGCTTTCAGGAGGCTGAGACTGGATGATCACAGTTCACGGACAGCCTCAGCTACTTAGTGAGGCCCTTTGGAACTCAGTGAGACCCTGTTTCAAAATAAAGAATAAAAAATAGGGCAGGGGATGTAGCTCGGAGGTCAAATGCCCCTGGGTTCCATCCCCAGAACCGCAAAAGAAAAAAAAAAAAAGAAGAAATGACAAGTATCAGAAATAGTAGAAGCAGGGCGTGGTGGCGCACGCCTGCAATCCCAGCATTTGGGAGGCTGAGACTGGAGAATCACAGTTCGTGGACAGCCTCAGCTACTTAGTGAGGCCCTCCGCAACTCAGTGAGTCCCTGTTTCAAAATAAAGAATAAAAAATAGGGCGGGGGTGTAGCTTGGAGATCGAATGCCCCTGGGTTCCACACACACACACACACACACACACACACACACACACACACACACAATGATAGATATGCAGATAATTTGTGTGTGTGTGGTACTGGAGATGCAACCCAGGGGTTTTCTACCTCTGGGCTACACTCCCAGACCTATTTTATATTTTATTTGGAAACAGGGTCTCACTAAGTTGCTGAGAGCCTCACTAAGTAGCTGAGGCTGGCTTCAAACCTGTGCGATCCTCCTGTCTCAGCCTCCCAAGTGCTGGGATTACAAGCATGTGCCACCACGCCCAGTTTTTATTCTTTATTCTGAAACAGGCTTTCACTGAGTTGCAGAGGGTCTAAAAAGCTGAGGCTGTCCGCGAACCACGTTCCTCCTGTCTCAGCCTCCCAAATGCTAGGATTACAAGCATGTACCACTATGCCCAGTTTCACAGATAATTTTTTTTTTTTTTTTTTTTTTTTTTTGCAGGTCTGGGGATGGAACCCAGGGGTATTCGACCTCTGAGCTACACCACCCTGCCCTATTTTTTTTATTCTTTATTTTGAAACCTGGTCTCACTGAGTTGCAAAGAGCCTCACTAAGTAGCTGAGGCTGTTCGCGAACTGTGATCCTCTGATCTCAGCCTCCCAAATGCTGGGATTACAAGTGTGCGCCACCACGCCCAGCTTCACAGATAAATATTAAAATACAGTTTTCCTTTTTATTTATTTATTTTTCGTACTGGGGATGGAACCTAGGGGCATTCTACCTCCAAGCTACACCCCCAGCTTTATTTTGAAACAGGGTCTCACTGAGTTATAGAGAGCCTAAGTAGCTGAGGCTTTTCTTATTATTTAATTTGGGCATGGTGGCGCACACTTGTAATCCCAGTACTTGAAAGGCTAAGACAGGAAGATCACAAGTTCAAGAATATTCTCAACATCTTAGCAAGGCAGCAACTTAGAAAGATCCTGTTTTAAATAAAAAATATTTGGGCTGGAAGTAGAGCTCAGAGATAGAATGCTCCTGGATTCAATCCCCAGAACCACTTCAAAAGGACAAATAAGATGCAATTCTAATAATTAGCTAATCCAAACAGGAGAACAGTAAAACATTAGACCTAAATCTGTATTAATAATTATATCTAATATTAATTAAAAACTAAAAGGTAGAGACAGAACAGATTAAAAAACGTAAAACCTGCTGGGTATGGTGGAGCACACCTGTAATTCCAGTATTTGGAGAGGCTGAGACAGGAGGATTGCAGGTTCAAAGCCAGCCTCAGCAACTTAGCAAATAAAAGATAAAACAAACAAGGCTGGGGGTGTAACCGAAGTAGAATGCCCCTGGGTTCAATTTCCAGCACCACACATATATACACACACAAATATAAGACTCAAGAATATGCTGTAAGAAAATCTTTTTTTTTTTTTTTTTTGGTACTGGGAGGTCTTGCTAAATTGCTGAGGCTGGCCTCAACTTCTAATCCTCTTGTCTTAGCCTCCCAAGTACTAGGATTATAGTGGCTCAGAAAACCACTTTAAGTAGAAAAACGTAGGAAATAAGTGAACAGAAAATGTAGACTGTGTAAACACTAAGTATAAGAAGGTTGGAATGGCTATGTTCATATCAGATAAAGTGGACTTTGAACCAAATGTATCATCACAGATAGAAAAATGTTATAATGCCAAATGTTCAGCCAGGCGTGGTGGTGACCGCTTGTAATCCCAGTACTTTGGAGGCTGAGACAGAACGATCGATCGCAGGTTCACAGCCAGTCTCAGCAACTTAGTGAGACCTTTTTTTTTTTTTTTGCGGGTCTGGGATGGAACTCAGAGACATTCAACCTCCAAGCTATACCCCCTGCCCTATTTTTTCTTTTTCTTTTTAGTGGTATTGGGGTTCCTGGTAACCCTTCTATCTCCAGGCTACACTCCCAGACCTATTTTATATTTGTATTTGGAAACAGGGTCTCTTAAGCCAGCATGGCTGACTTTGAACCTGCACAATCCTCCTGTCTCCGCCTCCCAAGTGTGCCACCACTCCTGGCTTATTCCTTATTTTTGAAACAGAGTCTCACTAAGTTGCAAAGGGCCTAAGTAGGTGAGGCTGTCCTTGAATTGAGATCCTCCAGTCTCAGCCTCTAGAATGCTGGGATTATAAGCGTGTGCCACCATGCCTGGCAGTGAGATCATTTCAAAATAAAAATTGGGCTAGGGGTGTAGCTTAGAGATAGAATGCCCCTGAGTCAATCTCTGGTACCACAAAAAAGAAAAATATCTTCAACACAGAGTTTGGGGGGTATAACTCAGGGATATTTGATCCCAGTATTTGATATATATGTAAAAAACCTAATAGAAATAAAAAACAGACCATTCTGTAATCATAATTGAAGAGTATGACAATCTTCATGATTGAAGATTTTAATATCCTCAGTACATTAATCAGCAAAGACACAGAAGGTCCAAACAAGTCTATCAACCACCTGATAGAGCTGACGTCACCGCACACACCCCCAATTCAGAATACTTCACCAGGACATACCAAATACTGAGTTATTAAATAAGTCTTGATAAAACCAAAAGGATTGAAATCATAAAGAGGATATTTTCTGAACTCAATGAAATTAAAGTAGAAATCTGTAACAAGACTTAGGGGAAAAGAGACATTTGCAAATTAGACAACATACTTATAATTCATGGATTAGCTTGGGGTTACTTTGTTCTTCAAAGACAATTCACAGAGGAATTAATTTTTTTTTGGGGGGGTGGAATTGGAGATTGAACCTAGGGGTATTCTACCTCCAAGTTACACCCTCATCCCTATTTTTAATTTTTACTTTGAAAACAGGGTCTCACTAAGTTGTGGAAGGCCTCACTAAGTAGCTTAATGAGGCTGTCCTAGAACCTGTGATCCTCCTGTCTCAGCCTCCCAAGTACTGGGATTACAAGCATGTGCCACCACATCCAGCTAATAAAAAATTCTTGAAATGAATGATAATGAAAATATTAAGTTGGGAGTGGTGGTGCACACCTGTAATCCCAATACTTGGGAGGCTGAGATAGGAGGATCACTGGTTCCAAGACAGGCTCAGAAATTTAGTGAGGCTCTCTTTAACTTAGAGAGACTTGTTTTCCAAATAAAAAAATAAAATATGGCTGGGGGTGTAGCCCAGAAGTAGCCCCAGGGTTCCATCCCCAGTACCAACACATACACACACACACATACATATATACGTATATATATAAAAGAAAATATATTAAAACGGTTAAGATGCAACTAAGTATTTAAAGAAAAATGTAGTTTTCAATACATTAGCCAGGCATGGTGGTGTATATCTATAATCTCAATACTTAAAATGCTGAAAAAGGAGGACTGAAGCTTTAAGGTTAGCCTGGGCAACTTAGCAAGACCCTGTTTCAAAATAAAAAATAAAGCCAGGTGTGGTGGTGCACGCTTGTAATCCCAGCATTTGGGAGGCTGAGACAGGAGAATCACAGTTTGTGGACAGCCTCAGCTACTTAGTGAAACCCTCTGCAACTCAGTGAGACCCTGTTTCAAAATAAAGAATAAAAAATAGGGCTTAGGACATAGCTCAGAATAGAATGCTGATGGGTTCCATCCTCAGTACCACAAAAAACAAAAAACAAAACAAGACAAAAAAATAAAATAGGGGTATAGTGTAGCTCTATACCAGGTGTAGAACATCACTGGGTTCAATTCCCAGTACTTCCACACACAATTGTATTAAAAGTCTAAAAACCAATGACCTAAGACTTAAGAAAAAACAGGAGCCAGGCATGGTGATGCATGCTTGTAATTCCAGTACTTGGGAGGCTGAGACAGGAGGATTGCAAGTTCGCAGACAGCCCCAACTACTTAGTGAGGCTCTCTGCAACTTAGTGAGACTATTTCAAAATAAAGAATAAAAACTAGGCTGGGAGCCGGGCGTGGCAGCACATGCTTGTAATCTCAGTACTTGGGAGGCTGAGACAAAAGGATTGCAGGTTTGTAGACAGCCTCAGCTACTTAGTGAGGCTCTCAACTTAGTGAGACCTTGTTTCAAAATAAAGAATAAAAAGTAGGGCTAGGGGCTGTAACCCAGAGGTAGAATACCCCTGAGTTCCATCTCCAGTGTTGCAAAAGATAAATAAATAAAAATGACCAGTATCAGAACAAAAGTTATCACCACAGTTTCCACATATATTAAAAAGAAATAAAAACTGAATATGAATAACATTATGTCTGCAAATCTGAAAACCTGGGCCACATAAATATATTCTTTGTGGAATATGACTTGCTTAAATGATACAGAATGGAAAGTTAGGCACCGTGGCACATGCTAGCAGTCGCAGGACAGGAGGATCGCAGGTCCACTGCCAGCCTCTGCAATTTGTGAGGCCCTGTTTCAAAATAAAGAATAAAATTAGGGCTGTGGATGTAGTTCAGAGGTAGAATGCCTCTGGGTTCAATCCCCAGTACCTCAAAAAAATAAAAAATAAAAAAAATAAATGATACAAGATGGAGACAAAAATCTGAATAGCCCTATATTTAAGAAATCATTATTTTTTTAAAAAACTTTCCTATAGAAACTATAGCTGAGCAAATAAGGTGACCTGAGGGGAACGGAAGGGATGAAGAGGGAAATTCCCTGATGCACATGATGTACATTCACACATATCAAAGTCAATCACTAAGCTAACCTGAGGAGGGAGGGGAGGGAGTGGGTGGGACCTGGGGAAGGCTGAGTGCTGCGCGCATGTGCGCCTCTACCATCTTGTGCTCTATTAAGATGTATGACTACAGTGCACCAAGAAAGATTTTTAAAAACACACTTTCCTACAAAGATATTCAGACCCAGATCCCTTCATCCATTAATTCTATTAGTGTAATAAAAAATGGAGCAGTTAGAATTGGGTTGTTAAAAAATTAGCTTTTAATAACAGTGGGCGTCCAGCGGCAGGTTATAAGGTAGCCCACACACGGGGAATCGTGCTGATGCTTCATTTCTTTCATTTCTTCTTTCCTTTCAAAGGCTTGGCAAATAAGGCCGGGTCGATCTGCTCCTTTGCCAGCCCCCTGACGGAGAAGAGCCGGGCTGCCCGCTCCTGGAGTGTGCCCCCACACTTGAGCCCGAGGGCCCTCAGCTCACTCTTGAGCTTCTCCAAACCCAGCAGCTCCAGTTCTGTCGCAGAGCTGAACGCCAACAAATCCACAGCCTCCCGACCGAGACCCTGAGGACAAGAAAGACAACATTTAGAACAGGCTCTTTCCTCTAACCTAAACATTCCTGCAATTGTCAACATTTTTTAGTACTAGGGATGGAACCCAGGGCATTCTACCTCCAAGCTACACCTTCAGCCCTATTTTTTTATTCTTTAATTTAAAACAGGGTCTCGCCAGGCGTGGTGGCCCCGTGCTTGGGAGGCGGAGACAGGAGGATCGCGCAGGTTCGAAGCCAGCCGTGCTGGCTTAAGAGACCCTGTTTCCAAATTTTAAAAAAAGTATACAAAATAGGTCTGGGAGTGTAGCCCAGAGGTAGAAGAGCTTCCAGGAACCCCAGTACCACCAACAAACAAACAAACAAACAAACAAACAAACAAACAAACAAACAAAACAGGGTCTCACTGAGTTGCAAAGAGCTTTGCTAACTAGATGAGGCTGTCCATGAACCATGATTCTCCAGTCTCTGCCTCCCAAATGCTGGGATTACAAGCGTGCGCCACAGCAACCGGCTTGCTTTTTATTCTTCATTTTGAAACAGGGTCTCAATGAGTTGCAAAAGGCCACACTAAGTAGCTAAGGCTGCCAGTTTCATTTTATTTTTGGCACATGCCTGTAATCCCAGTACTTGGGAGGCTAAAACAAGAGGACTGTCAGGTATAGGCCAGCCTCAGCAACTTAGTGAGACTGTTTCAAAATATAAAATATAAAAATATAAAATATAAAAATAAATATAAAAATATAAATAAATATAAAAAATAAATATATAATATAAATATATAAAACATAATATATAATATATGATAATATATAAATATATATAATAAATATAAATATAAATATAAAATAATATATAAATATATAAATATATAATATAAAAAATAAAAAAATAAAAAAATAAATATAAAATAAAATTATATAAAATATAATATCTACTGGGGGTATACTGGGTTTAATACTTAGTATCATAAAAAGAGAGGGAGGGAGGGAGGGAGGGGGATGCACAAAGAAAATGACTTATTTATTTATTTGCAGTACTGGGGATTGAACCTAGGGGCATTCTACCTCCAAGCTACACCCCTGGCCCAATTTTATTTTAGTGACATTCTACCTCCAAGTTACACCCCAGCCCAATTTTATTTTTATTCTTTATTTTGAAACAAGGTCTCACTAAATTTCGGAGGGCCTCACTAAGTAGCTGAGGCTGCAGAGAGAACATGTGATCCTCCTGTCTCAGCCTCCCAAGTACTGGGATTACAAGTGTGTGCCACCACACCCGACTCGAAAACGACTTTCTTAAAAAGGCTGAATGTAGCCGGGCGTGGTGGCGCTCACTTGTAATCCCTGAGCTTGGGAGGCGGAAACAGGAGGATCCTGCTAGTTCAAAGCCAGCCTCACTGGCTTAAGAAACCCTGTTTCCAAATAAAAATATAAAAAAAAAATAGGTCTGGGAGTGTAGCCCAGAGGTAGAAGGGTTTCCAGGAACCTCATTACCACAAAAAAAAAAAAAAAAAAAGAATGTAGGACTTAAAAAAGATTTCATAATAAATTAAAAAGAAATGGCCAGGCATGGTGGCGCGTGCTTGTAACTTGTAATCAAAATAAAGAATAAAAAATAGGGCAGGGGGTGTAGCTCCGAGGTCAAATGCCCCTGGGTTCCATCCCTAGACCCACACACAAAAAAAAAAGTCAGCTAGGCACAGCAATGAGGTCGAGACAGGAGAATTGTAGGTTTGTGGCCAGCCTCAGCAACCTTGTGAGGCCCTCTGCAACATAGTGAGATCCTGTTTCAAAATAAAAAGTAAGCCGGGCATTTGGGAGACTGAGACAGGAGGATCGCAGTTACCCTCAACTACTACTTAGTAAGGCCCTTGGCAACTTAGTGAGACTGGGGGTGTAGCTCAGAGGTAGAATGCCCCTGGGTTCCATCCTTAGTACCAGAGATAGATAAATAGATAAAAGCAGGGTTGAAGTGTAGTTTGGAGGTGGTATGCCCCCTTAGTTCAATCCTCAGTACCACCACCAAAAAAAAAAAAAAAAAAAAAAAAAAAAAGAAAAAGAAAAAGAAAAAAGGGCTGGAGATGAGGTAGAAGTCTCTGGGTTCAATCCCCAGTACCATGGGGGGAGGGGCGGGAAGAGCTGTTCTCATCTACAGAAAAGATCTTCACATCAATTAACCATTATTATTCCTACATTCTGATGAGAAAGAAAAAACCCAGTGCCATCTATCATAATGTACTTAGTATCACATGTATTAAGAAAAAATAAAGAGTACCAATTAAGCCATAATGTGATATACTTCTATATATCTGATTTCAGACGAGATCAGGCACCTTCAGGGTGGTATGGCCATAGACTACACATCTGATTTCAGAGATGTAAAATGTGAACAATTCATCTCAGAACTAATGAAATATGGCACCAAGGACACCACCTAGTGACAAAATAGTGTAAATTCAAGACCTAAAAGGAAAACCTCTTTGGGCAGAGGCTTCTCCATCATCTGCACCTCCTCTTAGTATTATGAAATTCACCTTCCATAAGCAGCAGATGGGGGAAAAATTTTTGTGTGTGTGTGGTACTGGGGATTGAATTCAGTTATTCTACCTTTGAGTTAATCCCCAGCCCCTGCCCCCCCCCCAACACACAAACTTACACACTTTTTTTGGGTACTGAACCTAGAAGCATTTTACCTCCATGAGATACTCTTAGACCAATTTGAACCTGATCCTGACTCAGCCTCCCAAGTACTGGGATTACAAGTGTGCATCACCATGCCCAGCTCCGTATTTTATTTTTTATTTGTAAACAGGGTCTTGCTAAGAGCCTTAATAATTTGCTGAGGCTGGTCTTGAACCTGCTATCCACCCATTTCAACCTCCCAAATACTGGGTTTATGGGTGTGTGATACCATGCCCTGCTAAGCATTTTCACTTAATAACTTACAGTGGAGATTAAATGGATTTGGCTTTACACATGAACCCCAAATAAAGCAAGCACTCACGGTGTTTCCGGGCGGGCTGTCCTCTGGCACAGTGTTGGGGACACTCTCCCCATCCTCTCCGGGAGCTACCTTGGCAGTTTCCCCACCAGTCATTTCTTTTGTCTCTTTTTCCTGATTCAGTCCAGCACCAGCTGCTTCCTTTTTTACAAGTTCTTGACTGTCTGTCTCCTCTCCCTCCCGGGTCTCCTCTGTCTCTCTCCCCATCTTCCTCTCACTGTGTTCCTTGGTAGAGGTCTGTTCCAGCTCTTCACACAAGTCCTCTGAAATACACTTCCCAGGGAGGCCAGCCATTGGGCCCTGGGGTTCCGATAAGCCCGGCTCTGGAAGCGATTCTTTGCCCCCCTGGGAAGTACTGGGAAATCCAGCAGCCAGCTGAGTGCCACCACTGCCATTCTCTGGGGTGGAGAAGGAGGTTCCTGAAGTACCGGGTGCTTCTTCACTGTCATCATCCGAACTCTCAGAGCTGGAGCTGGACCCCTGCGCGGCCTCCAGTCCTTCCACACCCAGCCTGTCAGAAGGAAGCAACAGAGGTTCCACATGGTTTAGTGTTCCTACTTAGTGTGGTAGGGGTTGTCCAGGAAATAAGAGTCTGTCTAAACACAAAAATATGCTAGCTTCAGATGCAGAGGTGAATATCAGAAAGACATTTCAGAGGCAAAAATAGAAGGGGAAAAAAAACTGAATGGGACGGGAACTGTGACTCCAAAGGACGTAGAATGGCCCTGGGTCTTTCTCCCCTTTTATTCATTTTTGGCTAGATCTTGGTGTTTTGTTGTGAACCCAGGTGCCCTACTATGCCTTGAGCCCTTAAGATCTTTATTTTATGTGTGTGGTACTGGGGGCCCAGGCTATGGCCCCAGCCCTTTTAAAAATGTTTAGTGTTTGGTTTTTTTTTGGTGTGTGTGTGGATCTGGGGATGGAACCCAGGGGCATTCGACCTCCGAGCTACAACCCCTGCCCTATTTTTTATTCTTTATTTGGAAACCGGGTCTCACTGAGTTGCAAAGGGCCCCACTAAGTAGCTGAGGCTGTCTATGAACTGCGATCCTCCAGTCTCAGCCTCCCGAATGCTGGGATTACAAGCGTGCACCACCATACCCGGCTTAAAATTTTTAGTGTTCTGAAACAGGGTCTTACAAGGTTGCTGAAGAGTCTTACTACATTATTGAGGCTGTCCTTGAACCTACAAACGTCCTGTCTCAGCTTAAGAACTGAGATAGATCAGCTGGGTACAGCGTATAGTCATGTGTCACCATACCCAGCTAGGATCTTTTTCGTGTGTGTGTGTGTGTGTGTGTGTGTGTGTGTGTGAGAGAGAGAGAGAGAGAGAGAGAGAGAGAGAGAGAGAGACAGACAGACAGACAGACAGACAGACAGACAGACACTCACTGACTGGGGGTGGAACCCAGGGGCATTCTACCTACCTCTGAGCTACACTCCCAGCCCTATTTTATTCTTTATTTTCAAACAAAATCTCACTAAGTTCCTGAGAGCAGCCATGAACCTGTGATCCTCCTGTCTCAGTCTTCCAAGTACTGGGATTACAAGCGTGTGCCACCATGCCCAGCTTTTTAAAATATTTAACTTACATTTTTTGTGGTGTTGAGAATTGAACCAAGGGGCATTCTACCTCCAAACGATACCACTAACCCCACTTTGTTTACAAACAGGCCTAAGTTGCTTAGGTTGTTCTTGAACCTGTGATCCTCCTTTCTCAGACCCCAAGTACATGCCCAGCTAGGTCTTTTCTTGTGTGTGGTGCTAGGGATTGAATCCAGAGGCCCTCTACTTCTGAGTTTCACCCCCAGACCTAATTATTTTTTATTTGGAAACAGTATCCAAAATAAAGAATCAAAAATAGGACTGAGGGTGTAACTCAGAGGTAGAATGTCCCTGGGTTCCATCCCCAGTACCACACACACACACACACACACACACACACAAGAAGCCTCTGTTAAGCAAAAGAAGCCAGACACCAAAAGGCTATGACATTCTGAAAAAGCCTTAATCACAGGAATAAGCATCACATTGGTGGTAAACGGTTATCAGGATTTGGGGGGGGGGGTGAGAACTACAAAGGGACCCATGGGAACTGTAATGGGTGATGAAAATAGTTTATCTTCATTATGGTGGTGGTTACATGGCTATATATTATATATTTTCAAAACTCACAGAACTGACCAACAAAAACGGGTGAGTTTTGCTGTATATAAATGACACCTCAGCTGGACATGGTGGTGCATGTCTGCAATCCCAGTACTTGGGAGGATGAGACAGAAGACTCAGATTCAAGGACAGCCTCAGCTACTTAGTGAGGGCCTTCACAATTTGGTGACACCCTGTTCTAAAATAAAGAATAAAAAAAATAGGGCTGGGGGGGGGTAGCACAGAGATAGAATGCCCCTGGGTTTAATCCCCAGCAGCCCCCAACACAAAGTAAATAAGTAATAAAAAAATTATACCCCAGCTGGGTATGGTGGTACACACCTGTAATCCCAGTACTTGGAAAGCAGAGAAAGGAGAATCATAGGTCCGAGACCAGGCACAGCAAATTAGTGAGACCCTGTGTGAGAATAAAAAAATAAGCCGGGCGTGGTGGCGCATGCTTGTAATCCCAGCATTTGGGAGGCTGAGACCGGAGGATCACGGTTCGCGGACAGCCTCAGCTACTTAGTGAGGCCCTCTGCAACTCAGTGAGACCTGGTTTCAAAATAAAGAATAAAAAATAGGGCAGGGGGTGTAGCTTGGAGGTTGAATGCCCCTGGGTTCCATCCCCAAACCCGCAAAAAAAAAAAAAAATAAAATAAAATAAAAGGACCGGGGTATAGCTTGGATATAGAATGCCCTTGGATCCAATCCCCAGTATCAAAAAATAAAATAAAGACGAATATTCCTCTATAAATCTGATTTACAAGAAAATATAGGTAATGCCACTACTTTTTCTCTTAGGAACATTTAGCTCCCATTTCAGAAAGAAAACACAGAATTCCCTGCTGAACTCAAGAGTTACATGACTCAGGTTAATAATTATCTTTCTATATCCCCAGAGGGGAGGCCAAGCAGGAAGGAAGACTCAAACGCACATACCATTTTCTAGAACTTGGCCCAAGGGAACTGAGCTGGTGACCAGAGGACCAAGGGAACCATCAGGAGGAAGAGTAAGAAATGGTAAGCGGCTTCTGTAGCCCTCATCCACGTGGGACACGAAGACCTCAGCAGAGGCCAGGCAAACAGAACCCAGAGAGAACAAGCAGAGCTCCACGAAAGCTGGGTTTGTTGTTTGCGGTACTGGCGATGGAACCCAGGGGGGCATTCTACCCCGAGCTACACCCCCAGCCCTATTTTTTATTCTTTATTTTGAAACAGGGTCTCCCTGAGTTGTAAAGGGCCTCACTAAGTAGCTGAGGCTGGCCGGGCCACGATACTATCTCAGCCTCCCAAATGCTGGGATTACAAGCGTGCGCCACGCCTGGCTCTAAAGCTGGATTTTTAAAAGTTAACACAAGTGCTGGGCGTGGTGCACGCTGGTAATCCCTGCTCTTGGGAGGCAGAAACTGGAGGATTACGCAGGTTTGAAGCCAGCCTTGCTGGCTTAAGAGACTCTGTTTCCAAATTTTAAAAAATATATAAAATGTAGGTGTCTGGGAGTATATCCCAGAGGTAGAAGGGTTTCCAGGAATCCCAGTACCATAAATAAATAATAAATAAATAAATAAATGTTAACACAAAAAGTAATTTAAACAGAAAGCTATCTTTATGTGATGCTTCACTACAAGGAAAAAATTATCCTTTATTATATTTTTTGTAGTACTGGGGATTGGATCCAGGGGCATTCTACATCCTAGCTACACTCTCAGCCCTATTTTTTATTTTGAAACAGGGTGTCACTGAGTTGCAAAGGGCCTTACTAAATAGTAGCTGAGGCTGTCCACGAACCTAGATCCTCCTGTCTCAGCCTCCCAAATGCTGGGATTACCAGTGTGTGCCACCACGCACAGCCTTTATTCTTTATTTAGAAAGAGAGTCTCACCAAGTTGCAGAGGGCCTAAGTAGCTGAGGCTGGCCTTGAATCTGCGATCCTCTAGTCTCAGCCTCCCAAGTACTGGGATTACAAACATACACCACCAAGCCCACTTATTCTTTATTTTTTTGAAATAGAGTCTCACTAAGTGGTGAAGAGCCTAAGTAGCTGAGGCTGGCTACAAATCTGCAATCCTCCTGTCTCAGCCTCCAAAATTACTGGGATTACAAGTGTATACCACCACTCCTGGCTTTTTTTTAATGTGTTTGTGGTGCTGGCAATTAAAATTATCCTTTAAGCCAGGAATAGCGGCATATGCTTGAAATCCCAGTAACTTGGGAAGTTGAGACAGGAGGATCACGGCGTCAAAGCCAGCCTCAGTAAGTTAAGGAGGCTCTCATTAATCAAATGAGACCCTGATTCTAAATAAGAAGTAAAATTGGGCTGGGAGTATAGACTGGAGGCAATATGGGTTCAATCCCCAGTATCCTCCCTTAAAAAAAAAAATCCTTTAAATTTTTCTTTCTTTTTTTTTTTTTGGTGGTACTGAGGGGCTTTCTACCTCCAGGCTTTTTTTTTTTTTTTTTTTTTTAAAACAACCCCAGCTCTATTTTTTATAATTTATTTGGAAACAGGGTCTCACTGAGTTGCTGAGAGCCACACTAAGTAGCTAAGGCTGCCTTTGAACCTGTGCCATCCTCCTGTCTCAGCCTCCCAAGCACTGGGATGCCACCGTGCCCAGCTAAAATTTTTTTTTTTTTTGGTAGTGGTGGTAGTGTACTAGGTATTGAACCCAGAGGCATTCTACTCTGAGCTACAACCCTAGCCCAATTTTATTTTCTATTTTGAAATAGTCTTGCTAAGTTGCTAAGGCTGGCTTTGAACTTGTGATCCTCCCATCTCAGCCTCCCAAGAACTGGGATTATTTAAGGCCACCACGCCGGGCTCAAATTCTGTTATTAAGGCACAAAGCCTTACCAGTGGGAACAATGTGGGCCTGAGGACTACAGGAGCAGGAAACTTTCCCAGCTCCTGTCAAACATTACTTAAAAGTATGTCAGTCCTCAAAGACCAACTAGAAATGAGAACAAAAGATTCTTACCAAAAGCATTTCCTCTTCTTTGCACTGGCTCCTTGGTCTGCTTTTGATTCGTCAGGCCGTTTCCGACTCTCACTGACTGCTGACACCATCTTGCTGGAGGCAGCTTGCATCCCTAGCCAGGCATTTCAACAAGAGTTTCTATTAATCAGGGCTGTCTTTAAAAATTATATAATCTAGCTGGGCGTGGTGGTGCAGGCCTGTAATCCCAGTATTTAGGAGGCTTAGACAGGAGGATCACAGGTTCAAGGACAGCCTAAGCAGGTAGTGAGGCTCTCCTCAACTTAGCGAGACCCTGTTTCCAAATAAATAAAATCAGGCTAGGGGATGTAGCTTGAAGTTAGAATCCTCTGGGTTCAAACCCCAGTACCACAAAATACATGTATATATACACATATATGTAATCTATAGTGCAAAAATATCTGCAATCTAAAGTTCTAGACTTAAAATTCTTAATATGCCAGTTTTATATGGTTAAAATTAATCTCAAATTCACAAAGATTTCAAATAAGCCTTCTGGTTCTGGAACCAGGTATATTTATTTTATTGGTGGTACTGGAGATGAAACCCAGGCGCATTCTACACTCCCAGCTCTATTTTACTCTTTTTATTTTAAAACAGGGTCTCACGCCGGGCGTGGTGGCACACGCTTGTAATCCCCGCGCTTGGGAGGCTGAGACAGGAGGACCACACAGGTTCGAAGCCAGCCTCAGCTACTTAGTGAGGCTTTCAGCAACTTAGTGAGACACTGTTTCCAAATAAAATATAAAAAGAAAAGGTCTGGGAGTATAGCCCGGAGGTAGAAAGCCTTTGGGTTCTACCCTCAGTACCACCAAACAAACAAACAAACAAACAAACAAACAAACATAACATAAAACAGGGTCTAAGTTGCAGATGACCTAAGTTGCTGAGGCTGGCAGGGACCCTGCAATCCTCTTTTCTCAGCCTCTCAAGTACTGGGATTATAGGTGTGTGCCACCGCAACTGGCTCTGGAACCAGGTTCTAAAAACACCCATCTGTATTCCTGAGGCTGACAGTTTTTTGTCCACCCGCCCCCACACACACCTACTGGTTACTAGTTTTCTGTATGTACTGTGTTTCTCCTATTATTTATTTAATAAAAATTTTTTTGTGGTACTGGGGATGGAACCCAGGTGCATTGTACCTCTGAGCCAAACACCCAGCCCTTATTTTTGTTTTGTTTTCGAAGTACTTTTTTTTTTTTGGTGGTACAATGGTACTGGGGGTGAAACCCAGAGGCTTTCTACCTCCGGGCTATACTCCCAGACCTATTTTATATTTTATTTGGAAACAGGGTCTCACTAAGTTGCTGAGAACCTCACTAAGTAGCTGAGGCTGGCTTCGAACCTGTGCAGTCCTCCTGTCTCAGCCTCCCAAGCGCGGGGATTACAAGTGTGCGCCACCACGCCCAGCTTAGTCCTTTCTATTTTTGAAACAGGGTCTCACTGAGTTGCAAAGGGCCTCACGAAGTAGCTAAGTCTGGCCATGAACCGCAATCCTCCTGTCTCAGCCTCCCAAGTGCTGGGATTGTAAGCGTGCGCCACCACGCCCTATATATATAGGACTGGAGCCGGTTTTACATATATATATATAAGACTGCTGGCATCCCTACTCACCTTTGAGCACAGAATCCTCCAGGCGCTCGGCCATCTCGTGGCACTGCTGCTGGTACTCGGGGCTGGTGAAGCAGCGCTTGGGCTCCGCCAGCTTCCGCTGCAGCCGCTCCAGGCGCTTCTGCTCCTTCTCAGCCTCCCGCTCGGCTTGTTGTCTCACCCATTCAGCCATTCTGGGCAGGGCAGGTTTAACAGAACGACACTTCACATGTGCTCAGACAGCCGTGCTTCAATCAACAGGCCTATTCCAGAAGATTATAACGGACCTGAAAACCCCTACTGCCTAGTGACACTGCAGGACAAAGCATTACTCACCCTTTTGTGGGGATGCTGGTGTAAACAAACCTACTGTACTACCAGCACATAGTAATGTATAGTATGTAATACCTGATAATGAAAATAAATCGCTATGTTACTGTATTGTACTGTTTGTTATTTTATTTTGCGTGCTGGGGATCGAACCCAGGGTATTGTATACAGTAGGCAAGCACTTTTATCACTGAGCTTTACCCCCAATTCCTATACTTTAGAGTGTACTTTTAAAGATTGAACCCATGGACATTCTACCTCAAATCTATACCTCTAGCCCTATTGTTTTTTGTGTGAATAGCCCTGGGGATTGAACCCAGGGGCATTCGACTTCTGAGCTATCGTGTGTGTGTGTGTGTGTGTGTGTGTGTGTGTGTGTGTGTGTGTGTGTGTTACTGGGGATAGAACCCAGGGGCATTCTGCCAAGTTACACTCCCAGACCTATTTTATTCCTTTATTTTATTTTTTGGTAGTACTGGGGGTGGAACCCAAGGGCTATTCTACCTCTAGATTACATTCCCAGATCGATTTATTTTATATTTTATTTGGAAACAGGGATTACAGGCGTGTGCCACCACGCCCACTTTATTCTTTTATTTTAAAAGTCTACGTTGTAGAGGGCCTCACTACATCTCTAAGGCTGGCCGTAAACCTGTGACCCTCCTGTCTTAGCCTCCCAAGTACTGGGATTACAAACATGTGCCACTAAACATAGCTTTATTTTTAAAAGCAGGTTTTTAAGCCAGGTGTGGTGGCTCACACATGTAATCCCAGTACTTGAGAGGCTGAGACAGGAGGAATCCAGGTTCATGGTCAGCCTCAGCTACTTAGTGAGGCCATCTGTAACTTAGTGAGACCCCATTTCAAAATAAAGAATAAAGCTGGGCATAGTGGTGCATGCTTGTAATCTCTGTACTTGAGAGGCCTTAGACAGAAGGATTGCACAGGTTTGAAACCAGCCTCAGCTACTTAGTGAGACCCTGTCTGAAAGTATATCCCGGAGGTAGAAAACCCCTTGATTCCATCCCCAGTACCACAAAAAAATAAATAAATAAAAATAAAAATGAATAAAAAGTAGGGCTGGGGTATAGCTTGGAGGTAGAACATCCTTGGGTTCAATCCCCAGCACCCCCCCACACAATAAAAAGCCGGGGTGTGGTGGCATATGCTTATAATCCCAGCATTTAGGAGGCTGAGACAGGAGAATCCCGGTTCATAGAAAGCCTCAGCCATTTAGTGAGGCCTGCAATTTGGTGAGACCTTCTTTCAAAATAAAAAATAAAAAAATAGGGCTGGGGGTGTAGTTCAGAAGTAGAATGCCCCAGCTGGATGTGGTGGCGCATGCTTGTAATCCCCGCACTTGGGAGGCGGAGACAGGAGGATCGCGCAGGTTCAAAGCCAGCTGCGCTGGCTTAAGAGACCCTGTTTCCGAATTTAAATAGGTCTGGGAGTGTAGCCCAGAGGTAGAAGGGCTTCCAGGAACCCCAGTACCACCAAAAAAATAAATAAATAATTTTTTTTTTTAAAGTAGAATGCCCCTGAGTTCCATCCCCAGTACTGGGGGGGGTGGGGGGGGAACGACAGGTTCTTGCTAGGTTGATGAAAGTTTTGCTATGCTGCTGAGACTGGCCTCAAATCTACAATCCTCCTGTGCCAGCCTCCCAAGTACTGTGATCACAAGCATACACTACCTTGCCATGTTTGTTTTTTTATTTTGAAACAGAATCTAAGTTTGAGAGCCTAAGTTGCTGAGGCTGATCTGGAAACAACAATCCTTCTATTTTAGCCTCCCAAGCATTGGGATTACAGAGTGTGCCACCACACCTAAGTACTCTTATTTGTTAAAAAAAAAAAAAAACTTGCTGAAGCCAGCCATGGTGGTGCATACTTGTAATCCCAGCATTTGGCAGAGGCTGAGACAGACTGCGGTTCAAGGCCACCTCAGCTACTTAGTAAGGCCCTCTGAAATTAGTGAGACCCTGATTCAAAATAAAGAATAGAAAAATAGGGCTGGAGGTAGAATTGCCCCTGGGTTCCATCCCCAATAACACACACAAGAATAAAAAGTAAGTAAATAAATAAATAAAAGAATTTACTGAGCCAGGTGTGGAAGCACATACCTGTAATCCCAGTACTTGGGAGACTGAGACAAAAGTATCACAGGTTCAAAACCAGCCTCAGCAATTTAGCGAGGCTCTAGGCAAAATGGGTTAAAGTTGTAGCTCTGAGGTAGAATGCTCCTGGACTAATCCCCAATACCACAAAAAGAAAAAGTAAAAAGAATTTAATTTACTGTATAACAGTACGTCCTGTTCTACCAGCAGCAGCCCCATACATCTCCTGCTTCCCTGTTTTCTGATTGCATCCAGTCTCAACCTGTACCATCGAGGCTCCTGTAAGTACATTCTGCAATGCTCACAAAACTAACCTAACAAAGCACGTCTCAGAACACGGTCCCGCCGTTAAGCAATGCATACTGTATATATAAAGCGCCCCTAGACATGTTTTTGTGGGGAGGGTACATGGGATTGAAGCAAGAGGCATTCTACATTTGCGCTATACCTCCAGTGCAATTTTATTTTTTATTTGGAACTGGGGTCTCATTTGATTGGTGAAAATCTCACTACTTTCTAAGGCTGTCCTTGAACCTGTGATCCTCCTATCTCAGTCTCCCAGGAACTGGGATTACAGCGTGTGCCACAACGTTCAGTCCCTCTAGACATGTTAACGGACTGCACGTGTGTGTGTCTGTATGAGTGTGTATAGACACATACACATACATACATATATATGTACACACACACACTTTTATTTCTGTATTAGTTTTATGTCATAATATAGTTTATAGTAATAATGAACTCATATTGGTTTTTTTTTGGGGGGGGGGTGTTGGTGGTACTGGGGGTGGAACCCAGAGGCTTTCTACCTCTGGGCTATACTCCTAGACCTTTTTTATATTTTATTTGGAAACAGGGTCTCACTAAGTTGCTGAGAGCCTCACTAAGTAGCTGAGGCTGGCTTCGAACCTGTGTGATCCTCCTGTCTCAGCCTCCCAAGCACGGGGATTACAAGCATGAGCCACCACGCCCAGCCTAATGAACTCATATTGGGATATAGGTCCCCAGAAAGGTGCACTGTGCTTAATGCTAGCATGCTACAATGGACTTAACCCACCCCCCAAACAATTATTAAAGCATGGAAAGGATAAATCTGGTAACAGTGTCAGAGCATAAATAGTTTAAGCTTATATTTCTTGTATGTATGATGTGTATAACTCACTAGTGAGAGGAAAGGACACTGTTCTCAAAAAATTAAGAGTCAGGCCGGGCGTGGTGGCGCACGCTTGTAATCCCCGCTCGTGGGAGGCAGAGACAGGAGGATCGCGCAGGTTCGAAGCCAGCCACGTTGGCCGTAAGAGACCCTGTTTCAAAAATATAAAACAGGTCTGGGAGTGTAGCCCGGAGGTAGAAGGGCTTCCAGGAACCCCAGTACCACCAAAAAAAAAAAAAAAAAAATTAAGAGTCAGGCATGGTGGAGCATGCTCATGATCACAGTACTTAGGAGGCTGAGACAGGCGGATCATAGGTTCAAAGCCAGCCTTGGCAAATTAGCGAACCTTTCAGCAACCTAGTGAGACTCTTTTCCCAAATAAAAAATAAAATCAGAATAGGGGTGTAGCTTGGAGGTGGAATACCTCTGGATTTCATCTCCAGTGCAAAAAATAAAAAATAAAGAAACAAATAAATAAAACAAGTGTGTGTCTTACGCTTTTTCATGATTGACATCTCGTAGTCTCCTTCCACTGAGATCCCGGCAAGCTTCTCTATTGGTTGTCTTCTCAATCTGAGCACCAAGGGCTCGGAGCATAGATCCAAAACCTGAGCAAATGTATTTAAAGGAAGAGTGTTAAAATGGATTTAAGGAATCTTGGCGTGGTGACACAGCTTGTAATCCCAGTACTTAGGAGGCTAAGACAGACAGGAGGATCACAGGGACACAGCCAGCCTCAGCTACTTAGTGAGGCCCTCCTCAACTTAGTGAGACTGTTTCCAAATAAAGAATAAAAAATAGGGCTGGGGGTGTAGCTCAGAGGTAGAAAGCCCCTGGGTTCAATCCCCAGTGCCATACACACAAAAAAGTAGAAGGACTAGTACAAGTCAAATTTGAGAAAACAGTCTATAACACAAGATTGATTATTTATTTATTTATTTATTTATTTATTTATTTATTTATTTATTTATTTATTTATTTATTTTAGTGGTACTGGGGTTCCTGGAAGCCCTTCTACCTTCGGGCTACACTTCCAGACCTACTTTATATTTTTATTTAAAACAGGATCTCCTAAGCCAGCGCGCGTGGCTGGCTTCGAACCTGCGTGATCCTCCTGTCTCCCAAGCGTGGGGGTTACAAGCGTGCGCCACCACGCCCGGCTTTATAACACAAGATTTAAAAGTGACCTCTAGCCAGGTGTGGTAGTACATGCTTGTAATCCCAATACTTGGGAGGCTGAAACAGGAGGATTGCAGGTTCAAGGCCAGCCTTAGCTACTTAGTGAGGAGGCCTTCTGCAACTCAGACCCTCTTTCAAAATAAAGAATAAAGCCAGGCATGGTGGCACACGCTTGTAATCCCAGCATTTGGGAGGCCGAGACCAAAGGATCACGGTTCGCGGACAGCCTCAGCCACTTAGTGAGGCCCTCTGCAACTTAGTTAGACCCGGTTTCAAAATAAAGAATAAAAAATAAGGCAGGGGGTATAGCTCAGAGGTCAAATGCTCCTAGGTTCCATCCCCAAACCCACAACCCCCCCCCCCAAAAAAAAAAACCCAGATGTGGTGGTACATGCTTGTAATCCCAGTACTTGGGAGGCTGAAACAAAAGGATTGCAGGTTTGAAGCCAGTTTCAGCTACTTAGTGAGGCCCTCCACAACTTAGTGAGACCCTGTTTCAAAATAAAGAATAAAAAATAGGCTGGGGGTGTAGCTTGGAAGTCGAAAGCCCCTGGGTTCCATCCCCAGACGCACCAAAAAAAATTAAAAAAAGGCTAAAGTGGGCATAGTGGCATACTCCTGTAATCCCAGTACTTAGAAGGGTAAGACAGTATAGCAGGTTTGCAGCCAGCCTCAGCAACTTGTAAGGCCTTCCGCAACTTAGTGACACCATTTCAAAATAAAGAATAAAATAGGGGTTGGAGGTATAGCTGAGGTAGAATGCCACTAGGTTCAATCCCCAGCAAAAAACACACACACACACACACACACACACACACACACACACACACACACAGCTAAAGACTACAGATCTAATCCCAGTACTTAGGAAACTGAAACAAGAAGATCACAGGATCTCTGCCACCCTTAAAGCCCTCCCTAATTTAGTGAGACTCCATTTCAAAATAAAACATAAGCCAGGTGCGGTGGCACACGCCTATAATCCCACTACTTGGGAGGCTGAGACAAGAGGAACTGCCTCAGCAACTTAGTGAGGCCTTCCACAACTTAGTAAGACCTTGTTTCAAAATAAAATAATAAAATAGGGATGGTGGGGTAGCTTGGAGGTAGATTGTCCCTGGGTTCCATCCCCAGTACCCACACCAATCAGGGGTGGGAGTGTGGTTTAGAGGTAAAATGCCCCTGGATTCAATCCCTAGTCATACACACACACACACACACACACACACACACACACACACACACACGATTACAGATGTGTTACAATCAAGTAATCAACATTCAAGTCCTACCTCCTTTCCCACCACAAAGTCTGGGTTCCAAACTATAAACAGCTCCATGCTGCACTGTATCCGTGGGGCTAATGAGGGCTCCATTGCATTTCACAAAGAAGTATTCCACTGGAACATCCTAAAAACAAGTTTGGGTTTTTAATGCCATTTATTACACAATACAATTTTCTTAAAAGAAGAGACCTAACCTATTGCCTTTTTATTACTCTAATTAAAAGCAGAGAGTAGGTTAAATTAGTATTTGTTGAACTGAAAATAAAAACTACTAAAATAAATAAATACAATTTCACTTGATGCATTCTGGGAATTTTTTTCTCACTATACCTAATCGTGACATATACAGCCTTCATTCTTTTCTGTTAGAAATAGGCCATCTGAGTCACGGCAGAAAACTATACAGGAGGATCATAGGTTTGAGACCAGACTCGGCAACTTAGCAAGACTCTCAGCCACGTAGACAGACCTTGTTTCAGAACAAAAATAAAGAAAGAAAAAATAGAAAGGGCCAGGGTGTAGCTTGGAGGTAGAATGCCCCTGGGTTCAATCCCTAGTTTTGCAAAAAAAAAAATAAATAAATATTTGGTTTGCAATGTTAACAATTTGTTAAACTTACAAACAACAGGCGGAGGAAACAGCACAAATGAGGTGTGGTTATAAACAGAGTTCTAGACCAAGTGCCAAAAATTAGATTCAGGGGAAATTCTAAATCTAATTTTTTAGATAACTGACCAGGTTTAGTATCATAATTGGTTTTTAAAAAATAGCTTGCTTACTTGGGAATTAAGTCCCTGGTAGATTTTCATAAATATGCAATAAGAGACCAACAAATATTTAGTGAAAACATCTAAATAACAGGCTCAGAAATCCATTGCCTCAAAAGTTCACGTGTGTGAGTGGTTAGTCTCGACCAGACAAATCCAGTGGCCAGATCAACTATTTCCCTCCCTCGCTGTCCTTTTGTGATTCGTGGATCTGCAGGTCCCTGTCCATAGTATGAATGTAAAGATGCGAGCCTTAAAGGTTACTGGACCTAACAGCCTCGCTCACCGATAAAGACATACAACCAAAGCGTTTGCAACCATGGCATTTATAACTGGATTTGTTTTCACTTTCTGTAGGGAGGAAAAATAACCACCACGAAAGCAAAGGGCTATCTCAGTATTAGCTTGTAACACCTTAAAACTGGAGCAATCTCTGTCTCAAAAACTAAAACCCCCAGAGACTAAGACGCACCCCTGAAATACCGTCTCGGCACTCGGCCCTCTCCCCGCCTTCCAGGAACCGCGATACTCACCCGATCTTGGCAGTGTCTGTAGATAAAGTCCCGTACGGAGCACCGCGCGGAGGCACACCGTACCGCCGTGCACCCGAGGCCGGGGCCGCGAATCCACGCCAGCGGCACTGTCTCCGCCATTTCACCTAGTCCCGGAACCTAGCGACGCCCGGAAATACTTGGCGCCATAACTCTCCCGTCGCGTCTTGATGACGCAGGACCTCACCCGAGGCCCGCCCCGCCCCTCGCGTTTCCGCTCGCCCCGCCCCTCCCCTGGGGCCAGTCACGTGGCAGGCGGCCCAGCGGAGACCGCGGGAGGAGGGGAACCGGAAGGGCCTGGCGGAGGCCGATAAGCTGGTGGAGCGTGAGGACGAGGCGTTGCTAGGAGCGGTTGCTAGGGCGGGGCTCGAGGGACTGGCTATAAAAGGCTGGCGCTAGGTTAGGTTTCGACCGTCCTGGCTGAGAGCGATAACACTGTAACTAAGCACCGCCCCGCGCCGCAGGCTTTGGCCCTTTGCCTTACATCTGTGTAGTTATTTTTGGGTCGCGGAAAATTGCGGCCTGAGAAAGCTGTGCTCCCTGGAGGTGTCGGAGAGAAGCTGCAGTCCCGGAAGCGGGGTGGGGGGGCTGTTTCCTTCGCCCGGAGGAGTCCTGGCCCCCCCTCAGGGAACCGGCCCCGGGAGGCCCCCAAACCGCGGCCTGCTTGGCTCGTCCTCCAGATTTCCGGGGCGTCCTCCGGGTTTCTGCCAGCCAGGCTTAAGTTTATTCTTATTTCTGCCTGTTTGGGCTCTGCGTTATCTCCACTTCATCTGTTTTCAAAATATTTCACTGCAAGTGGGCCCTTGTGAAAGACTGTGTGGCAGGAGTGACGTTTATAGTCATGCTTCAAAAAACCTGCCATAACTTTGATTCTGCACCAGGGAAACAACGTTCGTACGGATTTGCATAACGTAACTTTCAAGCTCCGGCACTCTGAGGGAGTTCCTTAATATTTAATATGCTGAGATTATGGTATTTCTGAAATCCTGAGCATTTTAAAGCGGCTAATGTGGAGCTGGGAGGGTTAGCAGGAGACCTGCCAGCCTCCCAGACACAGATGTATTGGCCCACCGAATCGCGTCCTCTGCTGCTCAGAGACGTGGGAATGAAACAGCTGAGGGCAATGCAACAAAAAATTGAGAAGTCATTTAATTGTGGCGATATGAGAAAAAATAGAATCCCAATGCCTGCGACGCTATAGGTTCCGTTGTCCTTATTTTACACAGGAGGGAAGTGGGAGAAGGAAAGGACCTCCATAGGGATTCCAGTAGACAAAGAAAAATCATACAGAACAATAAAGTCTGTTGTGCCTAGAAGCAGTACTTTGCAAAGGGGTGTTGTGGTGACTCTGGGGTGCGCAGGTGTCTCATCAGGTACATGGAGCCAGTTCAAACTGGAAACCACGAGCCAGCTCTCCATCCCCAGGGTTCCCGAATCTAGAGCCCTGAGCCTTAAATCTCTTGATTACTCATGACTTCAAAAATGACTATTTCAAGCCAGGTGTGGTGGTGCCCACCTGTAATTCCAGTATTTGGAGGCTGAAACAGGACTGTAGATTGGTGGCCAACCTCAGCAACTTAGTCCTGTTTCAAAATAAAAAATAGGGCTGAGAGTGTAGCTCAGAGGTAGAATGGCCCTGGCTTTAACCCTCAACATTATAAAAAAAAAAAAAAAAAGATAAATTCAGGTTTATATAACCTCTGGGGGATACTGGGGATTGAACCCCGGGACATTCTGCCTCTGAGCTACTCCCCCAACCCTTTTTTTATTTTTCATTTTGAAACAGGGTTTCACTAAGTTGCTGAGGGCCTTACTAAAATTCTGAGCGTGGCTTTGAACCTGTATATAAGCACCACCAAACCTGGCTTTACATAACATTTTTGTGTTAGGATAGTATTGTATTCTATAAGGAATCTCTTCTAATAAGTAAAGTCCACATAATTTATTGTTGCTTTTTTATGTGTGGCACTTAGGATTGAACTCAGAGGCATTCCACTCACAGCCCTATTTTATTTTTATTTTGAAACATGATCTTGCTAGGTTAATGAAGAGTCTCACTACTTGTTCAGGCTATCCTCTAACCTATGATCCTCCTGTCTCAGCCTCCCAAGTACTGGGATCATAGGCATGCACCACCATGCCCGGCTCATGTCACTTATTAACATAATATTTAGGGCTCCCCAGACCTGAGGTCTGGAATTGTCACTTTTTATCCTTCTATTATATTGACGGCACATGCTTGTAATCCCAGCATTTGGGAGACTGAGACAGGAGGATTGGGGTTCCCACCATGGTTCCCACGCAGCCAGCCTCAGCTACTTAGTGAGGTCCTTTGCAATTCAGTGAAACTGTTTCAAAATAAAGAATAAAAAATAGAGCCGGGCGTGGTGGCGCATGCTTGTAACCCCAAGCATTTGGGAGGCTGAGATGGGAGGATCGCAGTTCGAGGACAGCCTCAGCTACTACTTAAGGAGGCCCTTTGCAACTCAGTGAGACCCTGTTTCAAACTAAAGAATAAAAAAAAAATGAGGCTGGGGGTGTAGCTCGATGGTAGAATACACCTGGGTTCCATCCCCAGTACTGGAAAAAAAAAAAAAAAAGAATAAAAAATAGGTCTGGGAGTGTAGCTCAGAGGTAGAATGCCCCTGGATTCCATCCCCAGTACCACAAAAAATAAAATAATAAAACAGGGTCTCACTGAGTTGCAAAGGGCCTCAGTAGCTGAGGCTGTCCCCAAACCAGAATCCTCCTGTCTCAGCCTCCCAAATGCTGGGATTACAAGTATGTGCCACCACGCCCGGCTGGCATTTGTTATTTAGAATATGAAATTAGCCGGGCGTGGTAGCACACACTTGTAATCCCAGCCCTTGGGAGGCTGAGACAGGAGTATTGCACAGGTTCAACGCCAGCCTCAGTTACTTAGTGAAGCTCTCAGCAACTTAGTGAGACCCTATTTCCAAATACGTATAAAATAGATCTGAGGGTGTAGCCCGGAGGTAGAAAAGCCCCTGGTTAGTCAGGCGTGGTGGCGCACACTGGTAATACCCACACTTGGGAGCAGAGACAGGAGGATCGAGCAGGTTGGAAGCCAGCAGTGCTGTTTCCAAATAAAAAAGTATAAAATAGGTCTGGGAGTGTAGCCCGGAGGTTGAAGGGTTTCCAGGAACCCCAGTACCACCAAAAAAAAAAGAAAAGAAAAGAAAAGAAAAGCCCCTGGGTTCCACCCCCAGTACCATAAAAAATTTTTAATTAAAAAAATAAAATACGAAACTATTGTTATTAAATTTTGAAGATGCAAATTTCCTGAGCAACATATAATCTGTTTTTGTTTTTTTTTATGGTACTAAGGATTAAACCCAAGGACATTCTACCCCTGTGCTACACCCTAAACCCAATATTTATTTTTTATTTTGAAACAGTCTCACTAAATTGCAGATCCTTCTGACTCAGCTTCCCAAGTACTGGGATTACAGCCATGCACAACCACACCCAACTATATAATCCCTTGTTAAACCTTCGCAATGACCACTTTGCACTATGACATAAACAGAGTAGGTTGTAAGTAAATACTAGTGGGATGTCTGATGCATTACTTAAGCAGTAAGCCTTATTATTACCCATTTACATCTGAAGAGACTTTTTTTCTTTTCCTTTTCTTTCTTCTTTTTTGTTTGTGTATACTGAGGATTGAGCCCAGAGGCAGTCTATCTCTGTGCAAACTATACCCCAAGATCGACTTTATTTCTTATTTGGAAACAGGGTCTCGCTAGGTTGATGAGAGTTTCACTACTTGCTAAGACTCAGTCCAGACTGAGACTCCTGTCTCAGTCTCCAAAGTACTAGGATTACAAGCGTGCCACGCCTGGCTTGAAGAGACATATTTTGCACTAATATAAAACATTCTGGTGCCGGGCGTGGTGGCACACGCTTGTAATCCTAGCATTTGGGAGGCTGAGACAAGGAGGATCTGGGTTTGCAGACAACCTCAACTGCTACTTAGTGAGGCCCTTTGTAAGTCAGTGAGACCTGGTTTCAAAATAAAGAATAAAAAATAGGGCTGAGGTGTAGCTCAGAGGTAGAATGTCCCTGGGTTCCATCCCCAGTACCATAAACAAACAAACAAACAAACATTCTGTCCTAAAGATGCAGAATTCAACTTGGATTGCTCACTATTAAATTCACTAAGATAGTGGGGGAAATTGAGGCACTTTGAGTTAAGGCTATGGCCAAGAACACAGTGCATATTAGTGAAAAAAACCAAGTAAGATGCGGGGTGTGGTGGCGCATGCCTGAAATCCCAGTACTTAGAAGGCTGAAACCGGAGGATTGCAGGTTCAAGGTTAACCTCAAAAGTTTAGTCAGGCCTTCAGCAACGTAGTGAGACCCTGTTTTAAAATAAAAAAAAATCAAATATGGCTAGGGGTGTAGCTCAGAGGCAAAATGCCCCTGGGTTCAATCCCCAGCACCAAAAAAAAAAAAAAAAAAAAAAAAAAATCAAGAAAGACAGCTGATTGGCCGGCGTGCTCAGGGTCTGTGGCCGCCGCTGTGGCCAGCCATTAGGAGAGGAAGAGCCACTGCTGCCACCTGCCCCCAGGGTGTCAGGTGGGGAAGGGACCGGAAGGCACAGTGTACGGTGGTGACAACTGAACGGTGAGTGGGTGGGAGCCACAGCGTGTGGGCTGAGCCAGGGCCGTCCTCGGTGTTCTTTCCAGTAAACCACAGCGGCTTTGTTCCTGCCTGTGCTCCAGCAGAATGACTCCCGCTGTACCTTTGCTTCCCGAGCACTGGCAAGGGACACTGTGAGAGCCGCCTGAGGCGATGTGGAACGACTGTTCACTGCCAGGATGACAGCACCAGACAGGCAATGATTGTGTGGCAACCCACGACAGGGGCTCCGCTGAGCCAAGTGTCACGCAGGTCTGTGAGAGCAGGAAGCAGAGCTGTGTCCTGGCGCTCCTCACGAAATACAGCAAGTCTCTAAAGCAGCGAAGCCACAGTCACACTTCTGTGTTTTCAGCCAACGTTCGGGCTCAGAGGAAAGGAAAGGTGGTGGTTAATGCCATCTTTAAGACAAAGACAAAGGGACAGGCTGACTCTTCCAGTGCCAGGAACCCAGGGCTGCCATAACCCCCACTGGCAAGTGCTCCAGGAACGATGAGGTCAGCTCCTACGATGGAAAACAGCTCTGGGTAAGAGCTGGGGAGTCCACACCCTTGGTGGATGGAGTGGGAGGTGGAGCCTGGACCAAGCCCCGAGATGTATGGCTGCCAGAGAAGCCCGATCTCCACCCTCCTTCCTTTATTGGATAGAAGAAAACAGGACACATCAGGGGTGAGGTGGGATGAGAGGTAGAAAAAGCTTGTGTGAAAGCTCTGGTGCTGGAAGGAGCTTGAGAGCAGAAAAGACTAGAGGGTGGAGGCGCAGAACAGCAATGAAAGGCAGGACCCACGGCCAGGGCTGAATACAGCAGCCCACCTCTCCACCATCAACACGACTCAGGAGCTTCCTCCTTTCCATAGACAAGTTCTCTCACTCCTAATTGTCACCTAGTTGGCATCAGCATGTCAGCACTAGTTTAGGAAAGCCTTTTGATTATCATTCTCACCAGTACTCTCAAATGTTTTGTTCCAATAAGATTTTTAATTTCTGGGATCAGGGAGTATAGCTGTGTGGTAGAGCATTTGCTAGCCATGTGTGAGGCGCTGGGTTTGATCCCCAGCACAACACACACACACACACACACACACGCACGCACGCACGCACACACGCACGCACACGCACGCACGCATGCACACACACACGCACACATGCACACACACGCACACGCATATGCACACATGCTTAGTTTAATTTCTGCTGTGCTAGTCACTGTTCTAAAACTATAAAGCAAAACTAGCATAGTGTCTATGTTCCTGAAATTTTTAGCAACTCAGCACCACTGAGGTTTTTTCAGCATCGGATTTTATATCTTTAATCAATAAAAATCCATGATCCTTTGGGAGGCTGAGACAGGAGGATCACAGGTTCACAGCCAGCCTCATAATCAAGCTCTCTGCAACTTAATGAGACCCTGTTTCCAAATAAAGGATAAAAAAAATAGGACTGGGAGCTGGGCGTGGTGGCGCACGCTTGTAATCCCAGTATTTGGGAGTCTGAGACCGGATCGAGGTTCGCAGACAGTCTCAACTACTTAGTGAGGCCCTTTGCAACTCAGTGAGACCCAGTTTCAAAATAAAGAATAAAAAATAGGGCCGGGGGTGTAGCTTGGAGGTCGAATGCCCCTGGGTTCCATCCCCAGACCCACACACACACACAAAAGGACTGGGGGAGTAGCTCAGTGGTAGAATGTCCCTGGGTCCAATCCCCAGTACCACAAGGAAAAAAAAAATCCATGATCCTGTATGAATTCTGTGTAGTCAAACCTTTGAAAAAGGTTTTGTGCCAGGCGTGATGGTACATGCTTGTAAATCCTAGTACTTGGGAGGCTGACACAGAAGGCCCTCTGCAACTTAGTGAGACTCTATTTCAAAATAAAGAATAAAACAAGTCTGGAGGTATAGCTCAGAGGTAGAATGCCCCTAGGTTCCATCCCCTGTACCATAAAAACAAGGAAAATAAAAAGGGTTTGTGTTTAAATGATTTTTTTTTGCTGGAGAACTAGTGGATCTTTGTAGATGTATTAATCATATTTTTTTGGTTGGTGCTTGATAAGTTGGGTCCTGCACTCATGTGACTTTGTGTCACATGACCTCTGCAGGGCAAGGGAGGGGCTGAAACCCCCGCGAGAATTGGGCGTTCCCGCGAGTAAACCCTCCTCTCGCGAGATGCATACCTTGAAAAGGAGACCCCGCGTCCTCAAGCTTTGGACAGGCGCGCGGGCCCCACGGTGCCTCGCCCTGATCCCCGGGAGAGCCGTGCCATTAAAACTTTACATGCCACGTGTACCGGACCTCTCTCGTGTTTTTCACACTCCGCCGTATGCACATTATTTTTATTTTACTCGCATTAATTTTTTATTTTACTTATCATTTGGTGCCGAACCGGGAGAACTCTTGGGTCCCTCCCCATATTTTTCCTTTTTTTTTTCCTTTTTTCTCTTTTTATTTTTACTCTCTTTTTGAGCCCCGGACTCTCCGACCCGCCAGCAGCTCGACTGTGAGGTCCCACACCAGCGCTCCGCTTGCAGGCGTTGCTCCCACCACTGCCGCCGCTGCCACCCCGTGCCTGCCCGGACCGTAAGCCTTCTTCCCCAGGCCCGCGCTCTCCAGGAGAGCCGGCGGCCTTCTTCTTGCCCCGGGCTCTGCTGAGAGCTCGCGGCCATCTTTTCGGCTCCATGCTCTGCTGAGAGCCGGTGGCCATCTTTCCGGCCCCGCGCTCTGCTGAGAGCCGGTGGCCATCTTTCTGATTCCGCACTCTGCTGAGAGTCTGCGGCCATCATTCCGGCCCTGCGCTCTGCTGAGAGCCAGTGGCCATCTTTTCCTGCCCACGTGCTCTCTTCTGGAGCGCCGACGGCCATCTTCCACTGCCACCGCGGCCGTAGCCACCACTGCCAGGGCGTGCAGGCTCTGCCGGCTGCCAGGCTGCCAGTTCCACCCACCCGGAGCCAGGCTCCTTGGGTGATGCTGGCACCTGCTTTGCTTGCCGACCTCCTGCATGGGCCAGGACCTCTGCCTGCTGCTTGGACCTCCTAAAACCACCGTTCCAGCTCGGCGCTCCAGTCACCACCAGGACCTCTGGCCGATTTGCCCCGCCCGCCCCGAGCCAGGCTCATTGGGCAGCGCGTAGCCGGCTTTGGTGTCCGCCACAGTCACCCACGCCAGGCGTAGCTCTACTCGCTGCTGCTGCTCCGTTTCGCCCGCCCAAGCCAGGCTCACTGGCGGTGCTCCTCGGGGCCCAGCCTCAGCGACTGCCGCATGCCTGGAAGCCATTTTGTCTCCACGCCGCAAACTGGGCAAGCCATACTGCCTGCGTGACACTGTTTGATCCCGCCTGCGCCAGCCATCAGTGCCGTCCACACCAGCCACCGGCATCTGCGTGCCCCAGCTCCACCGCGCCCCCAGCAGCTTCTCAGCGCTTCTTTCGCAGCCAGCACTGGCTGGCAACACTTCACTCCAGTAAACTGCCTCCTTCCCTTGGTTAGCGGGTTCCGGACTTGGGTCTTTCGGTCCACTGGGACCCCAAAATCCAAGCGCTTGGTGACCCATTGCCCCCTGGTCCACTGGGACCACCCTGCGGATGACCAGGTCATCCTCCGGTTTTGAGAAGGAATGAAGACGTTCTTCCTATCTCTTAACCTCCGTTTCCGAATGATTGAGCAGGGAAATCGGGGACGCCCATTTCCTGTTCTTCGTTTCCGCCCGTGAACCAATTATGGGAAGTTGAACCTTTATACTAGCAGATGCCCTGAGAGCCTGTCTGCCTTGATACGAGTTGGGAAATGGGTTGTGGTGGCCCAGGAATAGTTAGGAACTTTTATAAGCAGTCTGGTATCCCTCCAAATGCTCTCCCCTATCAGCTGCCATTTATTTTCCCGCCAGCTGCCATTTTGTGATGGCGCATAGTCGCTGCCTGGTGATGTCACAGTCGCCATCTTGGCCCGCGCCAGACTGCAATTTTGCTGGGCGGCCCGCTCGGGTGTGCCCTAGGTGCTGCGGGAAACGCCAGGCCGGGGCTGGGGCGACACCCTCTGCCCATGGGGAGTCTGCGTTGCCATTCTTGCCGGACACCCGCCCCGGGACGCGCTCTTTGTGTGTGAGTGTAGGTCCATCACAGCTGACAGAACCTTAACATGGCATCTAAAGTTTTAATTCCAGAGAGAAACAGGCAGAGATGGAGCGTACACTCCGACTTTGCCAAAAAGCAGATCCCTGGTAGCTGCCCTTCAGCTGGCGGTGGCGGCTCAGCCCTCTGGAGCGCCACCTAGGTGTGGAGGACTTCAACGACGACTACCTCCAGGAGTCTGCCTGAAGTGGGGCGAAGCCAAAGCCACCAATCAGACTGTGCCCGGCATGTGGCCAGGAGGGCCACTGGAACAGTGCCCTTGGAAAAGGGTGAGCCCCAGGTGCCTCAACACAGGGGGAGCACCTTTCCAGACCCGGCCTCGCCTCTGGCCCTACTCAGCCTGGCTGAAGACTGACGGCTCCTGGATCCCTCGACCTCCATCCTCTTTGCCAGCTCAGGGTAGCTCTCCAGGTACTGAGTAAGCCAGTCTCCTTTTTGGTCGCCTGCTCAATCTCATGATTTGTTTTTTTCTTTAATAGCCCTTGCCTGTTCAAGCCTCCTCAAGCGCACATCACTAAGCTGTTCAGGGTAACCTCCAATTCGCACTGCAGCTATGCACCCACCTGCACCCCCTTCTGGGGGACTGGACTCCCGACTCCTCCCGGCCTGGGGCCCCCTGACGACGCCCCTTGACAGCAGGAAGAAGCTAGAGGGTCCAATCGTCATCCTTTATCCCTACCATCAAAAGGCCGGGATGATAAGTTGGGTCCTGCACTCATGTGACTTTGTGTCACATGACCTCTGCAGGGCAAGGGAGGGGCTGAAACCCCCGCGAAAATTGGGTGTTCCCGCGAGTAAACCCTCCTCTCGCTAGATGCATACCTTGATAAGGAGAGCCCGCGTCCTCTAGCTTCGGACAGATGCGCGGGCCCCACAGTGCCTCGCCCTGATCCCCGGGAGAGCCGTGCCATTAAAACTTTACATGCCACGTGTACCGGACCTCTCTCGTGTTTTTCACACTCCGTCGTACTCACATTATTTTTATTTTACTCGCATTAATTTTTTATTTTACTTATCAGTGCTGTGACCAAGATACCTAAGAACAAAGAGTAAAGTTTATTTGGGCTCATGGTTTCAGGATTTCTGTCAGTCCATAGTCGGCTGGCTCCATGCCGTGGCAGAGGAAAGCTGCTCAGCTCATGGCAGCTGGGAAATAAGAGAGGGAAATAAAGGGACTAGGGCTAGATATAATCCACGGCCACACCCCCAGTGACTTGCTTCCTCCACCCACACCATCTGCCTACAGTTAGCTGCCCAGGAAATCCATTCAAGTTAGTATACACCAGCAGATTAATCTGATGAGGTTAGGAACTTCATGGTTCAATTATTTCACCTCTGAACTTTTCTAGGGGACTTTCTACAGTCAAACCATAATAACAGGTATATTTCTTTTATATTAGTTTATATTTACTGTATTAGTTAGGGTTTTCTTTCTTTCTTTCTTTCTTTCTTTCTTTCTTTTTTTTTTTTTTTGGTGGTACTGGGGTTCTTGGAAGCCCTTCTACCTCCGGGCTACACTCCCAGACCTATTTTATATTTTTATTTGGAAACAGGGTCTCCTAAGCCAGCACGCGCGGCTGGCTTCGAACCTGCACTATCCTCCTGTCTCTGCCTCCCAAGCGCGGGGATTACAAGTGTGCACCCGGCTTAGTTAGGATTTTCTAGAGAACCAGAATCAGTTGGATGGATGGATGGATGGATGGATGGATAATAAGGACTTAGCTTAGGCCATTAGGGAAGCTAAGCCCCCAGATCAGCGGTGTGAGCCGGCAAGCAGGGAGCCAGGAGGGCCAGAGGCTTAGTTCCCATCAGAAGGCCACTAGGCTAGAGACCAAGAAAGAGTCAAAGTTTCTGCTCAAATCCAAAGCTGATTTGAAATGCATATTTATCCTGTAATTACACTGAAGTCCTCTGGTCACTTACAGTAGAAGAGTAATGCCCATCAGATGCTGCTATTACAAGATGCATCAAATTCATATACAGCCTCCAAAATGAAGTTAAGATTAAATTTGATCATTGTTTCCCAAACTAGGTCCCATAAAACCCTTGGTCACCATAATGCACTTTTTTGTGTGTGTACTGGGGCTTGAACCACCCAGGGACATTCTACCTCCAAGCTACATTCCTAGTCCATTTTTTGTTTTTTGCTTTTTGTTTTTGGTGTACTGGGGATTGAACCCATAGGCATTCTACCCCCGAGATACACCCCCAGCCCTATTTTTTATTCTTTATTTTGAAACAGGGTCTCACTAAATTGCAGAAGGCCTCACTAAACAACTGAGGCTGGCTATAAACCTGTGATCGTCCTGTCTCAGTCTCCTAAGTAGTGGAATTACAAGTGAGTACCAAAACGCCCAGCTTATTTTTATTTTTTAAAACAGGATGTTGCTAGGTTGAAGAGCATCTCACAACTTGCTGAGGCTGTCCTTGAGCCTATGATCCCCCTGCCTCTCAAGTACCAGCATTACAAGCATGCATCATCACTCCTGGCTCACCATAATGTATTCTTTTTTCTTGTGTGTGTGTGTGTTACTGGGGATGGAACCCAGGGTCATTCTACCTCCAACTATACCCCTAGACCTATTTTATTTTTTTATCTGGAAACAGGGCCTCGCTAAGCTGCTGAAGTTGGCTTTGAACCAGTGATCCTCCAGTCTCAGCCTCCCAGATTCTAGGCTTACTGGCATGCGCCACCTGCCCAGCCCTCTCCCTCCCCTTAGAAGGATAGTAATACCAGCACGAGGCTCAACCCTCACGTTTCCCAGTGCCACCTCACTGGGAGTTAGGCTGCTACATGGCTGAGGAGGGGGACATTCAGTCTGGCACAACTCCCATGCCACAAGCCTTTTTATAGAGATTCGCAAAGTTTATTAACATAATAAACGCCCTGAAGAATTATGTTATCTTTGTTTAATCCAGTATTTCACAAACTTATTTGACTCTAAAGCTCCTTTTCAAATTACATCTAATGGCATGCCTTAGGATTAGCCCAGTGTTCAGAAAAGTCTGAGGCTGGGGTAGGGAACAGTAGGTTAACTTTAGTTTCTAAATTAAAGCCAGAGACACTAACCCTAGATGTACTGTGACTCCTTAGGACGCTACAGAGCTCAGCTGAAATCAGTTCATGAGCAGCCTGCCAGAGCTTGGACCTGGAGTGTCCTCTAAGGTCCGTGTTACAGGCTCGATCCCAGGGAGGGGTTGCCGCAACAACGGAATAATGTGAGATGATCGATTTGTAGAGAGAAAAAGTTTCCCTGGACTCTAAGCAGGATGACAAGACAAAGAGGAAGGGGAGGCCTCCATTGCCCCCGCCTCTTAAAGGCCCCACCGCAGCCTAAACAGAAAAAGATTACTTTTTGTTAAAAATCAAAACAAAAAGTGCTGCTGGTGGTGGTGGTGATGCTTGGGATTGAACCCAGGGGCTTTCTGCCTCCAAGCTACATCCCTAGCACTTTTTGTTTTGATTGATTGATTGATTGATTGATTGATTTTTTATGGCAGTGGGGATTGAACTCAGAGGCGTTTTATCTTCGAGCTACACCCCTCAGCCTGATTTTCTTTCTTATTTGGAAACAGGTTCTCACTAGGTTGATGAGAGTTTCACTACATGCCGAGGCTGTCCTCAAACCTGCAATCCTCCTGTTGCAGCCTCCCAAGTATAGGGATTACGGGTGTGCGCCACCACACCCTGCAACTTTTTGCTTTTGAAATGGGGTCTGCTGGCCGGGCGTGGTGGCGCACGCTTGTAATCCCCGCGCTTGGGAGGCAGAGACAGGAGGATCGCGCAGGTTCCAAGCCAGCCGCGTGCTGACTTAGGAGACCCTGTTTCCAAATAAAATGTAAAAATAGGTCTGGGAGTGTAGCCCAGAGGTAGAAGGGCTTCCAGGAACCCCCCAAAAAAAGAAAAGAAAAGAAAAGAAATGGGGTCTGCTATGTTGCCGAGGATCTCACTAAATTGCTGAGGCTGACCTTGAATCTGAGATCTCCCAAGTACTGGCATTACAGGTGTGTGTACCATGCCCTGCCTTGTGTATTTGTTTTTTATTATTTTTATAATTTTTTTGCGGGTCTGGGGATGGAAGGAACCCAGGGGCATTTGACCTCTGAGCTACACCTCCTGCCCTATTTTTATTCTTTATTTTGAAACAGGGTCTCACTGAGTCATGGAGGGCCTCACTAAGTAGCTGAGGCTGTCCGCGAACTGTGATCCTCCGGTCTCAGTCTCCCAAATGCTGGGATTACAAGCATGCGCCACCACACCCGGCTGTGTATTTTTTTAAATAGTGATAGAAAGTCAACTCACAAGTGCCCAGCCTCTTTTGCCCACACACCATCCAAATCCTCTTTGCCACCTATTATTTTCTGGCTGTTGGGATCAGTGCTGAGCTCAGTCTCTCTCCTCTCTGCCTCGGAGGGCACAGCTCTAGGGCTCGTCCTCTTTCTTCATGCTGGTGTGCCGTCAGTAACCACTGCGGCGTAAAGATCAAAGTCTCAATCATCAGAGTTTACACTCAAGGTTTAGAGACGTGCAGTGTGAGTATGTTTTCAGTTCAACTTAACAACTTTATTTCTTGTCTCCTAAACAGAAAAAGATGAGTGAGAGGGAGGAGACTAGACAGAGGGATACCAAAATAAAACAGGCAAAGGCCTAAGGATCCCCTCTCCAGGGACTCTGAAACCATGAAAAAAAAAATCATGATTAGCTGGGCGTGGTGATACACTCCTGTAATCCCAGTACTTGGGAGGCTGAGACAGGAGGATCTCAGGCTCGAGGACAGGCTCAGCAAGTAGTGAGACTCTCAGTAACCCAGTGAGACCTTGTTTCAACATAAGATATGAAAATAGGGCTGGGGATATAGCTCAGAGGTAGAATCCCCCTGGGTTCAATCCTCAGTGCCCCTCCAAAAAAAAATCATGCTTAGAATAGCTCAGACCAAATAATTGCTTGAATGGACACAAGGCATGCACATATCCCCAGGCACATAGGAGGGAGAGCGTGGGGGAGAGAGAGAGGGTTGGGGTTTGAATGGGTATGCGCTGGACAGGCTGCGAAGATAAAGGAAAACCATTCATTGTGCACACACATAATAGACACAAAAGGAGGAGCACAGGGCTTGCCCAGGGAACAGAAAGAAGCCTGGTGCCACTGAAAGGGCATGCGCGGAACTGGGGAAGGGTGGAGGCCATAGGAGATAATGGCTGGAAGAGTACATAGGACTTTGCAGGCCAGACTGACACATTGTAAGAGACACCACCGCAGGTTCTGAATAGAGATGAGACACGGTCAGATCTGTGTTCTAGAAAGATAACCCTGGGGAGAAACTAGAAGCATAAACAACAGTCAAAGCCACCATTTATTGAATACCTATATAAGTATGAAAATAGGCTCTGGGAGTTCAAGTGACTTGACCTAGGTCACACGGCCATACCGTATCAGAGCCAGGATTTCAACTCATCTGACTGATTCCACTACACCAAGACCAACAGGCTACTGCCAAGGTCCAGAGGGGAGGAGGGCCTGTAGGTAGGGGAGCAAAGGAAAGAGAAGAGGGGGACACACAGAGGGAGCAAAATGGCGGGACAGCGCCTGTCTTCTCGTGGTGTCCAGCTGTCCTCAAAGCAAAGCAGTCTAAAAGGTAGATAATCAAGAAGCAAGGAGCCAGTGCCCCTGGGCACACTGCCCAGGACCACACCAAACACAAGCAAACAAAAGACTTGGGGCTGGAGCTCAGCCGTAGAGCACTCGCCTAGCATGGGTGAAGCCCGGGGTTCCATCCTAAACATCACAAAAAGGAAAGAAAAGAGTGAATCTCAAATGCCTATCTAGAGGACAGAAGTATATATTGTTTGTTTTGGGGTACTGGGAATTCAATTCAATGGCATTCTGCTTCCGAGCCACACCCCTCTCCTTCCTTCCTTCCTTTCTTTTCTCTTTCTTTCTTTCTTTCTTTCTTTCTTTCTTTCTTTCTTTCTTTCTTTCTTTCTTTCTTTCTTTTTCTTTATTTCTTTCTTTCTTTCTTTCCAGCACTGGGGATGGAACCCAGGGGCATTCTACCTCTGAGTTACACCCCCAGTCCTATTTTTTATTATTTATTTTGAAACAGGGTCTCACTGAGTTGCAAAATGCCTCACTAAGTAGCTGAAACTGTTCAAGAACTCAGTCTCCCAAATGCTGGGATTACAAGCGTGCACCACCATGCCCAGCTATACCCCTCATGTAATCTTGAAACAGGGTCTTGCTAAGTTACTGAGGGTCTCATTAAATTGCTGAGGCTTAGCCAGGCGTGGTGGCACACCATGGTAATCCCAGCATTCTGGAGGCTGAGTCAGGAGGATCATGGTTCGAGGATGGCTCAGCTACTACTTAGTGAGGCCCTTTGCAAATCAGCGAGACCCTGTTTTAAAATAAAGAATAAAAAGAAAAATAGGGCTGTGGGTTTAGCTTGGAGATGAATGATTCTGAGTTCCATCCCCAGTACCACAATAAAATAAAATAAAATAAAAATTGCTGAGGCTCGCCTGGTACCTGTGATCCTCCTGTTTCAGCCTCCCAAGTACTGGTGTTATGGATTTGGGAGAGTATGGTTGTAGGGAAACTGTTCCCGGGGACCCCTGTTAGGGTCCCGGACACACTTTCCCTCACACCACAACAAAACCCCAAACGACCAAAAAACAGAGAAAAAAACCACGGGTTCTTGTTCTGAGCTAAGTATAAATACACATTAGCCCAAATTCTTGCTGAAGATTTAAAGAAGTTTATTAAAAGATAGAAATACAGAGGATAGGTTCAGCTCCATACCAGACTGGCATGGAGGGTGACTCGAATGAATACACCCAAGGGATCACACGTGGACCGGACTTTTTATACCCATGACCTCCATCTTGTTCATGTAATTCTGAGGTAGTGAACGTCCCTGTAAGGTACCTCCCCTTACCCTGTAAGGTACCTCCCCCAGCCTGGTGTGGCGAGGTGTCTCCTTTCATGAAGGTCGACCCCTCCTACCATCTTAGCTAGCTTATCTAATCATGTAGATCTGTCTTTAGATAAAGGTCTAGTTCTCTTCTCCTATTGACTCCTATTGACTAATTAATTACTTTTAGCTAGGTTAATCTACATTGGAATAGTTGCCTGCTTTTAGGCAGAAACCAAGTCCTTGCACAGATTTACTCCTCACCCAATTTTTGAAATATATTAATAATCATAGCTTTCTCAAATCTTCCTAGGCCATTCCCAATACTGGTACATTCCCCCCTCAGTCTAGTAACTTCCTGACACCTGTCAGGCCAAAGGTAGATACAGAAAATACATTTTGACATTTACAGTTTTACAAACATTTAACACGAGCTCGATTTCCATTAATTTTCCCCTCATTTTTATCACATGAATTTGGGAGACTGAAACAGGAGAATCACATTTCACAGCCAGCCTCTGCTAGTTAGTGAGTCCTTTTGCAATTCAGTGAGACCTGTTTCAAAATAGAAAATAAAAAATAGGGCTGGGGGTGTAGTGCAGAGGTAGAATGCCCCTTCTCTATGGGTCCGATAAAGCGCTCTATCACTGAACTTTCGTTCCGGGATTTTCTGTTCTGCTCACTTCCGTTCCTTTTTCTTTGCAGTACTGGGGACATATCCCAGGAACATTCTACCTCTGAGCAACACCCCCTGCCCTAATTGTGTGTGTGTGTGTGTGTGTGTGTGTGTGTGTGTTACTGGGGTGGAGCCCAGGGGCCTTATACCTCCAGGCTATACTCTCAGACCTACTTTATATTTTATTTGGAAACATGTGCCACCACACCCGGCATTGTTCTTTATTTTTGAAACAGGTCTCACTGAGCTGCAAGGGGTCTAAGTAACTGAGGGTTCACAAGCCTGCACCACCACCCCCGGCTCCTGGGGTTTCTTGGTTGTTGGGTTTTTGGAGTTTTTTTCTGTGAAGTTTTATTTTGATCTAAGGATTTTCCTTCACACCAAATTTTATTATAGAAACAATAGCAAAACTGAACTTTTAGCTTGTAAATATTACTCAGGCAGCAAGCTAGTTGGGCAGTGTTGTTTTTAAAAATAGATCCCAGACATCCAGCCTGTCATCCCCATCCTTGGCAGGCTGAAACACAGGTTCACAGCCAGCCCCAGTAACTTAGAGAGGCCTTCACCAACTCAGTGAGACCATTTCAAAATAAAAAATTAGCCGGGAGTGGTGGCACGCACTTGTAATCCCAGTACTCGGGAGGCTGAGACAAGGATCACAGATTCACAGCCAACCTCAGCTATTTAGTGAGGCCCTCTACAAATTATAGTGAGTCCCTGATTCAAAATAATAAGAAATAGGGCCGTGGGTGTAGCTTGGAGGTAGAATGTCCCTAGGTTCCATCAACCACCAGTACCTAAAAAATAAATTTAATAAATAAAAAAAAAAAATCAGGCTGGGTGTGTAGCTTGGAGGCAGAATGTCCCTGGGTTCAATCCCCAGTACCACAAAAATAAATAAATACAAGCTGGGCATGATGGCATACACTTGTAATCCCAGCATTTGGATTAGACTGAGACAGGAAGATCGTGGTTCATGGCCAGCCTCAACTACTTAGTGAGGCCCTTTGCAACTCAGTGAGAACCTGCTTCAAAATAAAGAATAAAAAATAAGGAGGGCTCGCCTGGCGTGGTGGCGCACGCTTGTAATTCCCGCGCTTGGGAGGCAGAGACAGGAGGATCGCGCAGGTTCGAAGCTAGCCCCGCACGCTGGCTTAGGAGACCCTGTTTCCAAATAAAAATGCAAAAATAGGTCTGGGAGTGTAGCCCGGAGGTAGAAGGGCTTCCAGGAACCCCAGTACCACCAAATAAATAAATAAATAAATAAATAAATAAATAAATAAATAAAAAATAAGGAGGGCTGAAGGTATAGCTCAGAAGTAGAATGCCCCTGGGTTCAATCCCCAGTATCATTAAATAAATAAACTTACAAATAAACACAAAATAAAAATTAACAAAGAGGATAGGTGCCAGAGACCTGCTCCAGCCAAGTCAGAAGTCCTTGAAGGTTGGCGAGGAGTTGGCACACGAAGGGATGAGAGACAAAGCGCTTAGTAGCAGGGGGAAGGTGTCCCTGCCTATGCCCTAGAATATAATTTATTTATACGTGAGTCTAACAGATGACAGCAAGCCACATCACACAAACTTTTTCATCTAGTTTTTCATTAACCAAAATTCCACGAAGCAAGCATACCTCGGAGCAGCCTATTTTTCCTGTTTTTGTTCATTATTAATTTGTTATGAGGTGAACTATAAAACGTTCTACTACTCTACGTCACAGATGATAAACTTTAATTGAACTTTTCCTATCCTCTATCTTAACTACTTAGTGCTAAACGTACTGTCTCCTCTTTTAAAATCAACTGCTAATCTTATCTGCCATTTTAACCACTAGGTATTCTATTTACTTACTCTGTCCCAACCACCAATACCACACAATTATTCAATGTCTCATAATCTTACAGTGTCTGCACTTAATTTCCTATAACACCTATCAGGTTGTCTACCAAGAGAACTCTTTTGTGCTTTAGTGAGCAGGCACCAAGGAGGTCCCTGCCTGCCCAATGCTCTGTAGGAAGGGCAGAGTCCTGACGTCAAGCCACTTTCCATTAACTCTGTGCTTTCCATTCATCATACATTCCTGTACAGGAAAGTGCAGGGTCGGCTGGAGGTGGAAAAGTATTCTGATGAGCGCCAGCCCCCCACGGGGGATACCACAGTCCGACCAACCATCATTCTTTTTTTTTTTTTTTTTTTTGGTGGTACTGGGGTTCCTGGAAACCCTTCTACCTCCGGGCTACACTCCCAGACCTATTTTTTATTTTTCTTTGGAAACAGGGTCTCTCAAGCCAGCGTGACTGGCTTCGAACCTGTGCGATCCTCCTGTCTCCGCCTCCCAAGCACGATCCTCCTGTCTCTGCCTTGCAAGCGCAGGGATTACAAGCATGCGCCACCACGCCCAGAGACCACCTATCTTATAAGTGGCATTCAGAAGGCCTTGCACAGTAGGTATAAAATTTCTAAAATTAACTTTTCCTTTCATGGCTAAAACCTTAAGTGAGTTAGGAGTTGTAAGCAGAGGAGCAAAGAGCTCTTTCTACATAGGTCCTTGAAAAATTCCCAATTACACAACAAAGAGCTCTTTCTACGTCACTCCTAGAAAAATTCCAATTACAAAAACAAAAAATATAAAAAATTTATATTCTTCTTTGTGCTATTCCAAGCACAAATCTTAAGACATTTTTCAGTCATATTCATATCAATTTCTGAATTATTACAGAACAGCAATCTCCCCCACTCAAAGCAATTTTCAATTTCTTCCAAAGAATCATTAATATTATCATTATTATAACTGAAATCAAGAGGGCTAACGGCTTCGTTTTGGCCAGCATCTTCCAGCCCTGCGGAATTTGCCTCAGCCGGGCCACACCGGCTGCCAGAGCGAAGCCTAGAGCTACCCTTTCCCAGAAGCTCTAGAGGGAGCGTGTCCCCGCAGATAGTTGATCCCAGACCCTTCCTGCTGAGCAGAGGACACAGACACAGCACTCTGCCCATGGTCTGCCACCACACCAGGCGCCCCACCATCACCCTTATGGCCCCAAAGGCCACAGGTGCTGAGGGCAGCCACGTCCCAGCTGACACTCCAGGAGGCCTCCCAGGGAGAAGGAGGACCAATATGGTGAGAACCAGCATCACTAAACACTGCCCAGCCATGTCTGGAGGCCTGAAGGGTGGACAAACTGTACCCTGATGTCTCCAATACCCCAAACACACACACCTGCACGCACACACACACACACACACACACACACACACACACACACACCCATCCAGTTTGGAGAGGCCAAGATAAAGCCCCTGTAAATCCTAGCCCTGATGCTGCCTCTGGAGGCACCAGAAAGGATGCTCTGCCTCATCATGGCATCTTGCCTGATCTGATGCGGATGGAGCCTGTGTTGATGGCTAATAGAAACAAGCTTTGCTACTTAGGCAGAAAACAATAAAATCCTTTTCTGTCTCTGAGCTCTCAGCCAGAGCTGCAGCCAAGGTTGTCCTTGGTCAGCTCAAGGTTGGCCATCAGCCCAGCTGAACACTGAATGTTAGAAACACAGAACCTGGCTGGGCGTGGAGGCACACACGTGCCATCCCAGTACTTGGGAGGCTGAGATGAAAGGATCGTGGTTCTCGGCCAGCCTCAGCTACTGAGTGAGGCCCTCCTCAACCTCGGGAGATCCTGTTTCAAAATGAAAAGAATAACAGCAGCAGAGGCAGTGCCATTCCTGTTGTATGACAGGGTCGCAGCTGGGAAGAGAATTCCACAGGGCTGGAAGACTCTTCATGACTTGGAATCCTATGAAATGAAGTCCTCCATAAGACTCGATGATGCTTCATGGTTTTAGTTATAATAATGACAATATTAAAGGTTCTTTGGAGGAAATTGAAAATAGCCTTGAATGGAGACTGCTGTTCTGTAATAAATCGGGAAATTGATATGAATGTGACTGGAAAATATCCTAAGATTTGTGCTGGGAATAGCACTAAGAATATGGCTCATGGGGAATTTTTCAAAGAGGTACATAGAAAAGAGCATTTTTTCTCCTCTGCTTACAACACCTAGCTTACCTAAGGTTTTAGCCATAAAAAGAAAAGGTAACTTTATTTTATTTATTTATTTTTGTGGGTCTGGGGATGGAACCCAGGGGCATTCTGCCTCCAAGCTCCACCCCCAGCCCTAGTTTTTATTCTTTATTTAGAAACAGGGTCTCACTGAATTGCAGAGGGCCTCACTAAGTACCCGAGGCTGTCCGCGAACCTTGATCCTCCCGTCTCAGCCTCCTGAATGCTGGGATTACAAACGTGTACCACAATGCCCGGCTGAAAAGGTAACTTTAAATAAACTGTACTTACTGTACCAGGTCCTCCGCATGTCACCTCCAAGATAGGGGGTCTGCTGTGGTATACCCCTCAGGGGCTCGCCTCATCAGAATACTTTTTCACCTCCAGCTGATCCTCCGCTTTGGAAAGCAGAGTTAATATTAGTAGAAAATGGCTTGAGGTCAAGACTCTGCTGTTCCTGCAGAGTTTGGGCAGGCAGGGACCTCCTTGGTGCCTGCTCACTAAAGCACAAGAGTCCTCTTGGTAAACAACTTAATAGACATTATAGAAAATTAAAGTATAGCCGGACATGGTGGCGCACCCTCGTCATCCCAGCATGAGAGGCTGAGACAGGAGGATTGCAGTTTAAGGACAGCCTCAGCTACTTAGTGAGGCCCTCAGCAACTTAGTGAGACTCTGTTTCAAAATAAAAAATAAAAAATAAGGGCTGGTAGTGTAGCTCTGAGGCAGAATGCCCCTGCGTTCCATCATCAGTACCATAAAAAAAGAAAAAAGAAAAGAAAATTAAGGTATAGACAATGTATGTTGAGACCATGAGAAATAGAATAACTTTATGTACTGTAGGTTTGGTGGTTGGGTCAGATTAAGTTAACAGAATACCTGAACGTTAAAATGGTGGATGAAAATAGCAGTTAACCTTAGAAGTAAAAACAGTAAGTCTAGCATTTACTATTAAGATAGAGAATAAAATAAGTTGCAGTTCCTCACTTATGACATATAAGGTCATAGGTTAAACATAGGTAAGTAAAAGTTTAAAAGATTATAGCTAGATGAGAATGTTTTGTAGGTCACCTCCTAACAGATTTACATGAAAAATAGAAAGAACAGAAAAAATAGACGGTTTTAAGGTGTGCCTACTTCATAAAATTTACGTTAACAAAAAACCAAAATGTAAAACAGAATATGTATGACATGGCTTGCTCTCATCTGTTGGACTCATGTACAAATAAAGCATATTCTAGGACACAGGAAGAGATGCCTTCTCTCTGTACTAAACACAGGGTTTCTCATTCTTCAATTTTTCTGAATTTACATCTCCTTCAAGACCCCTGGACTGGCCGAGGCTGGACATCGGCATAAAGCCAGGCATAACGGCACACGCTTGTCATTCCAGCATTTGTGAGCAGAGATGGGAGGATCATGCTTCGAGGCCAGACTCAGCTACTTAGTGAGGCCCTCTGCAACTCAGTGAGACCCTGTTTCAAAATCAAGAATAAATCTTCCTATGCAACCACCACAAGAAATGCCATTTGAAATTGCTGGCTCTCCTTATAGACACAATACCCAGGTATCCTCAGTCGATGGAAACTGCACAGGTAAAGCCAAAAGGGGAAGCGGTTACTAATGCCAAGGAAAGTATCTTTTCTTACCTCCTTTCTCCTTTCTTTTTCTTCCTGGGAGGAAGAAGGAAGGGGGGGGGCAAAGAAATTCTCCCATTCTATTGTGTAAACGCACTTTTGTTCTTCAGAGAACTGACTGGCACTGCACATCTCGGTTGAGTAAAGTAATAAAGCATGTAGTGTATGATTGTGTGTAGTGCATGTGTGTAGTGCATGTGTGTAGTGCATGTGTGCTATTGGGGACTGAACTCAGGAGTGCTCTACCTCCAAGCTATAGCCCCGGGGTGCTCTTTTTTTATTTTTATTTTTTTGGTGGTACTGGGGTTCCTGGAAGCCCTTCTACCTCCAGGCTACACTCCCAGACCTATTTTATATTTTATTTGGAAACAGGGTCTCTTAAGCCAGCGAGGCTGGCTTCGCGCCTGCGCGATCCTCCTGTCTCTGCCTCCCAAGTGCAGGGATTACAGGCGTTTGCCACCACGCCTGGCTATTGGGCACTTTATAAAGCAGGCAGTTACTACTCCTGTCCGAAGTTTCTTGTTTCAAAAGTCACATTCTAGGGCACAAGTAAGAGAATGTTATCCAGCCAGGTGTGGTGGCGCATGCTTGCAATCCCAGCATTTGGGAGGCTGAGACGGAGGATCGCGGCTCACAAACAGCCTCAGCTACTTAGTGAGGCCCTCTGCAATTTAGTGAGACCCTGTTTCAAATTAAAAAGAATAAAAAATGGGGCAGGGGTGTAGCTTGGAGGTCAAATTCCCCCAGGTTCCGTCGCCAGACCCGCAAAGAAAACAGAATGTTATCCCCTTTGGCAGTGTGTCTCTGAGGTCTCTTTGCCTAAGTCGTGCTTACACCTCACTCCCAGGATTCAATAGCACTCTGCCTACTGTCTAAGTAGACCATAACCCGCTTCAGAAACACACCTGAGGGTCCTTCTTAGTGGACATAGCCAGGCAGATCCTAAAGGCACTTGTGCTTGACCTGGAAAGTTGATCAAGGACACGGCAGCAGCCCACACCAAGGGATGCTCACTCCAAGGGACGGTGCAGGCCTCCAGCGCTCTGATGTAGCCCTGACTGTCAGGAGCAGAGGGAAGGGGAGGGGACACGACCCCTCCCTGGCCCTTCTTCTGGTGATTCTAGGAATTGAACACGGAGCTGCAGCCCTTTAAACTGTTTACCTTAAAACAGGACCTTGCTAAGTTCCATGTCCTGTCCTTGAACTCATGACCCTCCTGTCTCCGACTCCCAGGAGCTGAGACTGCGGCCATGCTTGGCCTGCGGCCCCCCTCCCTACCTGCTTTACCTCAGTCACTGCACTGGCCTTGCCTCCCACCAATTTAGAGATTTTCTCTCCCTGCCACTTGTTTCTCTCTTGAGGTGCTGCCACCCAATTAAGTAGATGTGAAAGGTGTTCTTTCTCCTTCCTGGTGTGCAAGAAGGGCAAAATGGCCTGTAACGCCAGACCCTGCTGGTGACCTGGCGCAGTGGAAGGAGGCTGAGAAATCCCTTCACACAAGGCTCTGGAGCAGCTGCAGGTGTTGGCTGCAGTGTTGTGGGTCAAAAGAAACTTGTGAGGGGCAGGGTTGGTTAGGACAGGGAGGTGGCCCTTGAGCAAGCATTACTTAGCAAGGCCGCAGGGAGGAAGGAGGCATCCAGCTCCAGTTGGCAGAGGGAACTTATTCAAGGCATTCAAGTCCAGGGCCAAGAGGACAGTCAAGGGACTGGCCAAGACAGTGGCCACTGTTACTCCATGATCCTGCAATGAGTGGGGCTCACTCAGAGTTCCCCTTTTCTGTGGTACTGAGGATTGAATCCAGGAGCATTCGAACTCTGAGCAGCATCATCAGCCATTTTTTTCTTGAATTTTAAAACAGGGTCTCACTAGGTTGAAGAGTTTCCCTACTTGGTGAGGCTGTCCTCAAACCACTGATCCTCCTGTCTCAGCCTCCCAATTACTGGGATTACTAGTATGTGGCACACACCACCACACCTGATGAGTCCTCATTTGTTACAAGGAAAACCAGCCTCCACACCATGTGCCTTCAGGACAGGAGACACCCAGAAATGGAGTGACAGGCACTCTGGAAGAAACTAAGTCACGCTTTATTTCTTCTTCTTCTGCATTTGTTCTGGAAGTTAGAGCAACGAATTTCTATTGCTGAGATATCTGGATGAGGTCCCCTAATTTACACTCGTAAAGACATGGCTGGCGGGCACTCAGGGGACCCGGAGCTGCTTCCAGAGCACAGGAATCTCCTGACCCTTGTTGCTAATGGCATCTCCCCTTGCCCTAAACACCATTCTCGTCTGGCCACTAACCTCCTGAACTCAGCCTTGTTCTGCATAAAACACTCCCAAGATGTTCCTACCACGGGGCCTCTGTGCTGCCTTTGTTCTGACTGGGATCTTCTTTACCACGATTCCTACCACGGCTCCCTCCTCTCTTCCTACACAGGTAACCCTACCTTCTCAAGAATGGGAGTTTGCACATTTGGACATGAGACCGTTAGAGCAACCTGATCTGAAAGAGTAAAATCTTATTATTGTGTTATATGTTCCTAGTGTCTTTAATAAATTTGTGTTATTTAATTTTGGTTTTCTGTCTTTCATCTTATTTTTTGTTTACAGGTTGGCTCATCTGGAATGAAAATTAGCTTCTTACGACATATAATTTCTATAATACCTATGCAAATTCCTCTAGGAGCACAGCCTGAATTTTCCACATGACACAGAAGAGGCTCTGCATTACCACAAACTACAAAAGAAGTGAGAGCTTTTGATAAAAAGGGGTCCAAATGACAAGTGAGGCAGAGAAAATGTGTGCTTCACTGGGCTGGCCAAGTTTGCAGATGGACTTCTGGAGGACACAGGAATAAAGGTCCAATTTCCCAATTTTTTTTTTTTTTTTTTTTTTTTTTTTTTTTAGTATGCAGGGTAGAACCCAGGGACATTCTACCTCTGATCTCCATTCTCCATTCACAGCCCAATTTTGTTATTTTTTACCCCCAGCTCTGAGCATGGAACCCAGGGACATTCTACCTCAGAGCTACACCCCCAGCCCTAGTTTTTTATTCTTTATTTTTATTTTTACTTTTTATTCTTCTTGCGGGTCTGGGGATGGAACCCAGAGGCATTTGACCTCTGAGCTACACCCCTACCTGATTTTTTTTTATTCTTTATTTTGAAACAGGGTCTCACTGAGTAGCAGAGGGCCTCACTAAGTAACTGAGGCTGTTCGCGAACCACGATCCTCCAGTCTCAGCTTCCCAATTATTCTTTATTTTTAAACAGGATCTCCATAAGTTGTGGAGGGAGAGACTCACTATGTATCTGAGGCTGTCCAGGAATGGCGATCCTCCTGTCTCAGCCTCCCAAGTACTGGGATTACAAGTGTGCGCCACCACACCCTGGCTCCCAAAAAGATTTCTTAAAATGCAATAGATACTGAGAGAATTTATAAGGAATTTAAGAGTGTTTTGACGAATTAGTCACTTTAGGATAAACTCAGCATGAAAATTAACTAGATCAGCCACATGGAATGTTTACTCACTTTTTTAGTTTAGTTTTGTTTTTAACTCTAAACGTTCACAAAATGGGCCACAATTATTTTATCTCCAGATTTCTTGGTCATCGTTTAGGAAAAATCATACAGTAACATTTTTATTGTTTTAGAACAGGGTCACACTGAGTCACAGAGGGCCTCACTAAGTAGCCGAGACTGTCCATGAACCATGATCCTCCTGTCTCAGCCCTGCAAATGCTGGGATTGGGATTACAAGTGTGTACCACCATGCCTGGCTCTATTTTGTTTTCTTAAACATCAGAAGTAACCCTCCCAGGGTAACTCTCCAGGTAGCGGCTCCTTGTCTGTTAAAGTCTCCTTGAACACACACCACCAAGCTGTCCAGGGTAACCTCCGACTCCCGCTGCAGCCATACTCCCACCTGCCCACTTCTGGAGGACCTGACCTCTCCCAGCCAAGGGGGCCCCGTACAACACCCCCTGGCAGCAGGAAGTAGTTTAAGATTCGAATCTCCGCCCATTATCACCAAAAGGCCGGAATGATAAGTTGGGTCCCTCCCCCGCGTGATCTTGCAGCAGAACCCTGGAAGCCAGAAGCGGAGATATCGCGAGACTCCATGTGCCTCGAGACTCCAAACGTCGCGATGCTACAGATGTCACGAGAGAATCGGCATGCCTATAAAACATCGGCGCCTCCGATCGCCACGTGACTCAGCCGGCCCATCAGGACTATGCGCAACTCTCAAGACACGTGGCCCGTCGGTCCCTTCCCCCACGGCCGGCTGACTCTCCGGAGGGTGCCGGGTCCGAATAAAGCAGCGGTATCTGATAAAAAAAAAAAAAAAAAGTAACACTCCCAGAAAACTAATGAATGTGGCAAATCAAACCCACTCTTCTAGCAAAACCCATTTTGTGTTTGTGTGTGTATATTGTTATGGTTTTGAGAGAGTATGGTTTGGGGAAACTGTTCCCCGGGAACCCCTGCTAGGGTCCTGGACACACTTTCCCCCAACCCATTACAAAACCCCAAATGACCCAAAACAGAAAATTACCGCGGGTTCTTGTCCTAAGCTAAGAATAAATATGCATAGCTTAGACAGTTGCTGAAGATTTAAAGAAGTTTATTAAAAAGATAGAAATACAGAAAATAGTTACAGCCCCATGCCAAAATGGCATGAGGGGTGACTCAAAATGAATACACCAAAGGGATCACACGTGGACCGGACTTTTATACCCATGACCTCCATCTTGTTTACGTAATTCTGACGTAGTGAATGTCCCTGTAGGGTTCCTCCCCTTAACCCTGAAAGGTACCTCCCCTTGACCCTGTAAGGTACCTCCCCCAGCAAGGTGTGGCAGGGTGTCTCCTTTCATGAAGGGCAAGGTCAAACCCTGCTCCATCCTCCCTAGATCATCATGTAGATCTGTCTTTAGATACAGGCCTAATTCTCCTCTCTTTAAGATCTGTCTTTAGATAGAGACAGGCCTAGTTCTCCTCTCCTATGGACATGTTAATCACCTTTAGCTAGGTTAATTTACATTGGAATAGTTGCCTGTTTTTAGGCAGAAACCAAGTCCTTGCACAGATTTGCCCCTCACGCAATTTTTGAAATATATTAATAATCATAGCTTTCTCAAATCTTCCTAGGCCATTCCCAATACTGGTACACTGGGGTCACAGGTGTGTGCCACCACACCCAGCAGGTGCCTGTTTTATGCATACAGTGGAATATGGCACAGCAGCTAACACAGCGAACAACAGTTGCTCGGAGCATGATCAGCAATCTGCCATTAAGCAGAACAGACAGGCCTTTCCCTAGAGGAATTTACGTAAGGCAGAAAGGCAAACAGTAAAGTATCCCACTCTTAATCTGTTTGGGGTTGCTTAGCATAATATCTGGCACTAGTAACTTATTTATACTGTGGATTGAACCCAGAGGCATTCTACCTCCAAGCTACCCCCCAGGCTGTTGTGGTGGTGTTGTTTTGTGGTGGTTGTTTTGTGGGTCTGGGGATGGAACCCAGGGGCATGCAACCTTTGAACTACACCCCCTGCCCTATTTTTTTTTTTTTTTTCTGGGACTGGGGATGGAACCCAGGGAGATTCTACTGCCAAGCTACATCCCCAGTCCTATTTTTTAGCTTTTTTTTTTTTTTTTTTTTGTGGTATTGGGGTTCCTGGAAGCCCTTCTATCTCCGGGCTACACTCCCAAACCTATTTTATACTTTTTTTTATTTGGAAACAGGGTCTCTTAAAGCCAGCGCGGCTGGCTTCAAACCTGTGCGATCCTCCTGTCTCCACCTCCCAAGCACCGGGATTACAAGCGTGCGCCACCACGCCCGGCTAGCCTTTTTTTTTTTTTTTTTTTTTTTTTTGAAACAGGGTCTCACTGAGTTGCTTCAGGCCTCACTAAATAGCTGAGGCTGTCCATGAACCATGATCCTCTAGTCTCTCCCTCCCGAATGCTAGGATTACAAGTGTGCACTACCACGCCTGCCCTCCCTGCCCTATTTTTTATTCTTTTATTTTGAAAAAGGGTCTTACTGAGTTGCTTAGGGCCTCACTAAGTAGCTGAGGCTGTCCACGAACTGCGGTCCTCTGGTCTCAGCCTCCCAAATGCTGGGATTACAAGCATGTTCCACCATGCCCGGCTTTGCTGTTGTTCTTATTTATTTAATTATTTATTTTGCAGGTCTGGGGATGGAACCCAGAGGCATTTGACCTCTGAGCTACACTCCCTGTCCTATTTTTTATTCTTTATTTTGAAACAGGGTCTCACTGAGTTGCAGAGGGCCTCACTAAGTGCTGAGGCTGTCCGCGAACCGTGATCCTCCAGTCTCGGCCTCCAGAATGCTGGGATTACACGCATGCGCTACCATGCCCGGCAAGACCCTGTTTCCAAATAAAGTTTAAAATAGGTCTGGGAGTATAGCCCAGAGGTAGAAAATCCCCTGGGTTCCACCCCCAGTACCACCAAAGAAAGAAGAAGAAAAAAAAAAAACAGGGTCTCTCACTAAATTGAGGAGGCTGGCCTTGAACCTGTGATTCTCCTATCTCAGCCTCCCCAGTATTGGGTTACAGCCATCAGCCCTGCATAGGTAATTTCTTTAAAAAAGAGGTGTGTTGAGCCGGGTGTGGTGGTGCACACTTGTAATCCACAAGCTTAGGAGACTGAGACAGGAGGATCGCTCAGGTTCAAAGCCAGCCTTAGCTGGTTTAAGAGACCCTGTTTCCAAATAAAATATAAAATAGGTCTGGGAGTGTAGCCCGGAGTCCCTGGGTTCCATCCCCAGTACCACCAAAAAAAAAAAAAAAAAAAAAGAGGTGTGTTTTGGCTCACCATCTAGTCCAAGGTCAAGGGCCACTGTCTGGGGGTAGTGGGCTTGCTGGCAGAGCCCCAAGGCAGATTAAACATGGTGAGAGATTAGCTTTAATAGACCATTCTCCAGGCAACCCAGTAACCCATCAACCTCACAAATGGACTAACTGCATTGGCAAGGACCGAGCCCTAATCACCTTTGATAGGCTGCACCTGGCCCCACCTCCTCAGCCCCATACTGGTTAAACTGTGCCTGGAGTCTCAGAGGGGAGGGACTAAAGTCAAACCAGAGTAGCCACCCACTTACAATAAACATGTGTTGCCAGAAGGAGTCTTCTGCGGAGGCCCAGGCACACCCAGCCCTACCATTTACTCCTTCTGATAACAGCACTTGTGCAATTGAGGAAGTTGTCTTTGGCGAGGCTCCAGCCCTTGCTCTTCTGAACATATGTGCACTCAGCTGCCAGGCGGTTGGGCTCTCAGGCTCCCGGGACCAGGGGGACTTGGGCATGACAGATTCCTTCCTGTCAGGCGGTGGCCGAGTCTTTACTGAAATGCCTAGCCTCAGCTGGACAGGCTGCTTCCCACCTGGTGGCTGGCGACCTTCAAGGAGAGGCCTGGTGCTGGTAGAGCACCTCTGTGCACACAGCCTGGGCTCCGTGAGGAGAGGAAGCAGGCAGGGTACGCGCTGCACCCATGGCGCCCTCAAGGAAGCCAGCCACGACCGCCCACTTCTGCTTCTCACCTGCAAAGGGAGGAAAAACGACAATTTTCACAAATACTTAACACGCTACAATACAGCCTCATTATCCCAACTTTCTTCCAGTATAGATGTTTTTCTTTTTTCTTTCTTTGTTGTTATTGTTTGTTTTGTTTTATACTGGGTATTGAAACCAGAGTCATTTGACCTTTGAGCTATACCCCCCAGACCTTCTGTGTGTGTGTGTGTGTGTGTGTGTGTGTGTGTGTGTGTGTGTAAGAGAGAGAGAGAGAGACAGAGAGAGAGACAGAGAGAGAGACAGAGAGAGAGACAGAGACAGAGACTGGGGATGAAACCCTGGGACATTCTACCTCTGAGCTATACAACTAGCCCTATTTTATTCTTTTTTTTTTTTTTTTGAAACAGAGTCTTACTAAATTACAGAGAGCCTCACTAAGTAGCTGAGGCTGGCTCCAAACCTGCGATCCTCCTGTCTCGGCCTCACAAATACTGGGATTACAAACATGTACTGCTATGCCTGGCTCCCACCAGCCTTCTTTTTTTTGTGTGTGGTACCAGGGATGGAACCCAGGGGCATTCTACCTCATAGCTACACCCAGCCCTATTCTTTTTTTTATTATTATTATTCTTTATTTTGAAACAGGCTCTCACTGAGTTGCAAAGGGGCTCACTAAGTAGCTGAGACTGTCTGTGAACTGAGATCCTCCTGTCTCAGTCTCCCAAATACTGAGATTACAAGTGTGCGCCACCACACCCAGCTCCCCCAGCCCTTTTTCTATTTAAACAGGGTCTCAAGTCATGCATAGTGGTGCAGGCCTGTAATCCTACTATTTGGGAGGCTGACATGGGAAGATCAGAGGTTCAAAGACATCCTCAGAAACTTAGTAAGATGGTGTTTGAAAATAAAAAATAAAGCCGAGCATAATGGCGCATGCCTGTAATCCCAATACTTGGGAGGCTAAGACAGGAAGATCACAGGTTCAAGGATAGCCTTAGCAAGTAGTGAGATTTTCATCAACCTACCAAGACCTTCTTTCAAAATAAAAACAATGGGAGCCAGGTATAGTGCCAAACACCTGTAATTCCAGTATTTAGGAGGCTGAAACAGGAGGATCACAGGTTCGAAGCCAGCCTCAGCAATTTAGTGAGGTTCTCAGCAACCGAGTGAGAGCTTGTTTCCAAGTAAGAAATAAAATCGGGCCAGGGATATAGCTTGGACATAGAATGCCTTTGGGCTCAATCCTCAGTACCACAAAATATAATATAACAACAACAACAACAACAACAACAACAACAACAACAACAACAGGAGAATGACACAGGAGGATTGCAGATTTGCAGCTAGCCTCAACTACTTAGTGAGGCCCTCCACAACATAATGAGACCCTGTTTCAAAAATAAAAAATAAGATAGGCATGGTGGTTCATGCTTATAATCCCAGTACTTGGGAGGCTGAAACAGGAGAATTGCAGATTCATGGCCAGGTCAGCTACTTAGTGAGATCCTTCACAACTTAGTGAGACCCTGTTTCAAAATGAAGAATAAAAGCCGGGCGTGGGGACCCATACTTGTAATCCCAGAATTGGGGAAGCTGAGACTGAAGGATTGCAGGTTCGCAGCCAGCCTCAGCTACTTAGTGAGGCCCTCCACAATTTAGTGAGACCCTGTTTCAAAATAAAAAAAGAGAGGGCTGGGTATGTAGCTCAGAGGTAAAATGCACCTGGGTTTGATACCCAGTATCACAAAAAAATAAAACAAAATAATAAAAATAAACTGGGTGTGGTGGCACAGGCTTGTAATCCCTGCGATTAGGAGGTGGAGACAGGACGATGGCGTCGGTTCAAAGCCTGCCTCACTGCCTTAAGAGACCCTGTTTCCAAATTTTAAAAAAAGTATAAAATAGGTCTGGGAGTGTGGCCCAGAGGTAGAAAGGTTTCCAGGAACCCCAATGATAAGTTGGGTCCTGCACTCATGTGACTTTGTGTCACATGACCTCTGCAGGGCAAGGGAGGGGCTGAAAACCCCACGAGAATTGGGCGTTCCCACGAGTAAACCCTCCTCTCGCGAGATGCATACCTTGAAAAGGAGAGCCCGCGTCCTCAAGCTTCGGACAGGCGCGCGGGCCCCACGGTGCCTCGCCCTGATCCCCGGGAGAGCCGTGCCATTAAAACTTTACATGCCACGTGTACCGGACCTCTCTCGTGTTTTTCACACTCCGCCGTACGCACATTATTTTTATTTTACTCTCATTAATTTTTTATTTTACTTATCACCCAATACCACCAAAAAAATAAAAAATAAAATAATAAAATAAAATAAAACCTGGGTGTGATAACACATGCTTGTAATCCCAGTACTTAGGAGGCTGAGACAGGATTATCATATGTTCGTGGCCAGCCTCAGCTACTTAGTGAGGCCCTTTTCAACTTAGTGAGCTCCTGATTAAAAATAAATAATAGCCAGGTGTAGCCGGGCGTGGTGGCGCACGCTTGTAATCCCCGCACTTGGGAGGCTGAGACAGGAGGATCGCATGGGTTTGAAGCCAGCCTCAGCTACTTAGTGAGGCTTTCAGCAACTTGGTGAGACCCTGTTTCCAAATAAAAAAATAAAAAAATAAAAATAAAAAAGAATAATAGCCAGGCGTGATGGCGCACGCTTGTAATCCCTGCGCTTGGGAGGTGGAGACTGGAGGATCACGCAGGTTCGAAGCCAGCCATGCTGGCTTTAGAGACCCTGTTTCCAAAAATAAAAAAAGGCCAGGCGTGGTGGTGCATGCTTGTAATCCCCGCGCTTGGGAGGCTGAGACAGGAGGATCACACAGGTTCGCAGCCAGCATCAGCTACTTAGTGAGGCTCTCAGCAACTTAGTGAGACCCTGTTTCCAAATAAAATATAAAATAGGTCAGGGAATATAGCCCGGAGGTAGAAAGCCCCTGGGTTCTACTCCCAGTAGAACCACCAAAAAAATAAATAAATAAAATAAAAATTTAAAAATTTAAAAAGTATAATATAGGTCTAGGAGTATAGCCCGGAGGCAGAAGGGCTTCCAGGAACCCCAGTACCACCACCAAAAATAAATAAATAAATAAATAAATAAATAATTTTTAAAAATAGGGCTGAGAGTGTTGCTCAGAGGCAGCATGCCCTTGGGTTTAAATCCCAGTTCCATATACACACACACATGTATGTATATATATATATATTAAAAATTAAAAAATTAAAAAGCCTGGGAGTATAGCCCAGAGATAGAATACCCCTAGGTCTAATCCCCAGTACAAAAATAAATAAATAATAAAAACAGGAGGATTGCAGGTTTGCAGCAACTTGTGAGGCCCTCTGCAACTTAAGCGAGACCCTGTTGCAAAATAAAGAATCAAGCCGGGCGTGGTGGCGCACGCTTGTAATCCCCACGCTTGGGTGGCTGAGACAGGAGGATCGCGCAGGTTCTGTGCCAGCCTCAGCTACTTAGTGAGGCTCTCGGGAACATAGTGAGACCCTGTTTCCAAATAAAGTATAAAAATTAGGGCTGGGAGTATAACCCGGAGGTAGAAAGCCCCTGGGTTCCACCCCCAGTACCACCAAAAAAGTAATAAAATAAAAAATACAATTAAAATATAGAAAATTAAGCCAGGTGTGGTGGCACACACTTGTAATCCCAGTACTTGGGTGGCTGAGACAAGAGGATCACAGGTTTGAAGCCGGCCTCAGCTATGTAGTGAGGCCTTCCTCAACTTAATGAGACCCTGTCTCAAAATAAAGAATAAAACTAGGGCTGGGGGTGTAGCTTGGAGGTTGAATGTCCCCGGTTTCATAAAAGAGGCTCTGACGCAGCTAAGCCTCAGCAGAGGCACCACGCGTGACTGGAGGGCAGAGGAGGCGTCGTCGAGTTCTATTTTCCTAGGAGGGAGACCTCCTTCTTCCATGGAAGCGTATCCCGAACCGAGCTTGAAATGCAGCTAGAAACCTAGATTTAGGGCCTCCTCCAGCACCTTTCGTGTGTGCATGTGTGTGGTGCAGGGGACTGAACCCAGGGCCTCGTGTTTGCTAGGCAAGCACTCTACTGGGCTATACCTTCAGCTCTTTTTATTTTTTAAATTTTGGGCCAGGTGTGGTGGTGCACACTTGTAATCCCAATACTTGGGAGGCTGAGACAGGAGGATTGCAGGTTCACAGCCTGCCTCAGCTACTCAGTGAGGGCCTCTGCAACTTAGTGAGATCCTGTTTCAAAATAAAGGATCACAGGCTTGCAAGAAGCCTCAGCTACTTACTGAGGCCCTCTGCAACTTGGTGAGACTCTGTATCAAAATAAGAATAAAAAAATAGGGCTAGAGGTGTAGCTCAGAGGTAGCATGTCCCTGGGTTCAATTCCCAGTACCACACAAAAAAATAAAAAGTTTTTTTAAATTTTGAGACTAGGTCTCACTGAATTGCCCAGGCTAGCCTCAAACTTATGATCCTCTTGCCTCGGCCTCCAATCACTAGGATTATAGGCATGCATCACCACCCCAGTCTCTCTTCCTCTAGTACTTGTTTGCTTGTTCTCTTGAAGTCTGAACCAGGAATGGGGGATGCCCATATCAATGCCCCTGTGTCAGGACCGGTACCAACTGTGAGGCTCCAAGGCCAGAACACTTAGCTTATTGACGGCTGACTCAAGTTCAACACCTGCACCTTCTGCCCTCTCACTGCCCAGTACCACCTATGGAGAAGGCAGCCAATCCCTGCTCAGCTGGATGGCTGCTCACACGAAGATCAGATGAGGAGCAGGATTCATCTGGCATCAGTCAGACCCGTGTGTCAAAATAAACACGACAGGCCAGGCTGGTGGGCATGCCTGTAATCCTGGTCCTTGAGAGGCTGAGACAGGAGGATCGTAGACTGGAGGACAGCCCCAGTGACTTAGTGAGATCCTCAAGAACTTAGTGAGACCCTGTTTCAAAACAAAAGATAAGGCCAGGCGTGGTAGCCCACGCCTGTGATCCCAGTATTTGGGAGGCTAAGACAGGAGGATCACAGCTGTGGACAGCCTCAGCTACATAGTGATGAGGAGACAGAAAGGAAATAGGCAGATAGGGAAGAGGCCTGGGTAGAAAAAACTTGATTTCCTGAGGGGCGAGGGGCCAAAGCTTCACAAAACCATCTGGTTACTGAAAGGTTTGAGCCGCTGCCTCACAGGGGGCGGGGCCGGAAGCTAGGAGGCGGAGCCCTTTGATTCCCAGAGGAGACCACGCCCCTCGATTTAAGAGAAGCCCGATAGAGACAGAGAGGCGCACTCTCCCCCACTAGCCCCCCGTGGGCCCGCGGGGGCTGGTGGCTGACTCCCCACGAATAAAGGCATCCATACCATCTATAATGGATTTCCGCGTGTATCTGTGCGCTCATGGGACCTGCCGCATTTTTATTTTTTACAGTTACTAATCAACAAACCCAGGAGACATCACTGGAACAAGTCTGACACTTTACTGAAAGGAGACTCTTCAAAGGACATGCAAATTCTGAGGGCTGCTTCCCAGAATTCCCAGGATCCCAAACACCACAACCAACAGAGGACATGCAGACATCTATAAAACCCGTAGCACAGCCACCAAGACGGTTTTTCCCTCTCGGGGACCCCCTCCCCTTTGGGGAGCTTTTCTCTCTCGAAGTTCGTGTTAGCCTTGAGAGAAGGCGGAGTGCAATGAAGGCATTTGGCCCGGGCAGCTCTCAGGTAGTGACCTGAAGGCCTCTGCTGGACATCAAGGCCGACCAGGGCCCTTAGAGGTGACCTGCACTTTTCTGGCAGATCGTGTGGACCCTGGGAAAAAGTAGTTTGCAATTGACGGCACTTGGCTCGGGCCACACTCGGGTAGTGACCTGAAGGCAGCTACTGGACACCAGAGTTCTGACAGCCCCTTTGGGGTGTTTAGCCACTTTTCCCTATTCCCTGCTGCTTCCAATAAACCATTTACTCCCCTTCCTGTGGTCTGTGGGTGTCATTCTTTGCTCACTGTAGACAAACCCAATAAGAAAACGTCGAGTTTTTCTCAAGAAATTCCATTTCATCTTTGATAAACACCAGGTTTCTTCCCAAGAAACCCCCCATTTCATCTTGGGGGGCTCAGAAGAAAACCCCGCTTCAGTGATGTCCTCTGAAATGCAGTGAGACCCTGTTTCAAAATAAAGAATAAAAAAAAAATAGGGCTGGGGGTACAGCTCGAAGGTAGAATGCCCCTGGGTTCCATCCCCAGTACCATAAATAAATAATAAATAAATAAATAAATAATAAAAGATAAAAAAACAGCTGAAGGTGTTGCTTAGAGGTAGACTGCCTCTGGTTTAATGCCCAGCAAAACAAACAAACAAACATAAACAAACAACATAAGGGGAGAAAATTGAGAGGCATTGAAAATACGGTGCAGAAAATATTCCAGGGTCCAGGACTTGTCTTGATGTCCATCCTGGGTTGTGGGAGCAACAAGAAAACGAATCGCATGCTGCCCTGGGGCTTCCAGAGGTTGCTGGTCCTCAACCTCGAGGAGCTGAGAGGACACAGAGGCAAATCTAACTGTGCTTGATGCCCCGCTCCAGCCGCAGGGCTGAGGAGGGGAGACCAGCCCAGCTGGCGTCAGTCACCAATCCCGGCGCCAGAAGGAAGGATCAATGGCTCATGTGCACAATTCACATGTGCTTATGGAAAACCATAAGCACAAGCAAACAAAAAGCTCCACCTTCTAGCCAAGGGTCTGGAATGGGGTCTTTATGTGATCCTGTTCTTGCTCTTTTCATTCAACTTTCTTGGCATGCCAGTTCTTTTGTGGGGCTGTTGTTGTTGTTGTTGTTTCAGTACTGGGGATGGAACTCGGGGATTCTACCTCCGAGCTACACTACTAGTCCTTTTTTTTTTTTCTTCTTCTTCTTTTTGCAGTACTGGGGATGGAACCCAGGGGCATTCTATCTCCAGGCTACACCTCCAGCCCTATTTTTATTCTTTATTTGGAAGCAGGGTCTCACTGAGTTGCAGAGGGCCTCACTAAGTAGCTGAGGCTGTCCACGAACCGCAATCCTTCTGTCTCAGCCCCTCAAATGCTGAGATTACAAGCGTGTGCCACCACACCCAGCTCACTAGTCCTCTTTTTTATTCATTTATTTTGAAACAGGGTCTCACTGAGTTGCAAAGGACCTCACTCTAAGTAGCTGAAGCTGTCCTTGAACCTTGTTCCTTCTGTCTCAGCCTTCCAAATGTGGGGATTCCATTCTGTGCCACCACACCTGGCCTTTATTTTTTATTTATTTATTTTTTATTTTTATTTTTTTGCGGGTCTGGGGATGGAACCCAGGGGCATTTGACCTCCGAGATACACCCCCTGCCCTGTTTTTTATTCTTTATTTTGAAACCGGGTCTCACTGAGTTGCAGAGGGCCTCACTAAGTAGCTGAGGCTGTCTGCGAACTGCGATCCTCCAGGTCTCAGCCTCCCGAATGCTGGGATTATAAGCGTGCGCCACCACGCCTGGCTCTGGCTTTTATTCTTTATTTTGAAACAGGGTCTCACTGAGTTGCAAAGGGCTTTACTAAGCAGCGAAGGCTGTCCAGGAACAGAAACGCGATCCTCCTGTCTCAGCCTCTCAAATGCTGGGATTACAAGCGTGGGCCACCACGCCCAGCTTTGGCATGTCAGTTTTAGTGGTCTGAGGATGGCCAATCTCATGCATCAGCTGAACCACAGTTGCGCCTTACAGACCAGGAAACAGCTTGGCCTGGATGTGCCTGGAGGGAGCTCTCACTGTGGCTGTAACCTCTTTGGCCACTGGATCACACTTTCCTAGAAATACAAACCAGGAGTGGCTTCATGGTCCTGTAAGGTATAAGCCCATCTAGTTGGCTTTAGCTGGGCTTCCCCTTCTTTCATTCTTTTCTTCTTTCTTTCTTTCTTTCTCTTTCTTTTTTCTTTCTCTCTTTGTTTCTCTCTTTCTTTCTTCCTCTTCCTCTTTCTTTTTTCTTTCCTGCTGGCACGTGAAGACATTTAGCTTTTCCCAGCGCACGTGAGGCATGTTCTAACAGCTCCATGTGATTTATTGCTTAATTATAACTGTATCCACTTCTGCCTGGTCTGTAAAGTACTGGAACTCTTTTCTTTCCTCATGACATAGGTAGTCATAGCTTCAGACTTTTTTATGGTCAGTGAATTATTGCTAACGTGACAGCAATCCAAGCCAGCCGAGGCAAACACAACAACAAAGCAAAGAGGAAGGAAGAGGGGAAATGTAGTGTCAAGGAAAAGGGATGGTCAGGCGTGGTGGCACACACCTTAAACCCGGTACTTAGGCTTCTGGGAGAGGAGGATTACGGTTTCTAAGACAGCTTTAGCAACAGTGATCCTCCCAGCAACCTAGTGACACCCTGTTTAAAAAAAAAAAAAAAAAAAGCTGGGCTGTAGCGCTGAGGTAGAAAGCCCTGTGTTAAATTCTTAGTGCCCAAAACAAGAAAAAAACAAAAACTAAGCTTTTTAATTTGTGTGTGTGTGTGTGTGCTGGGTATTCTACCCAGGGGCATTATACCTCTAAGTTATACCTTCAGCACTATTTTTTATTCTTTATTTTGAAACAGGGTCTTACTAAGTTGCAGAGGGCCTTACTAAGTAGCTGAGGCTGGCCACAAACCTGCGATCCTCCTATTTCAGCCTTCCAAATACTGGGATTACAAGCATGTGCCACCACTCCTGGCTTGAATAATTATTATTATTTATTTTCTTTTTTTTGGGGGGGGATGGAACCCTTCTACCTCCGGGCTGTACTCCCAGACCTATTTTATATTTTATGTGGAAACAGGGTCTCTTTAGCCAGCGAGGCTGGCTTTGAACCCACGTGATCCTCCTGTCTCAGCCTCCCAAGCGCGGGGATTACAAGCGTGCGTGACCATGCCCAGCTTGAATTATTTTTTAAATTTCATCTCATTTTATGTGTGTTGGGGGTGCTGGTGATGAAAACCAGAAGCATTCTACCTCTGAACTACATCCCCAGATCTTCTTATTTTCTGTTTTGAAACAGGGTTTCGCTTGGTCATTGAGTCTTGCTAAGTTGCCGAGACTTGCCTTGAACCTGTCATCCTCCTGTCTCAGCCTCCCAAGTATGGGCGTTACAGATGTGCACCACCACACCTGGCTGAATCTAAGTTTAAATATTCTCTAGCTTGGGTCACAGCAGATTTTTCAACTGGTGATCAAGGGATGACTTGAGCTTCCAAGGGAAAGAGAGAGGACAGGTCACAAAGAGCAGACCTCAGGCCCAAATCTGTATACTCAGACCCAAATTCACTTTGAGCTGGAATATCTTCCAGTTTGTGGTTCAGGTGAGAGCCGTACAATCCTGACGCGTGTGGTCCAGAGCCAGGCCTCCGGGTGGGCAGGGCCAGAGCCAGCCCCGGAGAGCAGCCACTCCAGGGGAGGACTTGGCTTTCACTTTTGCTTAGGGAGTGGAGAGTTTGTTTTGTTCAGACTTTTACCATCTCCGACCTTGTTGTTAAATTTCCTTTTCCTGAGCATCCTGAGCCGTGTCAGGAAGTCACCCCTCAGCCCTGGAGGAGTCTTGGCCTGAAACCGCCTGCCAGGTCTCAGGTCTCAGGCTGTGAACGAGTCACAGGAACCACGATGATAATTGGGAACTCTTCCAAAGCCCCTTTCATCTGAAGACCTCGGAGACCTGCCTAGACACTGATCATCCTCATCCCACCGCAGAGGGGTAAATAGACATTAGGATCCTATTTGTCTCATGCTTCAGCATCCGTCCACCTCAGGCTCCTTTCCTTTTCCTTCCTCCCTCCTTCCCTTTCTTTTTCCTTTCTTCATTGCAGTCTGTGGATAGAACCTAGGGCCTCATATGTGCTAGGCAAGTGCTCTACCACTAAACTGCATTCCCATCCACCCTGCTCCCCACTCAATATTTATTTTAGAAAAAAAATAGCATTTCCCCTCTATTTTCAGGGAAAGGGAAATTGCCTTTTGAGTACATATTTCTGGGCTAAAGTCTGTGGACTATACAAAGAAGTTCTGTTAGTTGCTGCCTTCAAGAAGTTTAGTCTACTAAAGAGACAAAGAACCAGGCGTGGTGGCACACACTTGTAATCCCAGTGCTTGGGAGGATGAGACAGGAGGATCATGGGTTTGAGGCCAGCCTCAGCTACTTAGTGAGGCCCTCTAAAATTTAGTGAGACCATGTTTCAAAATAAAAATAAAGTAGAGCTGTGGGTGTAGCTCAGACGTAGAATGCTCTTGGGTTCCCTCCCAAGTAAAAATAAAAATAAAGGGGGGAAATGGTGACTCATGCAGGATGATTGCAGGTTCAAAGCCAGCCTCGTGTCGGGCGTGGTGGCGCACGCTTGTAATCCCCATGCTTGGGAGGCGGAGACAGGAGGATCGCGCAGGTTCGAAGCCAGCTGCGCTGGTTTAAGAGACCCTGTTTCAAAATAAAAATATAAAATAGGTCTGGGAGTGTAGCCCGGAGGTAGAAGGGCTTCCAGGAACCCCAGTACTGCAAAAAATAAAAAATAAAACATAAAAACAAGCCAGCCTCGGCAATTTAGTGTGACCCTGTTCCTCTCCCCTCTGCCTTGCCTCCCCCTCTTCCTCCTCCTCCTCCTCCTTCTCCTCCTCCTCTTCTTCTCCTTCTCCTTCTTCTTCTTCCTCTTCTTCTTCTCATCTTTGTGGTACTGGGGGTTGAACCCAGAGGCATTCTACCTCTAAGCTACACACACAGCACTGTTTTATTTTGAGACAGGGTCTCACTAGGTTAACTATTTGCTGTCTTGCACTCTTCCTGTCTCAGTCTCCCAAACACTGAGATTACAAGCATGTACCACCATGCCTGACTTTTATTTTTATTTAGAAACAGGTCTAGGTTGATGACCTGTTATCCTCCTGTCTCAACTTCCAAATACTGGGGTTACAGGTATGGGCCACCATGCCTGGCATGCTTATTTATTTATTTATGTTTGTTTGTTTATTTTGCATAACTGGAGATTAAGAACATTCTATATCCAAGCTAAACCCCTAGCCCTATTTTTTTTTTCAGAACTGGGGAGGGAACCCAGGGGCATTCGACCTCCAAGCTACGCCCCCTGCCCTATTTTTTATTCTTTATTTTGAGACAGGGTCTCACTAAGTTGCAGAGAGCCTAAGTAGCTGAGGCTGTCTACGAATCTCAATCCTCCGTTCTCAGCCTCCCGAATACTGGTATTACAAGCGTGCGCTACCATACCTGAATTTTATTCTTTATTTTGAAATAGGGTCTCACTGAATTGCAGAGGGCCTCACTAAGTAGCTGAGGCTGGCCATGAACCGCGATCTTTAACCTCCCAAATGCTGGGATTACAAGTGTGTACAACCATGCCAGGCTCTATTTTATTCTTTTTATTTTGAAACAGGGACTCATTAAGCTGTGGAGGGCCTCACTAGTTGCTGAGGCTGGCTTTAAACCCAGGATCATTTAAACCCAGTGATAAGTTGGGTCCTGCACTCATGTGACTTTGTGTCACATGACCTCTGCAGGGCAAGGGAGGGGCTGAAACCACCGTAAGAATTGGGCATTCCCGCAAGTAAACCCTCCTCTCGCGAGATGCATACCTTGAAAAGGAAAGCCCGTGTCCTCAAGCTTCGGACAGGCGCGCGGGCCCCACGGTGCCTCGCCCTGATCCTCGAGAGAGCCGTGCCATTAAAACTTTACATGCCACGTGTACCGGACCTCTCTCGTGTTTTTCACACTCTGCCGTACTCACTTATTTATTTTACTCGCATTAATTTTTTATTTTACTTATCATTTGGTGCCGAACCGGGAGAACTCTTGGGTTCCTCCCCTTTTTTTTTTTTTTTTCTCTTTTTATTTTTACTCTCTTTTTGAGCCCCAGACTCTCCGACTAGCCAGCAGCTCGACTGCGAGGTCCCACACCAGCGCTCCGCTTGCAGGCATTGCTCCTACCACTGCCGCTGCTACCGCTCCGTGCCTGCCCGGACCGTAAGCCTTCTTCCCCAGCCCCGCACTCTCCAGGAGAGCCGGCGGCCTTCTTCCCGCCCCGGGCTCTGCTGAGAGTCCGCGGCCATCTTTCCGGCCCTGAGCTCTGCTGAGAGCTCGCGGCCATCTTTTCGGCCCCGCGCTCAGCTGAGAGCCGGCGGCCTTCTTCCCGCCCTGGGCTCTGCTGAGAGCTCGCGGCCATCTTTTCAGCCCTGCGCTCTGCTGAGAGCCGGTGGCCATCTTTCTGATCCCGCACTCTGCTGAGAGTCTGCGGCCATCATTCCGGCCCTGCGCTCTGCTGAGAGCCGGTGGCCATCTTTTCCCGCCCATGTGCTCTCTTCTGGAGCACCGACGGCCATCTTCCACTGCCACCGCAGCCGCGGCCACCACCACCGGGGCGTGCAGGCTCCGCTGGCCGCCAGGCTGCCAGTTCCACCCACCCGGAGCCAGGCTCCTTGGGTGATGCTGGCACCTGCTCTGCCTGCTGACCTCCTGCACGAGCCAGGACCTCTGCCTGCTGCTTGGACCTCCTAAAACCGCCGTTCCAGCTCGGCGCTCCGGTCACCGCTGGGACCTCTGGCCGGTTTGCCCCACCAGCCCCGAGCCAGGCTCACTGGGCGGCGCACAGCCAGCTTCGGTGTCCGCCACAGTCACCCGCGCCAGGCGTAGCTCTACTCGCTGCTGCTGCTCCGTTTCGCCCGCCCAAGCCAGGCTCACTGGCGGTGCTTCTCGGGGCCCAGCCTCAGTGACTGACGCATGCCTGGAAGCCATTTTGTCTCCATGCCGCAAACCCGGCAAGCCATGCTGCCTGCGTGCCACTGTTTGATCCCGCCTGCGCCAGCCGTCAGTGCTGTCCACACCAGCCACCGACATCCGCGCGCCCCAGCTCCACCGTGCCCCCAGCAGCTTCTCGGCGCTTCTGTCGCAGCCAGCGCTGGCTGGCAACACTTCACTCCGGTAAACTGCCTCCTTCCCTTGGTTAGCGGGTTCCGGACTTGGGTCTTCCGGTCCACTGGGACCCCAAAATCCAAGCGCTTGGTGGCCCATTGTCCCCTGGTCCACTGGGACCACCCTCCGGATGACCAGGTCATCCTCCAGTTTTGAGAAGGAATGAAGACGTTCTTCCTATCTCTTAACCTCCGTTTCCGAATGATTGAGCAGGGAAATCGGGGACGCCCATTTCCTGTTCTTCGTTTCCGCCCGTGAACCAATTATGGGAAGTCGAACCTTTATACTAGCAGATGCCCTGAGAGCCTGTCTGCCTTGATACGAGTTGGGAAATGGGTTGTGGTGGCCCAGGAATAGTTAGGAACTTTTATAAGCGGTCTGGTATCCCTCCAAATGCTCTCCCCCATCAGCTTCCATTTATTTTCCCGCCAGCTGCCATTTTGTGATGGCGCGTAGTCACTGCCTGGTGATGTCACAGTCGCCATCTTGGCCCGCGCCAGACTGCAATTTTGCTGGGCGGCCTGCGTGGGCGCGCCCTAGGTGCTGCGGGAAACGCCAGGCCGGGGCTGGGGCGACACCCTCTGCCCGTGGGGAGTCTGCGTTGCCATTCTTGCCGGACACCCGCCCTGGGACGCGCTCTTTGTGTGTGAGTGTAGGTCCATCACAGCTGACAGAACCTTAACATGGCATCTAAAGTTTTAATTCCAGAGAGAAACAGGCGGAGATGGAGCGTACACTCTGACTTTGCCAAAAAGCAGATCCCTGGTAGCTGCCCTTCAGCTGGCAGTGGCGGCTCAGCCCTTTGGAGCGCCACCTAGGTGTGGAGGACTTCAACGACGACTACCTCCAGGAGCCTGCCTGAAGTGGGGCGAAGCCAAAGCCACCAATCAGACTGTGCCCGGCGTGTGGCCAGGAGGGCCACTGGAACAGTGCCCTTGGAAAAGGGTGAGCTCCAGGTGCCTCAACACAGGGGGAGCACCTTTCCAGACCAGGCCCCGCCGCTGACCCTACTCAGCCTGGCTGAAGACTGACGGCTCCTGGATCCCTCAACCTCCATCCTCTTTGCCAGCTCAGGGTAGCTCTCCAGGTACTGAGTAAGCCAGTCTCCTTTTTGGTCGCCTGCTCAATCTCATGATTTGTTTTTTTCTTTAATAGCCCTTGCCTGTTCAAGCCTCCTCAAGCGCACATCACTAAGCTGTCTGGGGTAACCTCCAATTCGCACTGCAGCTATGCACCCACCTGTACCCCCTTCTGGGGGACTGGACTCCCGACTCCTCCCGGCCTGGGTCCCCTGACGACGCCCCTTGACAGCAGGAAGAAGCTAGAGGGTCCAATCATCATCCATTATCCCTACCATCAAAAGGCCGGGATGATAAGTTGGGTCCTGCACTCATGTGACTTTGTGTCACATGACCTCTGCAGGGCAAGGGAGGGGCTGAAAACCCCGCGAGAATTGGGCGTTCCCGCGAGTAAACCCACATCTCACGAGATGCATACCTTGATAAGGAGAGCCCGCGTCCTCAAGCTTCGGACAGGCGCGTGGGCCCCACGGTGCCTCGCCCTGATCCCCGGGAGAGCCGTGCCATTAAAACTTTACATGCCACGTGTACTGGACCGCTCTCGTGTTTTTCACATTACGCTGTACTCACATTATTTTTTATTTTACTCGCATTAATTTTTTATTTTACTTATCACCCAGGATCATTCTACCTCTGAGCTACATCCTCAGTCTTATTTTTTATCTCTTATTCTGAAACAGGGTCTTATTAAGCTGCAGAGGGCCTCACTAAATTGCTGAAGCAAGAGGGTCACAAGTTTAAAGCCAGCCTGGAGCCAGGAGTGGTGGTACACACTTGTAATCCCAGTACTTGGGAGGCTGAGACAGGAGGATCCCAGGTTCTCAGCCAGCCTCAGCTACTAAATGAGGTCTCCTGCAACATAGTGAGACCTTTTTTCAAAACAAAGAATAAAAAATAGGACTGGGAGTATAGCTCAGAGGTAGAATGCCCTTGGGTTTAATCTCTAATTTATGCTTATTTATTTATTTATTTATTTATTTTTGTGTGTGGTACTGGGGGTGGAACCAGGGGCTTTTCTACCTCCGGGCTATACTCTCAGACCTATTTTAAACTTTATTTGGAAACAGGGTTTCACTAAGTTGCTGAGAGCCTCACTAAGTAGCTGAGGCTGGCTTCGAACCTGCGTGATCCTCCTGTCTCAGCTTCCCAAGCTCTAGGATTACAAGCGTGTGCCACCACACCCGGCTTAATCTCTAATATAAAAAAAAGCAATCAGGGCAAATTAAGCACTCTACCTCCAAAATGTGATTTTTCCTCTTCTTCCTGAGCCTCTGGGCAGGTCTCTCCTGCCCCACTGTTCTGATCACCCCCTTGCCTACCTGCTTTTTTTTTGCCTCCCCTGACCATTTCAAAAACATATCATTCTATGTTTTATTGAGATTGATGGGTATGGCTGTAAATACTGTAAACAAGTTGAGAAAATGTAAAGTAGATCATATTGATAATAAGAACAATTCCAAAAATAGTTGTCTGCCTCTCTGTGTTTTTGTTCTCCCAGTAGCGAAGCTCACTGTCTTTAATTACAGCTTGAGACAGTGTGTTGAAATATTTAATCTCTGAGTAATGACTGGATTTGAGTTTCCTAATTGGCATCTGTGTGTTTCGCATTCCTAACAAAGCCCAAATCAGAATGTACACACACTCCGAGATGTGGACTCTGCCTCAGACCCCGCTGGTACCTGCCGCCTCGGCTCCAGAGCAATAATGTGTGGTGGCAAGTAAGGACTGGATGAATAGCATATGTTTTGTGATCACACATTTTTTAAAATGCCTGACCAAAACCTGTTAGCATTTACAAGTTAACCACTAATCCGTGTGTGATCGGCAGAACACAGTGAGGTATAATCCTGGCCCCAAAGAAGCCCTTGGTTTAGGAAAGTGTCTTGCTCATTCTTGAATGGTATTTCAGGTGCCTGGGAGTCGTTCCCAGGAGATAATGCCCCGCCCATATTGAGTGGCTTATTTAAAACTTCCTGAAATCATCTTGCAAGGACTAAAAGAATAGAGTAGGTAGAGAAATCAACAGCTGAACTCCGTCCACCAAGATTGACTTGTGTTTTTCCTGGGTGGAGTGTCCAGGGAAGTGTCACCTGGGCCTCTCCCTCCCACTGTCCTGAGCCTCATGGAGTGAAACAAGATACCACTCGTCATTCGCCAAGGGCCCGTTGGGCGAGTCCAGGAAGACTCCGTGGGCGTGGGCCTGCAAGCTCACTCGCTGAATAATGCATGTTTGCTCTGGTGGTTTCTCAGCCTGAAGTTACACGGAGGTGAAGGTGGAATTTCAGAACCCCATCCCAGCCGTTCTACCCTCTCAAAAGGTGCCCAGACCAGAGGCAAATCATGGACTGATGTCAGGCCCCGGAGGCCAGTGCACAGAGTCTGAAGATCCGGGCAAGCCGGGCGTGGTGGCGCACGCTTGTAATCCCCGCGCTTGGGAGGCGGAGACAGGAGGAGCGGGCAGGTTCGAAGCCAGCCGCGCTGGCTTAAGAGACCCTGTTTCCAAAGGGGGGGAAAATAGATCTGGGAGTGTAGCCTGGAGGTAGAAGGGCTTCCAGGAACCCCAGTACCACCAAAAAAAAAAAAAAGATCCGGACAGGGCCGGGCGTGGTGGCACACACTTGTAATCCCAGCATTCGGGAGGCTGAGACCGAAGGATGGCAGTTTTTGGACAGCCTCAGCTACTTAGGCCCTCTGCAACTTAGTGAGACCCTGTTTCAAATAAAGAATAATATAGGCTGGGGATTTAGCTCAGAGGTAGAATGCCCCTGGGTTCCATTCCCAGATCGTAAAAAAAAAAAAAAAAAAAAAAAAAAAACCAGAAAGAAAGAAAGATCCGGCAGCGAGGCCATGCTGTTGCTCTAATCTGGCCAATATGGAAAAACAGACCCACATCTGACAGCAGTGTCTTTTTTTTTTTTTTTTTTCCCAGAACTGGGAATTAAACCCAGGAACATTCTACCTCCAAGCTTTATCCCCAGCCCTATTTTTATTATTTATTTTGAAACAGGGTCTCACTAAGTTGCAAAGGGCCTCACCAAGTAGCTGAGGCTGGGTGCGAACCTGTGATCCTCTTGTCTCAGCCTCCCAAGTACTAGGTTTACAAGTGTGCACCACCGTGCGCTCCCTCTCTTCTCCTCATTCTCTCTCTCTCTCTCTCTCTCTCTCTCTCTCTCTCTCTCTCTCTCTCTCTCTCTCTACTATGGAATTGAACTCAGGGGACTTTTGACTCTAAGCTATATCCCCAGTCCTTTTTATTTATTATTATTTTGAGAGCGTCTCACTCAGTTGCTGAGGCTGGCCTCAGATCCTCAGTCCTCCTGTTGCAGCAGTCTCCCAAGTACTGGGGTTGCAGGCTTGGGTTCTGACAGCAGTGTTGAGCCTTGAGTAGGAACTCAGGACGGGGGAGAGCAGCTACATTTGAAACCGTGGAGCTTCATATTTGTCAGAGGCCACAGGATCCACAAGTCCTCTGAGAATAAAACCGGCCTCCTCCCAGCATGAGCAGCTCGCGGGGGGGACTAAGACGGAAGCCGTGGTGCCAAGGTGAGGCCGTGAGTGACTCAGGGCGGCCCCTCCCAGACACTGCTTCAGAGAATCAAAACACCGCCGGCGCTTGCCTTGGCAGGGCTCACCAGGGGCTGCGACGAGCCAGAGGCCGAGGTGCCTGGCGTGGTCACCGCAGCTGGTCTTCACATCATGACCATCTTTTCCAGAAACAACCCACGGTCAGAGCTGTAACTTTCTCCAAGTTTCAGTGGCGAGGAGCCCATCACGTCCCTGACACTCGATGCCCCACTGAGTTTTCTCACTGAATTCTTACTGAATTAGTGCTCATAAAATGGGCTTTGCCCCTCCTGTGACAGAAGAAAGTTTAAGTAACACCCAGCAGGTCAGAGGCAGCTCTGGGAAAGGGACTCTGGTCTGTATGACTCCAAAGGTCATGTTCTTCCAACTTTTTCATTTTCCAAAAAAACAAAGTACCAGCCAGACATGGTAGCATAGACCCGTAATCCCAGTACTTGGGTGGCTGAGACAGGTGCCTCGGCAATTTAGTGAGGCCCTCTGCAATTTAGTGAGACCCTCTTTCAAAAATAAACAATAAAAATAGGGCTGGGGCTGTAGCTCAGAGGTAGAATGCCCCTGGGTTCAATCGCAAATACCACACACAGAAAAAATTAATTAACTAAAAATAAGTAAATAAAGCTGGGTGTGGGGCGCACACTTGTAATTCTAGTACTTGGGAGGCTGAGACAGGAGGATCTCAGGTTTGCAGCCAGCCTCAACTACTTAGTGAGACCCTCGGCAACTTAGTGAGACCCTGTTTCAAAATAAAAAATAAAATAGGGATGGAGGTATAGCTCAGAGATAGACTGCTCCTGGGTTCTATCTTTAGTGCCTAAAAAAATAAAAATAATAAAATCAACAACCTCATTCCTGGACAAAGATACTAACTTGATGATGTTCTCTGGACCTTTGTCACAGCAACATGTAACTCAGTCTCGAGCAGACAGATCGGCTGGTGGTATCCCCTAAAAGGAGGTTACTTCCATTTTATGCCTCATCCTAGATCTGGAAGCTACTAATCTGAAGTTTAGTCGGCCATTATCTTCTGTAACAACCCAGAAAGAAGGGACGAGGGGTCCTGCCCAGAAAAGACCTCAGCCCCTCGACACCACTATATTTATTTATTTTTTATTTATTTATTCGTTTTGCGGTACTGCAGGTTGAACCCACAGGCATTCTACCTCTGAGCTCTACCCTCAGCCCTGCTATTTATTCTTTATTTTGAAATAGAGTCTCACCAAGTTGTGGAGGGCCTCACTAAGTAGCTGAGGCTGGACTCAAACCTGGATCCTCCTGTCTCAGCCTCCCAAGTACCGGGATCACAAGCGTGCGCCACCACGCCCGGCCTGCACACCAGCATTAAGTATGATGACAGCAACTCAGAGGTACTTTGAGCCTCTCTGTCTAAAGCTTTGCCTATTCACACAAGCAGAGTCGTGGCTCAGGTAGACCAGAAGTAGACCTGAGCACTGTGCTGCTTGCTCACCTGTATTTTTGTAACTCTTTAAAAAAATTTTTTTTATTGGTGCATTGTATTTATACATCATAATGGGGTAAAACTTGTGTAGACATAAGTGCACACATTACCCAGCCAGCCCCCACAGCCCCCACCCCACTCCCTCCATCCCTCCCTCCCGTGTTTGGCTTAGTGGTTGACTTCGAAATGGTTTTTAACTCTTAAGGGCTAGGTGTGTGTGTGTGTGTGTGTGTGTGTGTGTGTGTGTGTGTGTGTGTACATATGTGAAAAAAAGAAAAAGATAGAGAGAGGCTAGGAATTGAAACCGGTGATGTTCTATCTCCAAGCTACATCCCCAGCCTTTTTTATTTTTTTATTTGGAAACAGGATTTCAGTAAGTTGCTGAGGCCGGCCCAAACCTGCGATCCTCCGGTCTAAGCTTCCAGGTCCTGGGATTACGGGTGTGTGCTGCGCACCCAGATGGGTTTGTTTCATTTTTCTTTTCTTCTTTCTTTCTTCCTTCCTTTCTTTCTTTCTCTTTTTGTGGTGTTGGGGATTGAACTCATGGGTATTCTACCACTGAGCTACACTCCCAGCCCTATTTTATTTTTATTTTGTTTTAGTGTTATTATTTTTATTGGTGCATTGTAGTCACACATCTTCATGGGGTACAAGATGGTGGAGGCATGCGTGCACACTCGGTAGAGGCATGCGTGCACACTCGGTAGAGGCATGCGTGCACACTCGCTCGGTTAGCCCTTCCCCAAGTCCCACCCCATTCCCTCCCCCCCTCTCCTTCTCATATTTGGCTTAGTGATTGATATGTCTGTGAATGTACATCAGGGAATTTCCTTCTTCCCCCCCTCCCATCCCCTCAGTTATGCCGTCTTATTTGCTCATCTATGGTTTCTCCTTTTCATTTTTAATTTGAAACAGGGTCCCTCTAGGTCTCACTACTTGCTAAGGCTGTCCTCGAGCCTGCCATCCTCCTGTCTCAGCCTCCCAAGTGCCGGGATTACAAGCATGCGCCACCACGCCCGGCTTGTTTGGTGTTTCTGATGTGTGCTTCTGCTTTGATATTTTCTGGCTTGTATTGTTTGTAGTGTTGATCCGTTTTCCTCTGGCACCAGGAGGGACAGTGAAGGGGAGAAAAGACTGGCTGATGGCTCTCTCCACAGTGAAACTCCCTTGGTTCTCTTCTGCATTCCCCACCTAAAGACCAGGATATTCTTTGCTTGCCTGAAATAAAAGTGGTTTAAGTACAAATTAATGATACTTGTTTTGAGAAACTCTAGGACTAAAAGTCCCACCATTAGCCGGGGTTGGTGGCTCACACTTGTAATCCCCGCGCTTGGGATGCTGGGACAGGAGGTTCACACAGGTTCAAAGCCAGCCTCAGTTACTTAGTGAGGCTCTCAACAGGTTAGTGAGACCCTGTTTCCAAATAAAATAGAAAATAGGGTTGAGAGTATAGCCCAGAGGCAGAAGGCCCCTGGGTTCCATCCGTAATACCAAAAAAAAAGTCCCACCATTGTTGTTGTTGTTGTTGTTGTTGTTGTTATTGTTACATTTGGGGGGGTAGCTGAGGATTAAATCTGGGGAATCTTACCTCTGATCTATACCCCTAAACCTCTTTACTTATTTTTAACTTTTTTTTTTTTGTGGTACACTTCTCAGCCCTATTTTTTTTTTATTCTTTATTTTGAAACAGGGTCTCATGGAGTTGTAAAGGGCCTCACTAAGTAGCTGAGGCTAGGCTGTCTGCGAACCTGCAATCCTTTCCTCCCAAATGGTGGGATTACAAGTGTGCGCCACAATTTCTTTTTTCTTTTTTTTCTTTTCTTTTCTTTTCTTTTTCTTTTCTTTCTTTCTTTTTTTTTTTTTTTTTTTTTTTGCGGGTTTGTGGATGGAACCCAAGGGCATTTGACCTCCAAGCTACACCCCCTGCCCTATTTTTTTTTTTTTTTTTTTTTTTGGTGGTACTGGGGTTCCTGGAAGCCCTTCTACCTCTGGGCTACACTCCCAGACCTATTTTTATATTTTTTAAATTTGGAAACAGGGTCTCTTAAGGCAGCGAGACTGGCTTCAAACCTGCGCGATCCTCCTGCCTCTGCCTCCCAAGCCCGGGGATTACAAGCATATACCACCACGCCAGGCCGCTGCCCTATTTTTTATTCTTTATTTTGAAACAGAGTCTCACTAACTTGCAGAGGGCCTCACTAAGTAGCTGAGGCTGTCCAGTCTCATCCTCCCGAATGCTGGGATTAAAAGCGTGCGCCACCACGCCCAGCTAGCACCACAATTTCTGGCTCATCTATTTTTTTAAATTTTGAAACAGGGTCTGCTAAGTTGTTGAAGGCTTCCCTAAATTGCTGAGGCTGGCCTTCAACTTGAGATCCACCTATCTCAGCCTCTCAAGTACTAGGATTACAGGCATGTGTCACTGTGCCAGGTTAGAAGTCCCATCTTTAGAGTAGGAAGGTAATGTAATAAATAAATGTATGTAGGGAGCCGGGCGTGGTGGCTCATGCTTGTAATCCCAGCATTCGGGAGGCTGAGACTAGAGGATCGTGGTTCGCGGACAGCCTCAGCTACGTAGTGAGGCCCTCTGCAACTCAGTGAGACCCGGTTTCAAAATAAAGAATAAAAAATAGGGCAGGGGTGTAGCTCGGAGGTAGAATGCCCCTGAGTTCCATCCCCAGACCCGCAAAAAAAAAAAATAAATAAAAAAAATAAATGTATGTAGGGGCTGAAGATGTAGCTCAGTGTTAGAGTGGTTGCCTAGCACCCAAGAGGTCCTGGGTTCACTCCCCAGTACTGCGAAAACAAAACAACGTGTGTCTACTGTCTACTGCTGACAGCCAGCAGGCAGGTATTGTCTATTCAACAGTTCTCATTGGAACTTACAATCAAGCCAGAGAGAAATGTCAAGCAAATAGTAACACAAATGGGTGTGCAATTATATAACTCAACAGTGTGATGTCAAGTGTGTGTGTGTGTGTGTGTGTGTGTGTGTGTGTGTGTAGTACTAGGGATTGAATCCAGGGGCATTCTACCTGTGAGCTACACTCCAACCTATATTTTTTTAATTAATTAAGTAATTTGAGTGGGTGTAGTGGTGCACGCTTGTAATCCCAGCATTTGGGAGGCTGAGACCAGAGGATCTGGTTTGCGGACAGTCTCAGCTTCTTAGTAAGGCCCTCTGCAATTCAGTGAGACCCGGTTTCAAAATAAAGAATAAAAAGTAGGGCAGGGGGTGTAGCGCTTGGAGGTCGAATGCCCCTGGGTTCCATCCCCAGACCTGCAAAAAAAAAAAAAAATTAATTAATTTTTTTATTTTTGTATAATACTGGGAATGGAAACAAGGTCTCACTGAGTTGCAAAGGGCCTCACTAACGCCGGGCGTGGTGGCGCACACTTGTAATCCCAGCACTTGGGAGGCTGAGACAGGAGGATCGCACAGGTTCAAAGCCAGCCTCAGCTACTTAGTGAGACCCTGTTTCCAAATAAAATATAAAGTAGGTCTGGGAGTGTAGCCCAGAGGTAGAAAGCCCCTGGGTTCCACCCCCAGTACCACACATACACACACACACACACAAAGGGCCTCACTAAGCCCAGCGTGGTGGCACACGTTTATAATCCCACCATTTGGGAGGCTGAGATAGGAGGATCAGGGTTTGCGGACAGCCTCAGCTACTACTTAGGCCCTTTGCAATTCAGTAAGACCCTGTTTCAAATTAAGAATAAAAAACAGTCGGGCATGGTGGCACACGCTTGTAATCCCTGCGCTTGGGAGGCTGAGACAGGAAGATTGTGCAGGTTCGAAGCCAGCCTCAGCTGGTTTAAGAGACCCTGTCTCCAAATAAAATATAAAATAGGTCTGGGAGTGTAGCCCGGAGGTATAGGGCTCCTGGGTTCCATCCCCAGTACCACCAAAAAATAAAAAAATAAAAACAGGGCTGGGGGTGCAGCTCAGCAGTAGAACGCCCCTGGATTCCATACCCAGCACACACAAAAAATTAAAATATAAAAATAAAGGGCTTCACTAAGTGGCTGAGGCTGGCCTCTAACCGCGATCCTCCTGTCTTAGCCTCCCAATATTCTTTATTTTGGAACAGGTCTCACTGAGTTGCAAAGGGCCTCGCTAAGTATCTGAGGCTGTCCACAAACCCTGATTCTTCTGTCTCAGCCTCCCAAATCCTGGGATTACAAGGGTGCGCCACCACACCTGACTAAAATTATATGATTAAAAAATATATGGCTGGGCACCTATAATCCCAATACTTGGGAGGCTGAAATAGGAAGATTGCAGAATTAAGGCCAGCCTCAGCAATTTAGTGAGACTGTTTCCAAATAAAAAATAAATAGCGCTGGGAATGTAGCTTAGAGGTAGAACACTCTTGGGTTCAATCCCCAGCAAGAGAAATAAAGAAAGAAGAAAGAAAGAAAGAAAGAAAGAAAGAAAGAAAGAAAGAAAGAAAGAAAGAAGAGAAAGGGGAGGGAGAGAAAGGAAGGAAGGAAGCAAGCCAGAGAGGTTCAGGCTTGTAATCCCAGTATTTGGGAGGCTGAGACAGAAGGATCTCAGGTTCAAGGCCAGCCTCAGCTACTTAGTGAGGCCTTATGCAACTTAGTGAGACCCTGTTTCAAAATAAAAAGAATAAAAAATAGGGCTGGGGTGTAGCTTGGAGGTAGAGTGCCCCTAGGTTCAATCTCTAGTATGGCAAAATAAATAAATAAATAAATAAATAAATAAATAAATAGGAAGACAACCACTGATTTTTTTTTTTTTTTTTTTTTTTTTTTTTTTTTTTTTTTTTTTTTGGTGGTACTGGGGTTCCTGGAAATCCTTCTACCTCCAGGTTACACTCCCAGACCTATTATATATATATATTTTGAAAACAGGGTCTCTTAAGCCAGCAAGGCTGGCTTCGAACCAGTGTGATCCTCCTGTCTCTGCCTCCCAAACGCAGGGATTACGAGTGTGTGCCACCACACCCAGCAACAACAACCACTGATTTAAAAAAACACACACAAAAAAACAATGCTTGTAATCCTATTACTTAGAAGGCTGAGACAGGAGGATTGCAGGTTCAAGGCCAGCCTCAACTACTTAGTGAGGCCCTTTGCAATTTAGTGAGACCTTGTTTCAAAATAAAGAATAAAAAAATAGGGCTGCAGGTGTACCTCAGAGGCAGAATGCCCCTGGGTTCAATCCCCAGTACTGGAAAAAAAAAAAAAAAAAAAAAAAAGGGCTGTGGTACCACACACACACAAAAAGGAAATAACTAAAAAGTGGGTTCAGCTAGACATGGTTCCATATACCTGTAATCCCAGTATTTGAGAGGCTGAGACAGAATTGTAGGTTGGTTGCCAGCCTCAGTAAACTCATGAGGCCCTTCACAGCTTAGAGAAATCCTGTTTCAAAATAAAAAATACAGCCGGGTATGGTGGCTCACGATTGTAATCCCAGCATTCTGGAAGCTGAGACCTGAGGATCCCGGTTCTCCGACAGCCTCAGCTACTTAGTGAGCCCTCTGCAACTCAGTGAGACCCGGTTTCAAAATAAAGAATAAAAAATAGGGCAGGGGGTATAGCTTTGAGATCAAATGCCCCTGGGTTCCATCCCCAGACCCAAAAAAAAAAAAAAAAAAAAAAACCTACTAAAAAATACAAGCCAGGCATGGTGGCGCATGCTTGTAATCCCAGCATTCGGGAGGCTGAGACCAGAGGATCGTGGTTCGCAGACAGCCTCAGCTATTTAATGAGGCCCTCTGCAACTCAGTGAGACCCGGTTTCAAAATAAAGAATTAAAAAATAGGGCAGGGGCTGTAGCTCGGAGGTCAAACGCCTCTGTGTTCCATCCTCAGACCCGCAAAATAAATAAATTAATTAATTAATAATAAAAAATATAGCATTCGGGAGGCTGAAACCGGAGGATTGCGGTTCATGGACAGCCTCAGCTACTTAGTAAGGCCCTCCGCAACTTAGTGAGACCCTGTTTCAATGAGGCTTGGAGGTCAAATGCCCCTGGGTTCCATCCCCAGACCCACAAAATAAATAAAAAATTAAAAAATAAAAAATAAAGTAAAGCCTGGCATGGTGGTACATGCTTGCAATCCCAGTACTTGGGAGGCTAAGACAGGATGATCACAGGTTCGCAAACAGCCTCAGCTACCTAGTGAGGTTCTCAGCAACTTAGTGAGACCCTGTTTCCAAATAAAATATAAAATAGGTCTGGGAATATAGCCCAGAGGTAGAAGGCCCCTGGGTTCCATCGCAGTACCAACACACACACACACACACACACACACACACACACACACACACTGAAGCAGGGCTGGGGTGTAGCTCAGAGGTAGAATGTTCCTGACTTTAATCCCCAGTATCACAAAATAAATAAAATAAATATATAAAAGGTGAGAAATCGGGCATGATGATGCACACTTGTAATCCCAGTACTTGGGAGGCTGAGACAGGAGGATCGTAGGTTGGAGGACAGCCTCAGCAACTTAGTTGGGCCCTCAGCAACTTAATGAGACCCTGTTTCAAAACTAAAAAAAAAATTGGGCGTGGTGGCACACGCTTGTAATCCCAGCATTTGGGAGGCTGAGACAGGAGGATCTGGGTTTGCAAACAGCCTCAGCTACTTAGTGAGACCCTTTGCAATTTAGTGAGACCTTGTTTCAAAATAATAAAAAATAGGGCTGAGGGTATAGCTCGGAGGTAAAAATGCCCCTGGGTTCCATTCCCAGTACTGCAAAAAAAAAAAAAAAATCAAAATTTAAAAAAAATTTTAAAGGCCTGAGGGTATAGCTCAGAGGAAGCATGCCCTGGGTCCAATCTCCAACACCAGAAAAAGAAGAAAAAGAAAAAGAAGAAGAAGAAGGAGTCTTAGTGCAAGGTAATTAGGTCACTGGAGCGGCTCCACTAGAAAGCATTAGGAACTCTGTGCAGTTCTTAACAGAACGAGTATTTTGTAAGAATACGCCCAGCTGGGCGTGGCGGGACACACCTGTAGTCCCAGATACTAGGGAAGCGGAGGCAGGAAGATCACGTGGCCCAGGAGTTCAAGACCAGCCTGAGCAACAGAATGAGAATCCTATCTAAAAAGAAAAAAATGGGGGCTGGAGGTATAGCTCAGTGAAAGTGTTTACCTAGCATGTGCAAGGCTCTAAATTCAATCCCCAGCACTGCAAAATACATAAATTAATGAAATGAAAGGGAGAGAAAATAAAAAGAATGATCCTTAAACCTCTCTCTAGTATCTTTTCATCACATGATGGCTCCCTCTAGCATTCCCCACCAAAGCCAAGCCAGATCTGGCACCATTCTCTTCTAAAACTACGAACTAAATAAACCTCTTTTCTTTATAAACATCCCGCCACAAGTATTTTGTTATAGCAACAACAACAACAACAACAACAAAAAAAACCCCACAAAGACATGAGACAGTGCCCCAGGAACAGTGAGGAAGAACCGTGATGGAGAGGTAATATGAGGGGACACCCAGTGCCTGAGACTGGGGGGAGTCAGGGCTGGGGGGAGGCAGCAGTCTGCAGGCAGGAGGAGCAGGCAGAATTCACACCTAATTCCCTCCACTTTCTGGGTGAACTAAGAGACGATGATCTGTGCTAGACACCAGAACTAGAGAAGGATCTGTAACAACCATGTTTCCAGAAAGAATAGTCTTGTTCTTTTCTGAAGAATAAAGAGTTTTCTCTGCCCTCTTATTTAGGTCGCCAAGCACTGCTGGGCTTTACTATCATAAAACTAATAAGGGGTTAAGGCTTTCGACTCTGGAGCCAGCCTGCCTGGTTTGAAACCTCATTATCACTAGTTTGTGACCTTGGACAAGTAACTTAGACTCTGTGCCTTGGCTTTCTCATCTGAAAAGTGGGAGAGATAATAATAGGATCTGCTTCATAGGTGTCAGGGTGATTAAAGGAATAAACTCACAGTGAAGCCTCTAGAACAGTACCCAGCCCATCATAAACTCCCCAGGATGTTGGCTCTATTATAGCTGGGAGCGAGTGGGGGCAGGCCGGAAGCAAGGATGGGGCAGGTGGCACATTACTGAGAGGAAGGACAGCGCTCCAGAGCCGGGCGAGGTTGGAGGCGATGTACCTCATCCATCCATTCGCCGTGCGCCTGGAATTCGCTAAGGGCCAGGACCAAAGCCGAGACCACCGAAGGTCTCAGTCCACGCACATGGCGCGAGGCCTGGCAGCGGGGCCAGTCTTCCTGCTGGTCTCCCCCCAGGGCGAGGCCGACCAGGAACAGAGTGGCGGGGCTGCTCCACTGGCAAGGCGTGAATCACAAGGAAGAGGTGCCCGCTAGGAGGAGCCCAGGCCAAAGAGGGGGGTGGGCAGGGGTTGTGACAGGGCACAGCAGGCAGCCTCCGTTATTGGAATAAAAGAGCAGGAAACGGGCAGCAGGTGGAGTCTCAGGAGACCCGGTGGGACCGGAAGGGCGGCTCCAGCCGGCTCTGCTGCGGCCCCAGGGCCCTGCCTCGCCACTCATTTCTCTTTCTTGTCCAGTGTCTAATGATTAGTTTTCTTTTCTTTTTTCTTTTTTTTTCTTTCTTTCTTTTTCTTTTTCTTTTCTTTTTTTTTCTTGCGGTACTGGGGATGGAACTCAGGGGCATTCTACCTCCAAATATGTTTTAATAAAAAGGTAAAGCCAGGTGTGGTGGTGCATGCTTGTAATCCTAGTACTTGGAAGGCTGAGGCAGAAGGATTGCAGGTTCGAGGACAGCCTCCGCAAGAAGTGAGATTCTCATCAACCTATCAAGATTTTGTTTCAAAATACAAAAATAAAATAATACAGCCCGGAGCCAGGTGAGGTGCGCGCGTTTGTAATCCTAGCATTTGGGAAGCTGAGCAGGAGATGGCGGTTTGCCGACAGCCTCAGCTACTTAGTGAGGCCCTTTGCAACTCAGTGTGACGTGTTTCAAAATGGAGAATATTCTGGGTGTGGTGGCACATGCTTGTAATCCCCGTACTTGGGAGGCTGAGACAGGAGGATCGCATAGGTTTGAAGCCAGCCTCAGCTACTTCATGAGGTTCTCAGCAACTTAGTGAGATTCTGTTTCTAAATAAATATAAAATAGGTCTGGGGGTGTAGCTTAGAGGTAAGAAAGCCCCTGAGTTCCATCCCAAGTACCACCCCAAAAAATAAAAAAAAAGAGAATAAAAAATAGGAATGGGAGCCAGGCATGGTGGAGCATGTTTGTAATCACAGTATTTGGGAGGCTGAGACAGGAGGATTGCGGTTCATGGACAGCTTCAGCTACTTAATGAGGCCCTGTCTCAAAATAAGAATAAAAAATAGGACAGGGGGTGTAGCTCAGAGGTCAAATGCCCCTGGGTTCCATCCCCAGACCTGAAAAAAATATAGATATAGATATATGGATAGAGGTGTAGCTTGGAGGTAGAATGTCCCTGGTTTCCATCCCCAGTACAACAAAATAAAATATTTTAATTTAAAAATGATAATAAATAGGGCTGGGAATGTAGCTCGGAAGTAGAATGCCCCTGAATTCCATCCCCAGTACTGCCAGGGGGGAACAAAAAGCGCGGCCATTGTGGTGTGGTGGCAGTTTGTAATCTCAGTACTTGGGAGGCTGAGATAGGAGGATTGCAGGTTGAGAACAGCCTCAGCTACTTAGTGAGGCTCTTTACAACTTAGACCCTGTTTCAAAAAGAATAAAAAATGGGGCTGGGGGTATTGCTTGGAAGTAGAATGCCCCTGGGTTTAATTCCCAGTACCACAAAAATAAATAAATAAATAAATAAATAAATAGCTGGGCGTGGTGGCGCACGCTTGTAATCCCCGCGCTTGGGAGGCAGAGACAGGAGGATCGCGCAGGTTCGAAGCCAGCCGCGCACGCTGGCTTAGGAGACCCTGTTTCCAAATAAAAATGTAAAAATAGGTCTGGGAGTGTAGCCCGGAGGTAGAAGGGCTTCCAGGAACCCCAGCACCATATATATATATATTATAAAATAGGACTGGGTGTGTAGCTTTGAAGTAGAATACCCTGGGTTCAATCCCAAGGACCACAATCAATCAATAAATAAATAGGAATAATTTATTGTATACTGGAACTTAAGAGTACAGAAAACTATATACCCTTTCCCCATCTTATAGGCTAACTCATGCTCACAGATTAAAAAAAAATCAAGCTGGGCATATACTTGTAATACCAGTACTTGGGAGGCTGAGACAGGGGGATCACAGGTTCACGGTCAGCCCCAGCTACTTAGTGAGGCCCTCTGCAACTTAGTGAGATCCTGTTTCAAAATAAAGAATAAAAAAATAGTGCTGGGGGTGTAGCTTGGAGGTAGAATGCCCATGGGTTCAATCCCCAGTACTGCAGAAAAAAAAACAAAAAGCAAAACAAAAAGAGCCCCAAATCAGTCTAAAGATCGTAGGCAGTGGTACTCCAACATTGCTGGGAAGGTGGGGTGTGATGGCAGTGCTGCCCAATAGAGCAAGATGAAACCACTGGAGCCTCAGAAGGACCTGGATAGGTGAGCGAGGGGTTCGGGAGCTGCCAGAGCAGGCTTACCCCCTAAGCTAAGTTATGCTGGAGACTTAGAGGCAGGTTCAGAAAGGGTAGGGAAGGAACTGAACGTGGTGGAACAAATTTGTAATCCCAGTACCTGGTTGGCTGAGACAGGAAGATTGCAGGTTCGCGGCCAGCCTTACCAATTTAGGCTCTCTGCAACTTAGTGAGACCCTGTTCAAAATAAAGAATAAAAAATAGGGCTGGGGGTGTAGCTTGGAGGTAGAATGTCCCTGGGTACCATCCTCACTACTGCAAAAATAAATAAATTAATTAATTTAATTAAAAAAGAAAAGGGTAGGGGAGAAGACACTGAGGACAAATGTCACATGCTGGAGACAGGGTTTTGTTTTGGGTTTTTTTTTTTTTTTTTGCGGGTCTGGGGATTGAACCCAGGGGCATTAGACCTCCGAGCTACACCCCCTGCCCTATTTTTTATTCTTTATTTTGAAACAGGGTCTCACTAAGTTGCTGAAGGCCTCACTAAGTAGCTGAGGCTGTCTGCGAACTATGGTCCTCCTGTCTCAGCTTCCGGAATTCTGGGATTACAAGCATGCGCTACCACGCCTGGCTCGGTTTTTTTGTTTTGTTTTGTTTTGTTTTGTTTTTGCACGCACGTGTGTGTGTGTGTGTGTGTGTGTGTGTGTGATACTAGAGTTTGAACCCAGGGTCATTCTCCCTCTGAGCTACACCCCCAGCCCTATGTTTTATTTTTATTTGGAAACGTCTCACTAGGTTGATTAGAGTCTCGCTACTTGCTTAGGCTGTCCCCAAACCTACGATCCTCCTGCCTCAGCTTCCCAAGCACTGGGATCACAGGTGTGCGCCAGCAGGCTTGGCTGAGACCAGCTGCTGAGTGAAGGAAGGGTCAAGCTGTTGCCTTTACTTCCTGGACCTACCAGGGGAGTCTGGTCCCCCTTGGGTGGTTCTGCTTATAGGAGCGTCTTCATGACCACCTCCCTGGAAGACTTCCTAGGAATCTGTTGAGCAAATTTCTTTGATGCCTGGGAGTTGCTGCTTGCCAAGAGTCAACCTGAGAAAATAGCTACATGTTGAATTTGAAAACAAAATTCTCATTGTCGGCAGGCACTGTTAATTGTGTGTTTTTCTACCAGACTGACAAGAGAACAGGCTACCTCACCACCCCACTCGTGCCTGATTGGTCTGCGGGTGGGCTAGCCTGCACTCCTTGCCTGAGAGAGAGCCTTTGGAGAGGAACAAGCAAGAATCTGCTCCAGCCTAGGGGGTGAGAGGCTGTGACCTGGCCTCTAAGCACTGCCTCTTCTGCTTTTTCAATTATTAAACAAAGAATGCTTTAATTTTGCTGCAGGCCATTTCATTTCTTGTGTGTTTTTGTATTGCATGGTTTTCTTTCTTTTATTTTATTTCAATACCGGAGATGGAACCCAGGGGCATTTTACCTCTGAGCTACACCCCCTGCCCTATTTTTTATTCTTTCTTTCTTTCTTTCTTTCTTTCTTTCTTTATTTATTGTGGTACTGGGGTTCCTGGAAGCCCTTCTACCTCCGGGCTACACTCCCAGACCTATTTTTGCATTTTTATTTGGAAACAGGGTCTCCTAAGCCAGCGCGCGGGGCTAGCTTCGAACCTGCGCGATCCTCCTGTCTCTGCCTCCCAAGCGCGGGGATTACAAGCGTGCGCCACCACGCCCGGCTTTATTCTTTATTTTGAAACAGGGTCTCACTAAGTTGTGGAGGGCCTCACTGAATAGCTGAGACTGGCCCAGAACCCGGATCCTCCTGCCTCAGCCTCCCGAGCGCTGGGTTGTAAGCGCGCCCATCTCGCCCGGCTCTGTTTGCCTGTTTTCCGTTGGCGCATTAGAATTATACACGATGGTGGGATTTGTTGTTACACAGCTGCGCATGCACAAGACACAGTTCTGTCAGTTTCATTCCACCTCCCTCAAGTGCTTCTTTGTGTTTTTTCCATTCCATTCCCTCTTCTTGGCTTTTCCTTTTTTCTACTCACCCTCTTTCCTTCCCCCTTTTTCCTTCCTCCATCCTGATTCACACTCTGGGAAAGTGGATTAGGGAGTGGGAGGGAGTGGTCCTGGGAAATTCATCTCCCTCCCTTTCTTCCTTTCTTTTCTTTTTTGTGGCTCTAGGGATTGAACCCAGGGGCATTCTACCTCTGAGCTACATCCCCAGCCCTATTGTTTGTTTTTTTGTTTGTTTGTTTGTTTGTTTTGCTATATTACGGATTGAACCCAGAGACATTCTACTCTGAGCTACACTCCTAGCCCTACCTAGTTTTTATTCTTTATTCTTTTTTATTTATTTATTTATTTATTGGTACTGGGGATTGAGCCCAGGGACATTCTTCCTCCAAGCTATACTTCTAGCCCTTTTTTTTTTCTTTTCTTTTCTTCTAGCCCTTTTTTAATTTTTAATTTTTTTATTTTTTGCGGTACTGAGGATGGAACCCAGGGGCATTCTAGCTGTAAGCTACACCCCCAGCCTATTTTTTATTCTTTTTTTTTTTTTTTTGAAGGGGAGTAAAAGGTTTATTGGAAGCAGCAGGAAATAAAGAAGATGGCTGAACACCTCATAGGGGCTGTTGGAACTTCTAGTGTCCAGCAGCTGCCTTCAGGACAATACTTGAGAGTAGCCCAAGCCGAATTGCCTTCAGTTGCAGGCTGCTTTCTTCCAGAGTCCATGCGATCTGCCAGAAAAGAGGAGCAGGTCACCCCTAGGGGCCCTGGTCAGCCTTGATGTCCAGCAAAGGCCTTCAGGTCACTACCCAACAGTAGCCTGAGCCACGTGCCCTCAGTTGCACTCTGCCTTCTCTCAGAGCTAACACGACCTGCGAGAGAAAGAACAGCTCCCCAGAAGGGGAGGGGGTCCCGAGAGGGAAACCCCCCTTTTATTCTTTATTTTGAAACCTGGTTTCACTAAGTTGCAAAGGGCCTCACTAAGTAGTAGCTGAGGCTGTTCGCAAACTGTGATCATCCTGTCTCAGCCTCCCAAATGCTGGGATTACAAGTACGTGCCACCAGGCCCAGCTTTAAAATTCTTTATTTTGAAACAGGGTCTCACTAAGTTGTAGAGGGGCTTTAGTATCTGAGGCTGTCCTTGAACCTGTGATCCTCCTGTCTCAGTTTCCTAAGTACTGGGATTACAAGCGTGTACCACCACATCTGATTTATCCTTTCTTTCTTTCTTTCTTTCTTTCTTTCTTTCTTTCTTTCTTTCTTTCTTCTTTCTTTCTTTCTTTATTTGCAGTACTGGGGATGGAACATGGAACCCAGGGGCATTCTACCTCTGAACTACACCCAGCCTTATTTTTTATTCTTTATTTTGAAACCGGTTCTCATGAAGTTGCAGAGGGCCTCCCTAAGTAGGTGAGGCTGACTGAAGATCTCACCAGGCATGCTGGCCTACTCCTGTAACCTCAATACTTGAGAGGCTGAGACAGGATGATCATAGGTTCAAGGTCAGCCCCTGCAATTTAGCGAGACTCTATTTCAAAATAAAATAGGACTGGGGAATATATCTCAGAAATAGAATGCCCCTGGGTTACGCCGGGTGTGGTGGCACACGCTTGTAATCCCCGCGCTTGGGAGGCGGAAACAGGAGGATCGCGCAGGTTCGAAGTCAGCCACGCTGGCTTAAGAGACCCTGTTTCCAAATAAAAAGTATAAAATAGGTCTGGGAGTGTAGCCCGGAGATAGAAGGGCTTCCAGGAACCCCAGTACCTCCACCACCAAAAGGATGCCCCTGGGCTCAATCCCGAGTACTAGAAAAGAAAAATAAATTAGTAACAGGGTCTTGCTAGGTTGCTCAGGGTCTCTCTAAGTTACTGAGGCTGCCCTTGAACCTGCAATACTCCTGTTCCAGGCTTCCAAGTCCTGGGATTACAGGTGTGGCCCCACTACACCTGGTTTATGTCTTCATCTTTCTATAGCAAGTCCCAAGCTTTCTCAAAGGATATGCCTGAGAGCCGGGCATGGTGATCTATGCCTATAATCCCAGTACTTGGGAGGCTAAGAGAGGAGGATCATAGGTTCAAGGATTGACTCAGCAGTTTATCAAGACCCTCAGCAATTTAGCGAGACCCTGTTTCAAAATTTTAAAAAATAAGCCAGACATGGTGGTGCACACTTGTAATCCCAGGACTCGGAAGGCTGAGACAGGAGAATCACAGATTTGAGACCAGCCTCAGCAATCTGGCAAGACTGTTTCAAAACAAAAGATAAAAAGATTCAATCTCCAGAACCAAAAAAAAAAGTTTGAGGTATAGCTCAGAGGTAGAATGCCCTTGTGTTTAATCCCCAGTACCAGAAAAAGATGGAGGAGAAGGGTGAAGACACAATTGTAAGTAAAGCCAACACTGCCCTGTGCGAATCCAAGAGAGACTTGAGCCACCCTCTGAGATGGCCGTCCCTGGCCTCCAGGAATCCTGGGCAGCGGCTTTATCAGAATTTCCTCTGGTCCCAGTCAAGTCACTTGCGAATCATCATCGCTTGTGCAAACCTGCAAGCGGGGCTCTACAGAGGGTAACAAAGGATGCAGGATGTAATCCGAGCTCTGTAGCAGTGGGCTGGCTTCCTTTCCCAAGCGGAACGGGTGGGAGATGCGGATACGGAACGTTGTCACATGTCGCCTGAGTCCCCGGCCGTTTCTTGTGGTTAATTTAACATTACTAGATTCCTGCCCAGAGTATTTACCCTGTGAAGAAGGGAGCTTGGATGTAAGCATCAGAATACAGTTTGGAGGTGGGAGGATTTAAGAGTCACAGCTAGAATGGACACCCGGGAAAACTTGCACGCGGACCAAGTGTTGGAGGCGTGCACTACGGTGTAGATGTGTTTCTCCTGAATCGCGTGTGGGTTAGGAGGGGATTAGGAGCCTGCATAGCGGTGATCCAGAACTTGGGAGACTGAGATGGGAGGATCCCATGTTGAAGGCCAACGAGTATTAACTCAAAGACCCTGTTTCAAAATTCAAAATAATTTAAGCCGGGTGTGGTGGTGTGTGCTTGTAATTCCAGCATTTGGGAGGCTAAAACAGGAGGATCGCGGTTTGCGGCCAGCCTCAGCTACTTAGTGAGGTCCTTTGCAACTCAGTGAGACCCTGTTTAAAAATAAAGAATAAGGCTGGGCATGGTGGCGCACGCTTGTAATCCTCGTGCTTGGGAGGCTGAGACAGGAGGATCGCATGGATTCGAAGCCAGCCTCGGCTACTTAGTGAGGCTTTCGGCAACTTAGCGAGACCATTTCCAAATAAAATATATTTAATAATAAAAAAAAAGGTCTGGGAGTATAGCCCGGAGGTAGAAAGCCTCTGGGTTCCACCCCTAGTACCACCAAAAAAATAAAAAATAAAAAAAAGATTAAAAAGCCGGGCATGGTGGCCCATGCTTGTAATCCCAGCATTTGGGAGGCTGAGACAGGAGGATCATGGTTGGCGGACAGCCTCAGCTACTTAGGCTCTTTGCAACTCAGTGAGACCCTATTTCAAAATAAAGAATAAAAAAATAGGGCTGGGTGTGCGCTCAGAGGACGCATGCCCCTGGGTTTCATCCCCAGTACCACAAACAAACAAACAAAAAAAAGGAAAAATATAATTTAAAAATTGGGCTGAGGTGGGTGCAGTTCGACAGTAGAGCACCCCTGCATTCAATCCCCAGTAAAACAAAACAAACAAACAAACAAAAAACAGATGATCAGGTGCCAAGGCTCCTTTTTGTCAGTGGTAAAAGGTTTCACACAGCTTGGTTCTCCCGCCTTTCTGTTTCAGTCATGTGACCACACCGTGACGGCCTCTGGAGAGTGCAGCTCTCATCAGACACTGATCTTGGACTTCCAGCCTCTAGAACTGTGGAAAGAAAGTCTGGGTTTCATGTGTTTGTTTGTTTTATTTTTTGCAGTGCTGGGGATGGAACCCAGGGCTTCATGCAGTCTAGGTGGGTGAATACTCTGCCACTGAGCTACACCCCCAGCCCAAAGTTCTGGTCTTTTTTCTGGTACTGAGGATTCTACCTCTGAGCTACACCCCCAACCATTTTTATTTTTTAAAAAAAAGGGTTTGTTAGGTTGTTGAGGGTGTCCTTGAACCTATACCTCAAAATACCAGGAATACAGGCATGTTCCACTGAGCCTGCCTTCCAAATTCTGTACTTTTTGTTTTGTTTTGTTTTTGTTTTGTTTTGGTACTGGGGTTCCTGGAAACTCTTCTACCTCTGGGCTACAGTCCTAGACATATTTTTATATTTTTATTTGGAAACAGGGTCTCTTAAGCCAGCGCGACTGACTTCGAACCTGCACGATCCTCTTGTCTCCGCCTCCCAAGCACGGGGATTACAAGCGTGCGCCACCACGCCCGGCCCAAATTCTGTTCTTTACAGATTATCTGGTGTGTTATATTGTGTTACTGTTGCACAAAACAGCAAAACAGATTAAGACAACATGGAGTTACTGTTCATTTTTTTAGGTGATAATGACATGGGAGTCATATGAGTCATATAGATTTGTCTTTTTTTCTTTTTCCTTTTTTTTTTTTTTTGGTATCTGGGATTGAACCCAGGATATTCTACTTCTGAGTTATACCTCCAGACCAATTTTATTTTTTATTTGGAAACATGGGTTTGCTAAGTTACTGCTGAGAACCTTGCTAAACTGCTGAGGCTGACCTCACACCTGCGATCTCCTGTTTTAGCCAGGCATGTGCAACCATGCCAAGCTGATTTTTTTGTTTGTTTCTTCTCTACAAGGAGGAAGAATGCAGAAAAAAAAAAAAGAGGGGAAAGTAAATATGGCAAAAGGTGAATTGTTGAATCTTGGTAAGATATATGGCTGTCATCTTACTTTTTAATTTTGTATTGAAGATTGAACCCAGGGGCATTCTATTTCTGAGCTACACTCCTAGTCCTATTTTATTTATTTTACTTTTTGCAGTTGCTGAGGCTGTTTCGAACCTGCAATCCTCCTATCTTAGATTCCCAAGTGCTAAGAATAAAGGTGTGTAGCACAGCACAACCCCCAGATCATTTACTATATATATATATATATATATATATATATATATATATATATATATATATATATGTATATATATATATATTAGTACTGAGGGTTAACCCAGAAGCATTCTACCTCTGGGCTACACCCCCAGCCTTGTGCATGCATGTGTGTGTGTGTGTGTGTGTGTGTTCGTGTGTGTGTGTTCGTGTGTGCAGTATTGGGGACAGAACCCAGGGCTACATCCCCAGCCCTATTTTATAATTTATTTGGAAACAGGGTCTCACTAAGTTGCTGAGAGCCTCACTAAGTAGCTGAGGCTGGCTTCGAACCTGTGCGATCCTCCTGTCTCAACCTCCCAAACGTGGGGATTACAAGTAGGGAAAGCTGGGCATGGTGGCGCACGCTTGTAATCCCAGCGCTTGGGAGGCTGAGACAGGAGGATCGCACAGGTTCTAAGCCAGCCTCAGCTACTTAGTGAGGCTCTCAGCAATTTAGTGAGACCCTGTTTCCAAATAAAATATAAAATAGGTCTGGGAGTGTAGACTGGAGACAGAAAGCCCCTGGGTTCCACCCCTAATACCACAAAAAAAGAGTAATAATAATAATAAATCGGCTGGGCATGGTTGCGCACGCTTGTAATCCCTGCATTTGGGAGGCTGAGACTGGAGGATCACAGTTCTCGGACAGCCTCACTACTTAGTGAGGCTCTCTGCAACTCAGTGAGACCCTGTTTCAAAATAATGAATAAAAAATAGGGCAGGGGCTGTAGCTCAGAGGTAGAATGTCTCTGGGTTCCATCCCCAGTACTGCAAAAAAAAATTAAAAAATAAATAAAAAATAAATAAATAGGAGAATTTGACAGGTAGCTCTGAGGTAGAATGCTCTGGGTTCAATTCCCAATACTCCAGCCCAAAAAAAGTTTGTGAGTGAGGATAAACACACACACACACACACACACACACACACACGAAAAAAAGAATGATTTCTTTCCTTTTTTTCTTTTTCTTTTTCTTTGGGGGGGGTGTTGAGGCTTCAACCTAGAGGCATCCTACTTGTGAGCTATACACTTGGGAGGCGGAGACAGGAGGATCGCGCAGGTTCGAAGCCAGCCCCGCGCGCTGGTTTAGGAGACCCTGTTTCCAAATAAAAATGTAAAAATAGGTCTGGGGGTGTAGCCTGGGGGTAGAAGGGCTTCCAGGAACCCCAGTACCACCAAAATAAAATAAAATAAAATAAAAATAAAAATAAATTTAATTTATTTTATTTTGTGTGTGTATGTGTCGTACTGGGGGTAGAACCCAAGGGCCTTCTACCTCTGGGCTATACCCCAGACCTATTTTTATATTTTATTTGGCTCTTGTTTATTTTTTATTTATTTATTTATTTTGGTACTAGAGATGGAACCCAAGAGTATTATATCTCTAACTATATCCCAGACCTATTTTATTTTAATTAGTTAATTAACGAATTAATTAATTTCAGTTCTGAGGATTGAACCCAGGGGCATTCTACCTCTGAGCTACACTCCCAGCCCTATATTTTTTTCTTTTTATTTTGAAACAGGGTCTCACTGAGTTGCAAAGGGTCTCACTAAGTAGCTTAGGCTGTCTGCGAACCATGATCCTCTGTCTCAGCCTCCCAAATGCTGTGACTACAAGTATGCACCATCATGCCTGGCTTTAATCTTTATTTTGAAACAGGGTCTCACTAAGTTGCAGAGTACCTGACTAAGTAGCTGAGGCTGTTCATAAACCTGCAATCCTTCTTTCTCAACCTCCCAAGTAAAGAGATTACAAGTGTGCTCCATCACGCCTGGCTTATTTTTTAGTTTGAAACAGGGTCTCACTAAATTTCTGAGTGTCTCAGTAATTATTTTTAATTTATTTAAAAATTTTAAAATTTGTATTATATTATTATTATTTGTGTGTATGTGTGGTGCTGGGACTTGAACCCAGAGGTACTTCTGAGCTACCCTCCAGCCCTATTTCATTTTTTTTTTTTAATTTGGAAACAGGGTCTCCCTAATTTACTGACAGCCTCACTAAGTTGAAGAGGCTGGCTTCACCCATGATCTTCCTGTCTCAGCCTCCCAAGTACTGGGATTACTGATATCTACTACCACACCCAGATTATTTTTATTTTATTTTATGTAGGTATTTATTGTGGTACTAAGGATTGAATTTAGAGGTGTTCTACCTCTGAACTACACTCCCAGACCAATTTGTTTGTTTGTTTGTTTGTTTGTTTTGTTTGTGGGTTTTTTTTGTGTGTGGTGCTCGGGATTGAAACCAGGGGCATCGCACCTCTGAGTTACACCCCCAGACCTATTTTATTTTTTATTTTGAAACAGGGTGTCACTAATTTGCAGGAGGCCTCATTACAATCCTGAAGCTGGCCAAAAATCTGCAATCCTCCCACCTCAGCCTCCCAAGCACTGAGCTTTACAAGCTTGCGCCACCATGCCTGGTTTATCTTTATTTATTTATTATTTATTATTTTTATTTTTATTTATTATTATTATTTTTTTTTTTTTTGCAGTACTAGGGATGGAACTCAGGGGCATTTTACATCCGAGCTACACCTCCAGCTCTATTTTATATTCTTTATTTTTAAACAGGGTCTCACTGAGTTGCAAAGGGCCTCACTAAGTAGCTGAGGCTGTCTGCAAACCAGTATCCTCCGTGTCTCAGCCTCCTGAATGCTGGGATTACAAGTGTGCGCCACCACGCCCAGCTTTATTTATTCTTTAATTAATTAATTAATTAATTTGTGTGTGTGTGTATATATATATGTGTGTGCTACTGGGGATTGAACCCAGAGGCATTCTACCTCTGAGCTATAACCCTAGCCCTTTTCTTTTTTTCTTTTTGAATTTTGAAGCAGGATCTCACTAAGTTTCAGAGTGCCTCACTAAGGTGCTATGGCTGGCCTCAAACCTGTGATTCTCCTGTCTCGGCCTCCCAAGTCTTGGGATTAGAGGTATGCATCACTGTGCCCAACATAAATAAATAATTTTGCAAGAAAGGTGGGGGAAAAGCTCTGGAAGGGGGATTGAAGGGAGATGGTAAAGTAGCATCACGAAGTGGGAGGGAGCAGCAGCCCTCCGTGTTCTTCATTCGGTGCTGCTGGGGCCGAACCAAGATCTGGTGAAGAAAAAACACCCCAGTGACATCCCCAGCTTCTGTTTTTTGTTTTGTTTTGTTTTGTTTTGGGTCTGGGGATGGAACCCAGGGGCATTCTACCTCTGAGCTACACCCCCTGCCCTATTTTTTATTCTTTATTTTGAAACAGGGTCTCACTGAGTTGCAGAGGGACTCACTAAGTAGCTGAGGCTGTCCACGAACCCAGATCCTGTCTCAGCCTCCCAAATGCTGGGATTACAAGTGTGCGCCACCACGCCTGGCTCCCAGCTTCTGTTTTTACTTTATTTTTTTTAAATTTTGGGTGTGTGTGTGTGTGTGTGTGTGTGTGTGTGTGGTACTGGAGATTGAACCCAGGGGCGTTCTACCCCTGAGCTACATCCCAGTCCTATTATTAATTCTTTATTTTGAAATAGGGTCTTACTAAATTGTGGAGGGCCTAAGTAGCTGAGGCTGGCCACGAACCTGTGATCTTCCTGTCTCAGCCTCCCAAGTACTGGAATTACAGACACACCCAGCTCTTCCTTGAAGGTTTTAGATAATAAGAACAGCAAGCTGCAGTGGGAAGCAGGGCTGGGGCCGCAGCTCAGTGGTGGGGGGTGCTTGCCTCATATGCATGAGGCTCTGGGGCAATCTCCAGTGCTGCAAGAAAGAAAGAAAGAAAGAAAGAAAGAAAGAAAGAAAGAAAGAAAGAAAGAAAGAAAGAAAGAAAGAAAGAAAGAAAGAAAGAAAGAGAGAAAGGAAGGAAGGAAGGAAGGGAGGATGGAAGAAAGAGAGGAAGGAAGAAAATGAGGACTAGGGGCCGCAGCTCAGTGGTGGGGGGTGCTTGCCTCATATGCATGAGGCTCTGGGGCAATCTCCAGTGCTGCAAACAGAAAGAAAGAAAGAAAGAAAGAAAGAAAGAAAGAAAGAAAGAAAGAAAGAAAGAAAGAAAGAAAGAAAGGAAGAAAGGAAGGAAGAAAGAAAGAAAATGAGGGATAGTGGCCCAGGCTCTGTAATCCCATTATTTGGGAGGCTGAGATAGGAGAATCTCAGGTTAGAGGCCAGCCTCAGCAATTTAGAGAGACCCTCAGTACCTTACCGAGATGCTGTTTCAAAATTAAAAAAAAAAAAAAATAGAAAATAGCGTCTCACTAAGGTACTGAGATTTTGCTTAGAGGTAGATTCCCCTGAGTTCAATTTTCAATACAAAGTCAAGGAAGGAGAAAGGGGAAAAAGAAGAGGAGAGAAAATTAAGCAGAAGCTGAGCATAGTAGCATACTCCTGTAATCCTAAAACAGACAGGAGGATCACAGATTCCAGGACAGCCTCAAACTCAGCAAGTAGTGAGACTCTTATCAGCCTAGGGAGACCTCATTTCAAAAATGAAAATAAAGCCGGGCGTGGTGGCACATGCTTGTAATCCCAGCATCTGAGAGACTGAGACAGGAGGATCATGGTCCAGCCTCAGCTACTTAGTGAGGCCCTTTGCAACTCAGTGAGACCCTGTTTCAAATTTAAAAATAACAAAAAAATTGACTGGGGATGTAGCTTGAAGGTAGAATGCCCTGGGTTCCATCCAAACTGTACCACAATAAATAAACAAACCAGTACTCCAATATAATGTATGAATATAATGTACCAATAAAAATAAATAAATAAACCAGTACCACAATAAATAAACAAATAAATAATAAAATAATAAATAAATAAAAATAAGGCCGGGCGTGGTGGCGCACACTTGTAATCCCCGCGCTTGGGAGGCAGAGACAGGAGGATCGCACAGGTTCAAAGTCAGCCACGCGCGCTGGCTTAGGAGACCCTGTTTACAAATAAAAATGTAAAAATAGGTCTGGGAGTGTAGCCCGGAGGTAGAAGGGTTTCCAGGAACCCCAGTACCACAAAAAAAGAAAAGAAAAAAGAAAAAAACTAAATCTGGTGGCATAGCTCGGAGATATAATGCCCCTGGGTTCAATCTCCAGTGCCAAAAAGAAAAGAAAGGGAAAGAAAAGAAAAGAAAAGAAAAGAAAACCGGGTGTGGTGGTGCACACTTGTAATCCCAGCATTTGGGAGGCTGAGACAGGAAGATCGCGGTTCGAGGACAGTCTCAGTTACTTAGTGAGGCCTTTTGCAACTCAGTGAGACCCTGCTTCAAAACAAAGAATAAAAATAGGGCTGGGTGTGTAGCTTGGAGGTAGAATGCCCCTGGGTTCCATCCCCAGTACTGCAAAAACAAAACAAACAAGCAAAAAAAAAAAAAAAAAAACCCACATAATTTGGAAACTGGGGGTGGTATATACTTGTAATCCCAGCATTAAGGAAGCTGAGACAGGAGGATTATGGTTTGCCACCAGCCTCAGCTACTTAGGCCCTCTGCAACTCAGTAAGACCCTGTTTCAAAATGAATAAAAAATAGGGCTGGAGGTGTAGCTCAAAGGCAGAATGCCCCTGGGTTCCATTCCCAGTACTGGAAAAAAAAAAAAAAAAAAAAAAAAAACTAGGTCTAGGGTATAGCTTAGAGGTAGAATGCCCCAGGATTCCATCCCTCGTACCACACACATATGAATAAGGGCAGGTGTCTCAGAGGTCTAAAGCCCCTGAGTTCAATCCCTACTACCATAAAAATAAATAAATAATTAAGTAAAAATCAGGCTGGGATATAGCTGCAGAGTCAGACACATTTATGGTCCATGGCTCTTGTTTTTGTGTCTTTTGTGTTTGCAGAACTGAGGCTGGAACCCAGGGGCATTCTACCTCTGAGCTACACCTCTGAGCTACACCCCCAGCCCTATTTTTATTCTTTAATTTTTTTGTCTTTTTTTTTTTTTTTTTTTCCGGAACCGGAGATCAAACCTAGAGCGCTGCACCTGCAAAGTAGGCGCTTTGCCATTGAGCTAAACCCCGGGCCTTTATTCTTTATTTTGATACAAGGCCTCACTGAGTAGCTGAGGCTGCCCACGAGCCATGATCCTCCTGTCTCAGCCTCCCAAATGCTGGGATTACAAACCTGTGCCACCACGCCCGGCTTCCATGGCTCTTCTTTTGTAGGAGGCTTTGGTGAGGGCCAGGCAGGAGGAAGGGTGTAAGGATGACATCAGTTTGGTATCACGAAATGATGCAGTGTTTGGTCATCCCATCCTGATGGAGCCCTCAAGGGCATGAACGGCTCTTATTTTGATTGTGTGCAGCTGGGCTTGTGGGGTTGCAATGCACAGGTGGGGCTCGTTGAGGTCTGTGGTAAGAGCCCTCGTTCTTAGGGGTCCCTGGCTGTCCCCGGGTTGGGCGAGTCAGCACCCTGAGTCCTGAGGGAAAGGCTACAGCTCCTAGATAAGCCAGCGCAGTGTTCTGTGCCTCAGCGGTACGGTAGGAGCAACCACCAGAATCGCTTTGTGAGGGCTGGCACTCTGCCCACACGAAGTATCCTGGGTCAGATCCTTCCTGAGAACAATGGCTGTGGCCTGCTGGGTGGCTGGGTCACTGCTGTCTGGAGGGTCCCACCAGATAAGGCCCAGTTGCTCAAGTGCCCAAGCAACTTTTGGTCAGTGTGTGTGTGTGTGTGTGTGTGTGTGTGTGTGTGTGTGTGTGTGGTATTGGAGATGGAACCCAGGGGCATTCTACCTTCGAGCTACACCCCCAGCCCTATTTTTTAATTCTTTATTTGGAAACAGGGTCTCACTGAGTTGCAAAGAGCCTCAACAAGTAGCTGAGGCTGTCCTCAAACCATGATCCTCCTGTCTCAGCCTCCCAATGCCGGTATTACAAGCGTGCACCACCACACCCAGATTTTTGGTCACTTCTGGGTGATAGCTACCATTGTCGTTTTATTTATGTACACGTGTATGTCCTGAATTTGGGTAATTCCCATTTCAAATCCTGTAACCTGTTACCAGGCTAGAAGCAAGAATTGGTTCCTGGTTTTCCCTCCTGTTCCTCCTCCTTCTTTTTGTGGCAGTGCGGATGAGCCAAGGGCATTCTACCTCCAAGTTAAACCCCCCACCCTATTTTTGATTCTTTATTTTGAAACAGGGTCTCACTGAGTTGCACAGGGCCTTACTAAGTAGCTGAGGCTGTCCGCGAAACATGACAGTCCGGTTTCAGATTCCCAAATGCTGGGATTACAAGCGTGCACCAGCACGCCCGGCTGCATGTGTCCTCTTGATGGGTGTCATATTTCTATTTACTTATAGTTTTACTGTTATTAATAAATATTCACAGTTTGGGGTGTAGATGGGGTAGAATGCTTAGCTTGGATATTTATAGCCCTGTTTTTTTGTTTTTTGTTTTTGGGGTTTTTTTCTGCAGGTCTGGGGGTGGAACCCAGAGGCATTCGACCTCAGAGCTACACCCCCTGCCCTATTTTTTGTGTGTGTGTGATACTGGGGGTGGAACCCAGAGGCTTTCTACTTCTGGGCTATACTCCCAGACTTATTTTATATTTCATTTGGAAACAGGGTCTCACTAAGTTGCTGAGAGCCTCACTAAGTAGCTGAGGCTGGCTTGGAACCTGTGCGATCCTCCTGTCTCAGCCTCCCAAGCGCTGGGATTACAAATGTACACCACCATGCCCAGCTTTCCCTGCCCTATTTTTTATTCTTTTATTTTGAAACCAGGTCACTGAGCTGTGAAGAGCCTCACTAAGTAGCTGAAGCTGTCCGTGAACCACGATCCTCTGATCTCAGCCTCCTGAATGCTGTGATTACAAGTGTGCGCCACCGCACCCAGCTTGTAGCCCTGGGTTTAATACTTTATAACATACACACATACACAAATTAAAAAATATTTAAGGCTGGGCATGGTGGCACACACTTGTAATCCCAGTACTTGGGAGGCTGAGACAGGAGGAAAACAGGTTTGTGCCAGCCTCAGCTACTTAGTGAGTCCCTCCACAACTTAATGAGACCCTATTTCAAAAGAATCAAAAATAGGGCTGAGGGTATAGCTCAGAGGTAGAATGGCCCCGGGTTCAATTAAAAAAAAAAAATTAAAGCCAGACATGGTGACACACACCTGTAATCCCAGTACCTGAGAGGCTGAGGAGGACAACAGGTTCAAAGCCAGCCTCAGCAACCTAGTGAGACCTTAACCTAAAAAATAAAAAGGGAGCCAGGCGTGGTGGCGCACGCTTGTAATCCCTGCGCTTGGGAGGCTGAGACAGGAGGATCACATGGGTTCGAAGCCAGCCTCAGCTACTTAGTGAGGCTCTCAGCAACTTAGTGAGACCCTGTTTCCAAATAAAATATAAAAAAAAAAAAGGCCTGGGAGTATAGCCTGGAAGTAGAAAGCCTCTGGGTTCCACCCCCAGTACCACCAAAAAAAAATAAAAAATAAAAATAAAAAGGCTAGGGGTATAGCTCAGAGTTAGAATGTCCCTGCGTTCAATTTCTAGTACAAAACAAATTTTTTCAATAAATAAATTTTATTCTTAATTTAAGTTCTAGAAGTTGAATTATGAGCTCAGTGTATGAATATACTTATGGTTCCTGATTATCATTGTAAATTGCTTTCCAAAAAAGTTGTACTTGTTTACACAGCCTGCAACAGTGTCTGGGCTATTTGCTCCACTTTATTACCAACAACAAACCAAAGTGCCGAGATGGAGGGGTTTTTTTGTTTTGTTTTTGGGTTTTTTTTTTTTTTTTTGGTGGTACTGGGGTTCCTGGAAGCCCTTCTACCTCTGGGCTACACTCCTAGACCTATTTTTACATTTTTATTTGGAAACAGGGTCTCCTAAGCCAGGGCGCGGCTGGCTTCGAACCTGCGCGATCCTCCTGTCTCTGCCTCCCAAGCGCGGGGATTACAAGCGTGCGCCACCACGCCCGGCTGGAGGGGTTTTTTTTATGTGTGTGTGGTAATGGGGACGGATCCCAGAGGTCTTCTACCTCCAGGCTACACCCCCAGACCTATTTTATTTTTTATTTGGAAACAGGGTCTCACTAAGTTGCTGAAAGGCTCACTAAAGTAGCTGAGGCTGGCTTCGCACTTGCGATCCTCTTGTGTCAGCCTCCCAAGTCCTGGGATTACAAGCATGCGCCACCACACCTGGCAAAATGAAGTTTTGAAATGACTCTCGTGCCAATTTAATTGAACCAATACAGCCCTCCTGTAGTAGGTAATATGTAGGTACAAAGTAAATAATAAACAGATGCTATACTGAAGAGGAGAAACCGGAGGAGGGTATTATTTAAAACAGGTGAGTGGAGCTGAGAGTGGCGGACACCTGTAATCCTCCCATTTGGGAGGCTAAGAGGAGGATCTCAGATAGTGAGACTCTCATCAACCTAGTGAAAACCTGTTTCCAAATAAAACAAAATAGGGCTGGAAGTGTAGCTTAGAGGTAGAATTCCTTTGAGTTCAATTCCTAGTAACACACACATACACACACACACACACACACACACACACACACACACACACGTGAGTGGGTTTATTTTGTGAGGTTTTTTTGTGGTACTGGGGATTGAACCCAGGGGCTTTCTACCTCCAAGCTATACCCCCAGCTCTATTTTTTATTCTTTTTTTTTTTTTTTTTTTTGAAACATTCTTTTTTTTTTTTTTTTTTTTGAAACAGGGTCTCACTAAGTTGCAGAGGTCCTCACTTAAATAGCTGAGGCTGGCCATGAAACTGTGATCCTCCTGTTTCAACCTCCCAAGTACTGGGATTACAAGTATGTGCAATAATGCCCAGCTTCAGGTGAGCGTTTAAAACAAAAAAAAAAAGAAAAGAAAAAGAAAAGAAAAAAGCATTTTGGCTAGTGCTGGTACAGGCTTGCAGTCTCAACACTTGGGAGGCTGAAACAAGAGGATCACAGGTTCGAGGTCAGCCTCGGCAACTTAGTAAGACTGCTTTAAAATTAAAATAAATAGCCGGGCATGGTGGCACATACTTCTAATCCCCGCACTTGGTAGGTGGAGACAAGAGGATCGCGCTGGTTCGAAGCCAGCCCCGCTGGCTTAAGAGACCCTGTTTCCAAAAATAAAAAAGTATAAAATAAGTCTGGGAGTGTAGCCTGGAGGTAGAAGGGCTTCCAGGAACCCCAGTACCACCAATAATAATAAGAAGAAGAAGAAGAACAACAACAACAACAATAAATTAAATAAGTAGAGGCCGGGCGTGGTGGCGCACAGTTGTAATCTCAGCGTTTAGGAGGCTGAGACAAGAGGATCGCACAGGTTCGAAGCCAGCCTCAGCTACTTAGTGAGGCTCTCAGAAACTTAGACCCTGTTTCCAAATAAAATATAAAATAGGTCTGGGAGTGTAGCCCGGAGGTAGAAAGCCTCTGTGTTCTAGTACCACAAAAAAAAAAAAAAAAAAAAAATGGTGGCTTACCCTTGTAATCCCAGTATTTGAGAGACTGACACAGGAGAATCTCAGGTTTGAGGGCAGCCTCAGCAAGTAGTGAGACTTTCATCAACTTAGCGAGACCCTGTTTAAAAAAAAAAAAATAGGACTGGTATTATAGCTAAGAGGTATAATGCCAGCCAGGGGTGGTGGTGCACTCTTGTAATCCCAGCATTTGGGAAGTTGAGACAGGAGGATCTCAGGTTCAAAGCCAGGCTCAGCAATTTAGGCTGTCAACAATCTAGTGAGACCTTGTTTCCAAATAAAATAATAAAAAATAAAGCCGAGCATGGTGGTGCATGCTTGTAATCCCAGCATTTGGGAGGCTGAGATAGGATGATAGTGGTTCGCAGACTGCCTTAGCTACTTAGAGAGGCCCTTGCAACTCACTAAAACCATGTTTTATTTTGAGACCCTATTTCAAAATAAAGAATAAAAATAGGACTGCGGGTATAGCTTGGACGTAGAATGCTCCTGGGGTTCCATCTCCATACCGCAAAAAATTAAATAACAAGTAAAAAGAATAAAAAACAAAAAACAGATTTAGGGTATAGAGTAGAGGTAGAAAGCCCTTGGGTTCCATTTCCAGTAGCATAAAAAACAAATAGAAAGAATTAAAAAATAGGGCTGGGGTGTAGCTCGAAGGTAGAATACCCCTGGGTTCCATTTCCAGTACCACAAAAAAAAAAAAAAAAAAAAGACATGTTTGTAGGTAACCAGGGAGGGGAGCACACAACATGGGCTTTTTGCCACCCACACCGATGATGGACTATCCAGCCAGCTGGACACTGGGGAGTGAGAGGGCTAGTGGACACCAGGAGGGATTGCCCAGCTGGAAGCAGGAGCCAGAGGTTGCCAGGGGTTTGAAGAAATGGTTGAGCACTCCTGTAATCCCAGTACTTGGGAGGCTGAGACAGGAGGACCACAGGTTCGCAGCCAGCCTCAGCTACTTAGTGAAGCTTCTGCAACTTTCAAAATAAAGAATAAAAAATAGGGCTGGGAGTGTAGCTCAGAAATAGAATGCCCCTGGGTTCAGTCCCCAATACCAAAAAAAAAAAGAAAAAAGAAAAAGAATTAGAGGTGCAGCTTGGACATAAAATGTCCCTGAGTTGAATCTTTAGTACCCCTTTCTCCCCTCCCCCCCCCCCAAAAAAAAAGAACAAAGCCCTTATCACCACAATTTCCAGCAAAGCTTGCCCTAACTGCTAGGGAACAGCACCGGCAGCAGTCCAGGCATCCGCAGTCACAAAGGGGACGCTTTTGCAGCAGGAAAGGCTTTGGCAGATTCTCAGGCCAAACTCGAGCAGTCTGGGCACACTGCCGTACACAAAGGATCGGCTTCCTACTCAAGGCATGGAAAGCGTCCCGGCCCACAGCGCCACCGCGCTGGTCTCTCACTTGGCCGTTCTGAAAACCATGATCCAGAGCTCCGAACCCCATGGCCGAGACTCTCTCAGTGTGAGTCCCCGCCACGCCTTTCTGGGGGCTACGGAATAGCAGTGCTCCCACACCTCCAGACAGTAGATGATGGAAAAGTATTTAAAAAGTGCACTAATATTCTTACTGCTACTCCATGGTGAGTGGGTTGCTATTTACCCTGGTTACTGGCAGCCAATTGTGTCCAGGTGCAACCCTTTTATTTCTTTATTTCTTTATTTTTGCCATACTGGGGATGGAACCCAGGGGCATTGTACCTCCGAGCTATATCCCCTGCCCTATTTTTTAATTCTTTATTTTGAAACAAGGTTTCACTAAATTGCAGAGGGTCTCACTAAGTAGCTGAGGCTGTCGGCAAACCACTATCCTCCAGTCTCAGCCTCCCAAATGCTGGGATTATAAGTGTGCACCACCAAGACCGGCTAGCCCTATTTTTTTTTTCTTTATTTTGAAACAGGGTCTCACTGAGTTGTAAAGGGCCTCACTAATTAGCTAAGATTGGCTTCGAACCTGCGCAGTCCTCCTGTCTCAGCCTCCCAAATGCTGGGATTTCAAGCATGCGCCACCACGCCTGGCTGTACAACCCCTTCTAAAAAGTATTGCAAGCCTCCTCAGCAACTTTGTGAGGCTTGTCAGCAACTTAGTGAGACCCTGTTTCCAAATTAAAAAAAAAAAAATAGGGGTGGGGTGCAGCTCGGAGATAGAATGAACTGGGTTTATTCCCCAATGCCACAAAAAATATATATATACTTATAATAATAACATTGGTTTAGGGGCATAGCTCAAAGTTCAGTCCCTCGTAACACACAGACACGCACGCACGCACACACACACACACACACACACACACACACACATTAGGCTGGCCATGGTGGCACATACCTGTAATCACAATACTTGTGAAGCTGAGACAGGAGTATCACAGGTTTGAGGCCAGCCTCAGCAATTTACTGAGACCCTGTCTCAAAATTAAAAATAAAGCCAGGTGTGATGGCTCACGTTTGTAATCCCAGCATTAGGGAGGCAGAGACCAGAAGATCATGGTTCGGGGACAGCCTCAGCTACTTAGCGAGGCCCTTCGCAACTCAGTGAGACCCGGTTTCAAAAAATAAAGACTAAAAAATAAGGATGGGGTGTAGCTCAGAGGGATAATGCCCCTGGATTCCATCCCCATTACCACACACACACACACACACAAAAAAAAATTTTTTTAAATAAAAGGGGCTGGGGGTGTAGCTTGGAGGTAAAATGCCCCTAGGTTTAATCCCTAGTAATTAAAATTTTTTTTTTTAAAAACTTAGGCTGGGAGTATTGTACCACTTATATTACAAGCACATGCTTGTAATCCTAGCATTCGGGAGGCTGAGAACAGAGGATCGTGGTTCACAGACAGCCTCAGCTACTTAAGCCCTTTGCAACTCAGTGAGACCCTGTTTCAAAATAAAGAATTAAAAATTGGGCTATACTCTCAGACCTATTTTTATATTTTATTTGAAAACAGGGTCTCATTAAGTTGCTGAGAGCCTCACTAAGTAACTGAGGCTGGCTTCGAACCTGTGCGATCCTCCTGTCTCAGCCTCCCAAGAGCTGGGATTACAAGCGTGCGTCACCATGCCCAGTTCAAATATTTATTTTTTAATCCAGAATTATGCCAGACATAGTGGTGCGCACCTGTAAATCCCCAGTACTCCCCACACAAATAAATGAATATAAACAATAAAATAAAATAAGGCTGGGGGTGTAGCTATGAAATAGAATGCCTCTGGGTTCAATCACCAGTACCACAAACAAAATAAAAAATAAAATAGGGCTGGAGGTATATATCAGAGTTAGAACACCCTTGGGCTCAATCCCCAGTACCACCAGTACAAAAAAAAAGTGAGGGATTCATATCTGCAGTGAAAAGTTGGAGGATTCTTTTTCCCCATCAACCTAATGAGACTTGTTTAAAAAAAAAAAAAAAAAGCCAGGCATGGTGGCGCACGCTTGTAATCCCCGCACTTGGGAGGCGGAGACAGGAGGATCGCGCAGGTTCGAAGCCAGCCACGCGCGCTGGCTTAGGAGACCCTGTTTCCAAGTAAAAATATAAAAATAGGTCTGGGGGTGTACCCCGGAGGTAGAAGGGTTCCATCCCCAGTACCACCAATAAATAAATAAATAAAAATAAAATATTTTAGGTTCTATCCCCAATAACATACACACACACACACACACACACACACACACCCAATAAATAAATAAATAAATAAATAAATAAATAAATAAATAAATAAATGGCCTAGGGGTATAGTTTGAAGGTAGAATGCCCCTTGGGTTAGAGTCCTAGTATCAAATAGATAAACAAATTGAATAATAAAGGCCAGATGACATGTGAAAGCAGTAGAGACGCGTGTGCCCCAGCGGCTCTTTGTGGTCTGGCCCCCAGGCCGGCGCTCCACATTCATTCTGGAGAGCTTACAGTGCCCAGCAAGGCAGGATTCGGAGGATTACTACTGTACCCTAAGATAATTCCACCTACTTTAGTTAGAGGTGAGCAAACCAGGACCCAGAGAGGTTAATGACGGCTGGTGACAGGTGGTGGAGAGGGCTTCAAATTCAGCCCTGTTTGCCTCCAAAGCCCCTTTACTTCCCACTCGGCTGCCTGGCATCCTGGCTGTGCCACGGGGTTGTGCCTGGTTATGCCTGTGTGATAGCTTCTTCAGGTGAAAAGAACAAACAGGGACTGAATTCAGATGGCACTGTGGCTCCGCACAGCAGGCCTCTAGCCAGGAAAATGTGAAGGGGAGCTCAGATGGATTCCTGGGGTAAGATTCTTGGCAGAATCGTTAGGAGGGAAGCCGGGCGTGGTTGCGCACGCTTGTAATCCCCGCGCTTGGGAGGCAGAGACAGGAGGATCGCGCAGGTTCGAAGCCAGCCGCACTGGTTTAGGAGACCCTGTTTCCAAATTTTAAAAAATGTAAAAATAGGTCTGGGAGTGTAGCCCGGAGGTAAAAGGGCTTCCAGGAACCCCAGTACCACCAAAAAAAAAAAAAAAAGAAAGAAAGAAAAAAATAATCGTTAGGAGGGAAAACAGTAAATCAGCTATGACTGTGGAGGAATCTAAAAGTTTCTATAATCCCAGCATTTGGGAGGCTGAGACAGGAGGATTACAAGTTCAAAGCCAGACTCAGCAATTTAGTAAGAGCCTGTTTAAAATAAAAATAAAAGAGATTCCCACAAACTTGGGATCCGCCTCCCTAGGATTACAAGTGTGCACCACTGCGCCCGGCCTTCTTTTCTTTTAAAGACTATTTTTTTCCATACAATTTTATTACCTCTTTCTGGATACTTCAGAGGTATTAAGATTAAGACGAATGTGGTGGCACACACCTGTAATCCCAGTACTTGGGAGGTTGAAGCAGAGGATCACAGGTTTGAGGCCAGTCTCAACAATTTAGAGAAACTCTGTTTCAAAATAAAAAATAAAAAAGACTCCAGGTGAAGCTGGGCGTGTTGGCGCATGCTTGTAATCCCAGCACTTGGAAGGCTGAGACAGGAAGATTGCTCAGGTTCGAAGCCAGCCTCAGCTGTTTATTGAAGCTTTCAGCAACTTAGTGAGACCCTGTTTCCAATTAAAATATAAAGTAAACCAGGCGTGGTGGCGCACCCTTGTAATCCCGGCACTTGGGAGGCTGAGACAGGAGGATCGCACAGGTTCAAAGCCCACCTCAGCTATTTAGTGAGGCTCTTAGCAACTTAGTGAGACCCTGTTTCCAAATAAAGCATAAAACAGGTCTGGGAGTATAGCCCAGAGGTAGAAAAGCCCCTGGGTTCCACCCCCAGTGCCACACACACACACACACACACACACACACACGTATGCGTGCGCGCGCACACACACGCACTATCTCTCTATCTATCTAATAATCTGGGAGTGTAGCCTGGAGGTAAAAGGCCCCTGGGTTTCATCCCCAGTAACACACACACACACACACACACACACACAAGACTCCAGGTGAAGCTCAGAGGTAGAATGCCCATCCCCAGTATGGGGGGAAAAATGCCCATCCCCAGTATGAGGTTCCATCCCCAGTATGGGGGGAAAAAAAATTAGTTGTGATGGTTAGTCCTGATCAAACGGACTCATTCCATCCTCACAACTTCACCATGATAGAAATTTCCTCCTCCTTCTTTTACTGGTAAGAATATTGAGACACTGCAGTTCATCAACTCTAAGAGGCAGGCTTTTCAAATTTAGATATCTAGCCAGGCGTGGTAGTGCAAGGCTTGTAATCCCAGTACTTGGGAGGCTGATACAGAAAGATCGTAGGTTCCCACCAGCCTCAGCTACTTAGTGAGGCCCTCTGAAACTTAGTGAGACCCTGTCTCCAAATAAAAATAAAAACTGGCTGAGGGTGTAGCTTGCAGGTAGAATGCCCCTGAGTTCCATCCCCAGTACCACCAGAAAAAAAAAAAAAAAAAAGCCTATAACCTGGGTCTGGTGACGCACAATTATAATTTTAGTTCTTGGGATTCTGAGACAGAATGATCACAGGTTCGAAGCCAGCCTCATCAATTTAGGGAGACCATGTTTCCAAATAAAAAATAAAAAGGTCTGGGGTGGAGCTCGGAGGTAGAATGCCCTAGGTTCAATCCCTAGCACCCCCACACACACGCACACGCACATGCACACAAGGGACCTATAAACTACAGAATGGAGTGAAGTAGGTCTAATACAGAAATTTGGGTCAGCACCAGGAGCCCTGTTCAGCCTCGTGTCCTGGTTCCAAGTCACTGCACTCGGGGATGCCCGGGTGCTCTTTGGCGTCTGGCTTAGGTATTCCTCAGGCTCCTTGGCAGGAGGCCAGAATGCCCCACATCTGTGCTCTGCGTTTTACAGGGAGCCATGAGTAGTGGGTACCACTCATCTGCTCAGCTTCACGGGGACTACACTGTCCTCTGTGAGCCCCATACAAGGCCGCTCCCTAAAGCTGAGATGACCCCTCTCCTAGCACCCTGTGGCTCATAGTGAAGACCACTGCTCTGAGATGGTTGCTGAGAGTGTCACTAATTGTTGAGGATTTTCTTGAATTTGTGATCCCCTTGTCTCAGTCTCCCCAGCACTGGGATTACAGGTTGATCCACCATGCCCAGCTTTATAGGCCTTTTTTATTTTTTATTTTTTGGTGGTACTGGGGTTCCTGGAAGCCCTTCTAACTCTGGGCTACACTCCCAGACCTATTTTATACTTTTATTTGGAAACAGGGTCTCTTAAGCCAGTGAGGGAGGCTTCGAACCTGCACGAGCCTCCTGTCTGCCTCCCAAGCACGGGGATTACAAGCGTGCGCCACCACGCCTGGTTTATAGGCCCTTTTTGATGGTGCTCAAGGCCATTGCAGGTTGACTGTTTAGCATTCTGCAATTTGTGTGTGTTTGGTACTAGGGATTGAACCCAGGGAGCATTCTACTTCTGAATTATACCCCCAGACCTTTTGTGTGTGGGGGGGGTGGGGTACTGGGATGAAACGCAGGGGCCTTCTACCTCCAGGTTACACTCCCAGACCTATTTTATATTTTATTTGGAAACAGAGTCTAAGTTTCTGAGAGCCACACTAAGTAGCTGAGGCTGGCTTTGAACCTACACAATCCTCCTGTCTCAGCCTTCCAAGTCCTGGGATTACAAACGTGAGCCATCAACCCCAGCATCCCCCCCAGACCTTTTTTATTTTTTGTTTTGAAATTTCACTAAATTACTAAGAGTCTTGCTACACTGTGGAGGCTGGCCTCAAACCCGCAATCTTCCTGTCTCAGCCTCCAAAGTACTGGGATTGCAGGTTTGTGCAACCACAGCCTTCTTACATCATTATTTTTAAATACTTAACCTTAAAGTTTAATTGGAGCTGGGTGCAGCGGTACAGGTTTATAATGCCAGTAACTCAGGAGCCTGAAGCAGGGGGATCCCAACTTTGAGAGCAGCCTTGGCCATTATCAAGACTCTGTCTAGAAATATATATAAAAAAAAAAGACTAGAGCCATCAGGAATGGTGGCTCATGCCTGTAATCCCAATACTTGGGAGGATGAGACAGGAGGATGGCAGGTTCAGAACCAGTCTCAGCAATTTAGTGAGAATCTCAGCAACCTAGCAAGATCTTGGTTTTTTTTCTTTCATTTTTCTTCTTTTCTTTCTTTCTTTCTTTCTTTCTTTCTTCCTTTCTCTCTCTCTCTCTCTCTCTCTCTCTCTCTCTTTCTTTCTTTCTTTTTTTCAGTACTGGGGATTGAACTAGTGGCATTTTACCTCCAAGTTAAACTCCCAGTCCTATTTTTTATTTTTTATTTTGAAACAGGCTCTCACTAAGTTACAGAGGGCCCCACTAAGCAGCTGAGGCTGGGATTACAAACATGCATCACCATGCCTAGCTGAGACCTCATTTCAAAAATCAAAAAAAGAAGCCAGGCCGGGCGTGGTGGCGCACACTTGTAATCCCCGCACTTGGGAGGCGGAGACAGGAGGATCACGCAGGTTTGAAGCCAGCTGCACTGGCTTAGGAGACCCTGTTTCCAAATTTAAAAAATATATAAAATAGATGTGGGAGTGTAGCCCAGAGGTAGAAGGGCTTCTAGGAACCCCAGTACCACCAAAAAAAAAAAAAAAAGCCAGGTGTGGTGGCGCACGCTTGTAATCCCAGCATTTGGGAAGCTGAGACCCGAGGATCGCGGTTCGCAGACAGCCTCAGCTACCTAGTGAGGCCCTCCGCAACTCAGTGAGACCCTGTTTCAAAATAAATAATAAAAAATTGGGCAAGGGGTATAGCTTGGAGATCGAATGCCTCTGGGTTCCATTCCCAGACCTGAAAAAAAAAAAAAGAGCCAAATTTGTTTATGCATGATTGTAATCCCAGCATTTGGGAAACTGAGACAGGAGGATCATGGTTTGCAGAAAGCCTCAGCTACTTAGTGAGGCCCCTTTGCAATTCAGTGACACCCTATTTCAAAATAAAAAATAAAAATAGGCTTGGGGTATACCTCGGAGGTAGAATGCTCCTGGGTTTCATATCCAGTACCACAATAAATAAATAAATGAATAAATAAATAAATAAATAAAAACTGGGCTTGATGGCACATGCCTGTAATCCCAATACTTGGGAGGCTGAGACAGGAGGATCACAGGTTCAAGGACAGCTGCAGCAAGTAGTGAGACTCATCAACCTTGTGAGACTCTGTTTCAAAATAAAAATAAAAAATTGAAGCTGGGCATGGTGGTACATGCTTGTAATCCTAGCACTTGGGAGGCTGACACAGGAGGTTTGTGCAAGTTTGAAGCCATCCTCAGCTACTTAGTGAGGCTCTCAGCAATTTAGTGAAACCCTGTTTCCAAATAAAATATAAAATAGGTCTGGGAGTATACCTCAGGGGTAGAAAGCCCCTGGGTTCCATCCCTAGTACCACAAAAAAAAAAAAAAAAAAAAAAAATAGAGCTGGGGTTATAGCTCAGAGGTAGACTGTCCCTGAGTTCAATCCTGTGTAACACATACATATACACAAAGGGTTAGGGCCAGGCATGTTAGTACATGTCTGTAATCCTAGTATTTAGGAGGCTCAAACAGGAGAATCACAGGTTCACTGTCAGCCTCAGCAGTTTAGTGAGGCCCTCCACAACTTAGTGATACCATGTTTCAAAATAATAAATAAATAAATAAAAGACAGGCCTGGGGGCCCATACTTGTAATCCCAGTACTTGGGAGGCTGAGACAGGAGGATTGCAGGTTCACAGCCAGCCCAGCCTCAGCTACTTAGGCTTCCCATAACTTGGTGAGACTCTGTTTCAAAATAAAAAATAGGGTTGGAGGTGTAGCTTGAAGGTAGAATGCCCCTGAGTTCAATCCCGAGTACAAAAAAAAAAAAAAAAAAAAAAAGCTGGGCATGGTGGTGCATTTGTAATCCCAGCATTTGAGCATTTGGGAGGCTGAGAGAGGAGGATCACAGTTCAAGGACAGCCTCAGCTACTTAGTGAGGTCCTTTGCCACTCAGTTAGACTCATTTCAAAATAAAGAATAAAGCCAGCGTGGTGGCGCACGCTTGTAATCCCAGCACTCGGAAGGCTGAGACCGGAGGATTGCAGTTAGCGGCCAGCCTCACCTACTTAGTGGGGTCCTTTGCATCTCAGTGAGACTGTTTCAAAATAAAGAAAAAAAATAGGGCTGGAGTTGCAGCTCGGAGGTAGAATGCCCCTAGGTTTCATCCCCAGTACCGCAAAAAAAAAAAAAAAAAAAAAAAAAATAGGGCTGGGGTGTACCATCCCCAGTACCAAAAAGAAAAAAAAAAAAGGCTTGGGGGTGTAGTTCAGAGGTAGAATGTCCCTGGGTTCAATCCTTAGGACCAAAAATAGATAGATAGATAGATAGATAGATAGATAGATAGATAGATAGATGATAGATAAGGCTGGGGGTTTAGCTTGGAGGTAGAAGCCCAAAAAAAGGTGAGGTGTGGAAATCCCCTGAGTTCTATCCCCAGTAACACACACACACACACACACACACACACACACACACACTCACGCGCGGCTGAGAGTGTAGCTCAGTACTAGTAGAGTGCTTGCCTACCATACATGAATCCTACCCACCCCTAAAAGTTTAATTAGATTCAAATCCACTCACAAGAAATTTCAAGATAATATTTGTAAACAAAAGAAAGCAATTTTGGGGAGGGGGGCACTGGGGATTGAACTCAAGGCTATTCTACTGAGCTATACCTCCAGCCCTTTTTATTTTTTTTGTTTTGAAATAGTCTTCTTAGGTTTCTGATAGTCTCTTTACATTTCTGAGATTGTTCTTTTTTTATTCTTTTCTTTTTTTTTCTTTTCTTTTTTTTTTTTTTTGAGGGGTTTGGGGGTGGAACCAGGGGCATTCGACCTCTGAGCTCAACCCCCAGCCCTATTTTTTATTCTTTATTTTGAAACCAGGTCTCACTGAGTTGCGGAGGGCCTCACTAGGTAGCTGAGGCTGTCCGTGAACCGCGATCCTCCGGTCTCAGCCTCCCGAATGCTGGGATTACAAGCGTGCGCCACCACACCCGGCTGTCTCGAGATTGTTCTTGAGCCAGTGATCCTCTTGTTTCAGTGATCCTCTTGGCACATACCTGGGATTACAGGTATGTGCCAATACTGCTAGTACTAACTGGGCAAAGCGGGCATGGTGGCACAAGCCTGTAATCCCAGTACTTGGGAGGCTGAGATGAGCAGATCATGTGTTTGAAGTCAGCCTCAGCAACTTGGAGAGGCCCTCAACAACCTTGTGAGACCCTGTTTCGAAATAAAAATAAAAATAGGGCTAGGGATGTAGCTCAGATGTAGAATGCCCTTGGGTTCCATCGCCACTACCCCCAGCCCCGCACACACAAATTTAACTGGGCAGGACTATGGGAGGGGACAACTGGAGTGGAGATGCAAAAGCATCAGGACAGAGGACCCATATCGTCAAGGAAGTGCCAATGCCTCCAGAGGCACTGCAGATCAGGAGAGATTAGGAGGCACCAGTCACTCATCCTCTGTGAAACACGGAGCTATCAGTGGATGCACGGTCATCTGCGTTCGATCCACACGATTCAAGTGCGGCGGTGGGTGGGAGGTTGAGTGAAGAGGAGACATGGTGGGTCACCAGTGATTTCTGAAGCTGAGCAGGGCACATGGGTCCATTATACTACAGGCTCTGCTTTTATATATGATCACTCCCATTTTACTGGGCGAGATTACCTAATGAGGTACAACAAATGGGGGAGGTGGTGGGTATGTGGTAGTTATGGGGTGGGCCAAAGCTGTGCCAGCAGGAAAAAAAAGTCAGGTAAGGCCCTGTCCTATATATACATTTTTTTCTTCTTTCTTTTCTTTCTTTCTTTCTTTTTTTTTTTTTTTTTTTTAGGTCTGGGAATGAAACCCAGGGGCATTCGACCTCCAAGCTATACCCCCTGCCCTATTTTTTATTCTTTTTTTTGTGTGTGTGTGTGTGTGTGGTACTGGGGGTGGAACCCAGAGGCTTTCTACCTCTGGGCTATACTCCCAGACCTATTTTTTTAATTGGTTCATTGTAATCATACATCACATTGGAATACAAGACTTGAGAGGATATACAAGCACACATCATCCAATTAGCCCTCATCCAGTCCCCATCCCATTCCCTCCCCCTCCCTGGATCCCATGCTTGTTTGGTGATTAACTTTGATACATATGTTTATGTACCTCCTGTGTTTTAAAGAGGCTCCATCCTCCCCTATTCCATACCCTCTGATTGGTCACCTTAGTTGCTTCACTATAGGGCCCTTTCTATAGCTTGACCACTTCCTGTTGCCCTTTTCCTCCTAGTTATTGCTGATTAAGGGAAGCATCTGGGTTTAATTTTCTGCGATATTTCTCTGTGCATTCTGCATTGCAAATACCGATCCCACTCTTGATGGCCCCAGTTGTGGCCTGGCTACCCGGTGGACTGATTCAGACCTCGCTGGCTCAAGCAGCAGCCTTGCCTCATGGAAGGCCCCGATTCTGGTCTCGCTGGCCCCGACACTGGCCTAACCCCTCGGCAGGCTCCGATCCCGGCCTCGGAGGCCCCAGTACTGGCCTTCCTCACGGCAGGCTCCGATGCTAGCCGATGGCCCCAGCATCAGCCTAACCCCTCTGCAGGCTCCTATCTAGGCCTCAGAGGCCTCAGTAGCGACCTTGCTTCACGGAAGGCTCCGATGCCGGCCACTGGCCCCGGCACTGGCCTAACCCCTCGGCAGGCTCCGATCCCGGCCTCTGAGACCCCAGCACCGGCCTTGTCTCGCGTCAGGCTCCAATCCCGGCCTCGCTGGCCCCAGCACCGGCCTAACCACTCGGCAGGCTCCGATCCCGGCCTCGAAGGCCTCAATAGCGGCCTTGCCTCACGGAAGGCTCCGATGCTGGCCGCTGGTCCCGGCACCGGCCTAACCCCTCGGCAGACTCTGATCCCGGCCTCGGAGGCCCTGGCACCGGCCTCGCCTCGCAGCAGGCTCCAATACAGGCCGCTGGTCCTGGCACCGGCCTAACCCCTGGGCAGGCTCCGATCCCGGCCTCGGAGGCCTCCCAGACCTATTTTTTAAATTTTATTTGGAAACAGGGTCTCACTAAGTTGACAAGAGCCTCACTAAGTAGCTGAGGCTGGCTTCGAACCTGTGTGATCCTCCTGCCTCAGCCTCCCAATCGTGGGGATTACAAGCGTGCGCCACCACACCCAGCCCTGTTTTTTATTCTTTATTTTGAAACAGGGTCTCACTAAGTTACGGAATGCCTCACTAAGTAGCCATGTCCTATTTATATTATTTGAGCAGGGAACACAATAAGCAAGTGAGCTAATGATTTTTCAATTAGTTATTTTTGTGGTACTGAATATTGAACCCACAGGCATTTTTCCTCTGAACACTGCCAGCCCTATTTTTTTCTGAAACAGGGTCTCCCTAGGTTGATGAGAGCCTCAATACTTGCTCAGGCTGTCCTCAAATCTGTCATCCTCCTGTCTCAGCCTCCCAAGTACTGGGATCACAGGCATGGGCCACCACCCCAGCCTTAAAAAAAAAAAAAAAAAAAAAAAGATTTAAATCAACAGGACAATAAGGTGCTATGATAAAGTATGCTTGGAGATAGGAGGAGAGTAGCCAGAAACATCTGAGGCAGTAATTTTTGCACTTGACCAACAGGAGCCAAGTGGATATGCTTTTAAAATCCTTTCAATCCTATTTTTTTCACTTTTACTTATAAAATCTAAATTAGCAGCCATAAATATTCTATTCTAGGGGAAATAATTTAACCGAAAAGCGTTTCCTCCCATTCTCTCCATGTTTTTTTTTTTGTTGTTGTTTTTTATTTTTTGCAGGTCTGGGGATGGAACCCAGAGGCATTTAACCTCCGAGCTACACCTGCTGCCCTATATTTTATTCTTTATTTTGAAACAGGGTCTCACTGAGTTGCGAAGGGCCTCACTAAGTAGCTGAGGCTGTCCGCGAACCAGATCCTCAAGTCTCAGCCTCCCAAATGCTGGGATTACAAGCCTGCGTCACCACGCCCGACTGTTTTTTTTTTTTAACTCCAAATGTTGAAGCCATTATTATTCTTAAGAGTTCTAGAGGTACAGCCAATTCAGGACTGGACTGACCTTTGGTTACCTTTCAGAATCCTTTCTTGCCAGGTGTCAGTGATGCATGCCAGTAATACCATTACTTGAGAGGCTGAGACAGGAGGCTCACAGATTCAAGTACAGCCTCAGCAACTTTCTTTTTTTTTTTTTTTTTTGGTACTAGGGTGGAACTCAGGGGCTTTCTACCAAAGGGCTACACTCCCAGACCTATTTATATTTTATTTTATTTATTTTTTTTGCGGGTCTGGGGATGGAACCCAGAGGCATTTGACCTCCGATCTACACCCCCTGCCCTATTTTTTATTCTTTATTTTGAAACAGGGTCTCACTAAGTTGTGGAGGGCCTCACTAAGTAGCTGAGGTAGGCCGCAAACCGTGATCCTCTAGTCTCAGCCCCTCAAAAGCTGGGATTACAAGTGTGCGCCACCATGCCCGGCTAATATTTTATTTTGAAACAGGGTCTCACTAAGTTATTGAGAACCTAAGTAGTTGAGGCTGGCTTCAAACCTGCGTGATCCTCCTGTCTTGGCCTCCAGTACTGGGATTACAAGCATGGGCCACCACGTCCAGCTTAGCCTCAGCAACTTAATGAGACTCTCAGCAACCTAGCAAGGCCCTATTTCAAAAACAAAAATAATAATAAAGGGCTGGGATTGTAGGTCAGAGGTAGAATGCCTCTGGTTTCAATTCCCAGTACCCCCCATACCACACACAAATAAAAATGACTGGGAGTGTAGCTCAGAGGTAGAATGTCCTTGGGTTCAACCCCCAGTACCAAAAAAGAAAAAAGGAGATATGACCTACAGGTAAAGAGCTTGTGGCCTACCTTCACTCAAATAAATACTATTATTTCTATGTTACAGATGAACAGCTGAGTTGGTTCAGATAATCCAGGACTGAAACTATTTCATCTGAAATATTTAAAGCCAGAAAGAAGAAAGTAGGGAAAAAATTGAGCGTAAAAAAAGAACATTACTCATGTCATTTAACATTTCTTCCTGACACGATGAATTTAATTGACGTACAACAGCCTTACTGGATAAATCTAACAACAAATAAACAAGAGCCGTGCGTGGTAGCAAACGCTTGTAATCCCAGTACTTGGGAGGCTGAGAAAGGAGGATCACAGGTTTGTGTTTAGCCTCAAGTACTTGAGTACCTCCACAACTTAATAAGACCTATTTTGTTTTGTTTTGTTTTTGTGGTACTGGGGGTGGAACCCAGGGGCTTTGCTACCTCAGGCTATACTCCCAGACCTATTTTATACTTTATTTGGAAACAGGGTCTAAGTTGCTGAGAACCTCACTAAGTAGCTGAGGCTGGCTTTGAACCCTGTGTGATCCTCCTGTCTCAGCCTCCCAAGCGCTGGGATTACAAGCATGCGTCACCACGCCCGGCTTGATGAGACCTGGTTTTAAAATAAAGAATAAAGCCTGGGCATGGTGATGCACACTTGTAATCCCAGTATGTGGGAGGCCGAAATAGGAGGATCGCAGACTCGAGGGCAGCCTCAGCTACTTAGGCCCTCCACAACTTAGACTGTTTCAAAATAAGGAATAAAATAGGACTGGAGCTGTTGCTTGGAGGTAGTTAATCCCAGCATTTTGGAGGCTCTAATAGGATTGTGGTTTGCGACCAGCCTCAGCTACTTAGTGAGGCCCTCCGAAACTCAGTGAAGCCCTGTTTCATAATCAAGAATAAAAAATAGGGCTGGGGGTGTAGCTTGGAGGTAGAATGCCCCTGAGTTCCAGCTCTAGTTCTGCAAAGAAAAAAAAGAAAGAAGAGAGAAAAAACAAAACAAGAAAAAAGACTTCTTGGCATGAATTACAGGGATTCTTTGCTGGCAGTACTGTCGAGGTTTTTCTGCATACGTGCTTTTAATATAGGATCACAGATCCCATGTGTTCTATACAGCAACCGCGGACACTTAACATTCATTAAATAATAATGAAACAGAAGGCCTGGATTATTTTGCTTCTCCTGGGTCTGTTCCTTCCTCACTTAAGTGACCTTGGGCCCATCCATTGCTTTCCCCGTATCCCATTTCCATATCTGTTTGAGGATAATGTTTAGGACTAAGATGCTTTGTGCGGCTTTCTTGCCCCGTTCTGGTCTCCTTCACCGTGGTACGGGAAGTCTGTGGAAGACTTTCCTGCGCAGTTGTCAACACCGTCCAGGGATGGCTTAAGGTTCGCAGGCCAATCAGCTGCGAGTTCACGACAGCCTGAGCCGCCCAAGTCTGTTCCCCGCGCTGCTGAGAACTGGCAAGTGTACGCATCCCAGCACCTCGATGGCCTTCTTCCCGCCGCGTTCGGCCTCCTGTAAACTCTGCTGGAGCCGCTGACCTGGGCTACCCCGTCCCACTTGACATCCCCTTCCAGGGCAGGCCGCCGGGCCGCAGGACGAGCTCCCAGGACGGCCCCGAGCGGCGAGCTGTGCGTTCCCCAAGTTGTCTTCAGGCTCACAAACACAGCCATCTTGCCTGGCAGCCTGGCCCGGGGGCGGCCGTCCGCCCCGCACGGCCCGCAGCGCCGGCCCGGGCGGCCCGCGGCCCGCGGCGCCGCAGCTCCCTCCGCCGCGCCGTCCCTCCCCGCCCCCACCCGGCCGGGGGCCTCGGGGGCGCGCGCGGGGCCCGCTGGGGGCGGGGCGCCCCGAGCCCCGGCTCCGGGGGTGCGGCGGCGCGGGCGCGCGGGGCGGGCGGCGGCCGGCTCGGCGGGAGCCCGCGGCCCCTCGGCGTGCCTTTTGTGTTTGTACACACACCGCGCGAGGCGGCCGGGAGGGGGCGGGCGGCGCGCGGGGGAGGGGCGAGCGCGCGCAGCGAACGGGCGCGCGGGGGGCGGGGCGGGGCGGGGCGCGGGCGGGCGCGGGCGGGGCCGAGCCTTCCCTCCATTGTGTGTGATTGGCTGGCGCGCGGCGCGGGGGCGGGGCGGCGTGTGTTGGGGATAGCCTCGGTGTCAGCCATCTTTCAATTGTGTTCGCCGCCGCCGTCGCGCCGCCGTCGCTCTCCAACGCCAGCGCCGCCTCTCGCTCGCCGAGCTCCAGCCGAAGGAGAAGGGGGGTAAGTTTCCCTGTCTGCCCGCTTCCGCGGCGCCGAGCCCCGCTCGCCGGCAGCCCGGGCCGGGCCCTGGCGGGGCGAGGTGGGGACCCGCAGCCCCCCTGGCTGAGCCCACAAACTTTTTGGCCCAGAAATGGAGGTGAGGAGTGAGTTGCTCGTCCCTCCCGCGGCGGCGGCGGCGGCGGCTCCCCGCCTCAGCCCAGCCGCCGCGGCGCCGCGCTCTCCCTCCTCCCCGCGCCCCTGGCTCCTCTTTCTTCGGTGAAATCCCGCCGGGCGTCGGTTCCCGGGACCCCAGACCCTCACCACGACCCGCGCGGGACCCTTAACTACCGCCTCCCGGCCCCGGGCCCCCGTTTTCGGGCGGGAAAGGGGTGGAAATCGCCGCGGCTTCCCACCCTGGGGTAACTCGCTTTTTGCTGCCTCCCCATAGTTGTTGCTAAGCTTCACCATCTTGTCTCTCTTCTCTGGTCACCGACCATATTTTTTTCCCCCGCTTCTCTCTTCCCCATTTTAGAAAGGGAGGAAAAAATTTTTTTAAAGCCGGAGTTTTTACCCCTCCTTTTTTTTTTTTTTTTGAGAAGTGGAAACTTGATGCTTTTGAAATGCAGAAAAAAAAAACTTTTGCTTTTTGGAGGGCGGCACGTGGCAGGGGATCGAGGTATTTTCGAGCGATTTGGTGTTTTGTCTCTTTGGAAGGGAATCGGATACGTTTGCGATTGTTTCCATTTTGTTCTGGTCTGGGAGCCGAGTTTTGGTGTCTGAGCCAGGCGGGCAGGGCTCGGGGACCCTGTGTCGAGGGGCCCGGAGGAAGCAAAACCAAAAGTTTATGTGGTGCTTGGGGTGGACGGGTCGGCGGGCGTTGTGCGTTAATTAAAGCCGGGGTGCGGGGCAGTTTTTATTTCATTGCGAATCCTGTGAGGACTAGACGCGAGGACGGTGCTTTGTAGAATGCTCGCTGGTGATAGCTGTTCCCTTGTTTTTCGAGCTGCCTTTTTGTCAATATAGCAGTAAAGATGCAAAACCAAGAATGTTTTTAGCAATTTACAGCAATTCATCAACTGCCAGGTTGGGGGTGTATCGAGTGGGGGGGGTTGGTTGTAATTTGACTCGACCTTTCTGGTCTGTGGCTTCGTTCTTTTCACTTGTTTGTGGATGGAACGAAATTTTTAATTTCTACTTAGAGAAATGGGATCAAAGGCTGTTAGGGGTCTTTTTGTTTTGCTGTTTGTCGCTAGGAATTGGCCTTTTGAAAGAACTGGTATTGATGATGATTTTTGAGTACTACAGTTTGTTTCACTCATATTTAGGTGGTAGGTGTAATCTGCACCCTTTTAAATTATATAACATTTCTGACCTTTTTTTTTTCTGTACTGAACATTTTCCAGATGTGGGGGGCATTAAAAAAAAACTTGGGGTGCTTAATAGTTGCATGTGGTGATTTTTTTTTTTTTTTTTTAATGCTGGTAGGTAAGTAAGGAGATCTTTATACCATGGCTCGTACTAAGCAGACCGCCCGCAAATCGACTGGTGGTAAAGCACCCAGGAAACAACTGGCTACAAAAGCCGCTCGAAAGAGTGCGCCCTCTACTGGAGGGGTGAAGAAGCCTCATCGTTACAGGTATTGAAACTGGAAACGTCTCCTGCATTTATCCATAGTCTTAACAGTTGTTAAAAGATGGGCACCGAACTTTTTTGCTCTAGAAAAGCAGTTTTTCCCCTTTTGAATATTTACTACTTCTTGAATATATGCGGATATATGTATATATTCTATATGTAGTGTTAGCTTTGTTGAAAATTTTTTAATTCATTATCTGACGTAGATGCCTGAGTGTTTCTAATACGTAGCTGATAATGTTAATGGGATATACCAACACTTTAGTTAGCTGTTAAATTAGTATTTTTAATGTTATTTTTAAATACTTTTTTGTTATTTCCTTTAGCTTGTAGAATAATCAAAATTTGAGGTGTTCGTAAGGTTCTGTTCCTCTTTTACTAGATTGGCTTATTTCCTCCTTTATTAGCTCATTTGATTTTGACCTAAGCAGTGCTGTTAAGGACTTCTGCCATTAGAGGGCAGAAGTTGGCCATAATCAGACTGCAGACTTAGAGTTAAGCTGACATGAAAGCTCATTCACTGCAAGAAGTAAGTCTGAATTAGGAGGTGTTTCTTTTTGGTAGACAGTTACTTATTAAAATTAATACAGGATACAGGTAGAATAAAGGAAGAGTGATGCTAAATTGAGATTAGTCTAAGCAGTTTTTATTACCAGCTTGACAATTTATCTTTGCCATTTTTGCTTTAAAAACATTGTGGGATTTTTGTTTGTTTGTTTTCTTGTTTTTGGAAAGTCTGATTGTCAGGTTTTGTTTGTGTTTGTTTTTTGTGGTACTGGGAATTGAAGCCAGGAGGATTCTACCCTCTGAGCTACACTCCCAGCTCTATTTTATTCTTTATTTTGGAACAGGGTCCCACTAAGTTGCAGAGGGACTCACAAGTTGCTGGGACTGGTACCAAACCTGTAATCCTCCTATCTCAGCTTCCCAAGTATTATGATTAACAAGTGTGCACCACCTCACCTTGTTGTGTTCTTTTATACTGTTATTGGTGCATTATAATTACACACTATAGTTAAATTCAGAGTGATACATTCACACATGCACACATCACTTTGTGTGTTTTTCTCTACATCCCACTCTACTCCCCTTCTAACATGTTTGATTGTAATCTTTTTATATATGAACATTATTTGAACTGTTCTTTTTCTCAAGAATTGATTTCCCCCTCTCCATATTCTTTCCCTAATCCCCTTCCACTACCCTACTTTGGTCTCATTTAACAGAAGTGTGGAGGGCCTCACTAAATAGCTGAGACTGCCCGTGAACCTGGATTCTCCTGTCTCGGCCTCCCAAGTACTGGGATTATAAGCATGCACCACCACACCCAGGCTGTGGTGTTAATTCTAATAGACTTGGGTGTTCAGATCAGAAATTGGATAGTGAGCCCAGCGTGATGATGCACACTTTTAATCCCAGTACTTGTGAGACTTGAGAGAGGAGGGTCAAGGGTTCAAAGCCGGCCTTGGTAACTTAGGCTCTCAGCAATCTAGTGAGACCCTGTTACCAAATAAGATATAAAATTGGGTTGAGGGTATAGCTTGGAGGTAGAATGTCTCTGGGTTTAATCCCCAGTACTATAAAAAGAGAAAGAAAAATGTAATTTGTTAGTGAGGTTTTAGGAATAGTTGGAATGGTTTGTTTGTTTATTTATTTTAAGCCCATCCTCTCATTTTCTGTGTGATAGATGTTGTTTGGTAACGGCTTCTCTAATGTTAATTTTTTTAAGGCCTGGTACTGTGGCACTGCGTGAAATTAGACGTTATCAGAAGTCCACCGAACTTCTGATTCGCAAACTCCCCTTCCAACGTCTGGTGCGAGAAATTGCTCAGGACTTCAAAACAGATCTGCGTTTCCAGAGCGCAGCTATTGGTGCTTTGCAGGTAAACTGGCTCAGGGGAAGACTCTTCATGTTGCGGACAGAGAATGCTTCTAAATCTTTGCATATGTGCTTACGTAATTTAATCATTGCAAGCTTGTCTGAAAGATGGTTTTCACTGTTGAGATTGGAGAAAGGTTGAGTTGTTCAAGGTCATGCACAAAGAAAATGACAAAACCTTACTTGAACCGTTTGATTCTAAGACCTAACACATATTTCATCTTTCTTTCTCTCTCCTTTTTGTGGTACCAGGGATGGTACCCAGGGGCATTCTACCTCTGAGCTATATCCCTAGCCCTATTATTTCACTTATTTATTTATTTATTTATTTATTTATTTATGGTATTGGGATTGGGGGTGGAACTCAGGGTATTTTCTATCTCCAGGCTATACTGCCAGACCTGTTTTATACTATATTTTGAAACAGGGTCTCGTTAAATTGCGGAGAGCCTCACTAAGTAGATGAGGCTGGCTTCAAACTGCCACCTTCTTGTCTCAGCCTCCCAAATGCTGAGATTACATGAGTGCACCACCACACCCGGCTCGCATCATTTTAATCTTCTAAACACTTTTAAAAACTGTTTGACGCCGGGCATGGTGGCGCACGCTTGAAATCCCTACTCTTGGGAGGCTGAGACAGGTGGATCACACGGGTTCGAAGCCAGCCTCAGCTACTTAGTGAGGCTCTCAGCAACTTAGTGAGACCCTCTTTCCAAATAAAATATAAAAAAGGTCTGGGAATATAGCCCAGAGGTAGAAAGGCTCTGGGTTCCACCCCCAGTACCACCAAAATAAATAAATAAATCTGCTTGAAGCCAGACGTGGTGGCTCACGCTTGTAATCCCAGCCTTCGGGAGGCTGAGACTGGAGAATCACGGTTTGTGGACAGCCTCAGCTACTTACTGAGGCCATCTGCAACTCAGTAAAACCCTGTTTCAAAATAAAAAATTGGGCGGGGGGAGTAGCTCGGGGGGAAATGCCTCTGGGTTCCATCCCCAAGCCCGCAAATAAATAAATAAATAAATAAATAAATAAATAAATAATTAAAATAATTAAATAAGAACTGCGTAAAGAAAAGTCTTCTGGTTTGGTTTGTGAATGCTATAGGACATTAAGAACATGAGACTAGAGACCTTGTTTGAAAATGTTTTCAAGGATTTTTTCTGGGGGTGAGGCTGTACCTCTATCCCTATTTTATTTTTTAATTTGAAACAGGGTTTCTCTTAAGTTTCTGAGACTTGCAGTCCTAGTACTTGGGAGGCTTAGTCAGGAGGATTGCAAGTTTTGAGACCAGCCTCAGCAACCTAGTGAGACCCTGTTTCAAAACTAAAAATGAGTAGGGGGTGTAGCCGAGAGATAGAATGCCCCAGGTTCCATCCCCATTACCAAAATAAGATGAAAAAAGTAAAGACATTTTTGAGCCAGGCATGGTGACAAACACCTTGTAATCCTGGTACATGTAAAGGGGCTACAGTTTGAAGACTTGAGTTTGCTAAAAGGAATTATGAATTTCCACTTTTGTGGTGAGAATATTAAATTTAGTTTTAGCTTCAGGGTGCTAAGAATTAAGAAAAGTATTTGTGACTTAACACCAAGATTTAAGACTCAAATTCAAGATAACTTATGAGCTATTTATGTGTAGTTAATGTGGATTGCTTATCTAACCTACTTGATTTTGTGTGGTTGGCATCCTTTAGATCCCTATATTTCAAAATATGGTAAGGCCACCCACCCCTCTCCGTTGGAAAAAGCATGGGGTTGAGGATAATTGAAAATGCAGATTGCTAGGCACCATTGCAGATCTGCATCAGAATCTTCTTTGGAGGAGGGTTCAGAATGTACGTACACCATTGGAGGATTTTCAAGGCTGCTGTTGCTGTGCCTGGCTTTTGCTTTATATCTGAGAAGGATTTGATAGGTGGATTCTTCCCTGAAATGTAATTGGCTGAGCTGTTTCTATGGTTAGTCTAAGCTTCATTTCATTGGTAAATTCCCGGAACAGGCATCCATTAAATTCTGTGTGTTGAAATTACTGGACTTTCAACTACTAAAATCTTCCCATGCTGTTACTTAGAACTTTTTGTCTTAATAGTTGGTTATCTTCAGTTCTGATTTATTACTGAATCAGAAATATTACTAAGATTTTTAAGGTTGGCATAAACCTGCTAATTGTTATCCGGACTATGCTTAACACGAAACTGCTTGAAAATCCAACATTCTTTATTGTATCAGAAATAGTCTTTTAAATTGAGATTACTAAACAATCATTATAGGACTCTTTAAAATTATTCACCTTAAATTTCTTTTGTTAAAGCCTGGTGTGGTGGTGCACCCTTGTAATCCCAGCTTTTGGGAGGCTGAGACCTGAGCTACTTAGTGAAGCCCTCCTCAACTTAGTGAGACCTTGTTTCAAAATAAAGAATAAACAATAGGGCAGGAGGTGTAACTCAGAGGTTAAATGCCCTTGGGTTCCATCCCCAGAACTGCAAAAAAATTAATAATTAAATAAATTTATTTCTTTTGTTACTTTATTCAGTTTATAAATATGTCATAAAATGTGGCTGTAATGGATTTTAGCAAAATGTTCACATATGCCTATAGTTCTCATAGTATTCACTTTGATTTTTATTGAAAAAGTAATCTTACAGTTTTGTTTTTTGTTTGCTTTTTGTGGGATGGGTACTAGGGATAGAACCCAGAGGGCATTTTCCTTCTGAGCTACACCATCAGCCCTTGTTTTTTAAATTTAGAAACAGGATCTGCGTTCCCAAGGGCTGTGCTGTGTTGAGGCTAGCCATAAACCTGTGATAATCCTATCTTTGCATCCCAGTACTGGGATTACAAATGTGGGCCACCATGCCTGGCCTCTGTCCCCCCACACACACCTTTTTGTGGTACTGAGGATTGAATCCAGGGGCAGGCGTTCTGCCCTTTTTTTCTGTGTGTGTGTGTGTGTGTGTGTGTGTGTGTGTGTGTGTGTGTGTGTTGCCGGAGATTGAGCTCAGGAGCATTCTACCTCTGAGCTGTGTCTGCAGGCATATTTGTGTGTGTGGTATTGGAGATGGAACCCAGGGGCATTCTACCTCCAAACTCCTCCCCTCCCCTAGCCCTATTTTTTTATTATTTATTTTGAAACGAGGTCTCACTGAGTTGTAACGGGCCTCCTTAAGTAGCTGAGGCTTTCCGGAACCGCAGTCCTCCTGTCTCAGCCTCCCAAATGCTGGAATCACAAGCGTATACCATACCACCATGCCCGGCTTGTGATTTATTTGGAAGCAAGGTCTCACTAGATTGGTGAGAGAGTCTCACTCCCTGCTGAGGCCATCCTCAAACCTGCAATCCTCCTGTCTCAGCCTCCCAAGTATTGGGATTAGAAGCATGCATCACCACCAGCCCGGGATTGATTGATTGTACTAGGGATTGAACCCAGTCTACCTCTGCTCTATACACTCAGCCCTATTTTTATTCTTTATTTTGAAACAGTTTTACTAAGTTGAGCCTCACATTGCTGAGGCTGGCTGCCATCCTCTGATCCTTCTGTCAAAGTACTAGGATTATAAGCCTGCACCATTATGTCTGGCTTTTTTTTTTTTTTGGTGGTGGTGGTACTGGGGATGGAACCCTTCTACCTCTGAGCTATACTCCCAGACCTATTTTATATTTTATTCGGAAATAGGGTCTCTTAAGCCAGTGCAATCCTCCTGTCTCTGCCTCCCAAGCAGGGATTACTAGCTTGAGCCACCACGCCCGCCCTGCTTTTTTGTGTTGTTTTTGAAACAAGCGCTCACTAGGTTGCTGAGAATCTCAAAGCATTTGAGACCATCCTCAAACTTGCAATCCTCCTGTCTCAACCTCCCAAACTCTGGGATTATTACAGGCGTGCACGAATATGACCTGCTTCTGGTTGCTTTTGCAAGCAAACACATTAATTCTCTTCAAGATATAAAGGGATTGCTAATGGAAGTGGGGAAATAGAAGATAGCAGTTGAAGTAGAATCCTAAAAGGAACTTACTTTTTGGTTTAGAATTATACAATTTACAGCTTCCTTTTTTTTTTCTTTTTTTTTTTCTTTTTTTTCTTCCTGGTGGTTTTGGGGGTGGAACCCAGAAACATTTCTACCTCTGAGCTACACACCCAGCCTGATATCTATCCATATATATATATATTTTTTTTTTTAAAGTCTCCCTAAGTTTCTGAAGCTGTCCTCAAAGGTATGGTCCTCTGGTCACAATCTCCCAAGTTATAGGTATGGGCCACCATGCCCAGTAATTTATGACTTTTCTCTCTGATGGTATTAAGATTGAACCCAAAGACATTCTGCCTTTGAGCTATGACCCCAGGACTTTGTTTGTTTGTTTGTTTTGAAACAAGGTCTCCTGAACCTGTGATCCTCCTGTCTCAATCCCCCAGATACTGGGATTGCAGGCATGCACCAACATGCCTGGCATGTTTGCAACTTTTTTTTTTTTTTTTTTTTTTTTTTTTGTGGTGGTGGTACTGGGGTTCCTGGAAACCCTTCTACCTTCAGGCTACACTCCCAAACCTATTTTTATACTTTTTAATTTTTTTTTTTTGTTTGTTTTGTATTTTTTTGGTGGTTCTGGGGGTGGAACCCAGAGGCTTTCTACCTCCTGGCTATACTCCCAGACCTTTTTTTTTTTTTTTTTTTTTTTTTTTTTTGAAACAGGGTCTCATTAAGTTGCTGAAAGCCTCACTAAGTAGCTGAGGCTGGCTTCGAACCTGTGTGATCCTCCTCTCTCAGCCTCCCAAGCACAGGGATTACAAGCCTGCGCCACCACGCCCAGCGTCAGTTTACAACTTTTAAATACAGTTGGGCATGGTGGTGCATGCTTGTACTCCCAGTGCTTTGGAGGCTGAGACAGGAAGGTTACAGGTTCAAGGACAGTCTCAGCAAATACTGAGATTCTCATCAACCTAGCAAGACCCTGTTTAAAAATTAAAAATAGTGCTGGGGCTGTGGTTCAGAGGTAGAAAGTTCCTAGGTTTCAATTCCAAGTACTGTAAAATAAATATAGTAGTACCCCTTGTCCACAGAGGATAAAAAGTAGGTCTGGGAGTATAGCCTGGAGGTAGAAGGGTTTCCAGGAACCCTAGTACCACCAAAAAATATATATATAGACAAAGCCAAGCATAGTAGCACATGCCTATAATCCTAGTACTTGGGAGGCTGAGAAGGGAGGATTGCAGGTTCAGAGGCAGCCTCAGCAATTTAGTGAGGCCATCTGCAACTTAATGAGACTATTTCAGAAAAAAAAAAATTGAAATAAGGTTGAGGGTGTAGCTCTGGTCAACTGCCTCTGGGTTCAAGTCCCAGTACCAGAAAAAAATAAATGACATAAAACCTAACAAATGACAAAAAACATAAAACCTAACCTTTAGCCGGGCGTGGTGGCGCACGCTTGTAATCCCCACACTTGGGAGGCGGAGACAGGAGGATCAAGCAGGTTTGAAGCCAGCCGCCCTGGCTTAGGAGACCCTGTTTCCAAATAAAAAGTATAAAATAGGTGTGGGAGTGTAGCCTGGAGGTAAAAGGGTTTCCAGGAACCCCAGTACCACAAAACAAAAAAATCTTTATAGAGTTTAAACTAAAGTATCCTTATGTTAGAACAATGGTGTTTTAAAATGGAGCAAAAATAAGAAATTGAATATACTCAGAATGTTGTACATTAGCCAGGCATGGTGGTGCATGCTTGTAATCCCAGTACCGGGGAGGCTGAGACAGGATTATTGCAGGTTCATGGCCAGCGTGAGATACCCTATGTCAAAATAAGGAATAAAACAGCATATTGCTACCCTGCCTGGCTGTTTTGCCCCTTTGAAATTAAGTATTGAGTGTAACTCTATGGTAGAGCATTTGCATGAGAGGCTGGATTCTATCTCCAGAACTGTAAAGAACGGCAAAAATAAATGTTTGTTTTATGCCCAAGCTGGGCATGGTGGTGCACCCTTGTAATCCCAGCATTTGGCAGGCTTAGACAGGATTCAGGTTCACTGACAGAGGTCCTTTGCAACTCAGTGAGACCCTGTTAAAAAATGAATAAAAAATAGGGGTGGGAGTGTAGCTCGGAGCTAGAATGCCCCTAGGTTCGATGCATCCCCAGTACCGCAAGAAAAGAAAAAAAAATTGCAGACTAATAATGTTTCCAAGTTTTTTTTTCCCCTTCTGCCATTTCAAAGTTAGTTGTGTTCGCTGGATATGAATCAATGGGGCATGTCAGTCGTGTGTGTGTGTGTGTGTGTGTGTGTGTGTGTGTGTGTGTGTGTGTGTGTGTGTGTCGGAAATGCCAAAATTATCCTGTCTCAGCCTCCCAGGTACTCAAGTACTGGAATTACAGGTGTGTGTCACCACACCTGACTGAGTAGGTATTTAAGATTAGGGTTTGAGCCAGGTGTGGTGGCACGCCTGTAATCCCCACACTTGGGAGGCGGAGACAGGAGGATCGCGCTGGTTCGAAGCCAGCCTCGCTGGCTTGAGAGACCCTGTTTCCAAATAAAAAATATAAAATAGGTTTGGAAGTGTAGCCCGGAGATAGAAGGGCTTCCAGGAACCCCGGTACCGCCAAAAGAAAAAAAAAGATTAGGGTTTGGGGGCATAGTGGCACACCCTGTAGTCCCAGTATTTGGGAGGCTGCGAATAGGGGATAGTAGGTTTGTGGCTACCTCAGCAAATAGACTCATCAACCTAGCAAGACTCTGTTTCAGAATTAAAAAATAGAGCTTGGGGTGTAGTTGGGAGGTAGAATGCCCCTGGGTTCACAGTACTACAGAAAAACAGATTAGGGTTACCCAGGCATGGTGACACAAGTCTCTAATCCCAGTGCTTGGGAAGCTGAGGATAGGAAGATCACAGGTTCAAGACCAGCCTCAGCAACTTAGGCCCTCCTCATTTAGGGAGACCCGTTTCTAAATAAAATAGGGCTGAGGTTGTAGCTCAGGTAAAAAGTAACCCCTTGGTTCTATCCTCAGTATTGGGGGGTAGAAAGGATCAGGGTTAGATATCAAAACAAAACTAGTAGTCAGGCATGGTGGCACATACCTGTAATCTCAGTACTTAGAAGGCTGAGAGGATCACAGGGTCAAGGCCAGCTTCTGCAACTCAATGAAGCCCCATTTCAAAATTTAAAAAAAAGAAAAAGGGCTGGGGATGTAGCACAAAAGTACAGTGACCCTAGGTTCATTCTCTAGTAAAAAAAGAAAAACTAATATTAAACATCTACTTGAGAACAGGAATTGAGAGTATGAGATCTGTTATCAAGTAACTGACGGACATCAGGTGGTAACTGATAACACAGTACAAATATTGGGGGATTCAGAGTTCATGGTCACTTGTACTAGGAACATGGCTGGAAAAGTGGTTGCTTCTCCTTCATGGAATAATGGCAATAGTGCTGAGCTCTCCCCTTTTTTGCAGTGCTGGGGATGAAACCTATTCTACCTCCAAGCTACACCCCCACCCCCATCCTATTTTTTTAATTATTTTGAAACAGGGTCTGAGTTGCAAAGGGCCTCACTAAGTAGCTGAGGCTGTCCTTGAACCCAAATCTGTCTCAGCCTCCCAAGTAATTGGATTACAAGCATGTGCCACACCCAGTTTAATGTTTATTTAGAAAGTTTCACTGAGTTGAAAGGGCCCCAATTAGTAGCTGTGGCTGTTCTCAAAACCAGGATACTCCTGTCTCAGCCTCCCTAATACTGAGATCACAAGCTTGTGCCACCACACCCAGCTGTTGAGATCATAATGAGTAGTAAATAAGACCTAGTTTTTTTTTTTTTTTTTTTAACAAAAGCTAGAAAAAAGACATACAGGAATAATAAAACTTGGGGGCAGCAACTTTTTTGAGTACAAGCAATAAAACTAAAGAGAAGGTATAAAAAAGAGTGAAAGGCTAGGAATTTTGCTCTAGCACAAGGCCTTTGGTATTTGGTATCCAGTGATGCAAAGAATAAATTTTTTTTATCAAGCAGTTTATCACAAAATGAAATATATAAATCATTTGAGTTCATTGTTGATACGTTGTTTTTGCTACTGGGAATTTCAGACATTGTTTTTGCTACTGGGAATTAAATGCAGACATTGTACCTCCAAGCTATACTCCAGTCCTTTTTTTTTTTTTTTTTTCTTTCTTAATTGCTGAGTGTTTCACTGCTTGCTGAGGCTGTTTTCAAATCTGTAATTCTCCTGTCTTCACCTCCCAAGCACAGATTATAAGCCTGTGCCACCATGTTTTGAAATAAAATTGTATTCAAGCCAGGCGTAGTGACGTACACTTGTAATCCCAGCATTCGGGAGGCTGAGACCAGAGGATCCACGGTTTGCAGGCAGCCTCAGCTATTTAGTGAGACCCTCCACAACTTAGACCCTGTTTTAAAATAAAAAATAAAAATAAAAATAGAGCAGGGGTGTAGGTTTGGAGGTCAAATGCCCCTGAGTTCTATCCCCAGACCCGTCAAAAAAAAAAAAAAATGTATTCAAATGGGACCAGTAAACTAGATGGCAACACATGTCATTATAGATTTAAGATATTCAAAGGAAGGGCTTTGGGCATGGTGCATGTGGTGGTGCACGCTTATAATCCCAGTGCTTAGGAGGCTGAGACAGGATTGCACAGGTTCAAAGCCAGCCTCAGCTACTTAGTAAGGCTCTCTGCAATTGAGCGTGACCCTGTTTCCAATTAAAGTATAAAAAATATGTCTGGAAGCTGGGCATAGTGGCATAATCCCAGCATTCAGGAGGCTGAGACTGGAGGATCTCAGTTTACAGATAGCCTCAGCTGCTTAGATTCTCCCAACTCAGTGTAACCTTGTTTCAAAAAATAAAGAATAGCTGGTGGCACACACTTGTAATCTCCCACCAGCCTGTCAGCCTTGCTGGCTTAAGAGACCCTGTTTCCAAATTTAAAAAAATATAAAATAGCCGGGCGTGGTAGCGCACGCTTGTAATCCCCGCACTTGGGGAGGATCAAGCAGGTTCGAAGCTAGCTGCTTGCTCTGGCTTAAGAGACCCTATTTCCAAATGGAAATATAAAAATAGGTTTGGGAGTATAGCCCGGAGGTAGAAGGGCTTCCAGGAACCCCGGTACCACCCAAAATAAATATATAAATAAATATATAAATTAAAAATATGTATATAGAGTATAAAACATAATATAATACTTATATATAAAATGTATATCGTATAAAATATATAATATATAAATGTATAGTATATATAGTATATCTATATATAGTATAAAAACATTATATATATATATATATATAGTAGGTCTGTAGCCCAAAGGTAGAAGGGTTTCCAGGAACCCCTGTACCACCTAAAAAATAAAAAGTAGGGCTGGGGGTGTAGCTCAGAGGTAGAATTCCCCTGGGTTCCATTCTCAGTACCACCAAAAAATGTGTGTGTGTGTGTGTGTATGTATGTATGTATGTATGTATATCTCTCTGGGAGTATAGCCCAGAGATAGAAAAGCCCCTGGGATCCAACCCCCAGTGCCACAAAAAAATGGGGGGCCATGGTGGCACATGCCTGTAATCTCAGTACTTGGGAGGCTGAGATAGGAGGTGTAGCAGATTTGAGGATAGCCTCAGAGAGTAGTGAGACTCATCAATCTATACTATAAGACTCTGTTTCAAAATAAAAATAGTGGCTGGAAGCCGGGCGTGGTGGTGCACGCTTGTAATCCCAGCATTTGGGAGGCTGAGACCAGAGGATTGTAGTTCGCAGACAGCCTCAGCTACTTAGTGAGGCCCTCTGCAACTCAGTGAGACCCTGTTTCAAAATAAAGAATTAAAAAATAGGGCGGGGGGAGGGTAGCTCGGAGGTCCAATGCCTCTGGGTTCCATCCCCAGACCTGCAAAAAAAAAAAAAAAAAAAAAATAGTGGCCGGGCATGGTGGTGCATGCTAATTATCCCAGCATTTGGGAGGCTGAGACAGAATGGTCGTGGTTCACAGACCACCTCAGCTATTTAGTGAGGCCCTTTGCAACTCAATGAGAGGACCTGTTTGAAAATGGAGAATAAAAAATGGGGCTTGGGGTATAGCTTAGGTAGAATGCACCTGGGTTCCATCCTCAGTACCACAAAAAATAAATAATAAGCTGGGCATGGTGGAGTGTGCTTGTAATCCCATCACTTGGGAGGTTGAGGAGGATTGCAGTTTGCAGGCAGCCTCAGCTACTTAGTAGTGAGGTGCTTTGCAACCCGGTGAGACCCTATTTCAAAATAAGAATAAAACATAGAGCTGGGGGTGTAGCTCGGAGGCAGAAAGCCCCTGGGTTCCATCCCCAGTACCACAAATAAGTAAATAGTAGCTTAGAGGTAGAATGCTCCTGGAGTCAATCCCAAGTACTAAAATAAGAGATTTGCTGGCAGTGTGGCTTGTTGATAGAACTGCTTCCCCAGCATGTGCAAAGCCCTGGGTTCAGTCCCCAGGGAAGATAATAGAGGAACTGTATTGTGAATCATGTATGATGGAAACCAGTTGTCAGCTTTATTGCATTGGTGGTCCAAGGCAAAGATTTTGATGGTAGAGTGACTGGTATGTCAGGGTTAGATTTCTTGCTTTAAGACATGTCACTTTACTAGCAGTCACATATTGACACTAGAGAAGTTGAAGTGTCCTAATAAGTGGTTTGACTCTGTATAATTTGTTAAAAGATTAACAGGCTTTTTTTTTTTTTTTTTTTTTTCAGTACTGAATATTGAACTCAGGGGCATTCTGCCTCCCAAGTTACACCCCCAGCCCGATTTTTTTTATCTTATTTTTTGAAAAAGGGTCTTCCTAGGTTAATGAAAGAATTATTATTTGTTGAGGCTGTCCTCAGATTTGCAGTCCTCCTGTCTCAGCCTCCCAAGTACTGGGATTTCAAGTGTGCCTGACCAGGATGGGTTTGTGAAGTAGTATATCAAGGGCTTGGAAACCTCATTTTAACTTGTATGTGTTGTCTTAACTATGGGAATAACACCATTAGTAATTTTCTTTATTCTTGTTGCAGGAGGCAAGTGAGGCGTATCTGGTTGGCCTTTTTGAAGACACCAACCTGTGTGCTATCCATGCCAAACGTGTAACCATCATGCCAAAAGACATCCAGCTAGCACGCCGCATACGTGGAGAACGTGCTTAAGAATCCACTATGATGGGAAACATTTCATTCTCAAAAAAAATTTTTTTTTTCTCTTCTTCCTGTTATTGGTAGTTCTGAACGTTAGATATTTTTTTCCATGGGGTCTAAAGGTTCCTAAGTATATGATTGGGAGTGGAAAAATAGGGGACAGAAATCAGGTATTGGCAGTTTTTCCATTTTCATTTGTGTGTGAATTTTTAATATAAACGCGGGGATGTAAAGCATTAATGCAAGTCAAAATGTTTCAGTGAACAAGTTTGAGCAGTTCAACTTTATAACAATTATAAATAAACCTGTTAAATTTTTCTGGACAATGCCAGCATTTGGATTTTTTTAAAACAAGTAAATTTCTTATTGACGGCAACTAAATGGTGTTTGTAGCATTTTTATCATACAGTAGATTCCATCCATTCACTATACTTTTCTAACTGAGTTGTCCTACATGCAAGTACATGTTTTTAATGTTGTCTGTCTTCTGTGCTGTTCCTGTAAGTTTGCTATTAAAATACATTAAACTATACCTGCTTTGGGTCTTTATTAACCATACCCAACAATATACTCAAGTTTCATATTAGGAATAATTTTAGAATTATACCTTTTCATCTTTTGTCTGAGACATGAAATTGTTGAGAGATGTGGAAAAGTGCAAGTTTGGTATAGAAAGGAAGCAAGCTACAGGCTTTGTGGGTTTTTGTTTTGTGTGTGTGTGTGGTACTGGGGTTCCTGGACGCCCTTCTACCTCCGGGCTACACTCCCAGACCTATTTTTTTATATTTTTATTTGGAAACAGGGTCTCTTAAGCCCTGTTTAAGAGGCTTCGAACCTGTGTGATCCTCCTGTCTCCGCCTCCCAAACGTGGGGATTACAAGCGTGCGCCACCACGCCTGGCACCTACATTTCTTTCTTAAGCCAGACATGGTGGCGCGCGCTTGTAATCCCTGTGCTTGGGAGGCGGAGACCGGAGGATTGTGTAGGTTCGAAGCCAGCCTCAGCTGGCTTAAAAGACCCTGTTTCCAAATAAAATATAAAATAGGTCTGGGAGTGTAGCCTGGAGGTAGAAGCCCCTGGGTTCCATCCTTCGTACCACTAAAAATAAATTTTTTTCTTAGCTCAATTTATTTAACATTGGAGTCAGAGATAATGAGTCTTAAGATTTTAAACAAGCCCCTAATGTAACAGTCATGAGTGTTGGAAATTGTTGGAAGGGTATGAAATGTTTTGTGGTACTGGGAATTGAACTCAGGTGCACATCACCAACAGAGCTAAAGCCATTTTCAAGGTGGGTGTGGTGTGTGGGGCTCTAAAGACTGGCGTCAAAATGGTGATCCTGCCTCTACCTCCCAAGTACTTAGGACTATAGGTGTGTGACATCATGCCTGGTTCTAGGATGTGAAATGTTAACTGTATTGGGCTAAGAACAGACTTGTCAGGTCCATTTGGCTTTTTCTTTTCTTCTACAGTACTGGGGATTGAACCCGGCAGCATTCTACCTCTGAGCTCCACCCCAGTCCAATTTTTATTTATTTTGAAACAGTATTAAGTTGCAGAGGGCCTTACAAGGTAGCTGAGGCTGGTCGTGACACTGGGATCCTCTTGACTCAGCCTCCCAGATCCCGGGATTACAAGCGAGCACCACCATACCCGGCTCAGCATTTGGCTCAAACTCAGCAGCAGCAGTAACTTTCGGCTATAGGTATAAAAGTTTTCAGTGGTCTGTTGTGGTAGCCCACGTTTATAGTCTCAGTACTTGGCGGAGCTGAAACAGAAGGATCTTGTTTAGAGGTCAGCCTTCCTTGTCACTTAACAAAAACCTGTTTTCAAAGTGGAAAAAAAAAAAGGCTGGAGGTGTAGCTCAGTGCCCTGGGTTCAATCTCAAATACCACTCCTCCAAAAAAAAAAAAAAAAATTTAGCTGGGCTTGGTGGCACCACATGTCCATAATCCCAGTACTTGGGAGTCTGAGAAGAGACAGTCTCAGCAAGTAAGATTTATCAACCTAGCTAGACCCTGTTTCCAAATAAAAATTGGACTGGGAAGCCGGGCATGGTGGTGCACACTTTTAATGCCAGCATTTGGGAGGCTGAGACAGTAGTGGAGTTCAGAACTAGCCTCAGCTACTTAGGTCCTTAGCAACTCAGTGACCCTGTTTCAAAAAAAAACGAGCTGGGGTGTATCTTGAAGGTAAAATGCCCCCCTAGGTTCCACCCCCAGTACTAGGAAGAAAAAAAATTGGACTGGGAGTGTAGTTTAAAGGTAGTTGGCCCTGGGTCCATTTTCCAGTGCCACATATAAAGTATTAAAATTCAACCAGAGCCGGGCATGGTGGCGCATGCTTGTAATCCCCACGCTTCGGAGGCGGAGACAGGAGGATCACGCAGGTTTGAAGCCTGCCACGCGCACTAGCTTAGGAGACCCTGTTTCCAGAAATATATTTATGTCTGGGAGTATAGCCCGGAGGTAGAAGGGCTTCCAGGAACCCCAGTACCACCAAAAAAAAAAAAAAAAAAAAAAAAAATACAACCAGATGTAGCACACACTGGTAATTGCAGTACTTGGGGGGCTAAGACAGGAGAATTGCAGGTTTGAGACCAGCCTCGGCTCTTTACAATTTAGTGAGACCCTGTTTCAAAATTAAAAGTAGGGTTAGGGGTATAGTTCAGAGGTAGAATGCCCCTGTGCTTGATCCCCAGTACCACACACAAAGTATTTCTTCCATTAAGTTTACTTTGAGCTGGGCGTGGTGGTGCACTTGTAATCTTAGTGTTTGGGAGGCTGAGACCGGAGGATTGCAGTTCGTGGACAGCCTCAGCTACTTGGTGAGGCCCTCTGCAACTTAGTGAGACCCGGTTTCAAAATAATAAAAAATAGGGCAGGGGTTGTAACTCGGAGGTCAAATGCCCCTGGGTTCCCTCCACAGACCTGCAAAAAAAAAAAAAAGCAGAATTTGGAAGGACTGTGTGTGGCAGTGGGTTTGAACCCAGGGGCATTCTACCTCCCATGGTACACTCCAGATTTTTTTTTTTTTTCTGTTCTGAAATAGACTTGCTAAGTTGCGGAGTCTGGCCCTGACCTGTGATCCTCCTGTCTCAGCCTTCCGAGCCCTGAGATCACGGGTGTGGACCACCACGTTTGAGGGATTCTCAACCCTGCAAGGTGGGTGCTATTTACTGTGCATGTGAGGAAAGTTGCCAAAGGCTATACAGCAAATGGAGGAGATGTCTGCTTTGTCCTCAGACCAAGTTTAGGACCATACTCTAAATGTAATATAGATAATAAGTTAGTTACCTTTGCCAGAAATTGTTGGAGTTAAAATTATGGCATTAGTAGAAACAAATGGGAAAGAGACAAAATTAGAAATGAGGGTGACAGATTTTAGGAAAAACCCTGTGTGCAATCAACCATGCTGCTCACCACCTGCTCACTGCCCTAATCCCTCCCTCCCCTCTTCCATTAATTTCTTTTGGCTCTCCCTCCAAAAAAGCACCCAAAGCTTTCCCCTTAACCACTTCAACCATCCCAGTCCAAGCTGCTCTTTCCTCTGGCCTGGGCTCTTAAAATAATTTAAATCTGAGACCATGCACTCTGATTCCCCTCTGGCCACTTCCACAGAGCCTCCAGAGAAACAGTTCTAAAACAGATTGTTCCAGGTCATTTTCCCACTTAAAAGTATCTAATGGCTTCCCATGGCAAAGTAAGTAAAATCTAAACTACTGCCTGTGCAGACACACCGTCTAATCCCAGTACTTGGGGGGCTGAGACAGGATTCCAAGCCAGCCTCAGCAACCAGAGAACCTGTTTCAAATTAGAAAGTAAAATAGGGCTGGAGGTAGAGCTCTAGAGCTCAGTTTCCAGTACCCCCCACACACACACACACACAAACACAAACCCTGAAACCTCAATGTGTTTTCCTCTTTAGTGACTGTTCCCACTAGAATACTGTAACAACAGGAGTCCAGCTGGGTGTGGTGGCACACATTTTGTGATCCTAATACTTGGGAGGCTAAAACAGGATTGTAGGTTCATGGCCAACCTCAACAACTTAGCGAGGTCCTCAGCAACTTAATGAGACCCCATTTCAAAATAAAATAGAGCCGGGCGTGGTGGCGCACGCTTGCAATCCCCGCGCTTGAGAGGTGGAGACAGTAGGATCGGGCGGGTTTGAAGCCAGCCGCGCTGGTTTAAGAGACCTTGTTTCCAAATAAAATATAAAAATAGGTTTGGGAAGCCAGGCGTAGTGGCACATGCTTGTAATCCCAGCATTTGGGAGGCTGAGAGGAGGATCTTGGTTCGCAGACAGCCTCAGCTACTTAGACCCTCTGCAACTTAGTGAGACCCGGTTTCAAAATAAAGAATAAAAAATAAGGCAGGGAGTGTAGCTCAGAGGTCAAATGCCCCTGGGTTCCATCCCCAACACCCCCCTTCCCCGCCAAAAAAGAAAAGGTCTGGGAGTATATCCCAGAGGTAGAGGGGTTTCCAGGAACCCCAGTACCACCAAAATAATAATAAATAAAATAGAACATTTGGGAGGCTGAGACAGGATTGCGGTTTGCCGACAACCTCGGCTATTTAGGCCCTTTGCAACTCAGTGAGACTCTTTCAAAATAAAGAATAAAAAATAGGGCCGGGCATGGTGGTGCACGCTTGTAATTCCAGCATTTGGGAGGCTTGAGACAGGAGGATCTGGGTTCTCCGACAACCTCAGCTACTTAGGCCCTCCGCAACTTGGTGAGATCCTATTTCAAAATTAATAAAATCGGGGTAGGGGTGTAGGTAGAATACCCCTGGGTTTAATCTCCAGCACCACAAAAATAAAAATAGAGCCTGGAATGGTGGCACACCATCGAGCTGGGGTGTAATGGGGGTAGAATGCCCCTGGATTCAATTCCCAGTGCCACAGAAATAAATAAATAAATAAAAACATATAGGGACTGGGTATGGTGGCGGACAACTTCAGCTACTACCTAATGAGCCCCTTTGCAACTCAATGAGACCCTGTTTCAAAATAATAAAAAAATAGGGCTGGGAGTATAGCTTGGCAGGAGACTGTCCCTGGATTCCATCTCCAGTACCACAAAAAGAAAAAAGAAAAAAAAAAATAGGGCTGGGGGTGTAGCTCAGAGGTAGAATATCCTTAGGTTCAATACCCAGTTCAATTTTTAAAAAAAAAAGCCAGGCCTGATGATGCATGCCTGTAATCCCAGTACTTAGGAGGCTGAGACAGGAGGATCACAGGTTTGAGGACAACCCCAGCAAGTAGTGAGACTCTCATCAAACTAGCAAGACTCTTTCAAAATAAAAATAAAATAGGGATAGAGGGGTATCTCAGAAATAAAATGCCCAGCAGGGCATGGTGGCGCACGCTTGTAATCCCAGCATTCGGAAGGCTGAGACCGGAGGATCGAAGTTCTCGGACAGCCTCAGCTCCTTAGTGAGGCCCTCTGCAACTTAGTGAGACCTGGTTTCAAGCTAAAGAATAAAGTAAAGCAGGTGGTGTAGCTCGAAGGTAGAATGCCAATGGGTTCCATCCCCAGACCCACAAAAAAAAATAAAAAAGAAATAAAATGCCCTTGGGCTCCACCCTCAGTACCATAAATAAGTAAATAATAAATGAAACCTAATGCTAGAGCTGATCAGTATTCCTACTTGCCTTCATGTTTTTTCAGTGCTGGGGATGGAACCCAGGGCATGTACATGCTAGGAAAGTTCTATACCCCTGAGCCTCACCTCTGACTTCAGATGGTGAAATTATGTTTGGATAGCCTTAATATATGGAAACATTTGGGGGGTACTAAGAATGGAACCCAGGGGCCTTCTACCTACGAGCTACACCCCCAGCCCATTTTTTTATTCTTTATTTTGAAAAAAGGCCTCACTAAGTAGCTGAGGCTGTCCACGAACCACGATCCTTCTGTCTCAGCCTCCCAAATGCTGGGATTACAAGTGTGCGCCACCATCCTCAGCTCTGATTTGTTATTTTGAGGCTTAAGAGAAAAATGAATGCAAAAATACAAATCCTGACACAAAATGCCAAGTAAATGCTGAATTAGAATCTAAAGTTCTGATAAAGCAAAGCAACATACCTACTATTTTCCCTGCAGGTTGTAGGGGGAAACCTGGCGTCAGAGTTCCAATTTCTCCAAGTAGGATTCCTGCTCTTTATCTTTCCACTACAGTACTTTTTATTTTTTTGCAACTAATTCTTTTTTTTTTTTTTTGAGGCACTAGGGATTGAACCCAGGTGCATTCTCCCTCCGAGCACCATGCCCAGCTTATTTTTTATTCTTTATTTTGAAACAGGGTCTCACTAATTTGCAGAGGGCCTCACTAAGTAGCTAAGACTGGCACTGAACCTGAGATCCTCCTGTCTCAGCTTCCCAAGTACTGGTGTGTACCACCACTGGTATTACAAGTGTGTACCACCATGCCCAGCTACAATTAATCCTTTTTTTTACAATTTTTTTTACAAATGATTTGTGTGTGTGTGTGTGTGTGTGTGTGTGTGTGTGTGTGTGTGTGTGTGTGTGTGTGTGTGTGTGTGTGTTAGCTACTGGAGATGGAACCTAGGGGCATTACTATCTTCGAGCTACATCCCCAGCCCTGTTATTTATTCTTTATTTTGGGATAGAGTCTCACTGAGTTGCAAAGGGCCTAAGTAGCTGAGGCTGTCTGGAAATTGCTATCCTCCTGTCTCAGCCTCCCAAATGCTGGGATTGCAAGCATATGCCACACCTGTTTTATAATTCTTTTAATCTCAGTATTTAGGAGGCTGAGACAGGAGGATTTCTTGTTCAGGCCAACCTCTACTACTTAGTAAGGCCCTCTGCAACTTCATGATACTGTGTTTCAAAATAAAGAATAAACCAGGGTGGTGATGCACACTTGTAATCCCAGCATTTGGGAGGCTGAGACTGAAGGATCTTGGTTCACAGACAGCCTCAGCTACTTAGTGAGGCCCTCCATATCTTAGTGAGACCCTGTTTCAAAATAAAGAATAAAAAGTAGGGTAGGAGTGTGGCTCAGAGGTCGAATGCCCCTGGGTTCCATCCCCCGACCTGCAAAAAAATAAAAAAAAGTAAAAAATAAGCCAGGTGTGGTGGCGCATGACTGTAATCCCAGCACTTGGGAGGCTGAGACAACAGGATCACACAGGTTCAAAGCCAGCCTCAGCTACTTAGTGAGGCTCTCGGCAACTTAGTGAGACCCTGTTTCCAAATAAAGTATAAAAAAATAGGTCTAGGCCAGGCGTGATGGCGCACGCCTGTAATCCCCGTGCTTGGGAGGCTCACTCAGCCACTTAGTGAGGCCCTCTGCAATTTAGCAAGATTCTGTTTTCAAGTAAAAAAAAAAAAAAAAAAATAGCTGTGCGTGGTGGCACACTCATGTAATTCTAGCATTTGGGAATCTGAGACAGGAGGATCGCAGGTTCGCAGCCAGCCTCAGCTACTTAGTGAGGCCTTCCGCAACTTAGTGAGACCCTGTTTCAAAAGAGTAAAAAATAAGCCAGGCATGGTGGCGCAGTTTGTAATCCCTGCGCTTGGGAGGCGAAGACAGGAGGACCGCGCAGGTTCAAAGTCAGCCTCACTGGTTTAAGAGACCCTGTTTCCAAATAAAAATAATATAAAATAGGTCTGGGAGTGTAGCCCGGCGGTAGAAGGGTTTTCAGGAACCCCAGTACCACAAAAAAATAAAATATAGGGCAGGGGGTGTGGCTTGGAAGTAGAATGCCCTTAGGTTCCATCCCCAGTACCACACACAAAAAAAGTAAATAAAATAAAATAGAAGCCATGCTTGTAATCCCAGTACTAGGGAGGTTGAGACAGGAGGATTGCACAGGTTCGAAGCCAGCCTCAGCTACTTAGCAAGGCTCTAAACTTCGTGAGACCCTGTTTTCAAATAAAATATATTTTTAAAAAAATAGGTCACCCCAGGTGTGGGAGCGCACGCTTGTAATCCCCGCGCTTGAGAAGAGGAGGATCATGCATCTTCAAAGCCAGCCTCGCTGGCTTAAGAGACCCTGTTTCCAAATAAAAATATAAAACATAGGTGTCTGGGAGTGTAGCCCAGAGGTAGAAGGGTTTCCAGGAACCCCAGTACCACCAAAAAAAAGGTCTGGATCCATCCCCAGTACCACACAATATAATAAAATAGATCTGGGAGTGTAACCCAAAGGTAAAATGCCCTTGGGTTCAATCCCTAGCATCATACATATATACATACATACATATTAAAATTTTTAAATAAATAAAAAAACAAGAGGGTTGGGGATGTAGTTCAGTGTTAGAGGGCCCCTGGGTTCAATCTCTAGTACTACAAAAAAAAAAAAAAAGAAAAGTCAAGGTACATTATAAAGCTACAATTTTTTTCATTTTTTTTTTTCCTGGTACTGGGGATGGAACCCAGGGGCATTCTACCTCTGAGCTACACCCCCAGCCCTATTTTTTTATTCTTTATTTTGAAACCGGGTCTCACTGGGTTGCAGAGGGCCTCACTAAGTAGTCACCACGCCCGGCTAAAGCTACTATTTGTGTGTGTGTGTGTGTGTGTGTGTGTGTGTGTGTGTGTTACTGGAGGTGGAACCCAGAGGCATTCTACCTCTGAGCCTACCCCCAGCCATATTTTATCTTTTATTTAGAAACATGGTCTCAGTTGCCAAGGGCCTCCCTAAGTTCCTGGGGCTGACCAGTAAGTAACCTGTGATCTTTCTGTCTCAGCCTGTCAAATACTGGGATTAAGAGAGTGTGCCACCAAGTCTGGCAGGCTACAATATTTAAAACTAATATTTGTATAAGACAAATACTAATGGAATTATGCAAAAGGTCAAGAAACAGATCCATGAATATATGGGAATAAAAATAGTGTTAAGGGAGACTGAGAGAGGAGGATAACGGTTCGAGGACAGCCTCAGCTACTACTTAACAAGGCTCTTTGCTACTCAGTGAGACCCTGTTTCAAAATAAAGAATAAAAAAATAAAGCCGGATGTGGTGGCGCACACTTAAAATCCCAGCATTCGGGAGGCTAAGACCAGAGGATAGTGCTTTGCAGACAGCCTCAGCTACTTAGTGATGCCCTCTGCAACTTAGTAAGACCCTGTTTCAAAATAAAGAATAAAAAATAGCCGGGTGTGGTAGCACATGCTTGTAATCCCCGCACTTGGGAGGCTGAGACAGGAGGATCGCACAGGTTCGAAGCCAGCCTCAGCTACTCTGAGGCTCTCAACAACTTAGTGAGACCCTGTTTCCAAATAAAGAATAAAAAAGGTCTGGGAGTATAGCCCAGAGGTAGAAAGCCTCTGGGTTCCACCCCCAGTACCATCACAAAGTAAAAGAAAAAGAAATAGAAAATAGGGCTGGGGGTGTAGCTCAGAGGTAGAATGCCCCTGGGTTCTATCCCCAGTACTGCAAAAAACAAACAAACAAACAAACAAACAAACAAACGTAAATGGTAAGCCTAAGGGGAACAGAATTTGTAGAATCTTGATATTCTAGCCAAGAAGCTACCCAGCCAAACAGCCGCCCGCTACCCAACTTTTAAAGGGGTTCGGGTTAATTGAGTGCTTGCAGTGTGCTGAGCCATGCACTGAGCCAAACCTCGGCTTTAGCTCATGTAATTCTCGAAGAAGCACCCCAGAGGCAGCCCTTGTTATCCTCATTTCAGAGCAAGCTTGGAGCTCAGATACCCCCCCTTTCCATCCCTGCCCTTCAGGGCCGCGTGTTTGTTTTACCAGTATCTGGTTCCAGTAGTGTACTAGCTTGACCTGTGCCATGACTTTGGGCAGGACACAACCCCAGTGACCCTGAGTTTACCAGTTTAAAATAGAAATCACAGCCCAACATGGTGGCACAGGCCTGTAATCTCAGTACTTGCAAGGCTGAGACAGGAGGATCATAGGTTCTTAGACACCTTCAGCAATTTAGTGAGGCCTTGCACAACTTAGTGAGACCCTGTTCAAAATAAAAAATAGGACTGGGTGTGGTGGCGCACACTTGTAATCCCAGGACTTGGGAGCCTGAGACAGGAGGATCACAAGTTCACGGCCAGCCTCAGGTACTTAGTGAGGCCCTTTGCAACTTAGTAAGACCCTGTTTTCAAAATAAAGAATTAAAAAACAGGGCTGGGGTTGTAGCTGCGAGGTAGAATGTCCCTGGATTCAATCCCTAGTACCAGAAAAAAAGATAAAAAGAATAAAAATTAGGCTAGGGTGGTGCTTGGTGGTAGAATATCCTTGGGCTCCATCCACAGTACTGCAAAAATAAAAAAGAGCCGGGCGCGGTGGGCACGCTTGTAATCCCAGCATTTGGGAATTCGGGAGGCTGAAACCAGAGGATTGTGGTTTGCAAACAGCTGCAGCTACTTAGTGAGATGCTCTGCAACTTAGTGAGATCCTGTTTCAAAATAAAGAATAAAAAATAGGACAGGGGTTTAGCTTAGAGGTCAAATGCCCTTGGGTTCTAGTAAGTCGAGGTCCTCTCTGCGTGGGCAGGGTGGTGCGGAACCCCAGAGGCAGAAAGAGTCTGCCTCCCAAGAAGTATCTCCCTAGAATTGAATCGCATGTTCCCACGAGTAAACCCCACCCCCCAGATACATACCTTAAAAGAAGGGCCCTGCCCTTCTAGCCTCCAGATGGGCTCGCCGTCCCGGAACTGCCCATCTCCATCCCCGGGAGAACCGTACCATTAAAGCTGACACCACGCATACTGGACCTCTCTCGTGTTTTACATTGCATACGGACCTGCATTTTAATTTACAGGTTCCATCCCCAAACCCACAAAAAAAAAATATTTTTTTTGGGGGGAAGGGGTGATACTGGGGTGGAACCCAGGGGCTTTTCTACCTCCGGGCTATACTCCAGACCTATTTTATACTTTATTTTGAAACAGGGTCTCACTAAGTTGCTGAGAGCCTCACTCAGTAGCTGAGGCTGGTTTTGAACCTGTGTGATCCTCCTGTCTCAGCCTCCCAAGTGCTGGGATTACAAGCGTGCGCCACCACGCCCAGCTTAAATTTTTTAATAGTAGTTCTGTTTTATGAGTGTGCTGGTAAGGCAAAATGAGGAAGTGCTAGGAGGTCTGGGGGCACCGAGCCCTGGCCCCCACCTGGGCGGGTCACGAGCGGGACGTGGTCGGGACCGGGGCGCCGGGGCGGCGCCGGGTCCCTCTGCGCAGTGAAAGCGGCTTAGACCACCCAGGCCTGGTGGAGATGTCAGGCTCAGGGCCAGGCTCACGCCTGCAGGCCTGGGCCAAGCCTGCTACTGTCCAAGGCTCATCCTGCGACCCAGGAGCTAGGAGAGAGGACACCACCGTAGGGGCTGGGCAGGGTCAGGTCGGGGACCCAAGGATGGGGGAGACTTCAGCTCAGGAGCGACCCTCGATGTCTGACTTAGTCTTACTGGGTTGCTGAGAGCCTCACTAAGTTATTGAGTCTGGCTTCGAACCTGTGATCCTCCTGTCTGAGCTTCCCAAGTCCTGGGATTGTGTGCCCCCAGGCCCGGTTTATCCTTTGTTTTGAAATAGTCTCAGTAGGTTGCTGAGTAACTCGCTAGGTTGCTGAGGCTGGTCTCGAACCTGCAATCCACTTGTCTCAGCCTCTCAAGTACTGATGGCAGGAGTACCACCACATCCAGTGCCAAAATCCAGTTTTTTTTCCTTTCTCTCTCTTTTTTTTTCCTTTTCTTTTGTATGTATGTGGTATTGGTAACTGAACCTAGAAGTATTCTACCACTGAAACAGGGTCTCAGCCAGGCGCTGTGGCGCAGGCTTGTAATCCCGGCATTCGGGAGGCTGGGACCGGAGGATCGCGATTCACAGACGGCCTCAGCTACTTAGTGAGGCCCTCTGCAACTCAGTGAGACCCAGTTTCAAAATAAAGAATACAAAATAGGGCAGGAGGTATAGCTCGGAGGTCAAATGCCCCTGGGTGCCATCCCCAGACCTGCAAAAAATAAAGAAAAGAGAAAAAGGAAACGGGGTCTCACTAAGTTGTTGAGGACCTTGAAAAATTGCTGAGGCTGGCTTTGAACCCGTGATCCTCCTGTCTCAGCCTCCCAAGTACTAGGATTTTAGGTGTGTGCCACCACTCCAGCTTGTTGTTTTGCATCTGGGTCTTGCTGTGTTGCCTAGGCTGGTCTCAAACTCCTGGACTCGAGGGATCCTTCCCACTAAGCCTCCTGGATAGCTGGGACCATAGGCATGTGCCACCACCATGCTTGCCTGCCCAGAAGTTTTTTGTTTTGTTTTGCGGTACCAGGGATTGAACCCAGGGCATTCTACCTCCGAGCTACACTCCTAGCCCTATTTTTTATTCTTTATTTTGAAACAGGGTGTCACTGAGTTGCAAAGGGCCTCACTAAGTAGCTGAGGCTGTCCTCAAACTGCGATCCTCCTATCTCAGGCTTCCAAATGCTGGGATTACAAGAGCGTGCCACCACGCCCAGCCTGCCCAGAAGTCTTAACAGGACCATTTCATAAATTTGGGGCTCAGGCTCTGTATATAGCTCATTTGTAGAGTACTTGCTTGGCATGCACAAGATCCTGGGTTTCATCCCAGCACGGCAAAAAAAATTAAAATAATAATAATTTAGCCAGCATGGTGGCACATGAGCCTCAGCAATTTAGTGAGGTGCTCTGCAACTTAGCAAGATCCTGTAGCAATAGAAAAATAAAATAGGCCGGGCATAATGGTGAATGCTTATGGGAGATCCGAGGTTTGTGGCCTCAGCTACTTAGTGAACCCCTCCACAACTTAGTAAGACCTCATTTCAAATAAAGAATAAAAAATCAGGCTGGGGGCATAGCTTGAAGGTAGAATGCCCCCCGCACTGGATTCAATCCCCAGTGCTGCAAAAATAAAATAGGACTGGGGATGTAGCTTGAGGTAGAATGCCCCTGGGTTCAATCTCCAGTACCACTAAATAAATAAATAAATAAATAAATAAATAAATAAGTTTAAAAAATTACAGTACTGAGGAGTGAACCCAGGGTGCATTCTACCTCAGAGATATACCCTCAGCCCTATTTTTAATTCTTCATTTTATTTTATTTTTTATGTTACTAGAGATGGAACCCAAGGGCTTCCTACCTCTGGGCTACACATCCTGCCCTATTTTCTATTTTATTTGGGAACAGGGTCTCACTATGTTGCTGAGAGCCTCACTGAGTATTGAGGTTGGCTTCAAACCTGTGCGATCCTCCTGTCTCAGCCTCCCAAGTACTGGGATTACAAGCGTGCGCCACCATGCACAACCTATAAATTAAGTAATTTTAAAAAATCTGGGGCCCTTTCTTCCACCTCCCAGAATGGAGCACTTGATGTACCCAGAGAAAGCAAATTAAAACTGTCCTCAGCGCAGCAGAGGGGGTGTCTTTCCAGGGGAAAGCCTGCATCCAGGAAGAGCGGCTGGCAGCACACTCTTGGGGTCTGGGTTCCACCTGGCATCTCCTCACAGCTTCCCTGCTGCCCAGGGTGGGGAGGGGCATCGTGGACATCTAGTGCCCCCTGGTGGGAAGTGAGGAACATGGGCACAGCCTAAAACATCTCCAGGGACCTGGAACTCAGTATTGAAAACATTGACAAACAGTTGAAAGAGGGTGTTTGGCTTCATATGCTAGTGAGCAGATGGTCTGAGTGTATCCTCCACCGCATATGAAGCCCCATGCTAAGCTTTGTTCTCCCACACCTCGGCAGCCCTGGGGATCAGTATTGTCGTCCCTATTTTAGAGAATCAGAAGGCTGAGACAGGAGGATCTCAGGTTCAAAGCCAACCTCAGCAACTTAGCCAGGCTTTCAGCAACCTGGTGAGACTCTGTTTCCAAATAAGAAATAAAATTGGCCTGGGATGTAGCTGGGAGGTAGAATGCCTCTGGGTTCAATCCTTACTATGTTATTGATACTGGCTTCGAACCTGCGATTCTCCTGTCTCAGCCTCCCAAATACTGGGATTACAGGCATGCACTACCACTCTGGTTTCATTATTTTATTTTGAAGCAGGATCTCACTAAGTAGCTGAGGCTGGTGGAGAACCTGCCTCAGACTATCTCAGACTCCCAAGTATAGGGATTACAGGCATGCGCCACCATGCCCAGCTGCATATGAAATACTTATTAGGTCTTATGGACACAGAAGAACAAACTGGGCCCACCTTCAGGTTTAGCAAGTGATCTTTTCCCAACGAATCATCAGGGTCCTGTCTAGTGGTCTCTGTGTACCTGGGAATTGCCCACTCGAGTTCTGCTGTCTGAGGCTGGGCCTGGGGCCCTGCTTTACAGCAGGCTCCTATTAGGCTTCACAAGTACAACACATTAGCTTGAGAATGGAGATCTGTGGGCTTTCTATCTGCACCCAGATCCTCAGTGAGACCCTGTTTCAAAATAAAGAATAAGGCCAGGCGTGGTGGCGCACACATGTAATCCCCGCGCTTGGGAAGCTGAGACAGGAGGATCGCACAGTTTTGAAGCCAGCCTCAGCTACTCAGTGAAGCTCTGGGCAACTCAGTAAGACCCTGGGAGTTTAGCTCGGAAGTAGAAAGTCTCTTGGTTCTACCTGCAGTACCACCAAAATATAAATAAATAAATTAATAATAATAAAAAATAGGGCTGGTGGTGTAGCTCAGAGGTAGAATGCCCTTGGGTTCTATCCCCAGTACTGAAAAAAAAAAAAAAATAGGAAGCCAGGCATGGTGGCACACACTAGTAATCCCAGCATTCAGGAGGCTGAGACCGGAGGATCGGTGTTCGCGGACAGCCTCAGCTACTTAGTGAGGCCCTCTGCAACTCAGTGTGACCCGGTTTCAAAATAAAGAATAAAAAAAAAAAAAATATAGGGCAGAGGGTGTAGCTCGGAGGTAGAATGCCCCTGGGTTCCATTCTCAGACCCATAAAAGAAAGAAAGAAAGAAAGGAAGGAAGGAAGGAAGGAAGGAAGGAAGGAAGGAAGGAAGGAAAAAAGAAAGAAAGAAAGAAAATAGGGCTGAGGATGTAGCTCAGAGGTAGAATCCTCCTGGGTTCCATCCCCAGTTCTGGGGGGGGGGGGAACACCCTCCCCCGGCCTCGCTGCCAGTGTTCTTCCACATCCCCGCCAAGGAGTCAGCATGGACCTTACTCCTGGTCACCTCTCAGTCCAGATAAAGTGGATAAACAAATGTGCCTGTTGACTGTCTTTTACCACTGTTCTTCAGGGCCGCCCTGAAGTGAGGCTGCAGGACTTCAGCTGTCCAGCCTGTTGATGCTGTGGACACCAGCCATCCGCAGAGCCACCTGGAAACCAGGCCTGCACTTCTTCCTCCTGGTCACCTGGTGACAGGGAGTGTCCACGGGTCGTAGGACTAAGGAAGCAGGAGCCACTGTGGAAGGCGTCCTGGCCCCCTACTCGCTTGCGACTTGTGCCTCCCGTCCCGGCTCTAGGGAGGCCTCTCACAGGCCCTCTCCGCAGGATGAGATGCTGTTGCTGCGTGCACCCATCCCAGGCTGGGTGAGTGAGAAGACATCGCAGCATCCCTGGCCACTTGGGGACCCATCGCTAGGCCATCCGGGCTTATCTACAGATCTGCTCCCAGCCCTATTGGCCTGTGCGGTGATTCTCCTCCCCACGCCTGCTGAGGCTCCGTGGAATTTCTAATGCCCGAGCCCCTTGGAATATGGCTGGATCTGCTGCACCCTCAGGACATTGTGAGAGCGGTGGCGCTGCAGGCAGGATGTGCTTTGGGGAATTCTCTAGCTCTGATATTCACTCAAATTACTATATATATATATTTCCCCTTTGGTACTGAAGATAGGACGCAGGGGCATTCTACCTCTTAGCTACACCCCCAGCCCTAGTTTTTATTCTTTATTTGAAACAGGGTGTCACTGAGTTGCAAAGGGCCTCACTAAGTAGCTGAGGCTGTCCTCCAACTGAAGTCCTCCTGCCTCAGCCTCCCAAATGCAGGGATTAGAAGCGTGCACCATCACGCCCAGCTTCTTTGGATTGTCTTCTTAAAGCTGGCTGTGCTTGTCTATAAGTTATTTGCCCTGAAGTTTTAGAAAATAGTTTCTGAACCCTGGGCGTGAGGGCACACACTTGTAATCCCAGCATTCGGGAGGTTGAGGCAGGAGGATCACCGTCTGTGGACAGCCTCAGCTACTTAGACCCTTTGTAACTCAGTGAGACCTTGTTTAAATTAAAGAGTAGAAGCCAGGTGTGGTGGTGCACACTTGTAATCCAATACTTGGGAGGCCGGAACAGGAAGATCACACAGGTTCGAAGCCAGCCTCAGCAACTTAGTGAGACCCTGTTTCCAAATAAAGTATAAAAAGTAGGTCTGGGAGTGTAGACCAGAGGTAGAAAGCCTCTGGGTTCCACCCCCAGTACCACACAAAAAGAAAGAAAAAAAGAAAGAAAGAAAAGAAAGAGAGAAAGAAAGAAAGGAAGGGAAGGAAGGAAGGAAGGAAGGAAGGAAGAATAAAAAAATAGGGCTGGGGGTGTCGCTTGGAGGTAGATCCCCCTGGGTTCTATCCCCAGTACAATATATGTATATGAAATATGTATCACATATATCATATATACATATATATCATATATATACATATATATCATATATACATATATACACATATATCATATCTATCATATATATATATATCTTTCATATATATATATATATATATATATATATATATGAAAGATTCCTGCAAGCCGGGCATGGTGGCACAAGCTTGAAGTCCCAGTACTTGGGAGGCTGAGACAGGAGGATCACAGGTTCAAGGCCAGCCTCAGCTACTTAGTGAGGCCCTCCACTACTTATTGAGATCCTGTTTCAAAATAAAGAATAAAGCTGGACATGGTGGCGCACTCTTGTAATCCCCAGGCTTGGGAGGCAGACACAGGAGGATAGCGCAGGTTCAAAGCCTCTCGCTGGCTTAAGAGACCCTGTTTCCAAATAAAATATAAAATAGGTCTAGGAGTATAGCCCAGAGGTAGAAGGGTTCCATCCCCAGTACCACAAAAAAGAAAAAATAAAAAAATAAAAAAATAAAAAGGGCAGGGCTGGGCGTGGTGGTGCATGCTTGTAATCCCCGCGCTTGGGAGGCTGAGACAGAAGGATCACACAGGTTCGAAGCCAGCCTCAGCTGGCTTAAGAGACCCTGTTTCCAAATAACATATAAATTAGGTCTGGGAGTGAAGCCAGGAGGTAGAAGCCCCTGGGTTCTATCCCCAATATCACACACAAAAAAAAAATAGGGCAGGGGGTGTAGCTTGGAGGTCGAATGCCCCTGGGTTCCATCTCCTGAACCCCACACATACAAAAAAAGAAAGAAAGAAAAAGAAAGGGGTGGATAGTGCAGACCTTGGGGGCTGGGGGTCTATATCACACAGAGCCAGAGCTAAATACAAGTCAATATTTGCGGGCTTCAATTCAATGTGGTAAATCCCCAAGTTTGGACTCCTAAAAGCTTTTTTCATGTTTCTAAAAACTGTGTCTGCAAACAAATCTTTACTTGATGAGAAGTTTAAACATAATTACATCTAGTATATCACATGCATATTTCATTGCTTTATTAAACCCTTCAAACAACATCACTTTTAGAGGTATAATTAGACTCTTTAGAATATCGCCTCACAACGAGGACCCACAAGCTTCAGATATTCTCTGTAAAGACTCCCTTTGTCTGTAGTGTTTGCAGTGATACCCTTTGACAGCAGCCTGAGGGTGCAGGGATGCTGGTCACCACCCACCTTACCCCCTCCTGTAACAGATTTTCTGGCCACAGGAAGGGCAGGTCAGGCTGGGTGTGGTGGCCCACATCTAAAACCCCAGTGCTTGCGGAAATACAGACAGGAAAATTGCAAACTCAAGACTAGCTTGAGCAATTTCGCCAAATTCTGTTTCCAAATAAAAATAAAAAGGGCTGGGAGTGTATCTCTGAGGTAGGATGTCCCTAGGTTCAATCTCCAGTAAGTACCACAAAAATAATAAATAAAAGCCGGGTGTGGTAGCGCATGCTTGTAATCCCAGCATTCGGGAAGGTGAGACCGGAGGACTGTGGTTTGTGGACAGCCTCAGCTACTGAGTTGTCCTCTGCAACTCAGTGAGACCCGGTTTCAAACTAAAGAATAAAAAATAGGGCAGGGAGTGTAGCTCAGAGGTCGAATGCTCCTGGGTTCCCTCCCCAGACCTGCAAAATAAATAAATAAATAAATGAAGGTCATGTTAGTAGGAGCTGGACCTTTGTGATGCCACATTCTCTACGTCACAGTGACTGGACAGAGACAGACATGTGACCCAAGCAGGGCTAATCAGAACTCTTCCCTAGGTTTAGGGCACAGAACTGGTAAAAGAGGTTTCCTAGATTGTCTTGCTTCCAGGACTATTAGCTGGGGTTGGCTCATAGAGGAAGAGAGCCTGGTTGGACACAGATAAAAGATGGACAGAGACTTAACGCTGTGGTGTCTCACTTCAGGGTCTCTGCAGCTCTTCCTCCAATCCAATGACCTATTCCCAGGACCCTACGGGCTAGTCAGCTTTCTGTGACCATGACATTTATTTATTTATTTATTTATTTATTTATTTATTTATTTATTTATTTATTTTTGGTGGTACCAGGGTTCGTGGAAGCCCTTCTATCTCCAGGCTTCCCTCCCAGACCTATTTTATACTTTTTTATTTTTGGAAACAGGGTCTCTTAACCCAGTGGGGCTGGCTTCGAACCAGTGCAATCCTCCTGTCTCTGCCTCCCAAGCGCGGGGATTACAAGCGTGTGCCACCACGCCCTGCTTGACTGTGACATTTAAATACTTGAACTAGCGCCGGGCGTGGTGGCGCACGCTTGTAATCCCCGCGCTTGGGAGGCGGAGACAGGAGGATCGCGCAGGTTCGAGGCCAGCCGCGCTGGCGTAAGAGACCCTGTTTCAAAAATATAAAATAGGTCTGGGAGTGTAGCCCGGAGGTAGAAGGGCTTCCAGGAACCCCAGTACCACCAAAAAATAAATAAATAAATAAATAAATAAATAAATAAATAAATACTTGAACTAATCAACTAAAAAAGAGGAAAGAAGCCAGGCGTGGTGGCGCACGATTGTAAACCCAGCATTTGGGAGGCTGAGACAGGAGGATGGCTGTTCATGGACAGCCTCAACTACATAGTGCGGCCCTTTGCAACTCAGTGAGACCCTGTTTCAGAATAAAGAATAAAAAATAGGGCTGGGGTTGTAGGTCAGAGGTAGAATGCCCCTGGGTATCCCCAGTACCACACACACACAAAAAAAAAAAAAAAAGGAAAGAAGTGTGGTGTGGTGGTTGTGGTGGTACATGCTTGTAATCTCAGTACTTAAGAGGCTGAGACAGGAGGATCGAAGGTTCCAGACCAGCCTGAGCAATTCTGCAAGGCCCTAAACAACTTAGCGAGACTCTATTAAAAAATAAATAAATAAATAAACTGGGTGTGATGTAGCATGCCTGTAATCCTGGTGCTTGTGAGGCTGATGGGAGGATCATATGTCCTAGTGAAACTCTGTTTCAAAACACAAAAATATAAATAAAAAGGCCTGGGGGGTATAGCTTAGAGGTAGAATGCCCTTTTCAATCTCTGGTACCACACACACCAAAAAAAATAAATATTTTAAAAAATTTTAAAAAGGTTACCCAGCCAGGCGTGGTGGCGTACGCTTGTAATCCCTGCAGTTGGGAGGCGGAGATAGGAGGATCTCATTGGTTCAAAGCCAGCCATGCTGACATAAGAGACCCTGTTTCCAAATTAAAAAAAAAAAAAAAGGTCTGGGAGTGTAGCCCAGAGGTAGGGCTTCCAGGAACCCCAGTACCACACACAAAAAAAGGTTACCCAGCAAGAAGCTTGAGAGTCCCCAACCCCAAGCATCTTTGGGTTGACAAAGCTTTGTGGGGTCAGTTGCCGAGAACCCATTGGACCCCTCTTTGCCAGAGCTCCTGGCCAGCCCCCTCCCCCACCACACCTGCAGGAAGCGCAGTGTGGGCTTGTGGCCAGGGCGCCCTGTTGTCCAGACTCCAGCTCCCCTCACAGCAGCCATATGACCTCATGGGACTGAACCTCAGGAGTCCCAGTTCATTCAACAACAGAATTAGAAGCCCCACACCTGTAATCCCAGTACTTGGGAGGCTGGGACAGGAGGATTGCAGGTTCAAGGAAAGCCTCAGCTAGTAGTGAGACTCTCATCAACCTATTTCAGAATAAAAATAAAACAGGGCTGGAGGTGTAGCTTAGCGGTAGAATGATCCTGGGTCCAACTCCAGCACCACACACACATAAAAATAACAGCAGCCGGGCGCAGTGGCACACGCTTGTAATCCCAGCATTCGGGAGGCTGAGACAGGAGGATTGCAGGTTCACAGAAAGCCTCAACTACTTAGTGAGGCCCTCTGCAACTTAATGAGACCCTGTTTCAAAATAAAAAATAGGGCTGGGGTGTAGCTGGGAAATAGAATGCCCCTGGGTTTAATCCCCAGTTCTGAAAAAAAAAAAAGAAAGTCTTGGTATGTGGCCCAGGCCAGTCTCCATCCCAGGCCTAAGTGATCCTCCTGCCTCAGCTTCCAGAATAACTGCAACTACAGAACTGCCAGTTTTTCTTTTTCTTTTTCTTTTTATATATTAAAACAGGGTCTTAGCTGGGCGTGGTGGCGCACGCTTGTAATCTCAGCACTTTGGAGTCTGAGACAAGAGGATCACGCAAGTTCGAAGCCAGCCTCAGCTGGCTTAAGAGACCCTTTTTCCAAATAAAATATAAAATAGGTCTGAGAGTGTAGCCGGAGGTAGACGGCCCCTGGGTTCCATCCCCAGTACCACACACACACACACACACACACACACACACACACACACACACATACACAGACACACACACATACACACACACAGAGATATCTATATTGCATAGCATAAGTATTTGAGCTCATATTTTTATAATTCTGATTGAGAATTTATGGGGCATGTCAATTTTTACAAAACTGAATCTGATAATTTTAAATAAAGCAACTAAATTTGGGCTCTTAGGAACCTATCAGTACATTGGAAAATATGAAAAGAGCTTTTTTTTAAAAAAATGTGCGGTTAATTAATTGACTTTTAAGAACTCTTTTTCAAACTTTGGGTCTATGCTATCCTGTTAATTTTTATATCTTTTATATCTAGCTTAAAAAGTATTTGAAGTCAAGCATGGTGACACATGCTTGTAATCCCCGCGCTTGGGAGGCAGAGAAAGGGGATCACGCAGGTTCGAAGCCAGCCGCTCTGGCTTAAGAGACCCTGTTTCCAAATAAAAAAAGTATAAAAATAGGTCTGGGAGTGTAGTCCTGAGGTAGAAGGGCTTCCAGGAACCCCAGTACAACCAAAAAAAAAAAAAAAAAAAAAAGTATTTGAGACATTTATTTTTTCTTCTTCTTCTTTTTTTTTGCTTTTTGTTTTTTGTTTTTTGTTTTTTGGTGGTACTGGGGTTCCTGGAAACCCTTTGACCTCCGGGCTACACTCAAAACCTATTTTTATATTTTTATTTGGAAACAGGTTCTCTTAAACCAGGGAGGCTGGCTTCAAACCTGCGCGATCCTCCTGTCTCTGTCTCCCAAGCGCAGGGATTACAAGCGTGCAGCACCACGCCCGGCTATGCTAAATGTATTTTAAAATAAATGTCAAATTCAAGATTGAAAAAAAAAATTGGGCTGAGGGTGTAGCTCGGAGGTAGAATGCCCCTGGGTTCCATCCCCAGCACTATACTCATGCAAAAAATAAGTAAGTCGGGCATGGTGGTGCACACTTTTAATCCCCGCGCTTGGGAGGCTGAGACAGGATCACACAGGTTCGAAGCCAGCCTCAGGTACTTAGTGAGGCTCTCAGCAACTTAGTGAGACCCTGTTTCCAAATAAAGTATAAAATAAGTCTGGGAGTATAGCCCAGAGGTAGAAAGCCTCTGGGTTACACCCCCAGTACCACAAAATAAGTAAATACAAGAATAAAGTAGGGCTAGAATAAAGAATAAAGTAGTAGTTCAGAGGTAGAATTGGGTTCCATCCCCAGTACCAATAAGTAAGTTAATAAATAAATATATAAATAAATAAAGTTGTAAACCAGGTGTGGTGGTGCACGCCCGTAATCCCAATACTTGGGAGGCTTGAGACAGGAAGCTCATAAATTGGAGACCAGCCTTAGCAAGGCAGTGGGTGTTTCTTGGAGGTAGAATGCCCCTGGGTTCCATCCACACATTCATAAAAAAGTAGTTAACCAGGTGTGGTGAGCCAGTACTTGGGAGGCGGAGACAGGAGAATCACAGGGTTGAGACCACCCTCAACAACAGCAAGACTCTCAACGACCTAGTAAGACCCCGTTTCCAAACAAAAATAAAAAAGGCTGGGGGCGTGGCTTGGAGGTAGAATGACCCTGCGTTCAATCCCCAGCAACACAAAACAACAACAAAATATTGATCTATAATTAGATTTCATAAACTCTACAGTTGAAAAAGTAGGTGTACAATTGAGCGTGGTGGCGCACGCTTGTAATCCCAGTATTTGGGAAGCTGAGACGGGAGGATTACTGTTTGCAGACAGCCTCGGCTATTTAGTGAGGCCCTCTGCAACTTAGTGAGACACGTTTCAAAATAAAGAATAAAAATATAGGACTGAGGGTGTAGCTCAGAGGTACAATGCCCCTGGGTTTCATCCCCAGTACTGCAAAATAAATATATAAAATAAATAAATAAATAGAAAATAAAAAGTAGATGTACATACCTAAATTGTTTCAAAAATATAATTATTCTAATAACTGAATCAAATATCAATTTTTTAAGGCTGGGTGTGGTGGTGCATGCTTATAATCCTAGTACTTAGGAGGCTGAGACAGGAGGATACCAGGTTCACAGTCAGCCTCAACTGCTTAGTGAGGCCATCCACAACTTAGTAAGACCTTGTTTCAAAATAAAGAATAAAATATAGGGCTAGGCTGTGATAAGTTGGGTCCTGCACTCGTGTGACTTTGTGTCACATGACCTCTGCATGGGCAAGGGGGGGCTGAAACCCCCGCAAGAATTGGGCGTTCCCGCGAGTAAAACCCCCATCTCCCGAGATGCATACCTTGAAAAGGAGAGCCCGCGTCCTCTAGCTTCGGACAGGCGCGGGCCCCACGGTGCCTCGCCCTGATCCCCGGGAGAGCCGTGCCATTAAAACTTTACATGCCACGTGTACCGGACCTCTCTCGTGTTTTTCACACTCCGCCGTACTCACATTATTTTTTATTTTACTTGCATAATTTTACATTTTACTTAACAGGCTGTAGCTTGGAGGTAGTATGCTCCTGGGTTCAATCCGCAGTGCTGCAAAAAAAATCATTTTTTTCAATTTATTTATTTGCTTATTTTTTGTAGTTCTGGGGATTGAACCTTCAAGCTCTACCCCCAGCCAGATTTTTTTATTCTTTATTTTTGAAACAGGGTCTCACTAAGTTGTAAGGGCCTCACTAAATAGCTGAGGCTGTCTGCAAACCCGGATCCTCCTTTCTCATCTCTAGGATTATAAGCATGGGCCACCACGCCCAGCTCATTTTTTCAATTTAAAGTAATTGATATCAAAGTTTTAGTTCTTCAGTCACCCGATTTATATAGAAGCCAAGTGCTTCCTAGCCACCTGTGGCTGGTTGGTGGCAGCCACAGTGGATGGCACAGAGCTGCCTGCTCTCAGGAAAGGGTGGCTTTCAGTACCAGCTGCTGTGCGGTGCCTCTTGGGTGTTTACCTGCAGCCTGCATCTGTGCACCACAGACCTGTCTAGCAGAGCCTGCTCAGCCCTCCACAGGAATATGTGATGAGTGGCTCGGCCCAAGTGCTGGACGTGGCTCCTGGGTCCCACCCCACCTGCACAACAGGCCAGGCCAGTTTTCTCCCTCTTCCTGTTGCTCAAGCCAAAGCTTCATTCACATTGTGTGTGTGTGTGCGTGTGTGTGTCTGTCAATGCACGCATGTGTGCGATTGGGGACTGAACCCAGAGGCATTTTATATGTTAGCTACACCCCCAGCCCTTTAAAAAATTTTTTTTGGTTTGGAACAGCTGAGGCTGGTCTAGAACCTGGGACCCTCCAGTCTCAGCCTCCCAGGTACTGGGATTACAAGTGTGTGTCATCACGCCCAGCTCATACCCTTTGATACAATCTCTGTTCTCATACCTGACCTGGAATAGATGTTGTCAGCCTTCTCTTTAAAACATTCCCAGAAGCTGGGAGTGATGGCGCATGTTTGTAATCCTAGCATTCAGGAGTTTCTTGAGAAGAAACATGGTGTTTCCTTACTGGATTCTAGTCTGCGGTGAGCGAAGAATGATACCCGCAGGCGGCAGGAAGGGGAGCAAGAAGTTTATTGGAAGCAGCAGGGAATAGGGAAAAGTGGCAGAACACCCCTAAGGGCTGTCAGGACTCTGGTGCCCAGCAGCTGCCTTCAGGACAATATTTGAGGGTATCCCAAGCCAAATGCCTTCAGTTGCAAGCTGCTTTCTCCCAAAGTCCACGCAATCTGCCAGAAAAGAAGTGCAGGTCACCCTTAGGGGCCCTGGTCAGCCTGGATGTCCAGCGGAGGCCTTCAGATCACTACCCGAGTGTAGCCTGGGCCAAGTGCCTTCAATTGCACCCCACCTTCTCTCAAAGCCAATGCGACCTGCGAGAGAGAGAAAAGCTCCCCAATGGGGAGGGGTTCCCAGAGTGGGTAACTGTCCTGGTGACTGGTCTAGGGGTTTATATGTCTCTGTAAGTCCTCTGTTACTTGGAGTCTGGGAGGCAGTTCTTAAAATTTGCATAGGGTATTTGCATGTCCTTGAGAGGTCTCCTTCTTTAAGTAGAGGTGTCAGGCTTGCTCCAGGGATGTCTCCTGGGTTTGTTGATTAGTAAACAGATGGTTTTGTGAAGCTTTGGTCATTCTTATCTCTGAACCTTGGAAAAGCTGGTCTCTTTTTAGGAGCCTTGGAAGTTAGTGTTTGTTGCCCCTCAAGAAATTAAGTTTTTCTACCAAGGCCTCTTCCCTACCTGCCTACTTCTTTTCTACCTCCTCAACAGGAAGATCGCAGTTCCTGGACAGCCTCAGCTACTTAGGCCCTCTGTAATTCAATGAGACCCTATATCGAAATAAAAAATAGGAAGCCGGGCATGGTGGCACACGTTTGTAATCCCCGTGCTTGGGAGGCTAAGACAGGAGGATTGCACGGGTTCAAAGCCAGCCTCAGCGACTTAGTGAGGCTTTCAGCAACTTAGTGAGACCCTGTTTCCAAATAAAATATAAAAAAGGTCTGGGAGTATAGCCCGGAGGTAGAAAGCCTCTGGGTTCCACACCCAGTACCACCAAAAAAAAAAAAAAAATAGGCCAGGTATGGTGGCGCACGCTTGTAATCTCAGCATTCAGGAGGCTAAGACAGAAGGATCGTGGTTCGCGGACAGCCTCAGCTACTACTTAGTGAGGCCCTTTGCAACTCAGCGAGACCCTGTTTCAAAATAAAGAGTAAAAATTGGGCTGGGGGTGTAACTTGGAGGTAGAATGCCCCAAGGTTCCATCCCCGGTACCAAAATAAATAAATAAATAAATAAATAAATAAATAAATAAAAACATTCCCAGAGAGCCAGGCATGGTGGCGCACACTTGTAAACCCAGTACTTGGGAGGCTGAGACAAGAGGATCACAGGTTCACAGCCAGCCTCAGCTACTTAGTGAGGCTCTCTGCAATTTAGTGAGACCTGGTTTCAAAAGAAAGAATGAAAAAGCCAGGTGTGGTGGCACATTCTTGTAATCCCAGTACTTGGAAGGCTGAAACAGGAGGATCACAGATTCACTGACAAACTCAGTTACTTAGTGGGGCCTTCTGCAACTTAGTGAGACACTGTTTCAAAATAAAGAATAAAAAATTAGTCTGGGGGTAAATATTAGTTTGGGTAACTGAAGGTAGAATGCCCCTGGGTTCAATCCCGGCACTGCAAAAATTAAAAATAATAATAAGGGCCGGGTGTGGTGGCGCACCCTTCTAATCCCTGTGCTTGGGAGGCTGAGACAGGAGGATCACACGGGTTTGAAGCCAGCCTCAGCTACTTAGTGAGGCTCTCAGCAACTTAGTGAGACCCTGTTTCCAAATAAAATATAAAATAGGTCTGGGACTATAGCCCAGAGGTAGAAAGCCTCTGGGTTCTACCCCAGTACCACCACCAAAAAAAATTAATAATAATAATATTAATAATAATAATAATAATAATAATAATAAACCATTCCCAGAGCTAGTCTTGGTGGCTCACATTTTTAATCCCAGCACTTGGGAGGCTCATATAGGAGAATCGCAGGTTCAAGATCAGCCTCGGCAAATTAGTGAGATTCTCAGCAATCTACTAAGACCCTGTTTCAAAAAAAAAAAAAAGAATAAAAATAAAAATTAGAAAGGGCTGAGGGTGTAGCTCAGAATTAGAATGGCCCTGGGTTCAATCCTAGCAACACAGACACACACACACACACACACTATGTATATGTACACATATAAGCATATGCACCTTTAAACGCGCATATGTATGCGCGAGGGCACACACACACACGTGTTTCCATCACACACACACACACACACACACACACACACACACACACACACACACACACACGTGTTTCCAATCCTGCCCTCCACTCCGCCTCCCTGCACGCCCTGCACAGCCTCCAGGCGCTGGCTGCTCCTGCCCGGCCCCTGCCCGGCCTCCTCGCGCCCTCCCGCCCCGCGCAGGGCTCCTGCCCACCAGGAGGGGCCCAGGCCTCGCGGCCCACCCTGTGCCCGCGGCGCTGAGTGCTCACCCCGCTGAGGGGCTCTCCTGTTTCAGTCTAGCCGGGAGGGCGCGCTTTCTGTCCTTTCTGCGGTAGTGCCCGGTGCTTAGAATTGCGCCCGGAGCGAAGGAGAAGCGTCCTCGGCGAGGGCCGCGCGGCCCAGGCCCCGGGAGCCGAGCCCAAGAGCTCCCCGAGCACAGCGCCTCCCCGCGCAGGGGCACGGTTTGCTTGTGCTTGCGGTCCTGGGGATGGAACCCAGGAGCATTCTATCTCCGAGCCTTTGTTTGTTAACAGGGTTTCGCTGGGCTGCTGAGAGGCTCTCCAAGTAGCTGAGGCTGGCTTTGAACCTGCGATCCCCCTGTCTCAGCCGCCAAGTACTGGCCTTGCCCGCGTGCGCCACCGCGCGGCCGGGCCTGGTGTAGACGCGGGGCGGGGCGGGCTGGCCCAGGGAGCGGCCCGGCCCTCCTGCGGTGGGGAGGCGTCAGTCCCAAAGCCGAGCCTATTAGCGATTCGGTTCCCGGCAGAGCTGGGCGCGGGAGGGCACCTGCGTTGCCCCGCCCCGGCCTCCGCCCGCGGGAGGAGCTGCGGTTCCTGGGGCGTCCAGGGCGGGACGCCTGCCGGGCCAGAGGAGGGAGCCGGCAGAGGCCGAGGCCTGGCGCTGCTCCTCCTCCTCCTCCTCCTCCTCCTCCTCGTCCTCCTCCTCCTCCTCCTCCTCGTCCTCCTCCTCCTCCAACTCCTCGTCCTCCTCCTCCTCCAACTCCTCGTCCTCCTCCTCCTCCTCGTCCTCCTCCTCCTCCTTGTCCTCCTCCTCCTCCCCCTCCTCCTCCTCCTCCCCCTCCTCCAACTCCTACTACTACTTCTTTTTTTTTTCCCCACACCCCTATCCCTAACTTAAAATTTTCATTTGGACGCAAGTTCTTGCTATATGGTTGAGCCTTGCCTCGAGCCTCGGTCCTCCTGTCTCGGCCTCCCAAGTATGGATTACAGGCGTGTGCTCCTCCGACCTCAGAAACCTGACATTTGAAGGCTTGTCCATTCCCAGCCTCCACCTGGCAGAGCTGGCCTGAACAGCCAACGGAGAAGGAAGAAGGAAATGGAGTTCAGGGAAGTTCAAGGACCTGCTCAGGCCAAAGCACTGCCGCCATCCCGCCCGCCGCCATCCCGCCCGCCGCCACCGGCTATGTTTTTTGTTGTTGTTGTTGTTTTGTTTTTTTAGTACTGGGTATTGAACCCAGGGTGTTCTATTTCTGAGCTACACACCCCAGACCTTTTTTTTTTTTTTTTTTTTGTGGTACTGGGAGTGGAACCCAGAGGCTTTCTACCTCCGGGTTCCACTCCCAGACCTATTTTATATTTTATTTGGAGACAGGATCTCGCTAAGTAGCTGAGGCTGGCTTCGAACCTGTGCGATCCTCCTGTCTCAGTCTCCCAAGCGCGGGGATTACAAGCGTGCGCCACCACGCCCAGCTCACCCCAGACCTTTTTATTTTTAAACAGGGCCAACTAAATTGCTGAGGGCCTCGCTAAATTGCTGGGGCTGGGCTCCAGAAACTGGGATTCCAGGTGGCACCAGGCCGGCCTCACCCATAGCCCTTTTTGTTGTTGTTGTTGTTGTTGTTACTCTTTTGGTGGTGCTGGGAATTAAACTCAGGGGTATTCTACCTCTGCCTACACCCCCAGCCCTATTTTATCTTTTATTTTGAAATAGGGTCTCAAGCCAGTCGTGGTGGCGCACACTTGTAATCCCTGTGCTTGGGAGGCTGAGACAGGAGGATTGCACAGGTTCAAAGCCAGCCTCACCTGGTTTAAGCGACCCTGTTTCCAAATAAAAATATAAAATAGGTCTGGGAGTGTAGCCCAGAGGTAGAAGGCCCCTGGGTTCCATCCCCAGTTCCACCAAAAAAAAGAAAAAGAAATAGGATATCATTAAGTTGTGGGAGGCCTTGCTAAGTACTGAGGCTGGCCACAAACCTGCCATCCTCCTGTCTCAGCCTCCCAAGTAGTAGGATTACAGGTTTGCACCACCATACATAGCTAAAGGCCCCAGCTTTTTTTTTTTTCTTTGTCCTGGAGGTTGAACTCAGAACCATTCTACTTCTGAGCTACATCCCCATCCCTATTTTATTTTTTTAGTTTGAAACAGGGTCTCATGCCAGGCATGGTGGCACACACTTGTAATCCCAGTACTTTGGAGGCTGAGAGAGGAGGATCACAGGTTCAGAGCCAGCCTCAGCTACTTAGTGAGGCCTTCTGCAACTCAGTGAGACCCTGTTTCAAAATAAAAAGGGCTGAAAAAAGGGTCTAAGTTGCTGAGGTCCTTGCCAAATTGCTGAGACTGGCATTGAACCTGTGATCCTCCTTTCTCAGCCTCCCAAGTACTAGGATTACAGGTGTGCGCCAACATGCCTAGCTGAGATCACTGGCTTTGACAAATATCTTGCAAGAAAGGGTTTCTTGGGGCCGGGCGCCATGGCCCATGCCTGTAATCCTAGTACTTAGGAAGCTGAGCTAGGAGGATCACAGATCTCAGGCCAGTCTCAGCAATTTAGAGAGGCCCCTGCCTGCCTTCCTGCCTTCTGGCCTTCTTGCCTTCTTGCCTGCCTTCTTTCCTTCCTTACTTTCTTGATTTTTGTACTAGGAATTGAACCCAAGGATATTCTACCTCTGAGCTACACTCCCAGCCCTTTTTTATTTTTTATTTTGAAACAGGATATAAGTTGCTGAGAGCCTTGCTAAATTGCCGAAGCTCTCCTCAAACCTGTGATCTTCCTGTCTCAGCCTCCCAAGTACTGGGATTACAAACATGGGCCACCAAACCCAGTTCCCACCCCCTTTTATTTATTTATTTATTTATTTATTTATTTATCTTACTTTGAAACAAGGTCTTGTCAAGTTGCTAAGGGCTTTGCTAAATTGCCAAGGCTGACTTCAAACCTGGAATTCTACTGTCTCACCCTCCCAAGTTCTAGGACTAATGCCATGCAGCACTGTACCCAGCAAAATCCTATTTCAAATAAAAATGAAAAAGGGCTGGAGGTATAAACTCAGAGGTAGAATACTCCTGAGTTCACTCCCCAGTACCAAAAAAATAATAGTAAGGGGTGAGGGTATAGCTCAAAGGTAGAATGCCCCTGGGTTCAATTCCTAGTGCTACTGAGAAAAAAAAAACAGGAAGAAGGGAAAGAAGGTTCCCTTGGGAAGCAACTGCAGCTGTGTGGGTATCAGCCAAGAGCAGCCTCCCCTGGGAAGGAGGAGCAAATGGGCCCCTAGACCTGGGGCTGGCAGGTCCCCTTCCTGCCAGGGAGAAGTGTCTGCTCAGTACCGCCGGCCAATCACAGCTGGCCTGTCAATCCCTTTGCCAAAGAACCCCCCCCACCCCCCAGGGTGGAGGATTAAAACCAGGGGCATTCTACCTCTGAGCTACACCCCAGCCCTATTTTTTTAATTATTTATTTATTGGTGGTGGTACGGGGTTCCTGGAAGCCCTTCTACCTCCGGGCTACACTCCCAGACCTATGTTATATATTTTTTTTTATTTTGGAAACGGGGTCTCCTAAGCTAGCGTGCACAGCTGGCTTTGAACCTGCGCGATCCTCCTGTCTCCACCTCCCAAGCGTGGGGATTACAGGCGTGCGCCACCACGCCCTGCGTTATTTTTAAAAATTCTTTATCTTGAAACAGGGCCTCACTGAGTTGCAGAGGCTGGCTGAGAGCCTGTGATCCTCTTGTACAGCCTCCCAAGTACTGGTATAACAAACATGCGCCACCACGCCTGGCAGAACCTGGATTCTTAACAGAGGGGTGTTAAGAAGCCTTTGATGAAGACATTTGAAGCTGTTGACGGCCACATCTGGAGTGGAGGCCCCTCGCTCCTGCACCTCCCTCCAGTGCTCACTGTCCAGTGTAGGCTGAAGTCAGCCAGCCCTCGCGGCAGGACATCCCACTGTCTCCCAGTCACCCCGCTGTCCCAAAGCCATCTGGACGCTTTGGCAAACGTCCTGCTCAGGGTTACCAGCCTCAGTCTGTTCAGGAACTCAGTCCAGCTCTGCATGGCGGTCACTGGCTCCAAGGCCTACACTTGGAAGGGAAAGGGAAACCGCTTGGCCCTTCCCACGCCCTGATGGGAGAATGTGACCAATCAGACTTTGTTCTGGTAACTGGGGGATTGAACCCAGGGATGTTCTACCTCCAGGCTACCCCAGCCGTGTGTGTGTGTGTGTGTGTGTGTGTGTGTGTGTGTGTGTGTGTGCTGGGGATGGAAACCAGGAGCATTCTACCTCCAAGCTACACCCCCAGCCCTATTTTTTATTCTTTATTTTAAAACAAGGTCTCACTGAGTTCCAAAGGGCCTCACTAAGTATCTGAGGCTGTCTGTGAACCACAATCTTCCTGACTCAGCCTCCCAAGTGCTGGGACTACAAGCGTCCTCCACCATGCCCTGCAGAATTAGACATTTTAAGGTAGGACTATCAGACTAGAAAGCTTTCTCCAATCCCTTTCCCAAGGAAAAATGCTCAAAGTCCCTAATGGAGCGTGAGGAGAGCTGGCGGTGGCATCTGTCTCCCTCGGATGCCAGGTGTGGCAACCCAACTAGCGCAAGAATGTCAGCCTTCCACTGGCTGCGGTCAGGAGAGGGATCTGAGGCTTCTGTCCTCAGGCATGGCTGCCTCGAGAGCTTTCCAGGCCCTGAGCCTAACCCAGGGCACCCTGCTTCTATTTGCAGCCCCGCCCAGGAGGGCTCAGAGGAGGCTGGTGAGATGAATGCCTTCTGGGTGGGCCAGGCCTGCCAGCTGCCTGTGCTCTGGCTGTGGAAAGCCTGCCAGGCTGCGGCGAGCAGGGCCTGGGACAATGACTGGTGGCATCGGCTATTTTAATGCAGAGTTAGGCACACAATCCTTGCTAAAAATAAATACAAAGGAAAACCCCAAAGTAGCTAAGCCTATTTTAATGCCTTTTATTTTTCTTGTTCCTGACTCTTTTGTCTTCTCCTGTGACTTTGGAGCTGCATTTCACACAGGGCCCACCCTGAGTGCGGTCAGGGCCCATCCTGGACACGAAGCCCCACCTTGGTCAGGGGCAGGACCCAGTCGGAGGGAACAGAAGGCCGAGAAGGGAAGATCCAGCAGGGTAGCTTAGAGAGAAACTTACACTAAGTAGAATGCTGGCACCATTTCTTTTATTTTTTATTTTGGGTGCTGTATCTCCCAGCTGCACCCCCAGCACAGCTCTTTTTATTTTGAAACAGAGTCTGCTATGTTATTGAGGCTGGCCTTGAATCAACAAGCCTTCTATTTCAGCCTCTCGAGTACTGGAATTATAGGTATACATCACTATGCTGGATTTCCTACTGCTTTTATTTATTTATTTGTTTATTGTGGTACTGGGAATTGGATTTAGAGACATTCTACCTCTGAGCTACACTCCCAACCCCATTTTTTATTCTTTAAATTTTTTTTTTTTTTGGTGGTGCTGGGGGTGGAACCCAGAGGCTTTTCTACCTCTAGGCTATACTCCCAGACCTTTTTAATATTTTATTTGGAAACAGGGTCTCACTAAGTTGCTGAGAGCCTCACTAAGTAGCTGAGGCTGGCTTTGAACCTGTGCGATCCTCCTGTCTCAGCCTCCCAAGCGCGGGGATTACAAGCGTGCGCCACCACGCCCGGCATTTTTTTTTTTTTTTTTTTTTTTTTTTTTTTTTTTTTGTGGTACTGGGGGTAAACCCAGAGGCTTTCTACCTCCGGGCTATACACCCAGACCCAGATTTTATATATTTTTTGGAAACAGGATCTCACTAACTTGCTGAGAGCCTCACTAAGTAGCTGAGGCTGGCTGCGAACCTGTGTGATCCTCCAGTCTCAGCCTCCCAAGCATAGGGATTACAAGCGTGTGCCACCACGCCCGGTTTACGCCCGGCATTTTTATTCTTTTATTTGAAACAGGGTCTCAGCAAGTTGCAGAGGCATCACTAAATAGCTGAGTGATCCTCCTATCTCAGCCTCCCAGGTATTGGGATTACAAGCATGCACTGTACCAGTATTGGGAATGGCCTAAGAAGGTTTGAGAAAGCTCTGATTATTATATTTCAAAAACTGGTAAAGAACTTGTTTTTTTGCCCAAAAAGGCAGGCAACTATTCCCATGTAAATTAACTTAGCTAAAGGTAATTAGCAAGTCCATAGGAGAGGGGAACTAGGACTTCCTCGTTCTAAAGACAGGTTTACATAATAATTGGATGATCTAGCTAGGATGGGAGGAGGGGTCGACCTTTGACCTTCGTGAAAAGGGACACCTAGGCGGGAAAGTAAGGGGAGGTACCTTACAGGGACAGTTACCACACTACGTCAGAATTACGTGAGCAAGATGGAGGTCGTGTTGTATCTTTGGTGAATTTGTTCGAACCCCCCCCCCATGCCACTCTTGAATGGCATGGGGCTGTAACTGTCTTCTGTATTTCTATCTTTTTATTTATTTATTTACTTATTTATTTATTTTTGCGGGTTTGGGGATGAAACCCAGGGGCATTCCACCTCCAAGCTACACCACCTGCCCTATTTTTTATTCTTTATTTTTTGAAACCGGGTCTCACTGAGTTGCAGAGGGCCTCACTAAGTAGCTGAGGCTGTCCGCAAACCGTGATCCTCGGGTCTCAGCCTCCTGAATACTGGGATTACAAGCGTGCGCCACCACGCCCGGCTTCTATCTTTTTAATAAACTTCTTTAAATCTTCAGCAAGAGTCTGGGCGAATGTGTATTTATCCTTAGCTCAGGACAAGAACCCGCAGTTTTTCTGTTTTGGGTTTTTTTTGTGTGTGTGTTTTGAGGGAAATTGTGTCCGGAACCCTAACAGGGGTCCGCGGGGACAGTTTCTCCAAAACCGTAACATAATTTCTCAAACCCATAACATGCACCACCACGCCCGGCCTGTTTTTGGTTTTTGAAACAGAATCTCGCTAGGTTGCTGAGGCCGGCCTTGAACCTTCAATCCTCCTATCTCAGCTTCCCAAGTACTGGGATCACAGGTATGTGCCACTGCAAAGATGAACTTGTTGTTGGGCAGATGACATCAACATGTAGCTCACATTTTTCTTTTTCTTTCTTTCTTTCTTTCTTTCTTTCTTTCTTTTTTTGTGGTACTGGGGATGGAACCCAGGGGCATTCTACCTCTGAGCTACACCCCCAGCCCTATTTTTTATTCTTTATTTTGAAACAGGGTCTCACTGAGTTGCAAAGGACCTCACTCAGCAGCTGAGGCCATCTGTGAACCTGAATCCTCCTGTCTCAGCCTCCCAAGTGCTGGGATTACCCGGGTTAGGCGTGAAACAAACATTTCTTTGTTTCTGATTTTCTTTACAGTTCTGGAGATAGAATCCAGCCTCTCATGCAAATGCTCTACCGTAGAGTTACACTCAATACTTAAGAATTTCAAAGGGGCAAAACAGCCAGGCTGGGTAGCAATATGCTGTTGTCTCAGCTACTTGGGAGCCTGAGGCAGGAGGGTCACTGGAGCCCAAGAGTTCCCTGAGCCTGGACTATAACAAGACCCTGTCTCTCTGACTCTCTCTCTTGGTGGGGAGGAGTGGTAGAGGATACTGGGGATTGAACACAGGGGCATTCTACCTCTGAACTATATCCCCAGCCCATATATATATATATTTATTTATATATTTATTTATATATTTATATATATATTTTTTTTATTGTACTGGAGATTGGACCAAGGGGCATTCTATCTCTGAGCTACACTCCCAGCCCTTTTTATTTGGTGGTGCGTGTGCATGTGCATGTGTGTGTGTGTGTGTGTGTGTGTGTGTGTGTGTGCTGGAGATTGAACCAAGGGGATTCTACCTCTGAGCTACATACTTTTTTTTTCTTTTTTAAGAGACAGAATCTCACTAAGTAGTTGAGGGCCTCACTAAGTTGCTGAGGCTGGGGGATTACAGGCATGCACTACCATGCCCTGACCCTCCAGCCCTTTTTTTTTTTTTTTTTTTTTTTTTTTTTTTGCAGTACCAGGGGTGGAACCCAGGGGCATTCTACCCCCAAGCTACACCCCCAGACCTATTTTTTTTTTTTTTTTTTTTTTTTTGCGTGTGGGTCTGGAGATGGAAACCAGGAGCATTTGACCTCCGAGCTACACCCTCTGCCCTATATTTTTATTCTTTACTTTGAAACAGGGTCTCATTAAATTGCGGAGGGCCTCACTAAGTAGCTGAGACTGTCTGCGAACCGCGATCCTCAGGTCTCAGCCTCTCGAATGCTGGGATTATAAGCGTGCACCACCATGCCCGGCCTATTCTTTATTTTTGAAACAGGGTCTCACTAAGTTGCAGAGGGCCTCACTAAGTAGCTGAGGCTGTCCACAAACCTGTGATCCTCCAGTCTCAGCCTCCCGAATGCTGGAGTTACAAGTGTGTGCCACCACACCTGGCAGCCCTTTTATTTTTTATTTTTTATTTTATTTATTTATTTATTTATTTATTTATTTATTTATTTATTTTTTGTGGTACTGGGGATGGAACTCGGGGGCTTTCTACCTTCGGGCTACACTCCCAGACCTATTTTATATTTTTATTTGGAAACAGGGTCTCTTAAGCCAGCTGAGGTTGGCTTCGATACTACGTGATCCTCCTGTCTCAGCCTCCCAAGTACCGGGATTACAAGCATGTGCCAGCACGCCTGGCTAGCCCTTTTATTTTGAAACAGGATCTTTCTAAATTGATGATGTTGGCCTAAAACTTGCAATCCTTCTATCTCAACCTCCCAAATTCAGGTTTACAAGCATGCACACCATGCCTGGCTAATTTTTTTTTTTTTTTTTTTTGAAACAGGGTCTTACTACATTGCTAAGGATCTCACTGAATTGCTGAGGCTGTCTTTCTTTTTTTCTTTTTTTTTTTGTCTTTTTTTTTTCTTGCTGTACAGGGGATGAAACCCAGGGTCATTCTACCTCCGAGCTACACCATCAGCCCTATTTTTTATTCTTTATTTTGAAACTGGGTCTCACTGAGTTGCAGAGGGCCTCACTAAGTAGCTGAGGCTGTCCGCGAACCACGATCCTCCTGTCTCAGCCTCCTGAATGCTGGGATTACAAGTGTGTGCCACCATGCCTGGCTCATGCTGAGTCTGTCTTTGAACCTGTGATCCTCTGGTCTCATCTCAGCCTCTCAAATACTGGGATTATATCCTGCAAAACCCTGTCTCGTAGGTAAATAAGTTAAGCAAAAGAGTATTCAGGGACAAAGCCACTCCATTCCCTGACCCTAGCACTGGGCTTGTGGTGTCGGGAGGTTTTGTCTCCCGGGTATATAGCAAGCAATTCCCTGCCCTGCCCAGAACACGGGGGCTTCCTGCTAGGAGCACCTCCAGCCCCAGCCCTGGGGCCAGGACTACCTTCCAGGGCTCTGGCTCTAAGGGTCAGGTGACCGTGACAGCCAGGGCCGGAGAAGGATGGGGCTGGAGTGGGTGCAAGGGCCCAGAGAGGCTAGGTGTGGACAGCGAGGCTCTGGCTGCTGTCAGGTGCCGGTTGCCTCTTCTCATCCTGGGAAGCAGAGCTCGGAGCCAGCCCTTTTCTAGGGCAAGGGATACCAAGCCTTTCAGCATCCCCTCAGGCAGATCAGGGATCTCCAGTATTGGGAAACCTCTGACCTGGGTCTGACTCCTTACCATGTAGCTCCTGAGGACAGAACCCTGTCAAGTATGGTGTAAGTGTATGTGTGTGCGTGCGCGTGTGTGTGTGTGTGTGTGTGTGCATGCGTGTACGTGTGTGCGTGTGTGTCTCCTTTCTGACATTTGGGTTGGGGGCAAATGACAGTGGTGGTGTGGGTAATGTGGGCTGTTGGTGTTTGGGGAATGAGGTCCGGAAGGAAAGCTGGGTAAGGACTCTTCCTTCTTGGGGTCCTGATCCTGCAGGGTGGAGTCCTTTCTTGAGGGGCTGCACTTTGTCAGCCAGGGGGCACCCAGGAAGCCCTGAGGACAAATGGGCAGCCGGGCACGCTGGGCCTTACTTTGGGCTGCTGTGTGGAGAAGGGAAGGGAAGAGGGAAGACAAGGATCCAAGGGTGGGGGGAACAGCTTTTACTTAAAAGGCAATGTCCTTGCCGGGCATGGTGGCACACGCTTGTAATCCCCGCACTTGGGAGGCAGAGACAGGAGGATCACGCAGGTTCGAAGCCAGCCGTGTGCTCTGGCTTAGGAGACCCTGTTTCCAAATAAAAATGTAAAAATAGGTCTAGGAGTGTTGCCCGGAGGTAGAAGGGCTTCCAGGAACCCCAGTACCACCAAAAAAAAAAAAAAAAAAGGCAATGTCCTGAGGCCTGGCCATTTCACTGGCAGCCAGGCTACTTGGTGGCAGGGATTTCTGGGACAGGGAGATGGTTAGGTCTTTCTGGTGTGAAAGGGCAGATACAGTCGGGTGTGGAGGCCAGCTTCAGCAGCCCAGCAAGACCCTGTCCGGGGGTGGAGCTCCGAGGTAGAATGCTCCTGGGTTCAATGCCCAGTACCACAACAAACAAACAAACAAACAAACAAAGGCAGTTTATAGGAAGGGCCCTCTGGCCCGGGGGAGGGGGCCCCAGAGGTGGGAGCCGCCTTCATGGCCAACCCAGGAGGCAGGCTCGTGGCCGCGCCCGGTGACACCGGCCGCGAGGGTCCTCCTCGCTCCAGCAGGGGCGGCGGCGGGCGCCCTCTGCTGGCCGGGAGCGGTCTGCGCGGCGGCCCCTCCCGGGCGGGGAGCGCTGGCCGGGGCGGGGGACCCGCGCCACCGCTGGGGCCGGAGCCGGGCCGCGGTGCCCTCCCCCGGCGAGGGCCGCCGCGCGGGACGCGGCTTGGCCCGGATCCTGTTTGCAGGGCCCATGGCGGCGCCGCTTCCTGGGCCGCGGGATCTGGAGGAGCCGCCGTGTGCGGCGCCCAGCGCGGGGAGCGGGGCCCGAACCCGCGGCCCGAGGAGCCGGGAGCCCGCTGTGGGCGGAGGCGCTGGCCCCGTTCGTGCAGCTCTAGCACGACGCCCAAAGCGGGGTGATTTACAAACAGCAGACATCTGTCTTCGTAGTTTGGGCCCGGGAAGTGCGAGATCAAGACGCCCGCTTTGCGCTTCTAAGATGGCACTTTGTCTCCATTCTCCGCAAGGGACGGGCCTGGACTGCCCGGGCTGCGGCGCGGCCAGTGGTGCAGCGCTTGGGTCCTGAGTGCCATCCCCAACTACGAAATATACAAAATACAAAGTAAATGGAGTCCAGTGCAGCCAGGCGCCGCCGCCTGTAACCCCAGCATTTGGGAGAGTGAGACAGTGATCGCGGGTTTTCAGACCAGCCTCAGCAATATAGTGAGGTCCTCCGCAATTCACTGAGGCTCTACTACAAAATAAGAAATATAATAGGGCTGGGGAAGTAGCTCAGAGGTAGAATGCCCCTGGATTAAATCCCCAGTGACACACACACACACACACACACACACACACACACACACACACACTACTTAAAAGGGCTAGAGTTGTGGCTCACAAGTAGACTGCCTCTGGGTTCAGTCCCCAGTAACACACACACACACACACACACACACACACACACACACACACACAGCCTGTGGTGGCACATACTTGTAATCCCAGAGTTTGGGAGGCTGAGACAGGAGGGTCAAAGTTTTGCAGGCAACCTCAGCAATTTAGTGAGGCTCTCCACAACTTAGTGAGACCCTGTTTCAAAACAAATAATAATGCTAGGCTAGGCGTGGTGGCTTACACTTGTAATCCCCCCCACCCCCCGCGCTTGGGAGGCGGAGACAGGAGGATCGCGCAGGTTCGAAACCAGCAGTGCTGGCGTAGAAGACCCTGTTTCCAAATAAAAATATAAAATAGGTCTGGGAGTGTAGCCCAGAGGTAGAAGGGCTTCCAGGAACCCTAGTACCACCAAAAAACAACAACAACAACAAAAGAATAAGATGGGCCGGGCACATGGCACGCTTGTAATCCCCGCGCTTGGGAGGCTGAGACAGGAGGATCACACAGGTTCGAAGCCAGCCTCAGCTACTGAGTGAGGCTCTCAGCAACTTAGTGAGACCCTGTTTCCAAATAAAATAGAAAATAGGCCTGGGAGTATAGCCTGGAGGTAGAAAGCCTCTGGGTTCCATCCCCAGTACCACCAAAAAAAAAAAAAAAACAAACAAACAACCAAAGAATAAGAAATAGGGCTGGGGGTGTGTGTGGCTTGGAGATAGGATGCCCCTGGGTTCCATCTCCAGACCTTCAAAAGAAAAAAAAAAATGGGATGATACAATATTACACACACACACACACACACACACACACACACACACACACACACTGCCCCTTTCAGCCCGTGGCTCTTACAGGGTGCTAACCCATTCCTGAGGACTCTCCTTTCCCAACTGCTGCACTGGAGACTGTTTCAACAGTTCTTTCAGAGGGGGCACCATTGAAAGCACAGCAGGTGTGAGAGCAGCCGGGCTGGGAAGCCCCCTTGAGACGGGGCTTGGCGGTCACTCCCTTTTTCCTCCAGCTGGAAGCTGCTCTCTGGTGGTGAATGTGGTCTGGTAGCCCAGGGGAGCCCTGCCAAGCCGGGGAGGCCCTGAGCAAGAGTTCACCCAGCTTCTTGGGCCCAGCTGTCTAGAGAATTCAGAACCCTCTCCCTTGTTGTAGAAACTGCCTTTAGCAAGGCACATTCTCAGCCTCCTCAGCCTATTTATTTATTTATTGTGGTACTGGGGATGGAACCCAGGGACATTCTACCTCAGATCTACACCCCCAGCCCTATTTTTTATTCTTTATTTTGAAACAGGGTCTCACTAAGTTGCAGAGGGCCTCACTAAGTAGATGAGGCTGGCTGCAAACCTGCGATCCTCCTGTCTCAGCCTCCCACATACTGGGATTACAAGGATGCACCACCACAGCCAGCCCCAGAAAGGGTCTTAAACAGAGGAGCAGCAGCTGGTACTTCTGGCTGGGATTATGTTGGGGGCCAGCTGTGGAAAGATGAGAATGTTGGGGACAAGAGGGGAGCTGCACGGAGGAGCAGGAGACCCAGGAGGGTGTGTGGAGGGCATGCGTGTGGGACTTGGAGCAGAAGGCCAGGGCGCTCCTCCTCCAACTGCCGCAGCAACAGAAGATGCTGTTGACATACTGCAGCAGGACTTGTTTCATTTACGTTTGTCGTGTGTGTGTGTGTGTGTGTGTGTGTGTGTGTGTGTGTGTGTGTTACTAGGGATTGAATCAAGGGGCATTCTACCTCTGAGCTATACCTCCAGCTCATTTTTTTTTTTTTTTTTTTTTTGCGGGCCTGGGGATGGAACCCAGAGGCATTCGACCTCCGAGCTACACCCCCTGCCCTATTTTTTTTATTCTTTATTTTGAAACCGGGTTTCACTAAGTTGCAGAGGGCCTCACTACGTAGCTGAGGCTGTCCGCGAACCGCGATCCTCTGGTCTCAGCCTCACGAATGCTGGGATTACAAGCATGCGCCACCACGCCCGACTTCATTTTTTTATTCTTTATTTTGAAACAGGGTCTCACTAAGTTGCAGAGGGCCTTACTAAATAGCTGAGGCTGGCTGCGAACCTGTGATCCTCCTGTCTCAGCCTCCCAAGTACTGGGATTACAAGCGTGTGTCACTGTGCCTGGCCTTTTGTCTTAATTTAAAAGATAAACCTATAGCCAGGTATGCTGGCTCACGCTTGTAAATCCCAGCATTTGGGAGGCTGAGACAGGAGGATCTTGGTTCACAGACAGCCTCAGCTACTTAATGAGGCCCTTTGCAACTTAGTGAGACTTTGTTTCAAAATAAAGAATAAAAATAGGGCTGGGGGTATAGCTCAGGTAGAATGCCCCTGGGTTCCATCCCAAATAAATAAATACAGTCTTGTTAGGTCACCAGGAGTCTTGCTAAATTGCTGAGGCTGGTCTGGAACCTGTGATCCTTCAGTCTCAGCCTCCCAAATACTGGGACTATAGGTGTGCACCACCACACCCAGCCCACTGCCCACTAGTGCACACCCATTTGAGTCCTGGGCTGGGGTCTGAGGGGACAGAGTTCAGTTTGAGGCCCAGCTGATATGAACTGAAGGTGTGGTGGCTCCGCGCTGGACAGGCAGCCGGAGATGCGCCCACTGAGCCTGGCACGGCAGTAACTGGGCTGGGGATTCCGGACTCAGAAGACCAAGGCATCACGTGTGGCCAAATATGTCCCTGGTTTTGCAATTGCACCGAAAAGGCTGCGGTCCCTGCAGGACCCGGTGTGTCCACTGGAGGGAGCGCATTCCAGAAGATGAGGCGCTGGCTTCCCGGGCTACACTGGCCGGAAGTGAACCGGGGTGTGGCCCCCTCCGCTCCGGGGTGGCGGGAGGTGAAGATTCTCTCTTAGGCATGGCGGCTCCTGGCTTAAATACTTCGGTATTTCGGCTGCGCGTCGGGAGCAGAGCGACCATGAATGGTCACAGCGTTCCTTGGCCAGGCGTCGGCGCAGGCTGCCGAGGCCCAGAGAAGCGTTTTTCTTCTGACTGCGCGGATTCGGTGCTCTCAGCGCAGGAGGGAGGAGGTCTGGGTCCTGTGCTCAGCACTGCGGGTACCTGCGAAGTAACCTGCTGCTGCAGAAAAGAGAGGTCCCTTGAAACCCTGTAGTTATACTACTTGGGAGGCTGAGACAGGTTCAAGGACAGCCTCAGCAACGCAGGGAGACCCTGTTTCCAAATACAAAATAAAGTAGGGCTGGGCTACAGCTCGGAGGTAGAATGCCCCTGGGTTCCATCCCCAGTACTGCAACAAACAAACAAATAATAGAAAAGGATTGTAGGGAAGCCACAAAAAAACTCAAGAAACCCAGCCCTGACTGTGGACACACCTCACGCAGAGTCACCTCGTCTGCCCTGCCGAGGGGCAGCCACCTCGGAGGAGCTCCACGGGCGGCAAGGCGCATTTGTCTCTGCCACCGGACCGCCCCTTCTTGAACAACATCACCCCTCCGGCCTCGGTTCTACACATGACTTTCTAGCCAACCTGCATATTTATAAAGTCTCTCTGCTTTACTTTTTGTTCCAGAAATTCAGTGTACAGCTGGGTGTGGTGGTATATACCTGTAATTCCAGTTCTTGGAAGGCTGAGACAAGAGAATTTTAGGTTCAAAGCCAGCCTCGGCTACTTCATGAGGCCCTCTGCAACTGAGTAAGACCCTATTTCAAACTAAAGAATACAAAATAGGTCTGGGAGTATAGCTTGGATGTAGAATGCCCTGGGTTCAATCCCAGTACTGGGGGGGGGGGGGGAGAAAGAGAGAGAGAGAGAGAGAGAGAGAGAGAGAGAGAGAGAGAGAGAGACAGAGAGCGCACGAGCAAGCCCTGAGGACTTCTAATTAAACCCCAGGTGGCTGGGCCCCAAGCTCAGTTTCTAGGGTGGATTTCAAAGCTTTGCATTTCTAACTAGCTTGCTGCTGCTGCCACCACTGCTGCTGTTGCTAGTTGAAGCCCAAACTTCCAGAAGGACCGGTCTCAATGAAGGGCTGGGTCTGGGACCTGCAAAGCCCAACTTACTGCGCTGACCCAGCAGTGTGGTAGGAAATGGAGGGGTCCAGGTGCTCTGCTCTCAACCCCCAAGCAGGGTGCTGGGCGAGGGGGCTGCAAAGCTCAGCCCCTCTGTGCTCCTCCTTCCATGGCGCCAGGAAGGAGAGAATGAACACACAGACCCATATGGAGCGTCCTCAGGAAGCAGCCCAGCACCCTATGGACCAGACTTCAGGTTTTGTTTATTTTGGGGGCGCTGGGGGTAGAAGCAGGACCTCTCATGCAAGCTAGGCAAGTGCTCTGTGTGCACTACAGCCCTAGCCCCGACCTTCCTTTTAGCTGGGAGGCAGCATCTGTGTCAGGAATTGCCAAGTCCACCTACTGAGAATAAGTTCCCCAAGCTGCCTACCTGATTCAAAATAAAAATAAGCCGGGCGTGGCGGCGCAGGCTTGTAATCCCCGTGCTTGGGGGCAGAGACAGGAGGATCGCGCTGGTTCAGAGCCAGCCTCACTGGCTTAAGAGACCCTGTTTCCAAATAAAAAAATATAAAATAGGTCTAGGAGTGTAGCCCAGAAGTAGAAGGGCTTCCAGGAACCCCAGTACCACCAAAAAGAAAAAAAAAGAAAAAATAAAATAGGAGCCGGGCGTGGTGGCACACACTTGTAATCCCTGCACTTGGGAGGCTGAGACAGGAGGATCGCGCAGGTTTGAAGCCAGCCTCAGCTACTTAGTGAGGCTCTCAGCAACTTAGTGAGACCCTATTTCCAAATAAAATAGAAAAAATTAGGTTGGGGTTGTAGCCTGGAGGTAGAGGCCCCTGGGTTCCATTCCCAGGACCACAAAAAAGTAAAATAAAGATGGGAAAGCAAGGTGTGGTGGTGCACACCTACAATCCCAGAATTTGGAAGGCTGAGACAAAAAGGGCTGGAGGTATAGTTTGGAGATAGAATCCCACTGGATTCAATCCCTAGTACTGAGGAGGTAGAAAGGAAGTAGGCAGATAGGGAAGAGGCCTCAGTAGAAACACTTAATTTCCTGAGGGGCAATGAATACTAATTAACTTCCAAGGCTCCTAAAAGAGACCAGCTCTTCCAAGGTTCAGAGATAAGAATGACCAAAGCTTCACAAAACCATCTGTTTACTAATCAACAAACTCAGTAGACATCACTGGAGCAAGTCTGACACCCCTACTGAAAGGAGACCCCTCAAAGGACATGCAAATACCCTATGCAAATTTTAAGAACTGCCTCCCAAACTCCAAGCAATAGAGGACATGCAGAAATATATAAACCCCTAGACCAGTCACAGGACCCTTACCCACTCTGGGAACTCCTCCCCGTTGGGGAGCTTTTCTCTCTCTCTCGCAGGTCGCGTTAGCTTTGAGAGAAGGTGGGGTGCAATTGAAGGCACTTGGCCCGGACTACACTCGTAGTCCGTAGTACCTGAAGGCCTCTGCTGGACATCAAGGCCGACCAGGGCCCCTAGGGGTGACCTGCACTTCTTTTCTGGCAGATCACATGGACTCTGGGAGAAAGCAGCTTGCAACTGAAGGCATTTGGCTTGGGCTACCCTCAAGTATTGTCCTGAAGGCAGCTGCTGGACATCAGAGTCCCAACAGCCCTTAGGGGTATTCGACTACTTTTCCCTATTCCCTGTTGCTTCCAATAAACCTTTTATTCCCCTTCCTGTGGTCTGCGAGTGTCATTCTTCGCTCACCGCAGACAAGAATCTGGTAAGGAAACACCGAGTTTCTTCTCAAGAAACCCCATTTCAGTACCACCAAAAAATAGGGATTGGGGGTATAGCTCAGAGGTAGAATGCCCCTGGGTTCAATCCCTATCACACACACACACACACACACACACACACACACACACACACATTACAGTTTCTCTTTTCTTCCTGTGTGTGTGTGTGTATGTGTGTGATTCCAGGACTGAACCCAGAGGGATTCTACCTCTGGGCTACACACCCACCCATCCCCCTTTTACTTGGAAACAGGGTCTCACCAACTTGCTGAGAGCCTCACTAAGTTGCTGAGGCTGGCTTCGAACCTGCGACCTCCCATTTCATCATCCCAAGCCCTGGATTCCGGGCATGCACCACCATTCCAGCTTGTTTGTCTCCTTCCTTTCTACCTGTTTCTTTTATTTGTTCTATTCTGCCTCATTTTTCTTCCCCAATAGGTGGCCCACATTTCCCCTTTTTCAACACTTAAGTAAGGCAGCGCAGATAGAAGTAAAAGAGAGAGGTGGAAAGGAGGCTTAAAGAAAGGAGGAGGAAATGTAACTTGTGATCCTCTTGTCTCAGCCTCCCAAGCATTATGAGTGCAGGTGTGTGCCACCACACCCAACCTCCAGGCCTTTTTCTTTCTTTTCTTATTTGTGTGTTTGTGTGTGTGTGTGTGTGTATGTGTGTGTCTAGGAATGGAACCCAAGGGCATTCGACCTCCAAGCTACACCTCCTGCCCTATTTTTTATTCTTTATTTTGAAAGGGTCTCACTGAGTTGCAGAGGGCCTCACTAAGTAGCTGAGGCTGTCTGTGAACTGGGATCCTCTGGTCTCAGCCTCCGGAATGCTGGGATTACAAGTGTGTGCCACCATGCCTGGCTTATTCTTTATTTTTATTTAGGCTTATTCTTTTATTTATTTATTTATTTATTTATTTTTATTTTAGTGTGTGTGTGTGTGTGTGTGTGTGTGTGTGTGTGTGGTACTCTTAAGCCAGCACGACTGGCTTCAAACTTGCGTGATCCTCCTGTCTCCGCCTCCCAAGTGCAGGGATTACATGCGTGCGCCACCCGCCCGGGTCTTATTCTTTATTTTTGAAACAAGTTTTGACTAAGTTGTGGAGAGCATCACTAAATTTTTGAGGCTGGCCAGGAACCTGCGATCCTCCCTGTCTTAGTCTCCTAAGTGTAGGGATTACAAGTATGCACCACCATGCCCAGCTCAACCTTATTTATTTATTTACTTATTTACTTATTTGTTTATTTACTTATTTATTTATTTACTGCGGTACTAGGGATGAACCCAGGAGCATTCTACCTCCAAGACACATCCCCAGCCCTATTTTTTTTTTTTTTTAAACAGAGTCTCGCTGAGTTGCAAAGGGCCTCACTAAGTAGCTGAGGCTGTTCGTGGACCGCGATCCTCCTGTCTCAGCCTCCCAAATGCTGGATTACAAGCATGCGTCACCATGCCCAGTTTGTTTCTTTTTTTTTTTTTTTTTTCTTTTTCTTTTTTTGCAGGTTTGGGGGTGGAACCCAGGGGCATTCGGCCTCTGAGCTACACCTTCAGCCCTATTTTTAATTCTTTATTTTGAAACAGGGTCTCACTGAGTCGCAAGGGGCTGAGTTGCTGAGGCTGTCTGTGAACCTCAATCCTCAGGTCTCAGCCTCCTGAATGCTGGGATTACAAGCATGCACCATCATGCCTGCTTTGCTTTTGTTTCTTTTTCAAGTGTTACAGTTTATTAATCCTCCTGAGAAATTCACATAGCCACCGCAGGTCAGGTCCTCACCTCAGGACCTCTGCTCCTTCGGCTTTTTGCAGCACCAGCCTCTGCAGCCCTGCCCTTCTCGCCCTGTTCCTGCGTTCTTCCCGCTGTTTTCCTGAACTCTTTCTTCTCATACAGGCCATGTCTTGCCAGTCTCTGTTTGGGCTCATTTTTCTTTGCATAATCCAAGGAATCATAAATCATGCCAAAGCCACCACCAAAATGAGTCCTGAATCCAAAGACAAAGATGACATCTGGTGTTGTCTTTTACATTTTGGCTAATTGTTTGCAAAATTCTGTCTTCGGTGCTGTTGCCTCCCCAGGGTGAAGGAGGTCAGTGAGCGTCACTTCTGCAGTAGCCAGCTGCTCGTGAGTTTCCGGGTCCAGGTCGTTGCTGTGTCATTCCTGATGGTTAGGAAGGAGGGCAGGGAGGAAAAGGGTTTATTCTTTATTTTGAAATAGGATCTCACTAAATTGTACGTTTTAATTCTTTAATTTTTTTTTTTTCTTTTTTGTGGTACTGGGGTGGAACCCAGGGGCTTTCTACCTCTGGGCTACATCCCCAGCCCTATTTTATAATTTATTTGTAAACAGGGTCTCACTAAGTTGCTGAGAGCCTCACTAAGTAGCTGAGGCTGGCTTCAAACCTGTGCAATCCTCCTGTCTCAGTCTCCCAAGCGCTGGGATTACAAGCGTGCACCACCATGCCCGGCCTCCAATTTTATTTTTTATTTTGAAACAGGGTCTTGTCAATTTGCTGAGGCTGGCCTGGAATCTACAATCCTCCTGTCTCAGCCTCCCAAGTAGTAGGGTCATAGGCATGCACCACCACGTCTGGCCTAAAGGGTTGTTGGATGCGGCAGAGACCTAGGTCCAAGCTACTTCCTGGCTTTTGGGTGACCTGGCAACATACTGTTAGAAGCAGATTTTAGGAGTATATTAAATACTCTTGAACTCAAAAGTAACTTGGCAAGGTACTTTACTTCTGTATAGAAAGCTACATGCACATCATAAAATTGGGGCAAACACCCTGCGGGCAGCTCAGGCTTCCTTCTATCCTCCTAGCACGTGGCCCACTATGTCACTCCATGGGCTGGGCTGAGACCTCACAATCTAATCTTGTTGCTAGTTTCCCACTTAGCAAGTTTTTTTTTTTTTTTTTTTTTTTTTTTTTTTGCGGGTCTGAGGATGGAACCCAGGAGCATTCTACCTCCGAGCTACACCCCCTGCCCCATTTTGTATTCTTTATTTTGAAACAGGGTCTCACTGAGTTGTGGAGGGCCTCACTAAGTAGCTGAGGCTGTCTGCGAACCGCGATCCTCCGGTCGCAGCCTCCCAAATGCTGGGATTACAAGCCGGTGCTACCACGCCCGGTTTAAATTTTTTCTCTAGAACAAAGGAGAAATAGGAAAGCTATACTTCCCATAGTGAGCATACAGACGTGTGTACCAAAAAGTTACAAAATGGATTCCTAAGCTACTGTTACAAAATGGATGCTGGCCAGCCTTTAATATGACCATATAACTGACAGAAAAGATCATTTTTCTTTCTTACAATGCCTGTCCCTGAGACAATGCCTAGTGACAAGCGTCAGGCTGAGGGGCCAGGGGGTCTGGGTTACAGGGCTGGCCCAGCCACCTCCTCCTGTGCAGCCCAGGCTCGGTCACAGCCACCCCCGTGCTCGGCCTGGCCCCTCGCCAGCGCCTCTCCCTGAACAGTGCCAGGTCCACTCCACTTCCTATAAGACGGCTGCCATCCTTGCTCCAGAGCCGGCGGGCTGGAGGATGGGCGGCCATGCACAATCCAGGCCGGGGCCCCTCGCTTCTTTGTCACAGTCCTTTGGCAGCAGGGTGGAGAGAGAAAAGGCCCACAGTCTGTGTCCTGTACGCGGCCGCCGCTGCCTGCCCGTGGCCTGACACGCGTTCTCCCCGGTCTCTAACCTCACACAGTTTATTGCTCACTGGTTGCCAAAGTCGTTTTACAAACAGAACCTCCTTCAGCCTGTATGGAGCCCTTGCAGGGTAAGCTCCTGTTTCCTGAATCACAGAAGAGGAGGCCCACAGACCAGGGGGTAGGAGAAGGGCTGTGCTTCTTAGAGTGTAGGAAACAGATGGAGGAGCCAGAGCGGGCACAGGGACAGCCAGCAAGGGCTCGGAGGGAGGGGCAGCCCAGGCGCGGGGGTCCACTCCTTTTTCCAGACTGCTGGTGGCCCTGTGATGGACAGGAGTCCAGGACTCCTTCCTCAGTAGCACACGCGTGTGTGACAGAAAGAGGTGAGGGTGCTTGTGTGGCGGCCCACACCTGTAATGCCAGGGCTTGGGAGGCGGAGACAGGTGACTCAGCAACGCAGTGAGGTCCTCAGCAAATTAGACCTTTTTTTTTTTTTTTTGTGGTCCTGGAGATTGAACCTGGGGACATTCTACCTCTGAGCTACACCCGCAGCCCTATTTTTTTATTCTTTATTCTGAAACAGGGTCTCAGTAAGTTGCGAAGGGCCTCACTAAGTAGCTGAGGCTGGCTGCAAACCTGAGATCCTTCTGCCTCAGCCTCCCAAGTACTGGGATTACAAGTGTGCGCCACCACACCCAGCTATATAAAACTTTTTTTTTTTTTTTTCAGTATTGGGGATGGAACCCAGGGGCATTCTGCCTCCAAGCTACACCCTAGTTCTATTTTTTATTCTTTATTTTGAAACAGTGTCTCACTGAGTTGCAGAGGGCCTCCTAAGTAGCTGAGGCTGGCTGCAAAACTTGATCCTCCTGTCTCAGCCTCCCTAATGCTGGGATTACACGCGTGCTCCACAATACCCTGCTATAGACCCTTTTTCAAAACAAAAAAATAAAATAGGTCTGAGGGTGTAATTCAGGGATAGAATGCATCTGGGTTCAATCCCAGTACCACACAAAAGAGGGCAGATTGTGGGGACCTTAGCATTTTCCCCATGAGATGAAACAGGAGTATCTCTAAATGCTGAAGAGAGGCACCTGCACCAGGGGCAGAGCGGATTGGGAAGGGTGGCGAGAGGCTGGGAGGAAGGCAGGATGGCAGCGAAGGCCGGTAGGAGAGGAGGAGCCACCTGTGAACGTGTGTGTGCGTGTGCCAGGCACAGGCGCAGGCACACCCCACACAGTGACTGGAAGAGGAAGTGTGTGTGCAGGATGCTGCCAGCTTCAGAGCCAGCTGCTTCCGCTGCAAGTGATTACACGCTGCCTTCTGTGTGTGTGTGTGTGTGTGTGTGTGTGTGTGTGTGTGTGGTGCTGAGGCAGGGCAGAGGGCCTGGGAACAGGATTTAAAAGGCCATCTGCTTTGCCTTCTGTGAGCTGGGGAGGTAAATAGGAAGGTGAGCGATGGTAGACACCAGGAAATCACCACCAGCCCACAAGATAACAACTCAAATTAAGGATCAGAATTGTGCAAAGTAAGCCGGGCATGATGGCACACACCTGTGATCCCAGTACGTGGGAGGCTGAGACAGGAGCATCGCAGGCTTGCGGCCAGCCTCAGATACTTAGTGAGGCTCTTGCAACTTAGTGAGATACTCTTTCAGAATAAAGAATAAAAAAAAAAACAGGGTGTAGCTCAGAGGTAGAATTCCCCTGGGTTCAATCCCCAGTACCACACACGCACACACAAAAGTGCAAAAGTCATTGGTCCCCCAAACCCAAATCTGACCAATCATAAAAGAGCAGATGGGAAACCTCAGTAAGGTATAAAAGCCCACTTAAGCTGGGCATGGTGGCCCACTATTGTAATCCCAGTACTTGGTAGGCTGAGACAGGAATGATAGGTCGGGTCCCTCCCTTCCCCCACGGGACCCCGCAGCAGGGAAAGGAAGCAGAACCCCGGAAGCCAGAAGCAGAGATGTCGTGAGACTCCAAGTCTCAAGACTCCAGACATCGCGGGGCAGACTCCAGATGTCCTGAGAGGACTGGCTAGCCCCACCCCAAGATCTGGCTACATAAACACCATCACTTCCTCTCTGCATGTGACTCTGCCTGCTGTGACTCTGCTGCTCAGTCATTGGTCTTTCCCCCACGGTCGGCTGACTTTGCCCAAAGGTACTGGTTGATTAAAGAAGCCTTTAAGCCGGGCGTGGTGGCGCACGCTTGTAATCCCCGTACTTGGGAGGCTGAGACAGGAGGATCGCACAGGTTCCAAGCCAGCCTCAGCTACTTAGTGAGGCTCTCAGCAACTTAGTGAGACCCTGTTTCCAAATGAAATATAAAATAGGTCTGGGAGTGTAGCCCAGGGGTAGAAAGCCCCTGGGTTTCACCCTCAGTACCACCAAAAAAAATAAAAATAAAATAAAAATAAAAAAGAGGCCTTTAATAACTTGGCTGGTGCTTGCCTCCTTTGTGACCCCCAATTCAATTTTAACATTACCTCTGGTGCTGAAACCCTCCGAACCTGAGAGGACTTATATATTTTTTTCTCTTTTTTTATAACCCCTCCCTGAGCCCCCGTGACTCCCCTTGGGAGCTCTCCTCTTTACTCCCAGGAACCTGGACTCTGACCCTTAATTGGACCGACCACTTCCACTTTCAAACGGGGTAAGTTCCTTCCCTTCCTCTGGTCAGCAGGCTCTGTTTTTCTGCCTTCCGGCTTCTTGCCTCCGGCTTTGTTACTGAAACGCGCGGCCATGTCAGAGTTGCCTCCGGATGAGCAGCTTGTCCTCCGGTCTTAAGAAGGGAGTAGAGATGTCTCTCCCACCCTCCTGACCCCCGTTCCCAGATGTTGACCAGGATAACTGGGGACGCCTGTGTCCTGTTCTTCGTTCTCAGCCGTGGGCCAGACATGGGAAGCCAGAATTCCAAAATAATGGGTCACTGAGGCACAAAAATGGAACTCTGGATTTTAATACCCAGACCGGGATCAGCAACATTTGGTAAGCGGCCTGGTAAATGGCCAGAAGTCCTTCATGTCCAGGCCTTCCTTTTTTTCCTGCGCTCCCGTCCCTCCGACCACTCTCCCCTCTCAGCCCCCATTTTCCCCTGTCAGCTGCCATTTTGTGATGGCGCAGTCATGACCTGGTCATGACAAGGTCGCCATCTTGGTTGCCCCTTGGTCTCCAGCTTGTGACTTTGCTTGGTTACAGATACCACTTTCTGAGGACCCTGATCTCCAGGATCTCTCCTCACCACCTCAACCACCAACCTACCCTAGAAAGACTCCTCTAACCCGCTCCTTTCCCCCGCCCCCGGTGTCCTCCCTTAAGGGACCAACCATTATCTCCCCCTCGCCTTCCCCTGAAAGTTACCATACCCACTCCAAGGACGCCTGCTTCTCTCTTGGCCCTTCTCCGCAAGGTGGCTAGTGCAGAAGAGGTAGTCCACATCCATGTCCCTTTCTCCCTCCCAGACCTTGCTCAAATTGAAAGAAAACTGGGTTCTTTTTACAGCAATCCATCCAGTTTTATTAAACAATTCAAATATATTGTGCAAGTGTACACTCTCACATGGCAGATCTTCATGTTACTTTAACCTGATAAACAGGATGGTATTGTAAAGGCTGCCCGGAAATGGGCCAACCAGGCTCATTAACTACCTGCAGGAGCGGCCACAGTACCTTCTAAAGATACCCAGTGGGAGTGTCAGCCAGTCCCAAATGGTGTGGGTGAGGGATTAAAAATGAGAGACCCTATGATACTATGCCTTCTTGATGGCACACGGGCTGCTTCCCATTAAGCGGTTAATTACAATAAACTTAGGGAAATCACCCAAGGTCCAGATGAAAACCCAGCTGTTTTTCTTAATTGGCTTCAAGAAGCTTTTACCCTCTATACCTGCTTAGATCCATCTACTGAGGCAGGATCTGTGGTGTTGGAAACCTATTTCATTGGGCAATCGGCCGGTGATATTCAGAAAAAATTAAGAAAGGCTGAGGATGGCCCTAAGACTGCTATTTGCGATTTAGTGAGCATGCATTTAAAGTCTTTAATTCCCGAGAGGCACAGGCTAAAATGGAGTGTACACTCTGACTTCACCAAAAGGCAGATCCCTGGTAGCTGCCCTGCAGCCGGTGGTGGCAGCTCAGGCCTCTGGAGCGCCACCTAGGGGTGGAGGACATCAACGACAACTACCTCCAAGAGTCAGCGGATTCCAGATGTGAGAGGACTGGCTAGCCCCACTCCAAGACCCGGCTACATAAATACCCTCACTTCCTCTCTGCCGTGTGACTCTGCCTACCGTGACTGTAATGACCGCGTGACTCTGCTGCTCAGTCATTGGTCCTTTCCACCACGGTCAGCAGACTTCGCCCAAAGGTGCCAGTTGATAAAGAGGCCTTTAATAACTTGGCTGGTGTTTGCCTCCTTTGTGACCCCCCAACTCAATTTCAACGTTACAAGGAAGAGTGCAGGTTTGTGGCTGTCCTCAGCTACTTAGTGAGGCCCTCTGCAATTTTGTGAGACCCTGTTTCAAAATAAAGAATAAAAAATTGGGCTGGGGTGCAGGTTAGAGATACAATGTCCCTGAGTTCAATCCTCAATACTGCAAAAAAAAAAAAAAAAAGCCCATTTTACAAAGAGTTTTGGTCCAGGATACCTCCCCCTTTAGGGGGCTGCTTTTATCGTTTATCATTCCCTTAACTAAACTTTCATATTTCTATACCCTTTGCTAGTCCTTGGACTTCATTCTTCAAATCAGGTGGACAAAACCCTATAAAAGGAGACACTCTCATTTCAGTGCTGGGATCAAATCCCAGGGCATTCTACTTCTGAGCCCCCAGCCCCTTCTTATTTTTTGGTTTGAAACAGAATCTCAGTAAGTTAATGAGGCTGGCCTTGAACCTGCCAGTTTCCTAATTTAGCCTCACAAGTGCTAGGACTACAGGTGTGCACCACCATGCTTGGCTGGATGGATAGTTTTTTTGTTTTGTTTTGTTTTGTTTGAACTGGGGATTAAACCTAGGGACATTCTGCCTCTGAGCAACACCCCCAACCCTATTTTACTTTGGGTACTGGGGATGGTGCCCAGAGACATTCTACCTCCAAGTTATACCTCCAACCCAAATTTCTTTCTTCTTCTTCTTCTTTTTTTTTTTTTTTTTTTTTTTTTTGATATTGGGAGTGGAACCCAGGGTCTTTCTACCTCCAAGCTATACCTCCAGCCATATTTTTTATTCTTTATTTTGAAACAGGGTCTCACTGAGTTGCAAAGTGTCTCACTAAGTAGCTGAGGCTGTCCTCGAACTGTGATCCTCCTGTCTCAACCTCCCAAATGTTGGGATTACAAGCGTGCACCACTACACCCAGCTCTTTTTTCTTATTTTGAAACAGGGTTTTATTAAGTTGCAGAGGGCCTCACTAAATTGTGCCACCACACCCAGCTCTATTTTTTTTTTTTTCCTGTGCAGTACCGGGGATGGAACCCAGGGTCATTGTACCTCTGAGCTATACCCCCAGCCCTATTTTTTATTATTTTTTGGAACAGGGTCTCACTGAGTTGAGAAGGTCCTTGCTAAGTATCTGAGTCTGTCTGCAAACTGCGATCCTCTGGTCTCCACCTTCCAAATGCTTGGATTACAAGCGTGCACCACCATGCCCGGCCCTGTTTTTTATTCTTTATTTTAAAACAGGGTCTCACTGAGTTGCAAAGGGCCTCACTAAGTAGCTGAGGCTGGCTGTGAACCTGAGATCCTCCTGTCTCAGTTTCCCAAGTACTGGGATTACAAGTGTGCACCACTATGCCTGGCTATTTTTTAATTCTTATTTTGAAACAGGGTCTCCCTAGGTTGATGAGAGTCCCACTACTTGCTGAAGCTGTCCTCAAACCTATGATTCTCCTGTCTCAGCCTCCCAAGTAGTGGGATTACAAGCATGCACCATCACACACCCAACTGTTTCCTTAAAAAAAAAAAAAAAAAAAAAGCTGGGTGTGGTGGTGCACGCTTGTAATCCCACTAGTTTGGGAGGCTGAGACAGGAGGATCGTGGTCCATGGCCAGCCTCAGCTACTTAGTGAGGCCCTCTGAAACTTAATGAGACCCTGTTTCCAAATAAAGAATAAAAAATCAGCTGGTGTATTCTTTATTCAGAGGTAGAATGCCCCTGGATTCAATTCCCAGCACCACATACACACACACAAAAAAGTTAAAATGAGGAGTGGTGGTACACACCAATAAACCCAGTACTTGGGAGGCTAAGACAGGAGGATAATAAGTTCGAAGACAGTGTCAGCAACATAGTGAGACTCTATTAGGCTCTCAGCAACCTAGCAAAACCCTGTTTCAAAAAATAAAAAGGAGCCAGGCGTGGTGGCGCCGCTTGTAATCCCAGCATTCAGGAAGCTGAGACTGAAGGATCGTGGTTCACAGACAGCCTCAGCTACTTAATGAGGCCCTCTGCAACTCAGTGAAGACCTGGTTTCAAAATAAAGAATAAAAAATAGGGCAGGGGGTGTAGCTTGGAGGTCGAATGTCCCTGGGTTCCATCCCCAGACCCGCAAAAATAAATAAATATAAAAAGAAAGTGGTGGCGCACACTTGTAATCCCAGCACACACTTGTAATCCTGTCTGAGAAGGCTCAGACAGGAGGATCACAGTACGAGGACAGCCTCAGCTACTTAGTGAGGCCTTTTGCAACTCAGTGAGAACCTGTTTCAAAGTAAAGAATAAAAAATAGGGCTGGGGGTGTAGTTTGGAAGTAGAACACCACTGGGTTCAATCCTCAGGACCAAAAAGAAAAGAAAACATGTTGAAGGGTGTGGCAGACAGCTGCAGGCTCCGTGGCTTTCTGGGCCTGGGAGTCCCTGGGAGCCAGTGACCCCAGGGCAGCTCCTGGCAGTGGGCGCTCTCAGCCCCGGCTGCAGGGCTCCCCCTTCCAGCCCAATCTTGCCTCCAGTTCAGCGGCTGTTTCTGGCAGGTGACAATCTTCTTGGTGGTGCACCCAGCAGAACACACACCTTAGAGGTCAATTCAGATAGTCACAGGTTATAAACTACGGTCCAGCCCAGAGAGGTCCAGTGGCCTGTCAACCTCGGTTAGTGGCAATGTGCACCCTACACATGGGTTAGGGAGTCGTACGAAGAGGCCAATGACGTCCTAGAAGAGGAGGCGGCCATGTGCTGGGGCTCCAGGACCAGTAGATGATGCCTGAAAACATAGGACTCTGCAGCACAGACACCTCCACTTCCATTCTATAAACTCTGAGGCCTGGAGTCAGATGGATACTCAGTGCTTCACTGTAAAATAAAGATTTTCCACAGACCACAGAGGTGTGCGTCCTGCAGGAAGCAGTACGGCCAGGCTGGGTGCAGTGCTCTGTGCGTGTAATCCTGGTACTTGGGAGGCTGAGACAGGAGGATTGGAGGTTTGAGACCAACTTTAGCAACACAGCAAGACTCATCAACCTAGCAGAGAAGTCAGGTAGTTTATTGGGTTTGGAATGATGAGAAACAACACTGGAGGAGGCGGTGCTTACGGTGCACAGCACAGGAATGTGCTTAATGTCAGAGGGGCATATTTTTTCCCCCGGTGGTGGAACCCAGGGGCACTCTACCACCAAGCTCCACTCCCAGCCTGATTTTTTATTCTTTATTTTGAAACATCTCACCAGTTTCAAAGGGCCTCACTAAGTAGCCGAGGCTGTCTGCAAACCGCGATGCTCCTGTCTCAGCCTCACAAATCCTGGGATTGCAAGCGTGCGCCACAACGCCCAGCCTCGAAGATACACTTAAATGTTTAAAATGGTTAAGTATTAGTTGGCACGTGCTTGTATTCCCAGTATCTGTGGAGTTAAGACAGGAGGATTGAAGTTTCCAGGCCAGGCTCAGAAATTTAGCAGGGCCCTGTTTGAAAATTAAAAAATAAAAAGACCTGGGTGAGTGTGGTGGTGTATGCTTATAACCCCAATAATTGGGAGGCAGAAGAATGACAGGTTTGAGGACAGCCTCAGCAAATATTGAGAGTGTCAACCTAGCAAAAACACTTTTTTTGTGTGTGTGGTACTGGGGATGAAACCAAGGGGGCATTCTACCTCCAAGCTACACCCTCAGTCCTATTTTTTATTCTTTATTTTGAAACAGGCTCTCACTGAGTTGCGAAGGGCCTCCCTCAGTAGCTGAGGCTGTCCGCAAACCACGATCCTCCGGTCTCAGCCTTCAAATGCTGGGATTACAAGTGTGTGCCACCACGCCTGGCTTTGCAATTCAAAATAAATGAAATAGAGCTGAGGGTCAGCTGAGGGTCAGACCCATTGAGTGGGTCTATGGGGATAAAATAACTCATTTTAAAACACTTTTGGATAGGAAATCAATATGCAAAACAAGCCACATCAGAAAGTTACTTGGAGCCAGGCGTGGAGGCGCACCCTTGTAATCCCTGCGCTTGGGAGGCAGAGACAGGAGGATTGTGCAGGTTCGAAGCCAGTCTCACTGGCTTAAGAGACCCTGTTTCCAAATAAAATATAAAATAGGTCTGGGACTGTAGCCCAGAAGTAGAAGGGCTTCCAGGAACCCCAGTACCACCACCAAAAAAAAAAAAAAAGAAAGAAAAAAAAAGAAAGTTACTTGGTACTAAGGTTTTTTTGTTTGTTTTAGTACTGGGGATTGAACACAGGAGCATTCTACCTCTAGCTACCCCCAGCCCTATATTTATTTATTTGTTTTTTGCAGTACTGGGGATGGAACCCAGGGTCATTCTACCTCTGAGTTCCACCCCCAGCCCTATTTTTTATTCTTTATTTTGAAACAGGCTCTCACTGAATTGCAAAGGGCCTCACTAAGTAGTAGCTGAGGCTGTCCACAAACTGCAATCCTCTGGTCTCAGCCTCCCAAATGCTGGGATTATAAGCATGTGCCACCACACCCAGTCTTAATTCTTTATTTTTGAAACAGCGTCTCACTAAATTGCCAAGGGCCCAAGTAGTAAAGCTGGCCGTGAACCTGTGATCCTCCTGGCTCAGCCTCCCAAGTACTTGGATTATAAGCATTTGCCACTCTTGGTACTAAGGACTGAATCCAGGGGCATTCTACCTCTAACTGCACCCCAGCCATATGTATGTATGTATGCATGTATGTATGTATGTATTTCTGGTGCTAAAGATTGAACCTAAGGGCACTCTAACTTCACACTATACCCTCAGCCCTATTTTATTTTTTATTTGGAGATAGGAAGGGTCTCACTAAATTGATGCGAGCCTAAGTTGCTGAGGCTGGTTTTGTTTATTATTTATTTATTATTTTTGTGGTACTGGGGATGGAACCTAGGGGCATTCTACCTCTGAGCTACACCCCTGCCCTATTTTTTATTCTTTATTTTGAAACAGGGTCTCACTGAGTTGCAAAGGGCCTAAGTAGCTGAGGCTGTCCTTGAACCGTGATTCTCCTGTCTCAGCCTCAAATGCTGGGATTACAAGTGTGCGCCACCATGCCCAGCTCTGAGGCTGGTTTTGAACCTGCAATTCTCCTGTCTCAGCCTCCAAAGAACTTGGATTATAGGCGCATGCCACCACACCTGGCTTTGTTTTAGCTAAAACCCCTGTTTTGCTAAATTGCTGAGGCTGACCTCTGATTTTAGCCCTTCAAGTAATGGGATTAGAAGCATGTGCCACCACATCAGAATAACAAAAGGTGTTTTGTTTATGTGTTTGTTTTTGGTGGCACTGAGGATTGAACTCAGGGATATTCTACCTCCTCGAGCTATACCCCCAGGACATTTTTATTTATTTATTTTTTGTGGTACTGGTGTTCCTGGAAACCCTCTACCTCCGGGCTACACTCCCAGACCCATTTTTATATTTTTATTTGGAAACAGGGTCTCTTAAGCCAGAGAGGCTGGCTTTGAACCTGCCTGATCCTCCGGTCTCCTCCTCCCAAACGCAGGGATTACAAACTGTGCCACCAGGCCTGGCTACCCCCAGGCCTTTTTAAAGTTTGTTTGTTTGTTTGTTTTGAGTGGGTCTGGGGATGGAATCCAGCGGCATTTGACCTCCAAGCTACATCGCCTGCCTGTTTTTTATTCTTTATTTTGAAACAGAGTCTCACTAAATTGCAGAGAGCCTCACTAAGTAGCTGAGGCTGTCTGCAAACAGGGATCCTCCAGTCTCAGCCTCCAGAATGTTGGGATTACAATTGGGATTACAAATGTGCACCACCACGCCCGGCCCTTTTTAATTTTTTTTTTTTTTTGGGGGGGGGCGAGTGAGGATGGAACCCAGGGGCATTTGACCTCCGAGATACATCCCCTGCCCTGTTTTTTTTTTTTTTTTTTTTTTTTTTTAATTCTTCATTTTGAAACCGGGTCTCACTGAGTTGCAGAGGGCTTACATAGCTGAGGCTGTCTGCGAACCACGATCCTCTGGTCTCAGCCTCCCAAATGCTGGGTAAATTTTTGTTTTGAAACAGTCTCACTGGGTTCCTGAGTCTTGCTACTTACTGAGGCTGGCCTCAAACTGGTAACCCTCCTGTTTCAGCCTCCCAAGTACTAGGATTACAGCTGTGCACAACTGTGCCAGATAAACCCACAAATTAGTTGAAGGATTCAATGTTGGAAACTGAATGAACATAGTCTATTCATGAGATCATTCTGGGACATAACACACGCCTTTCCACGGGATGACTGCTGGATTCTACCTGCTAATATTGTTAAGGATTTTTACATCTACGCTCCTTAGGTATATTGGTATTCAATTTGTTTCGTGATGTTATCTTTGTCTGGTTTGAGTATCAAAAGTATACCCTCAGCTGGCTGTGGTGCTGCGTATCTGCAATCCTAGTACTTGGAAGGCTCAGTCAGGAGGATCACAGGTTCGAGAACAGCCTCAACAATTTGGTAAGGACCTGAGCAATTTTGAAAGACCTGTTTCCAGCCAGGCATGGTGGCGCACACTTGAAATCCCAGTACTCGGGACTAAGACAGGAGGATGACAGGTTCGTGACCAGACCCTGTTTCAAAATAAAGAATAAAATAGGGGTGGGGGTGTAGCTCAGAGGTGGAATGGCCCTGGGTTCAATCTGCAGTAGCCCCCCCCCCCAAAGATCCTGTTTCCAAATTAAAAAAATGGGTTGGGGCTGAGGTAGACTGTTCCTGGTTTAAATCCTCAGTAACCCCCACCCCCAAAATACAGTGTAGACCAAAACAATTTTTTGAATAATTTTATTTAGAAACATTCTACAAAACAGAGTGAGATGGTACATATTTATAATCCCAGTACTTAAAAGGCTGAGACAGGAGGATCACAGGTTGGAGGACAGCCTCAGCAATTTATTGAGACTACCAGCAACCTAGCAAGTCCACGTTTCAAAAAAATGATTAAGCTGGGCGTGGTGGCGCACCCTTGTAATCCCAGTGCTGTGAGGCTGAGACAGGAGGATTGCACAAATTCAAAGCCAGCCTATTTCCAAATAAAATATTAAAAAAAAATAGGTCTGGGAGTGTAGCCCAGAGGTAGCAGGCCCCTGAGTTCCATCTCCAGTAACACACACACACACGCACGCACGCACACACACACACACACAAAGTCGGAAAATGACAAGTCTCCAAAATGACTACTTCTTTTTTCTTTGTCATGACAAGGGTTGAACTTAGGGGCATTCTACTACCCCCAGGCACAAAAGCAGCCCTATTTTTAAATTTTGAAAAGGAGTTTCCTAAATTGCTGTTGAGGGCCTTGCTAAATTGCTGATGCTGGCTTCAAACCTGGAATCCTCCTGTTTTAGCCTCCCCAAGTACTGGGATTATAGGCTTGCACTACCAAGCCTGGCTATTTCCTGTTAATAATAGGCTTATAAAATGTTATTCTTAGCCGGGTGTGGTTTGTGCATACCTATAGTCCCAGTACTTTGGAGGAAGAGACAGGAGGATTGCAGGTTCTTGGCCAGTCTCAGATACTTAGTGAGACCCTATTTCAAAATAAAGAATAAGCCAGGCATGGTGGTGCACACTTGTAATCCCAGCATTTGGGAGACTGAGACCGGAGGATTGTGGTTCAGGGCCAACCTCAGCTACTTAATGAGGCCCTTGCAACTCAGTGAGACCCTGTTTCAAAATAAAGAATAAAAAATAGGGCTGGGAAGCTGGGCGTGGTGGTGCATACTTGTAATCCCAGAACTTGGGAGGCTGAGACAGGAGGATCGCACAGGTTCAAAGCCAGCCTCAGCTACTTAGTGAGGCTCTCAGCAACTTAGTGAGACCCTGTTTCCAAATAAAGTATAAAGTAGGTCTGGGAGTATAGCCCAGAGATAGAAAAGCCCCAGGGTTCCACTCCCAGTACCACACACACACACAAAAAAAATAGGGCTGGGAGTGTCACTTGAAGGTAGAATGCCCCTGGGTTCCATCTCCAGTATGGCAAATAAATAAATAAGTAAAATAAAATAATAAATGAGCCAGGTGTGGTGGCGCACACTTATAATCCCAGCTCTTGGGAGGCTGAAACAGGAGGATCGCACAGGTTCTATGCCAGCCTCAGCTACTTAGTGAGGTTCTCGGCAATTTAGTGAGACCCTGTTTCCAAATAAAATATAAAAAATAGGTCTGGGAATATAACCCTGAGGTAGAAAACCCCCTGGGTTCCACCCCCAGTACCACCCCTCCCCCCAAAAAAAGAATAAAAAATAAGGCTAGGGGTGTAGTTTAGAGAAAGAATGCCCCTGGGACCCATCCCAAGCACTGGAAAAGAAAAAGAAAAAAAAAAAAAAAGAAAATGTTATTCTGTTGACTATGTATACTTCTAAATATTCTAGAATACATGTGTATCACTTACATAGTGGGAAATAAAGATATTTTAAAGTGGGCATGGTGGTGTACCTCTGTAATCCCAGTATTTCAAAGGCTGAGACAGGAAGCTCACAGGTATGAGGATAGCCTCAGCAAGGAGTGAGACTCTTCATCAACCTAGTAAGAGCCTGTTCAAAAAAAAAAAAAAAAATAGGGCTAGGGGTTGTCAAAGATAGAATGCTCATGGGCTCAAACCTTAGTATTATACACACACAAATCAATTGCTGATTGCCACAGTTAAGTCTATAAGTTCAATGCAATATTTCAATGTAAATCCCACTAGAATTTTATTTATTTATTTTTTGTGGTACTGGGGTTGAACCCAGGGACTTTCTACTTCCAAGCTATACTTCCAGACCTACTTTATATTTTATTTACTTATTTATTTATTTTCCGGGTCTGGGGATGGAACCCAGGGGCATTCGACCTCCGAGCTACAGCCCCTGCCCTATTTTTTATTCTTTATTTTGAAGCTGGGTCTCAATGAGTTGCAGAGGGCCTAAGTAGCTGAGGCTGTCCAGGAACCACGATCCTTGGGTCTCAGCCTCCTGAATGCTGGGATTACAAGCTTGCGCCACCACAACCAGCTTTATATTTTATTTAGAAACAGGGTCTCACTAAGTTGCTGAGAGCCTCACCAAATAGCTGAGGCTGGCTTCAAACCTGTACAATTCTCCTGTCTCAGCCTCCCAAGCACTAGGATTACAAGCGTGTGCCACCACTCCCAGCTCCACTAGAATTTTTGATGAAATATGACCAGTCAGTGATATGGAATTAAGATACAAAAATAACCAAACCCAGTATGGTGGCTCATGCTTGTAATTCCAGTATTTGGGAGGCTGAGACAGGAGGTTCACAGCAACTTCTCAAGGCTCTCAGTGATTTTGTAATACCATTTCCAAATGAGAAATAAAACTGGACTGGGGGCATGAAATGCCTCTGGGTTCAATCCTCAGTACCGAAAGAAAAAAAAAAAAAAAAAAAAAAAAGCTAAAACGTTTTTGTCAAAAGAACAGGAGTGATTTGCCTTGTATAAAATTATAAAACTGCCGGGCATGGTGGTGCATGCTTGTAATCCCAGCATTTGGGAGCCTGAGACCAGAGGATTGTGGTTCGCAGACAGCCTCAGCTACTTAGTGAGGCCCTGTTTCAAAATTAAAAGAATAAAAAATAGGGCAGGGGCGTAGCTCGGAGATTGAATACCTCTGGATTCCATCCCCAGACCCGCAAAAAAAAGATTTTTTAATTAAAAAACAAAACAAAACAAAAAACTATGCCAGGCATGGAGGTGTACGCTTGTAATCCCAGCATTTGGGAGGCTGGGACAGGAGGATCGTGGACCTTGGGACAGCCTCAGCTACTTAGTGAGGTGCTTTGCAACTCAGTGAGACCCTGTTTCAAATAAAGGATAAAAAGTAGGGTGTGGGGTGTAGCTCAGAGGTAGTATGCCTCTGGTTCCATCCAGTACTGAAAAAAAATGTGTGTATGTATATATGTGTATATATATGTGTGTGTGTATATATATATATATACACACACACACACATACACACACACACACACTATAGTAGCTTAGTATCTAGATGTTTAAGTGAGGGGTCTGCATCTGTCGCTGGGAGAAATCTGTTGCTGCCAAACATTTCACAGGTACACCAGGGGTTAGAAAAGCCACACTAGGCAAACAATTTGCATCAAGATCAAGACTGGAGCCAGATGTGGTGGTATACACTTGTAATCCCAGCATTTGGGAGGCTGAGACAGAAGGATCAAGGTTCGAGGACAGCCTCAGCTACTTAGTGAGGCCCTTTGAAACTCAGTGAGACCCTGTTTCAAAATAAAGAAGCTCTCAGCAACTCAGTGAGATCCTGTTTCCAAATAAAGTATAAAGAAGATCTGGGAGAAAAGACCCTGGGTTCCACCCCAGTATCACAATAAATAAATAAATAAATAAATAAATAAATAAATAGACTAGAAAATAGGGCTGGGGGTGTACTTCGGAGGTAGAATGCCTCTGGGTTCAATCCTAGTATGGAAAAAAAAAATCAAGACTGAAATACGTTAATGTGGATGAATTAGTTCAAGAAATCTGATCACCGGATTACCACTAAATCTAGTAAGACGGCTCATCGCAAGAGCATGCAGATGGCACAAATCCTAAAAGACATGGGGATTACCGAATATGAGCCAAGAGTTATAAATCAGATGCTGGAGTTTGCCTTTCGATATGTGACACAATTCTAGATGATGCTAAACTTTATTCAAGCTTGCTAAGAAAGCGACTGTCAGCTATGCGTGGTAGCGCATGCTTGTAATCCCAGCTTTTGGGAGGCTGAGACAGAAGGATCAAGGTTCGAGGACAGCCTCAGCTACTTAGTGAGGCCCTTTGAAACTCAGTGAGACCCTGTTTCAAAATAAAGAATAAAAAATAGGGCTAGGGTGTAGCTCAGAGGTAGAATGCCCCTGGGTTCCATCCCCAGTACCTTAAGAATAAAAAAAAGAAAGTGACTGTTAATGCTGATGATGATTGCAATGGGCAATTCAGTGTTACATTGACTTATCTTTTACCTCTCCTCCCCCAAGAGATTTTTTATTACATATTGCAAATTCAAATAAATTAACCCCCTTGCCATTCAGGTCCTAGATTGCCACCTGATATTGCTTAACAGCTCTATAGGCTCAAGTCTTCACAAAAAAGGTATCCACATCTGCATAAAGAATAGCAATTTCATGGTTAAGTGTTGGTTCAGTTACTAGTTAACTGGGCACACCAGCCCCCCAAACCATGTCTGTTCCTACTCAAGTACATACTCCAATGTCTCTCACAGGGCAAAGGTTTACAGTAGAGGTACCTGTTTCACAGCCCCTTGCTTTTGTAAAAGCATCCATTCCTGCAACATCAGCAGCTCAGAATGAGCTGATTAATCCATCATTAATTTGGTCCCAAATATTCTGATTACCATTGATATGGTATCAACACAAAATACTGCCAATGAATCATTGTATACATTAAAAAGAAAACGTGATGATGATAATTTGAAACCTAGTCTTTTTTTTTTTTTTTTTTTGGTACTGGGTATTGAACCCAGAGGCATTCTACCTCCAAGTTATACCCCCAACCCAATATTACTATTATTTTTTTGTGTGTGTGGTACTGGGGATGAAACCCAGGGGCATTCTACCCCTAAATTACACCCTCAACCCTATTTTTTATTTTGTAACAGAGTCTCACTGAGTTGCAAAGAGCCTCACTAAGTAGCTGAGGCTGTACTCGAGCCACGATTCTCCTGTCTCAGCCTCCCAAATGCTGGGATTACAAGCATTTGCCACCATGCCCAGCTTCCAATATTATTTATTTGGAAAAAGAGTCACCAAGTTGCGGAGGGCCTCGCTAAACTGCCAAGGCTGGCTTGAAACCTGTAAGGTCTCAGCCTCCCAAGTACTAGAATTATAATCATGTGCTACCACACCCAGCTGTAATCTAGTCTTGATGTATGTGACATGTATGTATGTGTGTGTGTGTGTGTGTGTGTGTGTGTGTGTGTGTATATATATATATATATATATATGTATATATAATTTTTTTAAATTTGGAAACAGGGTCTCTTAAGCCAGCGTGGCTGGCTTCAAACCTGCGCGGTTCTCCTGTCTCTGCCTCCCAAGCGTGGCGATTACAAGCGTGTGCCACCACACCTGGCTGACATGTATATTTGATCTTAATTGCAGTGAAATTAAGCATGATGAATGTTTTCAAGTTGTGCTTTAGAAAATTTACATAATATTTAAGGAGTAAGTATATTTACTCTTTTCGATTAAAATGTTGGATTTTAATAGGGCCAATAATGGTTTTTTCATTAGCCTTTATGTATAAAAAGAGTGTCATTCAAAGCCAGGTTTGGTGCGTGGTGGAGGACACTTGTAATCCCTGTGCTTGGGAGGCTGAGACAGGAGGATCCCATAGGTTTGAAGCCAGCCTCAGCTGGCTTAAGAGATCCTGTTTCCAAACAAAATATAAAATAGGTCTGGGAGCGTAGCCCGGAAGTAGAAGGCCCCTGGGTTCCATCCCCAGTACCACCACCAAAAAAAAAAAAAGTGTGTCATTCAACAACAAATAAAACTACAGTAGCTTAAAATATCAAAACCAGGTGTGGTGGTGCATGCTTGTAATCCCAGCTATTAGGGAGGCTGAGACCGGAGCATCCTGGTTCATGGTTTGCGGACAGCCTCAGCTACTTACTGAGGCCCTCTGCAACTTAGACACTGTTTCAAAATAAAGAAAAAACCATAGGGCGGGAGTGTAGCTTGGAGGTCGAATGCCCCTGGGTTCCATCCCCAGACCCGTTTTTTAAAAAAGTTTTAACAGGCCAGTCATGGTGGTCATGGTGGTGCATGCTTGTAATCCCAGTATTTGGAAGGATTGCAGGTATGCAGCCAGCTTCAGCTACTTAGTGAGGCCCCGTTTCAAAAGAAAGGATAAAAACAGGGCTGGGGGTGTAGTTCAGAAGTAGAACACCTCTGGGTTCAATCCCCAGTACTACAAAGTAAAAAAAAATGTTATTGGCACATAAATGAACAATGATAAATGGAAGAGTTCAGAATCAGTTTATACAAATAAAATCTAAAAAGATATGAGTAAAAACTGAAAATTCAGCTGGGCGTGGTGGCGCACGCTTCTAATCCCCGCGCTTGGGAGGCGGAGACAGGAGGATCACACAGGTTCGAAGCCAGCTGCGCTGGCGTAAGAGACCCTGTTTCAAAAATATAAAATAGGTCTGGGAGTGTAGCCCGGAGGTAGAAGGGCTTCCAGGAACCCCAGTACCACCAAAAAAAAAAAAAAAAAAGAAACTGAAAATTTAAAACATTTATGAATGCACATATTATTTTTAGTACTGGAGATTGAGCCCAGGAGTGAGCTATACACCCAGATTTTCCATCCATCCACCCACCACCCACCAGAGGCAACCTACCTCCAACCTACACCCCTAGCTATTTATTTTGTGGTACAGGAGATTGAACTCAAGGGATTTCTATCTCAAAGCTACACCTCCAGACCCATTTTTTATTATTTTATTTGAAACAGGGTCTAAGTTCCAGAGGGTCTCATAAGAGGTGGAGGCTGGCTGTGAACCTGCAATCCTCCCATCTCAGCCTCCTAAGTGTGTGCCACCAGGTCCAGCAGCCCCTAGTTCTTATTTTTTACTTTTTTTGTCTGTGTGGTACTAGTGGAACCCAGGAACTTTTCTACCTCCAAGCTATACTCCAGACCTATTTTATATTATACTTGGAAACAGGGTCTCACTAAGTTGCTGAGAGCCTCACTAAGTAGCTGAGGCTGGCTTCCAACCTGTATGATCATCCTGTCTCAACCACCAAGTGCCACTATGCCCAGCAGCCCCCATCTCTTTTTTTTTTTTTTTTTTGTAGTACTGAGGATGGAACCCAGGGGCATTATACCTCTGAGCAACACCCCCAGCCCCTATTTTTTATTCTTTATTTTGAAACAGGGTCTCACTTTCAAAGGGCCTAAATAGCTGAGGCTGGCTTCGAACCTGTGCAATCCTCCTGTCTCAGCCTCCCAAATGCTGGGATTACAAGCATGCGCCACACCTGGCTAGCCCCTAGCTCTTTAAAAATTTTTTTTTTTGGATGGGGGAAGATGGAATCTCTTTAAAACTCATGAGGTATGTAAACAAATGTATCAAAGATAGCTGCCAATCAAGCATGGGATCCAGGGAGGAGGAAGGAATGAGATGGGGATTGGATAAGGGCAAATTGGATGTGTGCTTGTATATCCTCACAAGTCTTGAATTCCAATGTGATGTATAATTACAATAAAGATATATTTAAATGCTGGGCGTAGTGGCGCACGCTTGTAATCCCTGCGCTTGGGAGGCAGAGACAGGAGGATCGCGCAGGTTCGAAGCCAGCCGCGCATGCTGGCTTAGGAGACCCTGTTTCCAAATAAAAATGTAAAAATAGGTCTGGGAGTGTAGCCCGGAGCTAGAGGGCTTCCGAGACCCCAGTACAAAAAAAAAAAAAATATATATATATATATATATATATATATATATATATATATATATATATATATATATATAGTGTAGGGCGGTTGTGGTGGCAAAAAAAAAAAAAATTTTTTTAAACCGGGTTTTACTAGGTTGATGAGTCTCACTACTTGCTGAAGCTGTCCTCAAGCCTGGGATTCTCCTGTCTCAGCCTCCTAAGTGTTGGGATTACAAACCTGCGCCACCTCCACTGGCTTTTTTTTTTTTAATCTTTTTTCAAACAGAGTCGCACTAAGTTGCTGAGGCTGGTCTTAAACTTGTGATATTCCTGTCTCAGCCTCCCAAGTACTGAGATTACAAGTGTGCATCACTGTGCCTAATTTTCAATTTTTTAAATTAAAAAAAAATTTTAAATTTAAAAATTTTTTAATTTTTAAGTTTTTTATTTTTGGAACAGGGAATTGGACCCAGAGGTATTCTAATTTCAAGCTACATTCTCCAGCCCTTTATATTTTTTATATGTATTTATTTTTGGAACTGGGTGTGGAACCCAGGGGCATTCCACCTCTGAGCTACACCCCCAGCCCTATTTTTTCTTTTTTTTTTGGTACTGGGAGTGGAACCCAAAGGCTTTCTACCTCCAGGATACACTCCCAGACCTATTTTGTACTTTATTTGGAAACAGGGTCTCATTAAGTTGCTGAGAGCCTAAGTAGCTGAGGTGGGCTTTGAATATGTGCAATCCTCCTGTCTCAGCCTCCCAAGCGTGGGGATGACAAGCATGCGCCACCAAACTCGGCTTTTATTCTTTATTTTTTGAAACAGGGTCTCACTGAGTTTGCAAAGGGACTCACTAAGTAGCTGAGGCTGGCTTCAAACCTGTGTGATCCTCCTGCCTCATGCTTGATTGATGGCTATCTTTGATACATTTGATCCTCCTGCCTCAGCTTCCCAAATTTTGCAGCCCTTTTTATTTTGAAACAGGACCTTGCTAAATTGCTGAGGCTAGCCTCCAACTGGCTATCCTCTTTTCTACAACCTCCCAAGTACTGAAGTTACAGGGTTCAGCTTTCAAATTTGGGGCCAGAGGGTGCTGGGAGTTGAACTAGGGCATTCTACCTCCAAGCTACACTCCCAGCCTTATTTTTGATTCTTGGTTTTGAAACAGGGTCTAAATTGCAGAAGGGCTCACTGAGATTGGTTGCAAATCTGTGATCCTCCCGTCTCAGGCTACCAAGTACTGGGGTTACAAGTATGTGCCACCATGCCCAGCTTTTTTTTTTTTTTTTTTTTTTTTGGTGGTACTGGGGATGGAACCCTTCTACCTCCGGGCTACACTCCCAGGCCTATTTTATATTTATTTTGGAAACAGGGTCTCTCTCTTTTTTTTGGTGGTACTGGGAGTGGAACCCAGAGGTTTTCTACCTCCGTGCTATACTCCCAAACCTTTTTTATATTTTTTATTTGGAAACAGGGTCTCACTAAGTTGCTGAAAGCCTCACTAAGTAGCTGAGGCTGGCTTTGAACCCGTGCAATCCTCCTGTCTCAGCCTCCCAAGCGCGGGGATTACAAGTGTGTGCCACCACGCCCGGCCCCAGCTCTCATTTTAAAATTTAATAAATATCAAGTCAGGAACCCTGGCATACAACTATCATTGAGGTCCTCCACAACTTAGACCCTGTTTCAAAATAAATAAAATAGGTCTGAGGGTACAGTGCTGAGATAAAATGTCTCTGGGTTCAATCCTCAGTACAAAAAAATACTAATTCATAAAATTAAAATAGCTGGGCATGGTGGCACACGCTTATAATCACAGCATTCCAGAGGCAGAGACAGAAGGAGCACGGTTCATGGACAGCCTCAGCCACTTAGCAAGGCCCTTCACAACTCAGTGAAACCCTGTTTCAAAAATAAAAATAGCCAGGTGTGGTGGTGCACGCTTGTAATCCCCGCGTTTGGGAGGTGGAGACCGGAGGATTGCGCAAGTTTGAAGCCAGCCTGGCTGGCTTAAGAGACCCTGTTTCCAAATAAAATATAAAATAGGTCTGGGAGTGTAGCCTCCCCAGTACCATAAAAATAAATAAATAAATAAAAATTAAAAAGAGCCGGGCTTGGTGGCGCACGCTTGTAATCCCCGCGCTTGGGAGGCAGAGACAGGAGGATCGTGCAGGTTCGAAGCCAGCTGCGCGCGCTGGCTTAGGAGAATGTTTCCAAATAAAAATGTAAAATAGGTTTGGGAGTGTAGCCCGGAGGTAGAAGGGCTTCCAGGAACCCCAGCACCACCAAAAAAAAAGAAAAGAAAAGAAAAGAAAAAGACTAAAAACTAGGGCAGGGGGTGTAGCTCGGAGGTACAATGCCCCTGTGTTCCATCCCTGGTGCTGCAAAAAATAAGTAAAATAAATAAATAAGTAAATAGAACTTATGCCAAACGTGATGGTGCATGCTTGTAATCTCAGTTCTTGAGAAGCAGACAGGAGGATCACAGGTTGAATGACAGCCTCCACAACGTACTGACACTCCCAGCAACCTAGCAAAACTCTGTTTCAAACTAAAAAATAATATAGGCTGGGGGTGTAGCTGAGAGGTAGTCTGTCCCTGGGTTCAATACCCAGTGCTGCTGCTGCAAAACAAAAAACCTATGATCTATCATCCACTTCTTATTATCTGCTCTTAAACTCAACAAGCTGAGTGTGGTGGCGCATGCTTGTCATCCCAGCATTGGGAAGTCTGAGACAGAAGGATCTCGGTTCGAAGACTGCATGTGTGCGTGTGTAGGTACTACTGGGGGTGGGACCCAGGGGCTTTTCTACCTCGGGTCTATACTCCCAGTCCTATTTTATACTTTATTTGGAAACAGGGTCTCACTACGGTACAGAGAGCCTCACTAAGTAGCTGAGGCTGGCTTTGAACCTACACAATCCTCCTGTCTCAGCCTCCCAAGAGCTGGGATTACAAGCGTGCGCCACCACACTCAGCTCTGCCTCAGCTTCTTAGTGAGGCCTTCTGCAACTCAGTGAGACTCTGTTTCAAAACAAAGAATAAAGTGGACGTGATGGCGCATGCCTATAATCCCAGTACTTGGGACGCTGAGACAGGAGGATCATGTAGGTTCCAAGCCAGCCTCAGCTATTTTCTGAGGCTCTCAGCAACTTAGTGAGACCGTTTCCAATAAAACATAAGAATAGGTCTGGGAGTGTAGCCCAGAGGTAAAAAGCCCCTGGGTTCCATCCCCAGTACCCTCCACCCAAATAAAGGCCAGCTATGGTGACACATGCCTATAATCCTAGTACTGGGAAACTGAGACAGGAGGATCACAGGTTTGTGAGCAGCCTCAGCAGCTTCATAAGACCTAGTTTCAGTAACAATAAAAAATAGGGTTTGGGGTATAGCTCAGAGGTAGAATGCCCCTGGGTTCAATCCCCAGTACCACAAAAATAAAAACAAACAAACAAACAAACAAACCAGCATTTCTAACCCAGTGTATCCTTGGCTCTCTTCAGAAATGAATTTGAGTTCTCAGTTCATCACAGGGTTGAACTGAACAATCACATGCATTTTCATCATGGTTACAACAAATAATTATTCTAAACTTATACTTTTACCTCATGTTTGTCACCTGAGTTCAAATGCCAATGCCGACTATGGAAAAGTCAACGTCTTCCCTGCTGGCTCTAAATTCTACTAAAAAGCACAACTTGTAAGTGGCATGCTCATTGACAAAATGCAGAAAGAGCACCTGCCTCCCCTGACAAATGGAGCCACGACAGGAGCACCTAGAATAAGAGCAATGGAATAAACCCAAAGAAAAGGTGTTAGAGGACATTAAAATGTCTTAAGAAACATTTTAATAAGGAAGTTTAAGAGCCACCAGGCATGATGGAACAATTCTGGTGCTTGAGAGGCTGAGACGAGGAGGACCACAGGTTCAAGGCTAGTTTAGCAGCTCAAGTTCCTGTTTCAAAATTAAAAAATTGAAGAAAATGAGCTGGGTTGTAGCGTAAAGGTAGAATGCCTCTAGAAAAGAAGGGAAGGAAGGCAATAGGTTTACATGAGATAAAAATCCACTGTTGATTATACATTTTGAAATGTTTGTGAATGGAAGTGAAGATTTACTCTACTCCAAGCGGATACCCAGGCACATGTTGCCAAGGACTTGCTGAACTGAGAGAAGGCTTAGGAACAGCTGGCTCCAGGCTCCGAGAATCAGCTGCAATCATGTTACTCTGAACTGGTTGCTTCTCCTCTTCCCTGTGACGGTGCCAAGACTCCTCGGCACGGTCTGAGGCGTGCTGACCTCGATGGCTCTCCTTCACTGTTCTGACGCTGCTCTGGCTTCACGATACCCAGCCAGCAGAAGCACCAAGGTGAGCACCTCATTCTGTCTCTCCAGATGTCAAAAGAAAAAATTAAATACGTCAGTGTTGCCGCATTTCTGTGGGGCCATTTTCAGAAGCCCCGCAGAGGTGCTCCCAGTGCCTCTGCTCTAGACATCCACCCAGAGCCAGGGCCACTCCTGAGGGCCACTTGAAAGCAGGACAGTTCTGAGGACGGCCCCGAACCTGCGTGTACATGGTGGTGGTGGGGAAACATTTACAACCAGTCAAGTTCAAGTAAGCAAATTTAAATTTAGCAGTTTCCTTTGCATTAAATCTGGAAAATTCTAAATCTATTTAACTCGGAACAAAGAATAATTGGCCAGAAAATGTTATTTTTCAACTAAATAAATTAAAAAGATGATTTTAAGACATTTCTTTTTGTCCTAAAAGATGAAATACTATATTAATGCTTCAGAGTAACTGTATTAATGAAACATCAACAAGATACAGATAAACATTTTAATTGATTAAATATATTACTTTCAAGATCTTTTTTAAATCATATTTGTACTGTTACTAACCAACAGCCAAAGGCAATAAAAAAGTTTAAAACCAAAATGTTCCGACATGAACTGCTATGTAAAGTAACATACACTGCTCCCAAGAACAATATTTTTAGAAGATATTTCATCTTAACATGTGCAAGAACAAATTTGTAATCAAAGGCTGGAAGAAATATATATTAGTGCCTGCTTTTTAAAAGTTTATTTTACATTTTAAATACAGTATTTTTCTCATTAAAAAAAAAAGCCAGGAAGTGTCTAGGTCCTGGTTTCTATCCCGTATGTACATGCGAGCTGTGGGACAGCCTGACAGAGGTTCTGATGTAACAGTGTGCACAAAGGGACTACTGTGAGTAAAGATGTTAAACACAAATTAAGCACTGCTTAAGGAAAAAACAATCCAGTTTCTGAACAACATAACAGAACAAAGTTAGTTAAGTACAAAACCAGGTATTAAAAAAAAATGCAGCACACAAAAACTCAAATGGCCTATATGTAGTGAACTGTATATACTGCAGCTAATCCCTCCCATAAGAAGTGATTTATGGTCTGAAATTTTAAAAATTGAAGTCTTTCAGTAACAACATATAACAACAACACTAAGTGTATATTGCTATCTTTGTCATTTTCTATCTATACCACCCTCCCTTCTGGAAACAAGAATCTCTAGACTTATCACTTACATATATATGAAGCAATTAATCCATATTTGTTTTCAGTAAGAAAAACAAAAATGTGCCTCTTCCCACCAATAGACACAATACAGATTAAAGCTATACAATTTAAGCATGGGCATACACATTTCCAATTCTTCTAATAAGTAATTCTAAAATGGAATCAGGTAGTCTGTGCCTTGGTAACAAAAGAAAATAAATGGACTGTGCCTGGCAGTGATTTCCATATTAGTGCAATGTTACTTCTCCAAATGCTAAGTTATATTTAAATGATCTACATATTTTAATTCAGTAGGTGTCAATATGAGCTTACAAAACCCTAACTGTATGCTTTGTACAGAAAATAGGTCCAATCTGAGATGCTCTGTACAGCCTAATCAAAACAAAACTTCCTTAGTTCTGCTTTGCTATTGGTGGTATGACCACCAAATGAAAAGGCCTGAGAGTTTGTAAAGACTAAGAAGGATATTTGAGGTGTTTTTTCTTGATATTTCAATTATCTACTGGGTGTGAATATTCTAAGTTTAAGATTATCTCAGAAAATAATTCTCTGTAATGTAATGCTGGAACAAAACAGCTTCGCCCAGGGCAAAATCAATCTGGGTTATTCAGAGCAAGATGAACTGAGGCAATGTCTTTTCTACTACAACCTACGAGTTATTGAGTTTTTAAAATTTAAAATGGTGACCTTCAATCAAAGCCAGCTGCATCTGATGAAGACTAGGAACTTAAGTACTTTGAATGAGAGGGCTCTGTAACTATGGGCTCTGATAAGACACACAGAGCAGGCAGCAATGGACTAACCATTAACCAGGTGGGGTCAGTGCTGGGGTGTTTATTTTGGAGACTGAGTATTTAACACATAGCTCCTGTAACTTCAGCATCCACTAGTGACTCTGCTGGTCAGCACCCAAGGGCTAGATGAGTCCGATGAATTCCTTTTAACGCCAAGGTATTAGTGCTAAAGAGTTGAAGAAATTCTGATTCCTAAGAGTTCACAAACCATTAGACCAAAATCAACAAGGTAAACACCGACTCCAACGTGCCACAAGAGTGGAAAGAAATCAAATGCCGTCTTCTGCCCAACTCTAGACTCCAGACTCTGCCATCTCTATCTAGTATAATAGACTCTGTAGTAGACTGACTTGGACCTCCACAAAGAGTAGGAGTTGTCGAACTTGAGGAGGTAGACCCCTCTCCCTGGATACTGGTGGCTGCCAGCATACACTTCCTCATGACAGTCCCGCCGGTACACAGGTACAATCTCATCCAGCAGAGGCTTGTTGGCATTCTTTTTGGCTTTCTCTTCAGAAGTGATATTTTCTGTGAGAAAGAACAAAGCAAGTCTAAGGAAAGACCCACAAAAACCACCTTTGCATCAAGCAATTAAACTCTACCTTTTCTCTTAGAAATTGCTCTTGGAGAAATTCAAACCCTGTTTCAAAATAAATAAAAAATAGGGCTGGGGTGTCACTTGGAAGTAGAATGCCCTGGGTTCCAACCCCAGTACTGCTAAAAAAAAAAAAAAAAAAAAGAATCGGGTGTGGTGGTTCATGCTTGTAATCCCAGTACTTGGGGAGGCTGAGACAGGAGGATCAAGAAGGTTTGAAACTAGACTCAGCTACTCAGTGAGACCCTGTTTCCAAATAAAATATAAAACAAGTCTGAGAGTGTGCCCGGAAAGCCTGTGGGTTCCATTCTCCCGCTGAGAGAAGAGAGAGAGAAGAGAGAAGAGAGAAGAGAGGGAGGGAGGGAGCGAGCAAGCGAGCACAAGAGAGAGCATTCACATAAATAGAGGCCCAAGTCAGGCATCTTGAATTAATCCCAATACTTGGGAAGCTGAGACAGGAGGACCACAGGTTTGTAGCCAGCTTCAGTAACTTAGAGGCCCTATTTCTTTTCTTTTTTTTTTTGTGGGTCTGGGGATGGAACTCAGGGGCATTTGACCTCTGAGCTATACCCTCTGCCCTATTTTTTTATTCATTCATTCATTCATTCATTCATTTATTTTTGCAGGTCTGGGAATGGAATCCAGGGGCATTCGACCTCCAAGATATACCCCCTGCCCTGTATTTTATTCTTTATTTTGAAACCGGGTCTCACTGAGTTGCAGAGGGCCTTACTAAGTAGCTGAGGCTGTCCGCGAACTGCGATCCTCCAGTCTCAGCCTCCCGAATGCTGGGATTACAAGCGTGCGCCACCACACTCGGCTAGAGGTCCTATTTCTAAATAAAAGATAAAATAGAGCCCAGTGTGTTGTCACATACTTGTAATCCCAGCATTTGGGAGGCTGAGACAGGAGGATTGTGGTTTGTAGATAGCCACAGCTACTTGGTGAAACCTTTGCAACTCAATGAGACCCTGTTTCAAAATAAAGAATAAAAAATTGGGCTGGCAGCCAGGCATGGTGGCACACATGTGTAATCCCAGCACTTGGGAGGCTGAAACAGGAGGATCGCATAGGTTTGAGGCCAGCCTCAGCTACTGAATGAGGCTCTCAGCAACTTAGTGAGACCCTGTTTCTAAATAAAGTATAAAATAGGTCTGGGAGTATAGCCAAGAGGTAGAAAAGCCCCTGAGTTCCACCCCCAGGACCACCAAAAAAAAAAAATAAAAAATAGGGCTGGGAGGTATAGCTCGAAGATGCAATGACCCTGGATTCCACCCCCAATACCACACACACACACACACAAATAAATAAATAAATAAGATAAAATAGTGCTGGGGGTATAGCTTGGAAAAAGATTGTCCCAGGTTCCATCCCCAGAACCACATTCAAGAGGAAGAGAAAAGGGCATTCTAGACAGGCGTGGTGGTGCATGCTTGTAATTCCAGCACTTGGGAGGCTGAGACAGGAGGATTGTGCAGGTTCAAAGCCAGCCCCAGCTACTTAGTGAGGCTCTCAGCAACTTATTGAGACCCTGTTTCCAAATAAAATATAAAATAGGCCTGGAAGTATAGCCAAAGGATAGAAAGACCATGGGTTCCACCCCCAGTACAAAAAAAAAAAAAGGGGGGGGGCATTCTACAAGTCAGAAATGGTGGTTCATGCCTGTAATTCCAGTACGGTGCAGCCAGCCTCAAATACTTAGTGAGACCCTCCAGAACTTAGTGAGACCCTGTTTCAAAATAATAAGAAACAGAGATGGAGGTATAGTTCAAAGGTAGAATGCCCCTGGGCTCCAATCCCAGTACCAAACACACACACACACAAAAAAGCCTCAAGTTTTAACATTTCAAGATTAAAAAAATTAAGATCTTCTCAATAAGCAATACATTGTATACACTATATAATGTTTTCCTAGACCAAGACAGTTTAGAGTGTCCTTAAAAACCCACAATTGTAGTGGGTATGTTGGTGCATGCCTATAATCCCAGTCCTTGGGAGGCTGAAACAGGAGGAATGCAGGTTGCAGGTTTTCAACCATCCTCAGCAACTTTGTGAGACTCTCAGTAACCTAGTGAGACAGTGTTTCAAACAAAAAATAAAGAAAAATAAGAGCTGGGGGTGTAGCTTGGACGTATGCCCCTGAGTTCAATTCCCTGTACTACAGAGGATAAATAAATAAATTGCCCACCTGCTTTTGTCCACTTACTCAGAGGAAATAAAATTAGTAAATGGGGTTATCCTAAGATAGGAGGATACCAGGTTCGAAGCCAGCCTCAGTAACTAAGCAAGACTGTTTTGAAATAAAAAGTAAAATAAGGCTGGAGAATAGCTCAGTGGTGTCATGCCTCTGAATTCAACTGAAAGTACCACAAAAAGCTGGAAGTACTGATGCATACTTGTAATCCTAGTACTTGAAAGGCTGAGACAGTAGGATCACAGGTTCAAAATCAGTCTTAGCAACTTAGTGAGATCTTGTTTCGAAATACATAACAGGTCTGGGGGTGTAGCCCAGAGGTAAAAGGCCCCTGGGTCCCATCTCCAGTACCATATACACAAAACGTTTTTTGTTTAGGCCCTATCCCCTATTGGAGGCTGGCCTTCCTTCCAACCTTCTCAGCCAGTGTCTCACTAAGGAAGAGACTGTTCCTTGTCCATGAAGCTAATCAGGAAGTGCATGGTTGGCTGACATCTGAACCATGTACCACTTCTGCCAACAGACACCAGCAGCTACTGACTATGTACCGACAGCTGTACCTTCTTCCTCCTCCTCGTCATCGCTGGACTCGCTGACATGTACGCTGACAGCAGTGTTTGGAGAGTCTGTCCATTCAAAATATACCCCAAACCCAATGTCATAATTGTCTGTAGCAAATTCCCAAAAGAGATAAGATCCTTCTTCATGGGTGGGGACTCGAACAGTAACCACCTCTCCTCGGCCCACAGTAATCACGGAATCTGCATCTTGCCGAATCTTCTCTTTAAAGTCTTTGATCTGGGGTCGAGTCCACATGGATGGCGCTGCTACTACTGGAAGAGATTCTAAAAGCAACAGGAATTACAAAAGCTGAAGTGAAAAAGCCTCCACTTTACCAGCAGTAGTACTTGCACAGGGCCACCTGCCCAGGGAACTCAGGTACTCCCAGGGCAGGGGGAATGTGAACCTTCCCATGAAGTCTCCCTCCAGGTTGCTTACTATAGTTCATAAGGTCACATACTACTTCAAGTAACAGGCGGAATTCACAGTCTTGGAAGTAATGTTTTTCAACACTCATTCTAAAAATGACCTTGGAAACTCCCTTACTGGAGCTAATGAATATTCTAGCAAGGAAGTGAGATTCAGACTCAGAATAAAATACTTTTTTTTTTTTGGTACTGGAAATTAAACCCAGAGGCATTCTACCTCTAAACTACATCCCCAGACCAATTTTATTTATTTGGAAACAGGGTCTCACTAGGTTGCTGAGAGCCTCACTACATCGCTAAGGCTATCCTTAAACCTGTGATCCTCCAGTCTCAGCCTCCCAAGCACTAGGATTCCAAAGCATGTACCACCAGGTCCAGCTTACATTACTCTTTCAGATGTGAAAAAGAACAAACAAACAAAAACCCTGGGCGGTCACTTCAGTTATATGTTGAAAAAGTCCTGACCTCTGCATGTTCCAAAGTTCTAGGAGATTTCTGAAAGGAGCTCAAAGAAACGGAAAAACGTGGACAAGGTAAGAACCACTGGAGTTGGAGAAAAGAGGTGAAGTCTTACTCCCACAATGCAGCCCTGCCCATCACTAAATGTCCCCTCTCCCTCTAATTCCTGCTCTTGCTTTAGCTCTCCTTCTCAACTGTCCCTTCCTCAGAAAAGCCTCTGGCAACCTCTGGGAAGTAATACAAAAAATAATGTACCGCTCTCTCTCCATATCAGTACTTGCCATAGCTACAATTTACATTGCATGTGGTATTTTGCCTCACACATCAGAACCTAGCACTTAGAAAACCTTCAACCAGTTGCTGAGTGAATGATGAGCTGCCATGGAAAGGCAGCAGAGCTTTGAAAATGCTATTACCTCCCGAGCAACATGATACTTAAGGGTCTCAAAAGGTGCACTGCAATGTGCAGCAGCAGCCTCCAAGATGCCTCCAGTGGGCCTCTGCTCTGGATCCTCAGGTACTTGCAAGTCTCCACCCACAATATAGCAGGGTTAGCATGTGTGGCCAATAGAAAATGGTCAAAATGCTGGTGGTATTACTTCCAATGTCAAGGCATAAAAGACACTACGTGTGTGTGTGTGTGTGTGTGTGTGTGTGTGTGTGTGTGTGTTACTAGGGGTGGAACCCAGGGGCTTTCTACCTCCAGGCTATACTCCCAGACCTATTTCATAAACCCTAACCCTGCCGGGCGTGGTGGCGCACGCTTGTAATCCCCGCGCTTGGGAGGCAGAGACAGGAGGATCGCGCAGGTTCGAAGCCAGCTGCGCGCACTGGCTTAAGAGACCCTGTTTCCAAATAAAAATGTAAAAATAGGTCTGGGAGTGTAGCCCAGAGGTAGCAGGGCTTCCAGGAACCCCAGTACCACCAATAAATAAATAAATAAATAAATAAATAAATAAACCCTAACCCTAACCCCTAACCCTAACCCCAACCCTGTGTGTGTGTGTGTGTGTGTGTGTGTGTTACTAGGGGTGGAACCCAGGGGCTTTCTACCTCCGGGCTATACTCCCAGACCTATTTCATACTTTACTTGGAAACAGGGTCTCACTAAGTTGCTGAGAGCCTGACTAAGTAGCTGAGGCTGGCTTTGAACCTATGCGATCCTCCTGTCTCAGCCTCCCAAGAGCTGGGGTTACAAGCATGCGGCACCACGCCCGGCTTATTTATTTATTTATTTATTTTGCTGTACTGGGGATGGAACACAGGAGCATTGCACTTCTGAACTATACCCTCAGCCCTATTTTTTATTCTTTATTTTGAAACAGGGTCTCACTGAGTTGGAGAGGGCCTCACTAAGAAGCTGAAGCTGTCAGAGAACCATGATCCTCCTGTCTCAGCCTACCAAGGTACTAGGATTACAAGCGTGCACCACCATGCCCAGCTACCAAAAGACACTATTACTCTTGACTGTTTTCTTTTGTTGAATGTACTTTAAAGAAAGCCAGCCATCTTAAGGACACTCAAACAGGCCTATGGAGAGGCTTGCTGGAGCAAAGAATTGAGACCTCTTGCCCACAGCCAGCACCAACTTGCCAGCCATGTGAGAGAACCATTTTGAAAGCCCTCTCATGAAGACAGCCCTTGCCAAAGTCTTGACTGCAACCTCAGGATCGGCCCTGCGCTGATTCCACTGAACTGCTCGATTCCTGATGCACATGACTGGTGTGTGAGAGAAAAGAAATGTCTGTGACTCTCAAATGCTAAACTGGGATTCAATGTATTGCACAGTATTAGAGAACTGATTTTATAAAGAGACATTGTCCAAAAGAAAGCTGGTTTGCTCTAAGGGTCATTAGAAGCAGCGGATTCAAACTCATAAGAGTGAAAAGGCTTGTCGGCCTTTCCTCATGGAGTATGAGTTAGGGCCCTGGGTGGATGATCAAGTCTGCCAACCTGTACCTTTTGGCCCGTTCTCCACAGCTGCTTCTGTGGCTTCTGGCTCTAGTCCTTTCTCAGAGTTGTCAGCGTGGTTCCTGGCCTGTCCATTAACTGACACTGTATCACTTGGCACAGTTCCAGTCACTTTGGATGATGAAGGCAAAGCCCCAGCCACCACAACTTCCTGTTGTCTCTGTAACGCTGCCTGCAAACAGAGAAGAGGAAATGCGCTGACTGGGAAGGGTAGTAAGCGGAACACTTGCCCTGCAGTCGTCTTGGCTCAACACTTTCCCAGAGCACCTGCCCCACGAGCTACTAATATACTTCTATCAGCTTTTACGCTAGCAATAATAAATCTTGATGGTATAATACCAACTGACAGCTCAAAATAATGAATTATGATTAATTATGGATAAAATGAGTACTTATAGACAAAAATGGTAACAGGATCAGACTTAGACTATGAGAATCACTAGAAAAACAAAGGAAAAATTAGTAGGCAGAAACAATCAACCCAAAACAAAAATTTTTGGAACTAGGGATTAAGCCGCAGGGCATTCTTCTACCTCTGAACTACATCCTCAGCCCTATTTATTTTTATTTGGAAACAGAGTCTCACTAAGTTGCTTAGAGTCTCACTATTTGCTGAGACTGTCCTTGAATTTACCATCCTCCTTTCTCAGCCTCCCAAGTACTGGGATTGCAAACCTGCGCCACCACACCTGATAAAATAAAACCATTAAAAGTAAAAACTAGCTGGGTGTGGTGGCGCACGCTTATAATCCCAGTACTTGGGAGGCTGAGACAGGAGGATCGAGGCAGGTTCAAAGCCAGCCTCAGCTACTTAGTAATGCCCTTTGCAACTCAAGTGAGACTCTGTTTCAAAATAAAGAAAAAAAAATAGGGCTGGGATGGGTGGCTCAGTGGTAAAATGGCCCTGGGTTCTATCCCCAGTATCACCAAAAATAAAAAAATAAACATAGTAATGAATAATATGCGCGCACGCTCCGCCCCCCGGGTCTTTCTTTCATGGTACTGGGGATTGAACCCAGGGGCATTCTTTCTTCCTTTTTTTTTTTTTTTTGCTCTACTGGGATGGAACCCAGGGGCATTCTACCTCTGAGCTACACCCCCAGCCCTGTATTTTAGTCTTTTTTTTTTTAATTTAATTTTTTTTTTATTTTTTGTGGTACTGGGGGTGGAACCTGGAGGCTTTCTACCTCCGGGCTATACTCCCAGACCTATTTTTGGAAAAAGGGTCTCACTAAGTTACTGAGAGCCTACCTGAGTAGCTGAGGCTGGGTTCAAACCTGTGTGATCCTCCTGTCTCAGCCTCCCAAGTATGGGAATTACAAGCGTGCGCCACCACGCCCGGCTTGAACCCAGGGGCATTCTACCACCGAGCTACCATCCCAGTCCTATTTTTTTTTATTTTTATTTTGAAATAGGGCCTCACTAAGTAGCTGAGGCTGTCCGCAAACCGCAATCCTGTCTCAGCCTCCCAAATGCTGGGATTACAAGCGTGTTCCACCACACTCAGCTCTTTGATTCTTTATTTTGATACAGGATCTAAGCTGTGGAGGGCCTCACTAAGTAACTGAGGCTGTCCTACCTTTGATCCTTCTGTCTCAGTCTCCCAAGTACTGAGATTAGAAGCCATCTGCTACCACAGCTGGCTAGTAATGTGTTTTAATATTGACAGAAGAGCCAAGCATAGTACTCAGGAGGTGGAGATAGGAGGATTAGTTTCAAGGAAAACCTCAGGAATACAGCAAGATTCTCAGAAACCTAGTGAGACCCTGCTTCAAAACAAAACATAAGAAGTTCTAGTAGAGCTTGTAGATTCTTACAGAATGCCCTGGGTGCAATCCCATGTACCATACATTAAAAAAAAGTTGTCTACATTCATAAATATGAAATCAATATGTCCTTTGAGTCAAAATGGGAGAGTAAAATTTCTTTAACCCAAAGGACAAATATCTGGAACATTCCTCTTCAAACCAAAATGGACATATATTACCCAGAAGGCTGAAGCAGAATGATTTAAAGTCTGAAGCCAACTGGGCAATTTAGTTAGATCCTATCTCAAAATTAAAAAAAAAAAAATTTTAAATTTGAGACAATTTTCCTGTCTCGGCATCCCAAGTACTGGGATTACAAACATGTGCCACAATGCCCAGGTATACAAATTTTTTAACCATAGTGAATATATGCTTACTTGTGACCTAGTGTTTTTCTTTGAAAAGTTACTGGTAGATGTGTCGGTTCACGCTTGTAATCCCAGTATTCGGGAGGCAGAGACGGGAATCATGGTTCGCAGACAGCCTCAGCTATTTAGCGAGATCCTTCGCAAATCAATGAGACCCCATTTCAAAAAATACAAAGACTAAAATATAGGACTTAGGGTGTATAGCTCAGGGGTGCAATGCCTCTGGGTTCCAGCCACAGTACCACACACACACACTAAAGTTACTGACATGCATAAATGCTTCTCAACAGTAGAATAGATAAATTTTGTATTTCACAATAGAATATCTTATAGTGGTGATGCAAACAACAGTATACAATTACTTGTGACCTTGTATATGACCCTCACAAAAGTAATGTTGAGTAAAAGCCAAGCAAAAGAAACCATATAAAAATCAATCATGTAAAGTTTTTTTTTTGGTGGTACTGGGGGTGGAACCCAGGGGCTTTTCTACCTCCAGGCTATACTCCCAGACCTATTTTATACTTTATTTGGAAACAGGGTCTCACTAAGTTGCTGAGAGCCTAAGTAGCTAGGCTGGCTTTAAACCTGTGCGATCCTCTTATCTCAGCCTCCCAAGCGCTGGAATTACAAGTGAGCGCTGCCATGCCCGGCGTCATATAAAGTTTAAAAACAGGCAAACCAGATTTAAATGTCACAATAGTTTTTTTCCCTTGGGAAGAAATGTCTGGAAAGGGGTACCAGAGAGAATTCTTGGATACAAGCAGTGTTTTGATTGGGGTATTGATTACATGCATGTGTTTGCTTTATGAACATTGATCAAGCTGTATAATTTATTATCTGTGTACTTTTCTGTTTGTTATAATTTAATTTAAAAAGTTCCAGCTGGGCGTGGTGGTGCACACTTGTAATCCCAGCATTCAGGGGGCTGAGACCGGAAGATTGCGGTTCGCAGACAGCCTCAGCTACTTAAGTAGTGAGGCCCTCCGCAACTTAGTGAGTCCCTGTTTCAAAATAAAGAATAAAAAATAGAGCGGGGGGTGTAGCTCAGAGGTCAAATGCCTCTGGGTTCCATCCCCAGACCTGCCAAAAAAAAAAGTTCCCAAGCCGGGCATGGTGGCGCAGTTTTAATCCCAGTAGTTGGGAAGCTAATACAGGAGAATCACAGGTTCATGGCCAGCCTCAGCTACTTAGTGAAGCCCTCCAAAATTAGACCCTGTTTAAAAATAAAGGATATGCCAGGTGTGGAGGCATATGATTGAAATGCCAGTTCTTGGGAGGCTGAAACAGGAGAATCACAGATCCACAGCCAGCCTCAGTTACTTAAGCAGAGGCCCTCTGCAACCCAATGAGCCCCTATTTCAAAATAAAGAGTAGTAGCCGGGCGTGGTGGCACACGCTTATAATCCCTGCGCTTGGGAGGCGGAGACAGGACCACACAGGTTCGAAGCCAGCCTCAGCTACTTAGTGAGGCTCTCAGCAACTTAGTGAGACCGTTTTCAAGGAAAATACAAAAGAGGTCTGGGAGTATAGGCCAGAGGTAGAAAGCCTCTGGGTTCCACTCCCAGTACCCAGTACCAAAAAAAAAAAAGGATTGCAATCATTTATTTACATACTCTCTTTTCTATACTTTGCTAAGTTTTAAAAAGAACAGAAAGGAGCTGAGCATGGTGGAGCACACTTGTAATCCCAGTGTTTGGGAGGCTGACATAAGAGGATCATGGTTCATGGACAGCCTCAGCTACTTAGTGAGGTCCTTTGCAACTTAGTGAGATCTGTTTCAAAATAAAGAATAAAAATAAAGAATAAAAAATAGGGCTGAGGGTATAGCTCGAAGATACAATGCCCCTGCGTTCCATCCTACTGCAGGGGGGGGGGGGAAGCACAGAAAGGTATAGAAACGGTGTAAGAAAATACTCAAGTAACTATACCCCAAAGTTAACAAGCATTCCCATTTTGTCATTTTGCTCAGTGTTTGTTTATTTTGCAGTACTGGGGATGAAACCCAGGGGTATTCTACCTCAAAGTGACACTCCCAGCCCTATTTTTTATTCTTTATTTTGAAACAGGGTGTCACTGAGTTGCAAGGGCTTCACTAAGTAGCTAAGGCTGTCTGTGAACCACGATCCTCCCGTCTTAGCCTCCCAAATGCTGGGATTACAAGCATGTGAAACCACGCCCAGCTATTCCTTAATTTTGAAACAGGGTCTCAGAATTGCAAAGGACCTAAGTAACTGAAGCTGTCCCCGAACTGTGATCTTCAAGTCTCAACTTCCCAAATGCTGGGATTACAAGTGTGCACCACCATGTCCAGCTTGCTCAGTGTTTATATAAAAATGAATACTTTATAGGGGTGAGGTTCTTCCTTCCCCTCATGCAAAATTCATTAGCAACTGTTAAAAAAAGAACTTGGGTTGTAATGAAACAAAAAACTTTCTCTAAGGCTAAATTCCGGTTTATCTACCATACTTGTTCCTACAGTCAACCAAGTGTGATCACTCTAATTTCAAATGTGACTTTCTCTTTCAAAAATTCTTGGATTTATCCTAGTGGACTGAATTTCTCATTGACAGAAAAAAAAAACTATCTGGAGCTAGGTATAGTGGCATATGCTTGTGATCCCAGTATTTGGGAGGCTGAGACAGGAGGATCATAGGCTTGAGGACAGCATTCAGCAAGTATTGAGCTATCAACCTAGTAAGACCCAGTTTTAAAATAAAAATACAATAGGGCTGGGGTGTGTAGCTTGGAGGTAGAATGCTCCCAGGTTCAATCCTCTGTATCACAAAAAACAAAAACAAGCCGGGCATGGTGGTACACACTTGTAATCCCATTATTTGGGGGCTGAGACTGAAAGATCACAGTTTGCAGACAGCTTCAGCTACTTAGTGAGGCCCTTTGCAACTCAGTGAGACTCTGTTTCAAAATAAAGAATAAAAAAATAGGGCTGGGGGTATAGCTCGGAGGTAGAATGTCCCTGGGTTCCATCCCCAATACTGCAAAAACAAAAACAAAACAAATAGAAACAAACAAAATATCTTGACTCCTATCAAATATGTAGAAAAAAAAGAAGCAACATGCTAAACTAAAAACAGACTATAGAGGACACAGAAAAATCTCCCCCAAAATATCACTTACTATGTTCAGTGAACTTTGGTTTGGTATCCTTTTTCTCCTGGATTTTTTTTTTGTGTGTGTGGTACTGGGGGTGGAACCCAGGGGCTTTATACCTCCAGGTTATACTCCCCGCCTTATTTTTTATACTTTATTTGGAAACAGGGTCTCACTATGTTCCCAAGAGCCTCACTAAGTAGCTGAGGCTGGCTTCGAACCTGCGCGATCCTCCTGTCTCAACCTCCCAAGCGCGGGGATTACAAGCGTGCGCCACCACGCCCAGCTCCTTTTGTGGATTATAAAAAAAAACTGTAAGGCTTTAGCTTCTCACTAATGCCAAAGATCTGAGTAGAGAAGGTATTAATAACAAATCTTAAAGACCTTGGCAAAAACAAATAATATTGCTTAACATTATAGAAATGCTGAGTAACTATAATGTTACTCATTAACTCTTTTGGCAGGTGGTAATTACTCTATAAGCAAAATTTAAGTTAAACTTAGCACAATTAAGTTTAAGGAAGCATATTATGCCTTTACAGATGTAAACACTGAATGTAAAATGGCATCTGCCATATGTACAAAATACTTTCATAGAGCAACTATTTCCTCATTTTATTCCTCTATGAGCCCTGTGAGGTAATCTTTTTTTTTTTTTTTTGGCAGTACTACGGGTTGAACCTAGGGGATTCTACCTCTGTGCTACACCCCTGGCCCTGTTTTTATATTTTTAATATTGTAACAGGGTCTCACTAAGTTGCAGGGGGCCTCACTAAGTAGCTGAGGCTGGCCGCCAACCTGCAATCTTCCTGCCTCAGCCTCCCAAGTACTGGAATTACTAGTGTGTGCCACCACGCCTGGCAGGACAGGAATCTTGATTCTATTCTTACAGACTAGGAGAAAAGGCAGAAAATCAGGCCAGTAGTAATTATGTCTGAGCTCGATCAAAATAATGGCAAAGCCAGAATAGAATCAAAGTGTTCCCAGACTCCTACATCCCACGTTCTTTTACCTAAACTATCTCTCCTATGGTGATGAAGCAAAATATTTAGTGGTAAGGCGCTGGAGATATAACACAAATTTGATATTAGGAGCACCGCAGTGGGTCCCGCCCAGCTCTACAGAACCAGCTTATGGCTAAGAAGTTCAGACCTCTGGCAATGCTCCTCTTGGAGGATGTCCTTGTTAAGGCTAGCTACTCTGGTCCTTGTGGTTCCAAATCAACTAGTAGGATCACTAATGGCACCTGGCCTGTACAACTCCTGAATACCATTGTGACAATGTAATAATGATTAGTGGTCTTATCTCTTGATGCTTAAATATCAGATATGTTCTCTCATAACTGTCAGTGCAAAGCTAAAGTCTGCCTAAGAGATTACCTAAACGTTAATTTCTACCTTAAGAGACTATCTAATGCAAAATACATTGGCAACTTTTATTTATTTATGTATTTATGTATTTATTTATTTATTTTTGGTGGTACTGGGGATGGGACTCTGAGGCTTTCTACCTCCTGGCTATACTCCCAGACCTATTTTATATTTTATTTGGAAACAGGGTCTCACTAAATTGCTGAGAGCCTCACTAAGTAGCTGAGGCTGGCTTCAAACCTGTGCGATCCTCCTTTCTCAGCCTCCCAAGCGCGGGGATTAATTACAAGTGTGTGCCACCATGCCTGGCTTCATTGGCAACTTAAAAATGAATCTGGGTTCCAGTGAAGCTCAGAACCCTCTCTAAATGCTGGGGTTGTCTATCATACCTGTTGCTGTGCAAGCTGGACTTGATACAACTGCTGCATATATTGCTGATAGTGCTGCTCCTGCAACTGGCGGATGAGAATTTGCTGCTGCTCGTAGTTCCCTGGATACTGTTGGGCTGCATACTGCTGGAACTGCACGGCAGTCTGGGAGTTTAAAGCTGCCATTATCTGCTGCCTAAAAACATTAAAACATATATGCTAGTCTGACTACAGGCAACTGTTCATGATGAAATAAAATGTCTTTATTTTTATAGCTTATAACTCTTAAAAATGACTAAGCTAATAATGTATATCAATCAGCATGTATCCCAGGCCCAAAGTATTAAAATAAAACTGGCCTCTAATTTTTTACTTAAGTTTTCTAAAGCAGATTAGGGATGGAAAATATCACCATCATCAAAATAATTACTCTAACATTTATTGTGCCCTTGCTTTGTGCCATGGAGTGTTCAAAGCACTTTAGACTAACCCATTTAGTCTTCGCCAAAACCCTATAAGGTTGTTTAGTCATTTGCCCAAGATGCCACTGCAGGAAGATGCCAGAGCCAGGATTAAATCCAGACAGTCTGGCTCCAGAGACTAGACTAATTCACCATGATGCTGTAAACTGATGGGACTGTCATCTGGGCAAAAGTTGGCTATAATTCTCTATCTAAATAGATGACAAACAGTAAGAGGCAGAAAAATAAGTTGTTATGCTAAGGATAAATGAAGTGAAATCTGTGGGTCTGCAGGATTTAAAGGTGCCTTTATTAAAAAAGAAACACTGAGAACAGTATTTTGGAATACTTGGCCTACAGATACCAATTTTTATAAATGATTACAGTTCTCTTTTTATATTCTTTCTTAGAGAAATCACAAGTTTCATAACTCAGTTATGTGATCACTTAACAAAGACCTCAAAGCCATCTATGAAGGAATAAAGAAATAAGCCAGACATAGTAACCCATACCTGTAATCCCAGTACGTGGGAGGCTGAGACAGGAGGATAGTATTTGAGGCCAGTATATGGTAACTTAGTGAGACCCTGTTCCAAAATAAAAAATAAAAATGGATGAGTAACTCAGAGGAAGAATGCCCTGGGTTTAGTCCCCAGTGCCACCCAATCAATCAATCAATCAATCAATCACAAAGCAAAATTTTAGATTCCTGAATAGAGCAGGACACGGGACCAGTTAGGGCATGCAGCCCTACTCCAAGAGTAATGCCTGGATCAGTTTGAGGCTACACTGTGGCTTGTTTTGAGAAACTTGGAAATAATGAGAAGTCAATGGACCCTACTGTTCTCTGCTTCAATTTGTATGTCATGCCACCCCTGGCACCCCAATTTTCTCAGAGTTAACTGTTAATCACTTCCTCCTTGCACCTACAGCTCACAGCTTCTTTTTAAAAAACAAGGCTCTGTGAGACTTGCTGTCACAGGACTTAATAAGTAGTTTCAGCCGGGCGTGGTGGCGCACGCTTGTAATCCCCATGCTTGGGAGGCGGAGACAGGAGGATCGCGCCGGTTCGAAGCCAGCCGTGCTGGCTTACGAGACCCTGTTTCAAAATATAAAAAAAAAATAGGTCTGGGAGTGTAGCCCGGAGGTAGATGGGCTTCCAGGAACCCCAGTACCACCAAAAAAAAAAAAAAAAAAAAAGTTGTTTCAGCCTCCAAGTCCTGCACTAAGGATCAGGGATGGACACCTAATATAGACCGGGTCAATAGATTCTCTGTCCTAGAAATTTTTAACTGGGTATCACAGATTCCACACAGTCTCTGTCAGATGCATGGAAAAATAGATCACAAACTTCTAAGTTAAAATAGCCTTCCATCTGCCAAAGCACAGAGGGACACTTTGCAGATAATATGGAAGACAAAACAGAGATATAAGTTGAGAAGTAAAGACAGGAGATCATGTGGACCCAGAGACAGACTGAGCAACTGAATAACCTCATTATACTTCTAGACCCTGCATTTTGCAAGCTAATAACAAATTCTTCCAATACATTTTTCTTTGATAACAAATAACTGGTAAAAATAAAAAGTAGATATCCCTACTCTACCTCCCAGTCTACCCCACAGAATTATTCTATGGCACACACTGACAAAAACTCCACTACAACAGCATGGGATCCATTTCTCCTTTTAAACATGAGCCATACAACAAGCTTACTTCTGCTGTTCTAGCCGAAGCCTCTCCTCTTCTATTCGCCTCCTCTCTTCTTCTTCCCGCCTGAGCCGTTCCTCCTCTTCTCGCCTTCGTTTCTCCTCCTCCTTCTGCAGACGTTCTCTTTCTTCCTCTTCACGTCGCCTTCGCTCCTCCTCCTCCTTCCTACATTGTGAAGACAGAATGAACCCAAAACAGTGAATCTTGCTTAAAAATCATTTAAATTTCATATCCCAGTGAAAACTGACACAACCTCCTTTTTGTACAAGGGATTGAACCCAGAGGCAATTTAATTATAGGTTATACCCCCTAAACTTACACTTTTTCTTAAAACAGGGTCTTACTAACTTGGTGAAGGATTCATTAAGTTGTTGAGGCTGGTCTTGAACCTGTGATCCTCCTGTCTCAGTCTCCCCAAGTACTAGGATTACAGGCATGTTCCACCATGCCCACCATGTACACCTCTTTAGAGAATAATGTAGAAATCACCATCAAAATTTGAAAAGTAGAACTGGGTGTGGTGGTGCACGCTTGTAATCCCAGCATTTGGGAGGCTGAGACAGGAGGATCGCGGTTCAGACAGCCTCAGCTACTTAAGTGAGGCCCTTTGCAACTCAGTGAGACCCTGTTTCAAAATAAAGAATAAAAAATAGGGCTGGGGATATAGCTTGAAGGTAGAATGCCTTTGGGTTCCATCCCCAGTACCACAAAAAAAAAAAAAAAAAAAAGAAAGAAAAAAAGTATAAACTCAACTAGCAGAAATTTGCCATACGATATAACTCTCACGATACACAAAGCCACATGGAGAAAACTGATTGCAGCCAGGTGCGGTGGTACACACCTGTCATCCCTTGGGAGGTGGAGACAGGAGGATTGCAGGTTAGAGGAGAGCCTCGGCACCTTAATAAGACATTCAGCAACCTAGGAAAATCCTGTTCAAAAAAAAAAAAAAAGCTGGGCCTGGAGGTGCACACCTATAGTCCCAGTATTTGGGAAGCTAGAACAGAAGGATCTCAGATTCAAGGACAGCTTCAGCAACTTAGCAGGGCCCTCTGCAACTTAGTGAGTGAGGCTGGGGGTATAGCTGAGAGGTCGAATACCCTTGAGTTTTATCTCCATTACCACACACAAAAAAAATAAGTAATAAAAAGAAGCTGGGTTTGGTGGCACACGCATGTAATTCCAATACTTGAGAGATTAAAAGAGGATCACAGATTTTGATCCAGTCTCAGCAACTAGTGAAACCCTATTTCAAAATAAAGAATAAAATAGGGCTGGGGGATTGGCTCAGAGGTAGAATGCACCTGGCTTCAATCCCCAGTACCAAAACACACACAAAACAAAAAGGACTAGGGGTGTAACTTGGAAGTAGATTGTTCCTGGGTTCAATACCTAGTACCACATACAAACACACACAAAAAGAATTACTGCTGTACAGCAACAGAGAAAGGTACTACTTGATCATTCACTTACACACACATACACACATATACCTTGAAGGATTCCCTCACTTTTTTTTGAGGTACTGGGGATGGAACCCAGGGGCATTCTACCTCTGAGCTACACTCCCAGCTCTATTTTTTATTCTTTATTTGGAAATAGGGTCTGAGTTGCAAAGAGCCTCACTAGGTAGCTGAGGCTGTCCACGAACTGTGATCCTCCTGTCTCAGCCTCCTAAATGCTAATATTACAAGCATGTGCCATCACACCCGACTTGAAGGATCCCCTTTAATATATATCCGTAATACTAAAAGCTTTTCCTTCATAATATTTGTTGTAATTGTAATTAAATTTCTATGATAAACTTGGCAATACATCTGCCTTACCTAATAAAGTAAATGCTCCATAGTGCTCAGTGGTAATGCACACTTGTCCAGGGTTCAATGCACAAGGCCCTGGGTTTAATCCCTAGCACTACAAACAAATCCCCAAAAGTATCTGCTCCAAGCTGGGTGCTGCAGTGCATACTTGTAATCCCAGTACTTGGGAGGCTAAGACAGGAAGATCTCAGGTTCGACGCCAGCTGGAGCAACTTAACAAGCCCTCTGCAACTTAGTGAGAGCTGGTTTCCAAATAAAAATAAAACAGGGCTGGGGGGTGTAGCTCATAAGTAAAATGCCCCTAGGTTCAATCCTCAGCACCACACACACCAAAACAAGTATCTGCTTCATAAGGATAAAGACCACCTATCATATACAACTACATCTTTGGTGCATGGGACAGTGCTGAGAAAAGCAGTAAACAAATGTATATATAGCATGTGCACGCCCTGGGTTAAATACCTAGCACTGCAACTACAGTGTATAGAAGTAAAAAGCCACAAAAAATGTTAACTCAAGTAACTTTTTTTGCAGGTCTGGGGATGGAACCCAGGGGCATTTGACCTCTGAGCTATACCCTCTGCCCTATTTTTTATTCTTTATTTTGAAACAAGGTCTCTCTAAGAAGCTGAGGCTGTCCATGAACTGTGATCCTGGTTCAGCCTCCCAAATGCTGGGATTAGAAGTGTGCACCACCACGCCTGGCTATTCCTTCTTTTTCTTTTTTTTTTTTGCCGGTCTGGAAATGGAAGCTTAGGAGACTGAGACAGGAGGATAGCACAGGTTCAAAGCCAGCCTCAGCTACTTAGTGAGGCTCAGCAACTTAGTGAGACCCTGTTTCCAATTAAGTATAAAACAGGTCTGGGAGTACAGCCTGGAAGTAGAAAAGCCCCTGGGTTCTACCCCCATTACACACACACACACACACACACACACACACACACACACACACACAGGGCTGAGGGTGTAGCTTGGAGGCAGAATACCCCTAAGTTCCACTACCACCACCACCCATATCACCAAAAAAAAAAAAAAAAAAAAAAGTCTGAAACCCTCTTGTCTCAGTCTCCTTGAGTACTGGAATTACAGGCATGTGTCACCATGCCCGGCTCCGAATAGAATCTGGAATGTTTTTATAATTTTCTTTTCTTTTTTTTTTTTGCGGGTCTGGGGATGGAACCCACGGGCATTTGACCTCGGAGATTCATCCTCTGCCCTATTTTTTTATTTTTATTTTTTTGGTGGTACTGGAGTTCCTGGAAGCCCTTCTACATACGGGCTACACTCCCAGACCTATTTTATACTTTTTTATTTTTGGAAACAGGGTCTCTTAAGCCAGCGCAGCTGGCTTCAAACCTAGGTGATCCTCCTGTCTCCGCCGCCCAAGTGCGGGGATTACAAGTGTGTGCCACCACACCCAGCTTATTCTTTCTTTCTTTCTTTATTTTATTTTTTTGCAGGTCTGGGGATGGAACCCAGAGGCATTTGACCTCTGAGCTATACCCACTGCCCAATTTTTTATTCTTTATTTTGAAACAGGGTCTCACTGAGTTGCAGAGGGCCTCACTAAGTAGCTGAGGCTGTCCGTGAACCGCGATCCTCCGGTCTCAGCCTCCGAATGCTGGGATTACAAGCGTGCGCCACCACGCCCGGCTTCTTTATTTTTATTTATTTATTTATTTTTGGTGGTGCTGGGGATGGAACCCAGGGGCCTTCTACCTCCAGGCTACACTCCCAGACCTATTTTATATTTTATTTGGAAACAGGGTCTCTTAAACCAGCTGAGGCTGGCTTCGAACGTGCGCGATCCTCCTGTCTCAGCCTCCCAGGCACGGGGATTACAAGTGTGCGGATTACAAAATTGCGCCACCACACTCGGTTTATTCTTTATTTTGAAACAGGATCTCAGTAAGTTGCAGAGAGTCTCACTAAGTAGCTGAGGCTGTCCGTGAACTGCAATCATCCGGTCTCAGCCTCCCAAATGCTGGGATTACAAGTGTGCGCCACCACACCTGGCTTGCATAATTTTTAATTAATTAAGATTTGTTTTGTTTTGTTTTTTTTGCAGTGCTGGGGATGAAACCCAGGGGCATTTTACCTCCAAGTTACATCCCAGCCATATTTTTTATTTTGAAAAAGGTCTCACTGGGTTGCAAAGGGCCTCACTAAATAGCTGAGGCTGTCCATGAACTGCGATCCTCGTCTCAGCCTCTTGAATACTGGGATTACAAGTGTATGCCACCCTGCCTGGCAATTACTTAGAATTTTAAAGTCACAGTTGTTAAAAATAACACCTCTAAGCTGGGTGTGGTTAGCTCACACGCTTCAGAGGCTGAGATAGGAGGATCACACAGGTTCAAAGCCAGCCTCAGCTACTTAGTGAGGCTCTCAGCAACTTAGTGAGACCCTGTTTCAAAATAAAATATAAAATAGTTCTGGGAGTATGGTCCGAGGTAGAAGGCCCCTGTGTTCCATCCGCAGTACCGCAAAAAAAAAAAAAAAAAAAAAAAAAATTGGCAGACTCTTTCAAAATGAAAAGAGCCTGGATTCACTCCCCAGTACAGAAAGGAAGGAAGGAAGGAAGGGAAGGGAAGGGAAGGAAAGAAAGGGAGGAAGTGGAGATTGAAGGAAAGTAGAATGACCCTGGATTTATTCCCAAGTACAGGAAGGAAAGAAGAGAGGGAGGGAAGGTAGGAAGAAGGGAGGGAAGGGGAGGTGTGACTGATAGAAAGTAAGATGCCTCAGCAGACTCTCTGTAAGACAAAAGCACCAACATACTGGCTGCACAAGAATTACTATAGTTCCTGCTCTCAAACGTCACCTTTTCTTTTCTTGCTCTTCCTTCTCTATTTTGTGGGATGTAACATATGTTGAGAAGAGATGGCAACACCTATTTAAGAGTTTGACAAACTCCACCATGGCGTCCTCTTTAGACAAGCTTCCAAGGGCTGCCCATTCTCTCCTGAAAGGAATATTAAGAAAGGTTATCTCTTCTTCTCACCAGAATAAAAACTTGATTTAATTTAAACCTAAACTGGAAAAGTTCTCCATAACTAAAATGAGTGATTCTAATATAAGCAAAAAGCTCAAAACTTGAAGTTTCAACAATCAGGTATTAACTTACTAAATTAGATTTATACTACATAAAATCCATTTTTGTGTATGTGTTTGTGTGCATGGTAAAGGGGTAGAATCTGAGGACTCTTTCTACCTGGGCTACACCTCCAGCCCTATTTTTTTTTTATTATTTTTATTTCTTACTTGGAAACAGGGCCTCAGTAAGTAACTGAGGCTGTCCTTAAACCTTCAATCCTCCTATCTCAGCCTCCCAAGTACTGAGATTATAGGCATGTACTACCACACCCAGTTTACAATACAAAATTTAAATACATGGCTAATAATTCCCATATGGGAAAAGGTATCTCCATTTTATTTTTCTTATATCATATTTTAACCTTAACTGAACAAAATACTCAGTGTATTTTTTCTAAAACAACTCTCTATAGGTTTCAAGAAAGAAATCAATTACTATGTATTTTATTTTATTTATTTATTATTTTTGTACTGGGGATTGAATCCCTAACCCCAAGCCCTTTTATGTTTTTTGTTTTGAAACAGGGTCTTGCTAGGTTGCTTAAGAGTTTCACTAACTTCTTTCTAAAGCTGTCCTCAAACTGCAATCCTCCTGTTTCAGCCTTCCCTGTACTGGGAACACAAGCATACACCACCAGGCCTGCCTATGTTTTGTTGTTCTTCTTCTTATTTTGAAGTACTGTGGATGAAACCCAGGGACATTCTACCTCTGAGCTACACACCCAGCCCTACTTTTTATTTTGAAACAGGGTCTCTCTGAGTTGCAGAGAGCATCACTAAGTAGCTGAGGCTAGACACGAACTGTGATCCTGAGTGCTGGGATTACAAGTGTGCACCACTGCACCTAGCTTACTAAGTATTTTAAGTGGCTACTTTTAATATCATTTAGAAAGAGTCAAATAAAATTGTACTTGTTATGTTTATAATCAGATGAGGAAATCTCCACAATATTTAGTCATAAACATCCTCGAGCCAAAAAGAAATAAACATCTAAACATCTAAAGACTCTGGAAACTACAAGTAAATATGTTTGTTTCGATTCATATTCTAAGATAATGAGCCAGCTAGCTCTTAAGGCTTAAACTAATTTACACTGTGCCTCTTCTCAACATTGTTCTTATTAAATTCATTATACAACAAAACGTTACCTCCGGTCATTTCCCAACACATCAAAGAATCCAACCTCAGGACAAGTGTCTGGATTATATGGGCCCATAAGAACCTGCTTGTGTAGTGCCACAAGCTTCAGTTTTTCTTCATAAGTTGGATGAAAGGCTTTGCCATCTTTTTCTATAAGAAAAAGAAATACCAAAAAAAAATTAGCATTGGCACAATATATATAATTTCTAGCGTTATATATTTAACTTTGCTATAAGCTATGTAACAAAGTGCCTAGCCAGGCGTGGTGGCGCATGCTTGTAATCCCAGCGCTTGGGAGGCAGAGGCAGGAGGATCGCATGGGTTCGAAGCCAGCCTCAGCTACTTAGTGAGGCTCTCGGCAACTCAGTGAGACCCTGTTTCCAAATAAATTATAAAATAGGTTTGGGAGTATAGCCCGGAGGTAGAAAGTCCCTGCATTCCACCCCCAGTACCACCAAAAAAAAAAAAAAAAAGTGCCTGTAATAGAAGCATTCTTATAGTAAGATGATCATTTGAATTAGAAAATTTCAACAGAAGCCGGGTATGGTGATGCACATTTGTAATCCCAGTACTTGGGAGGTTGAGAAAGGAGAATCACAGGTTCAAAGCTAGCCTTGGCAACTTAGTGAGCACTCAGCAACCTGTTTCCAAGTAATAAATAAGATTAGAGAGTGTATCTTGGAAGGAGAATGCCTCTGAGTTCAAACTCCCCAGCACTGGGGCCTCTGAGGCCGGGATCCGAGCCTGCTGAGGGGTTACGCCTGTGCCGGGACCAGCGAGGCCGGGATTGGAGCCTGCTGTGAGGCAAGGCCGGTGCTGGGGCCTCTGAGGCCGGGATCAGAGCCTGCCGAGGGGTTAGGCCGGTGCTGGAACCAGTTAGGCTGGGATCAGAGCCTGCTGTGAGGCAAGGCCAGTGCTGGGGCCTCCGAGGCCAGGATCGAAGCCTGCTGAGGAGTTAGGCCAGTGCCGGGGCCCTCAAGAGTGGGATTGGAACTTGCAATGCGGCATACACAGAGAAATATCACAGAAAATAAGAAACCAGATGCTTTTCCTAATATGCAAAAACTAGAAAGAAATAGGTAATTGGATATCTAGTTGAAGAAATGGCCCTATAGAGGAGCAGTTAAGGTGACCAACCAGAAGGGATGGGATGGGTGAGGATGGAATCTCTTTAAAACTCATAATGTAGAGCCGGGTGTGGTGGCGCACGCTTGTAATCCCCGCACTTGGAAGGCTGAGACAGGAGGATCACACAGGTTCAAAGCCAGCCTCAGCTACTTAGTGAGGCTCTCAGCAACTTAGTGAGACCCTGTTTCCAAATAAAATATAAAAAAGGTCTGGGAGTATAGCCCGGAGATAGAAAGACTCTGGGTTCCACCCCCAGTACTACCAAAAAAAAAAAAAAACCCTCATGATGTATGTAAACAAATGTATTAAAGTTAATCAACAATCAAGCATGGGATCGAGGGGGGGGAGGGAATGGAATGGGAATTGGATAAAGGCTAATTGGATGATGTGTGCTTGTATATCCTCACAAGTCTTGTATTCCATTGTAATGTATGACTACAATGCACCAATAAAAATATAATAATAATAATTTAAAAATCCCCAGCACTAAATACAAAAAAAAAGTTGGGCATAGTGGTGCACACTTATAATCCCAGTACTTGTAGAAGGCTGAGACAGGAGGATTGCGGAGGTTCAAAACCAGTCTCAGCTACTTAGTGAGGATCTCAGCAACTCTGTGAGACCCTGTTTCCAAACAAAATATAAAACAGAGAGCCCCTGCATTCTATCCCCAGTACCACAAAACAAATAAATATATAAATAAAAAAGGGCTGAGGATATAGGTCCAAAGTAGAAAGATTCTTGGTTTAATCTAAGCTGGGTGTGGTGCGGCACGCTTGTATTCCCAGTACTTGGGTGGCTGAGACAGGAGAATTGTGCAGGTTCGAAGCCAGCCTCAGCCAATTAGTGAGACCCTGTTTCCAAATAAAATATAAAATAAGTTAGGGCTGTAGCCCAAAGGTAGAATGGCCCTGAGTTCCACCCCCAGTACCCAAAAAAAAAAAAAAAAAAGGAAAGAAAAAAAGGGAAAAAAATTTTCTACAGTCTAAAGTCCATATAAGAAGCAGGTAGTCACCCTCTCTCCCATTGTCTGATGCTCCCAGACTTGACATTTACTGGAAATAATGAATTGGAGAGCTGTTTCAGATGTGAGGACACCTGGCTTGGAGCACACAGTTGGACAGAAAAAGGCAATGAAGTCTCCCTTGTAAATGGTAGCAATAGCCAGCCTGCCTCCTGCTCCCTCTTCTGCCCAGTTCCTGAATATTAACATATGTCTCCAACAGGACACTGAAGCATTTGCTTGAAAAACTGACCCACAAAAAACACTTACAGTACCGGGCAGGTAGGGCACACTTGCAATCCCAGCATTTGGGAGTCTGGGACAGAAGGATTGTGGTTCCTGGACAGCCTCAGTTACTTAGTGAGGCCCTTTGCAATTCAGTGAGACCTTGTTTCAAAATAAAGAATAAAAAATAGGGCTGGAGCAGGATGTGGTGGCTCACTCTTGTAATCCCCACGCTTGGGAGGCGGAGACAGGAGGATCACGCAGGTTCGAAGCCAGCTGCACTGGCTGAGACCCTGTTTCCAAATAAAAAAATATAAAAATAGGTCTGGGAGTATAGACCGGAAAAGGGTTTCCAGGAACCCCAGTACCACCAAAAAATAATAATAATAATAAATAAATAAATAAATAGGGCTGGAGTTGGGCATGGTGGCCCATGCTTGTAATCTTGTAATCCCAGTTTTTTTTTTTTTTTTTTTTTTGCGGGTCTGGGGATGGAACCCTGGGGCATTTGAGCTACACCCCCTGCCCTATTTTTTATAGGAGGCTTGGGAGGCTGAGACAGGAAGATCACTGGTGGCAGACAGCCTCAGTTGCTTAGTGAGGCTCTCTGCAACTTACTAAGACCATGTTTCAAAATAAAGAATAATGAGCCGGGTGTGGTGGCACACGCTTGTAATCCCAGCATTCGGGAGGCTGAGACTGGAGGATCGCGGTTCGCGGACAGCCTCAGCTACTTAGTGAGGTCCTCTGCAACTTAGTGAGACCCTGTTTCAAAATAAAGAATAAAAAAATAGGGCTGGAGTGTACCTTGGAGGTCGAATACCACTGGGTTCCATCCCCAGACCTGCAAAATAAACCCCAAAACAAACAACAAAAAAAACAAAGAATAAAAAACAGGGCTGGGGGTATAGCTCAGAGATAGAATGTCCCTGGCTTCCATCCTCTGTACCGAAAAAACAAAACAAAACAAAACTACAAATCAGGCATGGTGGCATACACTTGTAATCCCAGTGCTTGGGAGGCTGAGACAGGAGGATCGCACAGGTTCAAAGCTAGCCTCAACTACTCAGTGAGGCTTCCAGCAACTTAGTGAGACCCTGTTTCCAAATAAAATATAAAAAAAATAAGGTCTGGGAATATAGCCCGGGGGGTAGAAAGCCTCTGGGTTCCACCCCCAGTACCACCAAAAAAATAAATAAATAAAAAAAGAATAAAAAACAGGGCTGGGGATATAGCTCAGAGATAGAATGTCCCTGGCTTCCATCCTCTGTACCGAAAACACAAAACAAAACAAAACAAAACAAAACTACAAATCAGGCATGGTGGCATACACTTGTAATCCCAGTGCTTGGGAGGCTGAGGCAGGAGGATCGCACAGATTCGAAGCCAGACTCAGCTACTTAGTGAGGCTCTCAGCAACTTAGTGAGACCCTGTTTCCAAATAAAGTACAAAATAGGTCTGGGAGTATAACCCAGAGGTAGAAAAACCCCTGGGTTTTACCCCAGTACCACAAAAAATTAAATTAAATTAAATTAATAATAATGAAATAGGGCTGGAAAAGGTGGGCATGGTGGTGCACGCTTATAATCCCCGTGGCTTGGGAGGCTGAGACAGGAGAATTGCACAGGTTCAAAGCCAGCCTCAGCTACGTAGTGAGGCTCTCAGCAACTTAGTGAGACCCTGTTTCCAAATAAAGTATAAAAAAGAGGTCTGGGTGTATAGCCCAGAGGTTCCACCCCAAGTACCACCAAATTAAAAATAAATAAATACATACATACGTACGTACATACATACATACATACATAGGGCTGGAGGTATACTCAGAGGTAGAATGCCCCTGGGTTCCATCCCTAGTACTGCAAAAAAAAAAATTTTTTTTTAAATTAAACTAAAAATAACACCTACAAGCCGGGCATGGTGGCGCATGCTTGTAATCCAAGCATTCTGGAGGCTGAGGCCAGAGGATCATGATTCATGGACAGCCTCAGCTACTTAGAGAGGCCCTTCACAACTTAGTGAGACCATGTTTCAAAATTAAGAATGAAAAATAGGGCAGGGGGTGCAGCTTGGAGGTAGAATGCCCCTGGGTTCCATCCCCAGACCCGCAAAAAAAAAAAAAAAAAAAAAAGAATGAAAACACCTACAGATGAAGATTTGAAAGGTACAAATGGCTGACGGGTCCTAAAGATTTCTATTCAAGATTACAGTATGTATTAGAATCTTATCCTTTCAACATAGGAGGATTGCACAGGTTCGAAGCCAGCCTTCAGAGATGGAGCCAGGGGTGGTGGCGCATGCCTGCAATTCCAGTACTTGGAAGCCTGAGACAAGATGACTGCAGGTTCAAGGCCAGCCTCAGCAACTCAGAAATACCATTTCATAATAGGACTAGGAGTGTAGCTCAGAGGTAGAACACCCCTGGGTCCAATCCCCAGTATTACAAAAATACCAAACAAGTATGAATAGATGGATACCTGAGGATCACCAGTAGTTGAAGAAAGCTTCGAACATGGAAACAAAAATATGCAAAATTAGTTTTGTGGCTTTTTGTTTTTTGTTTTGGTGGTACTGGGGTTCCTGGAAGCCCTTCTCCCTCCAGGCTACACTCCCAGACCTATTTTTATACTTTTTTATTTGGAAACAGGGTCTCTTAAACCAGCAAGGCTGGCTCCAAACCAGCACGATCCTCCTGTCTCCGCCTCTCAAGCAAGGGAATTACAAGGGTGCACCACCACGCCCAGCGCAAAATTAGTTTTAAAAATAAAACTAAATTCAGCCGGGTATGGTGGCACACCCTTGTAATCCCAGTACTTGGGAGGCTGAGACAGGAGAACCTGTACGTTCAAAGTCAGCCTCAGCTACTTAGTGAGGCTCTCAGCACCTTAGTGAGACCCTGTTTCCTAATAAAATATAAAATAGGTCTGGGAGTGTAGCCTGGAAGTATAAGGCCCGTGGATTTCATCCCCAGCACCACACATACAAAAAAAACTAAATTCAGACATGAATGTTGGCACACACCTGTAGTCTCAGTACGTGGGATGCTGAGACAGGAGGTTATAGGTAGAGGTCAGCTTCAGCAACTCAGCAAGAATATTTATTCAAAAGAACTTGAATTTTAGCCAGGCGTGGTTGTGCACATTTGTAATCCCAGCATTTGAGAGGCTGAGACAGGAGTATCCGGATATGCGGACAGCCTCAGCTACTTAATGAGGCCCTTTGCAACTCAGTGAGACCTGGTTTCAAAATAAAGAATAAAAAATAGGGCAGGGTGTATAGCTTGGTGGTTGAACGCCCCTGGGCTCCATTCCTAGACCCGCCCAAAAAAAAAAAAAAAAATAGGTCTAGGGGTATAGCTTGGAAGTCGAATGCCCCTGAGTTCCATCCCCAGCACTGAAGAAAAACAAAACAAAACACACACACAAAAGAACTTGAATTTTATTTACCAAAATAAAAAAGGGTTCAGGGTGTAGGTCAAAAGCAGAATGCCCTTGGGTTCAATCCCCAGTACCACAATAAATAAACATATAAGGATACTGAGACAGGAGAATCACAGCTGAGGCCAGCACCTTAGCAACTTATGGAGGCTTTCCAAAAATAAGCCGGGCATGGTGATGCACACTTGTAATCCCAGCATTGTAATCCCAGCATTTGAGAGGCTGAGACCGGAGGATCACAATTTGTGGACAGCCTCAGCTACTTAGTGAGGCCCTGTTTCAAAATAAACAATAAAAAATAGGTCTGGGGGGTGTAATTCAGAGGTAGAATGCACCTAGGTTCCATCCCCAATACCCCCCCACAAATAATAATAATAATAATAATAATAATAATAATAATAACAACAACAACAATAATAAAAAAGGGATGAGGGTATAACTTGGAGACAGAACACGCCTAGCTTCAACCCCCAGTACTAAAAAAAAAAATATATATATATATATATATATATACATATACACACTCAAGAAGCTGGGCACGATGATATACGCTTCTAATCCCGGGAGGCTGAGACCAGAGGATTGCGTTTCGTGGACAGCCTCAGCTACTTAGTGAGGCCCTCCACAACTCAGTGAAACCTGTTTCAAAATAAAAAATAAAAAATTGGGCAGGGGTGTAGCTTGGAGGTCAAATAACTCTGGGTTCCATCCCCAGACTCCCCCCAAAAAACATATATATTCAAGTAACTTAATCTTTTGAGCCTTTTTTTTGTCATCAATGAAATCAAGAATATACTCCTCCTTCTAGTTTTTGTTAGAGTTCAATGTGTTCCAAGGTCTTGGTACAGTGCCTATATAGACACTGACTCAACAGCAGTCATTACATACTGATGGCAGGGCCTGAATTCCCACTGATATAAGCTACTCTCATTTGAATGAGTATATGAAAGAGAGAGAGAGGGAGGGAGGGAGGGAGGGGAAGGGGGAGAGAGAGAGAGACAGAGAGAGAGGGGTTATATTCCTAGTCCTATTTTATTTTTACTTTGAAACAGGGTCTTGTTAGGTTTCTGAGTCTCACTACTTGCTGAGGCTGTATCTGAACCTGCAGTATGACCCTCCTGTCTCAGACTCCCAAGTACTGGGATTACAGAGGTGCATTACCACACCTGGATCTGTTTTCTATTTTTATTTGGAAGGGAGAATTCTTAATATCTTTACTATAGTTGATTTAAAAGCTCCAAGAATAATTTATTTTTTGTGTGGCACTGGAAGTGGAACACAGGGGCTTTTCTACTTCCAGGCTATATTCCCAGACCTATTTTATACTTTATTTGGACAGGGTCTCAGTAAGTTACAGAGGGCCTCACTAAGGAGCTGAGGCTGGCTTCAAACCTCTGCGATCTTCCTGTCTCAGCCTCCCAAGTGCTGAGATTACCAGCATGCACCATCATGCCCAGCGAATAATTTGTTTTTTATTTTTGGTACTGGAGATTGAACCCAGGGGTGTTCTACCTCCAAGCTACACCCCCAGCCCTTTTTATTTTTTATGATGAAACAGGGTCTAAGTTGCTGAGGCTAACTTCAAACCTGAAATCTTCCTGTCTCAACCTTTCATGTATTGGGATTATAGGCCTGCACCACAAAGCCCAATCCAAGAAAAAAAATTTAAGGTAGAACATAGTTATGCGTTGTACAGAAACCACTAGATTTGCATATAACTGTTATTATATCATTACTACAACAAACTCTAAATTCATGAAAGCGACCTAAGGGTTCAAGTATTCCAAAACCCACTAGATATTACCAATTCCCCAAGCTACCTGATACACAGCAGGGGCTGAACTCATTATGCAAAGACAATGAGTATTTCAAGGGTAAAGTTTTTTTTTTGTTTTTTTTTTTTTTCTTGGTGGTACTGGGGTTCCTGGAAACCCTTCTACCTCCGGGTTACACTCCCAGACCTATTTTTATACTTTATTTGGAAACAGGGTCTCCCAAGCCAGCGTGGCTGGCTTCCCAAGTGCCTCCCAAGAGCGGGGATTTACAAGCGTACGCCACCACACCCAGCAAGGGTAAAGTTTTTAATAAAAAGTAGAATGTAGCTGAGCATGATGGCTTATGCCTGTAATCCTGGTATTTAGGAGGCTGACATAGGAAGACTCAGTTTCCAGGCTTGCCTTAGCAGCTCTGAGATGCTGTTTCAAAAATAAGAAGGGTTGGTAGTGTAGCTCAGGGGTAGAATTCTACTCAGGGGTAGAATTCTACTGGGTATAGTATCAAATTAATAAATAAAAACTAAAAATGCAATGAATATGAAACGTTCAAATGTCCTAATTTTTTTTTTTTTTTTTTTTTTTGCAGTACTGGGGATGGAACCCAGGGGCACTCTACCTCTGAGCTACACCCCAGACCTATTTTTTATTCTTTATTTTGAAACAGGGTCTCACTGAGTTGCAAAGGGCCTAAGTAGCTGAGGCTGATCGGAAACCATGATCCTCCTGTCTCAGCCTCCCAAATGCTGGGATTTTAAGTGTGTGCCACCATGCCTGGCTCATGTTCTGGAAAATTTATAAAGAAGACTTTCACTAGTTTGCACAATTAAGTTATTTCGAGAGAAACTTTTGTGTGTGTGTGTTACTGGGAACTGAACACAGAGGCACCCTACCTCTAAGCTATACCCTCATCTTATTTTTGCTTAGAAACAGTCTTGCTAGGTTGACAAGAGTTTCACTACTTACTGAGGCTGTCCTCGAATCTGTAATACTCCTGTCTCAGCCTTCCAAGTACTGGGATCAGAGGCTTGTACCACCATGCCCAGCAGAGAAAACAACTTTGCCACATATCACTACACTAAATTTTAGCTGGGAAAATTGTCATAAATATGCTGTTCTGGAATGTATGTGGAGCCTTGCAACCACTTTTAAAGCTGAATCTGCTGATATCTCTCCTTACCCTTCCACTCATGACCTAAATATCTTTAAGAATCTAACGGTCATCATTCTTTCCCTCTGACAAAGCCATGTGACCAGTATTTCCACCATTCAACTAAGTTAATAAAACAATTTCTAAAAGACAGACAGACATGAGCGTGGTGGCACACACTTGTAATTCCAGCATTTGAGAGGCTGAGACGGGAGGATTGAGGTTCACTGACAGCCTCAGCTACTTAGTGAGGCCCTTTGCAACTCAGTGAGACCCTGTTTCAAAATAAAGAATAAAAAATAAGGGCTGGAGGTGTAGCTCAGAGGTAGAATGCCCCTGGGTTCCATCCCCAGTACTGCAAAATAAATAAATAAATAATAGAGAGAACACTGCACACCACAATCTTGTTCTAAAACAAGAGACACTTCAAAGTTAATTATGCAAGAAGCACAGAGGGTACTTTCAGGCCTTACTCTGAGAATTGTCTCTTTCACATAGCTTACAAAGTAAAATTTAACCATAACAGCCAGACTTGGTGGTGCAGGCCTGTAACCCCAGTACGTGAGAGGCTAAGACAGGAAGATTTCAGGTTTGAGACCAGCCTCAGCAACTGGGTGAGACTCTCAGCAACCTAGCAAGACTCTTGTTTCAAAATAAAAAAATAAGCCAAGCATAGTGGCTCATACTTGTAATCTCAGTACTTGGGAGGCTGAGGCAGAAGGATCACAGGTTCATAGCCAGCCTCAGATACTTAGTGAGGCCTTCTGCAACTTAGTGAGACCCTGTTTCAAAATAAAAAACAAGCCGGGCGTGGTGGCACACACTTGTAATCCCTGCTTGGGAGGCTGAGGCAGGAGGATCGCACAGGTTCGAAGCCAGCCTCAGCTACTTAGTGAGGCTCTCAGCAACTTTGTGAGATCTTGTTTCCAAATGAAGTAAAAAATAGGCCTGGAAGTATAGCCCGGAGGTAGAAAGCCCCTGGGTTCCACCCCCAGTACCACCAAAAAACAAAGAAGAAGAAAGAAGAAAAAGAAAGAAAGAAAGAAAGAAAGAAAGAAAGAAAGACCAACCAAAAATAGGGCTGGGCTGGGGGTGTAGCTCAGAGGTAGAATGCCTTTGGGTTCAATCCCCAGTACCATAAATAGATAAATAAATAAATACAAACAGGTAGTTTAAAAAAGTGTAACTTGGAAATAGAATGCCTCTGGATTGGATCCCCCGTACTACAAAAAAAAAAAAAAAAAAAAAAAGCCTGGCATGGTGGAACAAGCAGGTTCAAGGCCAGCAATTTAGAGACTCATCCCTTTTCAAAACAAAAAATAAAATAGAGCTGGATGTGTAACTCAGAGGTGGAATGCCCCCGGGTTCCACCCTAGCGCCGTATGGAAAAATAAAAGTTACCAGAACACAGTGGATATCTCTTTAGAGTTGACAAGCCTGAGAGCATAAATGAGGTTATTACTTTACTTCCTCTTCGCCCACATTCCCCTGACAGGGGATCTTGTCCTAGTCGAGTTTACAGTTTCCTAAGACGACTAGAAAAGGGATATGTTGGCGATGACGGGAAAGATTTCTCCCACTAAGGAAAATGTTGAAACCGGAGGATCACAGGTTCGCGGCCAGCCTCAGCAACTTAATGAGGCCTGTTTGACAATGAAATAGAGGTGGGCGTGGAACTCGGAGGTAGAAAGCCCCTGGGCTCAAGCCTCTGTACCAAAAAATAAAGGGGGAGGTAAAAATCGGTGGGATCTGATGTGGCAAATCATGGGAAACAAGAAAAGGAAACCGTCGTTAAAGAAAAAAAGCAATACCAGAACACACTTCTTTGGAGGACAGGGCTCATTCTTCCACTCCGACCCCTGGAAACGGAGAAACTAAAAAGGTAAAATGCTCTGGTAACCTCGGAGGCGGGACTCGGGCTGCTAAACCCAGGTTCCAGGCCCCTCGGGGGTGTGACCTAGTGGCCAGGCTGGCAGCGACAAACTTTGGGTGCCCCCAAGGACGGAGCCCTGCCCGGTCACCGCGGCCTAGAACGGGCGGCGAGGGCGAGGCTGGCCCCGGCCGGGCTCACCTTTGAAGAAGCGCAGCGCCAGGCCGTACAGCTCCTCCAGGCCGAAGCCCCAACGCTGCTCCAGCCGCCGCGCCTCCTCCGCCGCGCCCCCCGCCGCCTCCCCGGGCTCCGGGAGCTCCCCGGCGGCCCCCGGCGGCGAGGGCGGTGGCAGCGGCGGCGGCAGCAGCAGCGGAGCGCCCTCCGCCCCAGGCCGCTCCTCGGGGTCCGGGCTCAGAGTGAGGCCGTCAACCGACACCTCGAGCCGCTCGGCGTTCAGCACTGCCGCCATCTCCGGCTGCTGCGCCTCCTCGGCGGGGACAGGCGGCGGCCACGTATCGACTTCCTGCTGACCTCTGACCTCCATCCGTCGACGCCGGAACTTCCGCTGCTGAGGAGGCGAGAAGGCGCGGGGTGAGGGCCCAGGCCCAGCGCACGCCCAGGCCACGCCCCCGACACGCTCCGGCCACGCCCCCGGCCTCGAGCCACGCCCCGGCCCGCGCTCCGGGCGACCCCGGGGTTTCGGGTGGGCGGCCAGCGCCCGGGCTTTCCCGGCCGTAAGTCCCCCGAAGGGGCGCGGCTGTGCGGGAGCGTGACTGAGTTACCCGGTGGGGCTTGTTTTAGCCCACCATCTTCGTTTGCTCTTCACAGGAACTCTGAGGAAATGCATGGCAAATGGTACTTCTGTGTGCGTGATCTGGGCATTGAGCATGAGCCTGGCCGTTCTAAGAGACACCCGAGCCCTATTTTTATTTTTTGTTTATCTTATTGGTACTGGGGATTGAACCCAAAGGCATTCTACCTTCACATTATACCCCCAGCCCAATTTTGTAATTTGGAAGCAGGGTCTCACTAAATTTCTGAGGCTGGCTTGGAATCTGTGATTCTCCAACCTCTAAGATACACCCCAGCCCTATTTTTTATTTTTTATTTTGAAACTGTCTCACTAAGTTGTGGAGGGCCTCACTAAGTATCTGAGGCTGGTTATGAACCTGTGACCCTTCTGTCTCAGCCTCCGAAGGACTGGAATTACAAGCATACGCCACCACGCCCGGCTGCGACTTATTTTTATTTATTTTATTTTACTTTATTGTGGTACTGGAGATGGAACCCAGGGGCATTCTACCTCTGAGCTACACCCCCATGCCTATATTTTATTCTTTACTTTGTTTTTTTTGTTTTTGTTTTTTTGGTGGTACTGGGATTCCTGGAAACCCTTCTACCTCTGGGCTTCACTCCCAGACCTATTTTTATACTTTTTTTTTTTTTAATTTGGAAACAAGGTCTCTTAAGCCAGTTTGGCTGGCTTTGAACCTGCACGATCCACCTGTCTTCGCCTGCCAAGCGTGGGGATTACAAGTGTGAGTCACCACGCCCGGCTTTACATTTTTTTGTTTTTTGTTTTTCTGCAGTACTGCAGATAGAACTCAAGGGCATCTACCTCTGAGCTACACCTCCAGCTCTTTTTATTCTTTTTTTTTTTTTTTGAAGATTTAAAGAAGTTTATTAGAAAGATAGAAATACAGCCCCATGCCAGAGTGGCATGGAGGGGTGACTCGAATGAATACACCCCTTTTTATTCTTTATTTTGAAACAGGGTCTCACTGAGTTGCAAAGAGCCTCACTAAGTAGCTGAGGATGTCTGCGAACCCTTGATCCTCCTGTATAAGCCTCCCAAATGCTGGGTTTAGGAGTGTGTGCCACCAGGACCAGCTATGATTTTTTATTTTGAAGCAGAGTCTCTCACTAAGGTTTTGAGGGCCCTGGGAAATTGCTGGGTCTGTCTGGCCTCCAACTTGTGATCTTCCTGTCTCAGCCTCCCAAATACAGCAATTATGAGTGTGGGCCATTCCTGGCTCAGTGCCTGGTTTTACATAAACTTAAGCTCATGCAATTGGTGGGACCCTCATTGTGAAAAAAGAAATTCCAAAAATTGTGAGTGGAAGGAAAAGGGAATATACATTTAAAATGAACAAGAACTCACTGGTGGCTTGTGGGGGTAGGGGGTTACTGGGGTTCCTGGAAGCCCTTCTACCTCTGGGCTCCTCCCAGACCTATTTTTTATATTTTTATTTGGAAACAGGGTCTCTTAAGCCAGCAAGGCTGGCTTCGAACCTGCGCCCAGCTTTTCTTTTTTTTTTTTTTTTTTTTTTGAACCCATAGGCAATCTACCTCCAAACTACACCCCCAGTCCAATTTTATATTTCTTATTTGGAAACAGGGTCTCACTGGGTTTCTGAGAGCCTCATTAAGTTGTTGAGTCTAGCTTTGAACCTTGAGGGGAGAGAAAAAGAGAAAGAGAAAGATCAATCTTTGTCATGGTTGATTAAATTTTTGTTAATAGCCGGGCGTGGTGGCACATGCTTGGGAGGCTGAGACAGGAGGATTGCACAGGTTCGAAGCCAGCCTCAGCTACTTAGTGAGGCTCTCGGCAATTTAGTGAGACCCTGTTTCAAAATAAAATATAAAATAGGTCTGGGAGTATAGCCCGGAGGTAGAAAGCCTCTGCATCCCACCCCCAGTACCACAAAATAAATAAATAAATAAATAAATAAATAAATAAATAAATAAATATTTTTATAATAGCCAGGTGGGGTGGTACATGCCTATAATCCCAGTATTTGGAGGTGGAGACTGGAAGATTGCAGGTTCAAAGCCAGCCTCTCAGTTTAGGAAGAGCCTGTTTCTATATTTTAAAAAATGATAAAACAGGTCTAGGGGTGTAGCCCTGAGTTAGGAGGCCCCTGGGTTCCATCCCCAATACCACAAAACAAAAATAATAAGAATAGCCTGGCATGGTGGTGCACGCTTTTAATCCCTGTGCTTGGGAGGCTGAGACTGGAGGATTGCACAAGTTGGAAGCCAGCCTCAGCTACTTAGTGAGGCTCTCACCACACCCGGCACATGAGACCTTATTTTAAAGTTAAAAAGAGCCGGGTGTGGTGGCACATACTAGTAATTCCAGCATTTGGGAGATTGAGACCATAGGATTGCGGTGGACAGCCTCAACTACTTAGTGAGACCCTGTTTCAAAATAAAGAATAAAAAATAGGGCAGGGGGTATAGTTCAGAGGTCAAATGCCCCTAGGTTCCATCCCCAGACCTGCAAATAAATAAAATAAAAATAAAAAGGGAGCAAGTGTGGTGGCATACACCTGTAATCCCAGCATTCGGGAGGCTGAGACCAGAGGATCACAGTTTGCAGACAGCCTCAGCTACTTAGTGAGGCCCTTTGTAATTCAGTGAGACCCTGTTTCAAAATAAAGAATAAAAAAATAGGGCTGGGGTCAGAGGTAGAAAGCCCCTGGGTTCCATCCCCAGGACCGTAAAAAAAATTAATTAATTAAATAGAGCTGGGAGTGTAGCTTAGAGGTAAAACATCCCTGGTTCAACCCCCAGAACCACCAAAAATTAATAAAATCCAAATCCTTGTAGACTTCAGCTTCCCACCTTGTATCATTATGAACTCTTAGGCGATTGTCAAATTTTGGGAGCCTGGTACAGTAATGGGCACCTGTAATCCCAGCATTTGGGAGGTTGAGACAGGAGTAGTTAAGATTCAAGACTAGCCTCAGCAGTTTAGCAAGACTCTCAGCAATCTAGGGAGACCCTATTTTAAAAAAACATAAGACCCGGGCGTGGTGGCGCACGCTTGTAATCCCCGCGCTTGGGAGGCAGAGACAGGAGGATCGCACAGGTTCGAAGCCAGCCGCACGCACTGGCTTAGGAGACCCTGTTTCCAAATAAAAATATAAAATAGGTCTGGGAGTGTAGCCCAGAGGTAGAAGGGCTTCCAGGAACCCCAGCACCACAAAAAAAATAAATAAATAAAAAATAAAACAACATAAGCCAGGCATGGTAGCGCATGATCGTTAATACCAGCATTTGGGAGACTGAGACAGGGGGATCATAGTTTGCAGACAGCCTCAGCTACTTAGGCCCTTTGCAACTCAGTGAGACCCTGTTTCAAAATAAAGAATAAGAGATAGGGCTAGGGGTATAGCTCAGAGGTAGAATGGCCCTGGGTTCCATCTCCAATACCACAAAAAAATAAAATAATAAAAAATTGGGCTGGGGGTGTAGCTCAGAGGTAGAATGCCCCTGGATTCCATACCCAGTACTGAAAAAAAAATAATAATAATAATAATAATAGCCGGCCATGGTGGCGCATACTTGTAATCCTTGCGCTTGGGAGGTGGAGACAGGAGGATCACTCAGGTTCGAAGCCAGCAGCGCTGGCTTAAGAGACCCTGTTTCCAAATAAAAAAAATATAAAAATAGGTCTGGGAGTGTAGCCCGGAGGTAGAAGGGCTTCCAGGAGCCCCAGTACCACCAAAAAAAAAAAAAAAAAAAAAAAAATAATAATAATAATAATAATAATAATAGAAGAAGAAGAAGAAGAAGAGAAGAAGAGGCGTACACCTGTAATCCCAGCACTTGAGAGGCTGAGGTAGGAGGATCGCAGGTTCAAAGACAGCCTTATTAATTTAGTGAAGCTCTCAGTAATTTAGTAGGACTGTGTTTTCAAATAAAAAAAAAATAGGGTTAAAGTATAACTTTGAGGTAGAAGGCCCCTGGGTTGTTCATATCTAGTACCACAAAAAACAAACACACACACACAAAAACAAAACAAAACCCAAATGTATATAGGGTTGTGGATGTAGCTCCAAGGTAGAATGCTCCTGGGTTGAATCCCAGTACCACAAAAACGCAAACAAAAAATAGGAGGAAACATCTATCGAATTTCTTTCAGGTATAAGCTTTAAGATTTTAGAGCTGCGCCAGGTGTGGTGGCGCACGCTTGTAATCCCTGTGCTTGGGAGGCAGAGACAGGAGGATTGCGCAGGTTCAAAGCCAGCCTCGGTGGCTTAAGAGACCCTGTTTCCAGATTAAAAAAAAAATTATATATATATATATATATATATATATATATATATATATATATATATATATATATAAATAATAGGTCTGGGAGTGTAGACCGGAGGTAGAAGGGTTTCCAGGAACCCCAGTACCACCAAAAAATAAATAAATAAAAATATTTTAGAGCTATTTGGCTGCTCCAATGGATATTTTGTTTGTGGAATTTACTGGTGCCCCAGAGAATTTTTTCAGGACAAAATGTGTCTGCTATGTTCAGACAGGATCTAACCTGTTAAAATGAAGAAAAAAAAAAACATACAGACAGAACAGGAATACTAATATATTCCCTTTTGCACAATCCAAATAAAACCAAAAGAAGTATGCTGCATTTATGTTTGTTTTTTTTCAAATCCTTTATACCTCTGGACCCCACTGTAGGGTGCATTTGTAATTGTATATGCGATGTTACTTAGTAGAGAACCTCCATCTTGATTAAGCATTGAGATCATTGGTCCCTCCCCTGTGATGTTTTACTTTTGTTTTTTTTTGTTTGTTTGTTTATTTGTTTGGTGGTACTGGGGTTCCTGGAAGCCCTTCTACCTCCGGGCTACACTTCCAGACCTATTTTATGTATGTATGTATATATATATATATATATATATATATATTTTTTTTTTTTTTTTTTTTTTTTTGGTGGTACTGGGGGTGGAACCCAGAGGCTTTCTACCTCCAGGCTATACTACCAGACCTTTCTTTTTTTTTGGAAACAGGGTCTCACTAAGTTGCTGAAAGCCTCATTAAGTAGCTGAGGCTGGCTTCGAACCCGTGCGATCGTCCTGTCTCCGCCTCCCAAGCGTGGGAATTACAAGCGTGCACCACCACACCCCGCGATTTACTTCTGATGACTAGAAGACTTTTGTACGGATTCACTGCTCCTTTCAAACTTTGCTTCTCCTCTCCCTCCCACACACCTCCTGTGCCAGGCACTACAGGGCATCTGCCCTCTGGCCCTACAGTTTGGAGACATGGTACTAGAACAGAACCGTGCCATAGATGTTTTCCAGAAAGCTAGTCTCATACCCACAATGAGCAATGGATTAACAATACAATGGAAATTATTGCAAACCACTTAAATGCATGTCACTAAACCCAAGTTAAATGTATCCCTTACTCATTATTCCCTTAGCAAGATCCCCAAAAGGTGCTGGCCAGTACCACACCTCCCAGCACAGAGAAAAAAGGTGGTGAAGAGAAGTCAGAAACAAGCCAGGTGTGGCACACACTTATGATCCCTGCCCTTGGGAGGCTCAGACAGGAGGATCACATGGCTTCGAAGCCAGCCTCCGCTGGCTTAAGAGACCCTGTCTTCAAATTTAAATATATAAAATAGGTTTGGGAGTGTAGCCCGGAGGTAGAAGGCCTCTGGGTTCCATCCCTAGTACCACAAAAAAAAAAAAAAAAAAAAAAAACAGAGAATTCAGAGACAAAAAGACATTGATCTTAAAGGCTTTACTCCCCAGGTTTCACAGAAACACTGTGACATGCTCAGATACTGTGAGGGCCTGGGAGGGGGCCCAATCTCAAACTTCATTAACTTTTCTTTTTTTGCCAGTCTGGGGATGGAACCTAGGGGCATTTGACCTCCGAGCTACACCCCTTGCCCTATTTTTTATTCTTTATTTTGAAACAGGGTCTCACTAAGTTGCAGAGGGCCTCACTGAGTAGCTGAGGCTGTCTGCGAACCATGATCCTCCAGTCTCAGCCTCCCGAATACTGGGATTACAAGCATGTGCCACCATGCCCGGCTCAAGCTTCATTAACTTTATGGTGAACACACTGGTAGTTGAAGAGGACTCAAGACTAATTCTGCTAATCAAACTTGGGTCATTTTCATGTAATTTGGATGTTTAGTTTAGCTAAAATAGTTTAAAAAGTCAGGCATGGTGGCACTTGCCTGTAATCTCAGTACTTGAGAGGCTGAAACAGGAGGATCTTAGGTTCAAGGACAGCCCCAGCAGCTTAGCAAGAACCTCAAAAACTTAGCAAGTTTCAGAATAAAAAAATAAAAAGGACTTGGTGTATGGCTTAGAGGTAGAATACTCAAGCCAGGCATGGTGACACAAACTTATAATTCTAGTACTTGGGAGACTGAGACAGGAAGATCACAGGTTTGAGGACAGTCTCAGCAAGTAGTGAGACTCTCATCATCCTAGCAGGACCCTGTTTCAAAATAAAAATAAAATAGGGGTGAGGGCTGGGTGTGGTGGTGTGTGCTTGTAATCCCAGCATTCCAGAGGCTGAGACAGGAGGATCGCGGTTCACAGACAGCCTCAGCTACTTAGTGAGGCCCTCTGCAACTTAGTGAGACCCTGTTTCAAAGAATAAAAAGACTAAAAAATAGAACCAGGAGTGTAGCTTGGAGGTAGAATGCCTCTGGGTTCCATCTCCGGTACCATAAAAAAAAAAAAAAAAAAAAAAAGGCTGGGTGTAGCTTGGAGCTAGAATGCCCCTGGATTTGATTCCTAGTAAAAATAACAACACTAAAAACGAAAAAGGCTGAAGATACAGCTCCAAGGTACAACACCCTTGAGTTTAATCCCCAGTCATCCTCTCCAAAAAAAAGATTCTGGGTGTGGTGGCTCATGCTTATAACCCCAGTACTTGGGAGGCTGAGAAAAGAAGAGGATCACCGTTTAGGGACAGCCTCAGCTACTTAGTGAAGCCCTTTGCAACTCTGTGAGACCCTGTTTCAAAATAATAAAAATAGGGCTGAAGGTATAGCTTGGAGGTAGAATGCCTCTGGGTTCCATCCCAGTACTTCAAAAAAAAAAAAAAAAAAAAAAACAGGACTGAAGTTGTAGCTCAGAGGTAGAGTGCACCTGGGTTCAGTCCTCAGTACCACACACGCAAAAAGAAAAGAAAACCAAATAAATCCTCCAGACCTACTGAATATGTAAACTTCTTCCTAACAGAACCACCAAGAGCCAGGACTGCAGGTGTTGCTCTTATTGACGACAAAAAAAAAAAAAAAAAAAAAGCCCAAGCAACACAGCTTCCCTTTAACAACTCATGAGGGATGAGTTCCAAACTTCAGTATAAGAGGAGAACTAACTTTAATGTGCTTGGGAATCACCTGGAAGTTGCATTAAACTGCAGAATGTGGCCCACCCAGCAGGTGGGGGATGGTCTAAGAGTCAGCATTTCTATCTAAGTGGTGGGGATGGGATGCAGAGCCTCATAAATGCTAGACAAGAGTTTTGCCATTTTGCTACACCTCTAGCCCTAGAGAACTCATATTTTCTTTCTTTTTTTTTGGTTGGGCGGGGGGGTACTGGGGGTGGAAACCAGTGGCTTTCTACCTCTGGGCTATACTCCCAGACCTATTTTATATTTTATCTGGAAACAGGGTCTCACTAAGTTGCTGAGAGCCTCACTCAGTAACTGAGGCTGGCTTCGAACCTGTACGATCCTCCTGTCTCAGCCTCCCAAGCGCGGGGATTACAAGCATGCGCCACCATTCTTTCTTTTTTTCATTCTTTCTTTCTTTTTTTTTTTTTTTGTGTGTGTGTGTGTTACTAGAGTTTGAACCAGAGGCATTCTACCTCTGAGCTATGCTCCCCTAGACTGATTTTATTTTATTTAGTAATTCATTTATGGCAGTACTGTGGATTAAACCCAGAGGCATTCTACCTCTGAGCTATACCCCCACTCCTATTTTATCTTTTATTTATTTATTTTTTATTTTAGTACTGGGGATGGAACCCATCAGCATTCTACCTCCGAGCTGCACCCCCAGCCCTATTTTTTATTCTTTATTTTGAAATAGGGTCTCAGTGAGTTGCACAGGACCTCACTAAGTAGCTGAAGCTGGCCAAAAACTATGATTCTCTTTCTCATGCTTCCTGAATGCTGGGATTACAAGTGTGCACCACCAAGCCTGGCTCCCTTTTTTTATCTTAAAACAGGGTCTCACTAAGTTGCTGAGGATGGCCAGGACCTGTGATCTTCCTGTCTCAGCCTCCCAAGCACTGGGATTACAGTGTGTGCCACCATGCCCAATTTATTACTATCTATTTATTTGTTTATTTACTTTTTATTTTACAGTACTGGGAGTAGAACCCAGGGGCACTCTACCTCTGAGCTACATTGCCAACCCTATTTTTTATTCTTTATTTTGAAACAGGGTCTCACTGAGTTGCAAAAGGCCTCACTAAGTAACTGAGACTGTCCTTGAACCCCGATCTTCCTGTCTCAGCCTCCCAAATGCTGGGATTACAAGCATGCGCCATCACAGCTGCCTTATGTACTTATTTTTGTGGTGCTGGGGATTGAACCCTGGGGCATTCTACCTCCAAGCTACACCTCAGGGCTATTTTATTTTGAAACAGGGTAGCCAGGCATGATGGTTCATGCCTGTACTTGGGAAGCTAAGACACGAGAATTGCAGAATGGAGATCAGCCTCAGCAACCTTTTTTTTTTTTTTTTTTTTTTTTTCGGGTCTAGGGATGGAATCCAGGGGCATTTGACCTCCAAGCTACACCCCCTGCCCTTTTTTAATTCTTTATTTTGAACCAGGGTCTCACTAAATTGCAGAGGGCCTCACTAAGTAGCTAAGTAGCTGAGGCTATCTGAGAACCATGATCCTCCTGTCTCAGCCTCCCAATGCTGGGATTACAAACATGTGCCACCACGCCGGCTCAGCCTCAGCAACTTAATGAGACTTTCAGTAATTTAGCAAGATGCTGTTCCCAAGTAAAAAATAAAATGAGAGTAAAGGTGTAGGTCAGAGGTAGAATACCTCTGGGTTCAAATTCCAGCTCTACCAAAAAAAAAAAAACATAAAGAAAAGAAAAAAAACAAAAAGAAAAGGAGTCTCACAAGTTTGCTGAGAAGCTTGCTAAGTAGCTGAGGCTGTCTTTGAACCTGTGGTCCTCCTGTCTCAGCCTCCCAAATACTGGGATTACGAGGGAATGCCACAGTGCCTGGCTCCTTCATGTCTTCTCTGCCTCCTACTGCCTGAAACATAGCAGATACTGAATAAATATTTGTTCACTGGATGAACAAATATTTGTAACTTTATTTCTCTTCACAGACTATATCCTAAAGGGCAGGTTAAGTGATAAAATTCTCTCTGTGTCTGTGTGTATGTGAGCGTGTGTGTATTACTGGGGAACATCCCCAAGGGTGTTCTACCTTCCAGCTGCACCCTGGGTCCTATTTTTATTCCTATTTTGAAACAGATTGTCACCAAGTTAGCTCACACTGGGCTCAAACTTGTGATCCTCCTGTCTCAGCCTCCCAAGTACAGGAATTACAAGCACGTGCCACCACCCTAGGCCTTGTTTTCTTCTTTTCTTTCTTTCTGTGTGTCTGTCTTTCTCTTTTCCTTTTTTTTTTTTCTTTATTTCTTGTGATACTGGGGGATTGAACTCAGGGGCATTCTACCTCTGAGCTACACCCCCAGCCCTATTGTGTGTGTGTGTGTGTGTGTGTGTGTGTGTGTGTGTGTGTTACTGGGAATTGAACCCAAAGGCATTCTACCTCTGAGCTACATGCCTAGACTGATTTTGTTTCTTATTTAGAAACAGGGTCTCACTAGGTTGCTGAATGTCCTTGAACCTGCAGTCCTCTAGTCTCAGCTTCCCAAGCACTAGTATTACAAGAGTGTGCCACCACAGGCAACTATTTTTTTTACTTATTTATTTTTAGGTGGCAATGGTAATTGAACCCAGAAGTATTCTACCTCGAAGCCATACCCTCCTATAACTTCAACCATATATGTGTGTGTGTGTGTGTGTGTGTGTGTGTGTGTGTGTGTGTGTATGTATATATAATCTTCAACCATATATATACATACACACACACACACACACATATATATAATATATATATATATAATATATATATAGTGGGGGGGTCTGGGGATGGAACCAGGAGCATTCGAATTCCAAGCTATACCCCCTGCCCTATTTTTTATTCTTTATTTTGAAACAGTCTCACTGAGTTGCAAAGGGCCTCACTAGGTAGCTGAGGCTGTCCTCAAACCTCGATCCTCCAGTTTCAGCCTCTCGAATGCTGGGATTACAAGCGTAGCTCTCCTCCTCCTTCTTCTCCTCTTCCTCCTCCTCCTCCTCCTCCTCCTCCTCCTCCTCCTCCTCCTCCCAGACCCATTTTATATTTTATTTGGAAACAGGGTCTCACTGAGTTGCTGAGAGCCTCACTAAGTAGCTGAGGCTAGCTTTGATCCTGCGCAATCCTCCTGTCTCAGCCTCCCAAGCACTGGGATTACAAGTGTGTGCAACCATGCCTGGCATTCATTTTTGTTTTGAAACACGATTTTGCTGGGTTGCTGAGAGTCTCAGTAAATAGCTGAGGATGGTCTTCAATATATGATCTTCCTGTTTCCTCCTCCCAAGTACTGGGATTATAGGAATGCACCACCATGCCTGGCTTCCCAGCAGTATTTTATTTTTTTATTTTGAAATAGGATCTTTCCAGGCATGGTGGTGCATGCTTGTAATCCCAGCATTTGGAAGGCTGAAACAGAATGATCGCGGTACCCGGACAGCCTCAGCTACTTAGGCCCTTTGCAACTCAGTGAGAATAAGATATAGGGCTGGGGCTGTAGCTTGGAGGTAGAATACCCCTGGGTTCCATCCCCAGTACTGCAAGCAAGCAAACAAACAAACAAACAATAACACACAGGGCTGGGGTGCACGTATGTCTCCACCATCTTGTATCCCATTAAGATGTATGACTATGAGCCGAGCACACGCTTGTAATCTTGGTATCCGGGAGACTAAGACAGGAGGATCACGGTTCACGGACAGCCTTTGCTACATAGTGAGGCCCTTTTCTTGAGAAGACTCTGATTCAAAATAAAGAATAAAAAATAGGGCTGGGGGTGTAGCTCGGAGGTAGAATGCCCCTGGGTTCCATCCCCAGTATACCACGAAAAAAGAAAGAAAGAAGGAAAGAAAGAAAGAAAGAAAGAAAAGAAAGAGAGAAAGAAAGAAAGAAAGAAAGAAAGAAAGAAAGAAAGAAAGAAAGAAAGAAAGAGGGTCTTATTTAATTATGGCACCTTGGTCTTGAATTTGCATTCCTCCTGCCTCAGCCTCCCATGTATTAGGATTACAGGTGTATATCACTGTGCTTGGCTCAGCCAAAATTATCTTTTTGTGTTGTTACTGTACCAGGGATTGAACTCAGAGGCATTCTATCTCTGAGTAAGACCTCTAGCCCTTTTATCTTTATTTTTGTAATCCCAGGGTTTGGGAGGTAGAGACAGGAGGATCACCCAAGGTTCAAAGCCAGCCTCGCTGGTTTAAGAGACCCTGTTTCCAAATAAAATATAAAATAAAATAGGTCTGGGAGTGTAGCCCATAGGTCGAAGGGTTTCCAGGAACCCCAATACCACCAAAAAAAAAACAAAAAAAAACCCCATAACTTTGCAGGGTTTGGTGGTGCAGGTTTGTAATCCCAGCATTCAGGAGGCTGAAACCAGAGGATCACGGTTCGTGGACAGCCTCGGCTACTTAGTGAGGCCCTCTGCAACTTAGTGAGACCCTGTTTCAAAATAAAGAATAAAAAACAGGGCAGGGGCAGGAGATGTAGCTTGGAGGTCAAATGCCCCTGGGATCCATCCCTAGACCCCCACAAAAAAAACAAAAGAAACAACAACAAAAAAAAAACTTTGCTTCCTTCCTCTCTTGCAAAAGTTCTATTTTTATACACTAGTTTAAAAAATATTGATTGGTCACTTACTCTATGAACATGACACAGCAGTGACTTGTGTTAGCTACCCCTAAAGATTGAACATTATTTATCCAATAAATAATTGAGCTCCTTCCACATCTTCTTGATGACTGTGAGGGTGGCCCCTGCTTAGTGTGCCTCGGGGTCTGGGTGTCTTGAATCTCAGCCCTTCAGGCCCAAAGCCTCTTTGCCAAGCAGATTGTGTGTGTGTGTGTGTGTGTGTGTGTGTGTGTGTGTGTGTGTGTGTTTTACTAGGAATTGAACTCAGGGATATTTTACCTTTTAGCTATACCCCCTAGCCCAATTTTATTTTTTGTTTTGAAACAAGGTCTCATTAGGTTGCAGAGTCATACTACTTGCTGAGTCTGGCTTTGAACCTGCAATCCTCCTGTCTCAGCCTTCCAAGTATGGGATTCATACATCTGCTACCACGCCCAGCTTTCAACTCTTTAGGAAAAAATAGCTTATGTGCCGGGTGTGGTGGCGCACGCTTGTAATCCCAGCATTTGGGAGGCTGAGACAAGAGGATCACGGTTCATGGACAGCCTCAGCAACTACTTAGTGAGGTCCTTTGCAACTCATTGAGACCCTGTTTCAAAATAAAGAATAAAAAATAGGGCTGAGGGTGTAGCTTGGGGGTAGAATGCCCCTGCGCTCCATCCCCCATACCGTAAAAATAAATAAATAGATAAATAAGTAAGTAAACAAAATAAGCCGGGCGTGGTGGCTTACACTTGTAATCCCAGCATTTGGGAGGCTGAGAATGGAGGATCATAATTTGCGGATAGCCTCAGCTACTTAGTGAGGCCCTCTGCAACTCAGTGAGACCCGGTTTCAAAATAAAGAATAAAAACTAGGGCAGGGGGTGTAGCTCTGGGTCGAATGCCCCTGGATTCCATCCCCAGACCCCCCCCAAAAAAAAAGAAAAAATAGTGTTAGATGAATTAGATTCTTACTTCAGAAGCCCCCCCCAAAAAAAAAAAAACTAAGTTTCCTGAAAGGCCCCGGTCTAACCAGTTAAGCTATCATCGCCCTCTGACCACACCTGGTCACTTACCTAGGAGACCTGCCCCCGCTTGGTGCCTTTGGCCAACCAGTGAAAAGGACATTCCCTGCTGACCCTGAGCCAATTACCTGGCTGCACGACCCCCTCCCATGGGACTCTAGGCTATTAGTTCAAAGGGCATTTCTCCTAGCCTATTAGCCCCCAATCCGTAACCCCAACCCCCTATATAACCCTGATCCCAGCGTGTGGTCTCTCTCTTCCTGGATTCTTCTTTCTCTCTCTCCCTCTCTGTCTCTCCCTTTCTTTCTTTCTCTCTCTCTCTCTCTCTCTCTCTCTCTCTCTCTCTCTCTCTCTCTCTCTCTTTCATACCTGCCCCTCCAATAAATCTCTTGGCTACAAGGTGGTCTCTGGTGTGGTCAAACTTTGTCCATTCAAATAGTTTATGTAGTAAACAATTTCCCCAAAATTTCAGTGTATGTTAAAAACCATGTGCAAATGCACTATGCTTTTTTGTGAAATGCATGTTCTAAGCTCATTACAGGCTTCTTGAGTTTTTGTCTCCATGACTGTGCAGCAGCGTGGGAGGGCAGGTGATTGAGCCATGCAGGACTTCCAGGGCCTCGCCCTGTTCATTGCCCCTGGCTGTGAGCCCTGCAGAAAGGCCTTGTCCTTCCAGATAGCAGGTGGGCAGTAACTGAAGCCAGACTGCCCGCCCAACCACATAGCTTCAGATCAGCAGGAAGTCCTTACACCCAAGACAATGTGGTTTGCAAGCCCCAGCTCAAGGCCAAGGGTGTTGGCTTCCCAGGTGCCAGACAGCAGGATTCCAGCTGAGCAAGATATGGAGGTAATAATCAAAGCCCCAATTATAAAGGACCTTAAAATAAGTACCAAGCCATGCCCTCCCCCTTGCTCAGGTATGTGTGCCAGGCTACATCTAGTTTTTTAGTTGAACATGGGTGTTCTACCACCGAGCTGTATCCCCAGCCTACCTACCTATCTTACCTATTTATTTACTGTGGTACTGGAGGTGAAACCCAGCCACCACGCCTGGCTAAAAAGCAGCATTTTTTGTTTGTTTGTTTGTTTTTTGGTGGTACTGGGATTCCTGGAAACCCTTCTACCTCCGGGCTACACTCCCAGACCTATATTTTATATTTTTTTAATTTGGAAACAGGGTCCTCTAAGCCAGCAAGGCTGGCTTTGAACCTGATCCTCCTGTCTCCGCCTCCCAAGCGTGGGGATTACAAGCGTGTGCCACCACACCTGGCAAAAGCAGCATTTTAAAAGATGTCTTGGAGCCGGGCGTGGTGGCACACGCTTGTAATCCCTGCACTTGGGAGGCAGAAACAGGAGGATCACACAGGTTCAAAGCCAGCCGCGCGCTGGTTTAGGAGACCCTGTTTCCAAATAAAAATATAAAATAGGTCTGGGAGTGTAGCCCAGAGGTTGAAGGGCTTCCAGGAACCCCAGTACCACCAAAAAAAAAAAAAAAAAAAGATGTCTTGGAGCTGGACATAGTGGCACACGCTTGTAATTCCAGCACTTGGGAGGCTGAGACAGGAGGATCACACAGGTTTGAAGCCAGCCTCAGCTACTTAGTGAGGCTCTCAGCAACTTAGTGAGACCCTGCTCACTATAAAATAAGTCTGGGAGTGTAACCTGAAGGTAGGAAAGCCCCTAGGTTCCATCCCCAGTACCCACATACACACAAACCTAGGGGCTTTACTTACTAATTGCTTACTAATTATATATATATATATATATATATATATATATATATATATATATACACACAGTGGGGATCCATTAAGGCCTTCCCCTAGATTAGTGTCTCTGACTCAGCAGTCCTTCGCTTTGGGGAGAAGATCAGATGGTGATGGCATGAGGGTATTGATTGCTCTACCTATAATGTGTGTGCTTTGGATTTGGTCTTTATTGTATTCCGGTGGTGATGACACGAGATTGTTGATTGACCTGTAGCTAAAAAACAAACCCATCATCGGCATCAGCACAATAAAGATGAGATTGACCCCGAAGTAGGCGTCGGCACAATAGAGAATACTGACCCAGGCGTAGTCGTCGACCAGTAGGAAATATTGACCCAGGAACAGGGGTCGACCAGTAGAGACAGGAGGCTGGCGGCTCCCCCACGTTAGAATTAAAAATTCTTCATCCTCACGCCTCTCTTCAGAACCCGTACTTCTGCCGGCTGGCTCAGGCAATATGTAAATACATATATATATTTGCTTAATAATTGCTGAGTCTGTCCTCAGATATGATCCTCCTGTCTCAGCCTCCCAAGCACTGGGATTACAAACACACACCTCCGTGCCTGGCTTTGAAACAGTCTCACTAAGTTGCTGAGGGCCTCACTTAGTCAAACCTTTGATCATCCTGTTTCAGCCTCTTGAGTAGTGGGATGACAAAACTGGCTGTGCTGATGGGAGATTCTTGTTCTTTTTTTTTTTTGGTGCTGGATATCAAACCCAGAGGCATTCTACTATTACAGGAGTCTCAGTCTCCCCCTCTTCAGTTTCCCTCTGGTTCCCAAGACAGGATTTCCGGAGGCCAAAATCAGATCTACATGATTAGATAAGCTAGCTAAGATGGTAGGTGGGGGTCAACCTTCATGAAAGTAGACACCTCGCCACACCTTATTGGGGGAGGTACCTTACAGGGACGTTCACTACATCAGGATTACGTAAACAAGATGGAGGTCATGGGTATAAAAAGTCCGGTCCACATGCTGTATCTGGGGAGTGGTGAATTGGCCTGGGCCACCCTCCCCTCTCATTTTGGCATGGGGTTATAACTATTTTCTGTATTTCTATCTTTTTAATAAACTTCTTTAAATCTTCAGCAACTGTCCAAGCTATGCATATTTTATTTATTCTTAGCTTAGGACAAGAACCTAAGGTTTTTCTGTTTTTGGTCATTTTGGGTTTTGTAATGGGTTGGGGGAAAGTGTGTCCGGGACCCTAGCAGGGGTTCCTGGGGAACAGTTTCCCCACAACCATACTCTCCCCAAACTGTAACACAGGATCCCTGAAACTGATTTATTTATTTATTTATTTATTTATTTATTTATTTATTTATTTATTTATAGCACTGTATGTGGAACCCAGGGGCATTCTACCTCCAAGCTACATGCCCAGCCCTATTTTTTATTCTTTATTTTGAAACAGGGTCTCACTGCATTTCAGAGGGCCTAAGTAGCTGAGGCTGGCCACTAATCCAGATCCTCCTGTCTTAGTCTCCCAAATGCTGAGATTACAAACGTGCACCACCACGCCCGGCCTATTTATTTATTTCTGGATTGAACCCAGGGGCATTCTACCTCCAAGCTATACTCCCAGCCACTTTATTTCTATTTTATTTTATTTATTTATTTTTTATTTTTTTATTTTGCTGGTCTGGGGATGGAACCCAGGGCATTCGACCTCTGAGCTATACACCCCCTGCCCTATTTTTTATTCTTTATTTTGAAACCAGGTCTCACTGAGTTGCAAAGGGCCTCACTAAGTAGCTGAGGCTGTCCGCAAACCGTGATCCTTGGGTCTCAGCCTCCCGAATGCTGGGATTACAAGCATGTGCCACCACGCCCGGCTTTATTTCCATTTAATTTAATTAATTAATTTATTTATTTTTGGTGATACTGAAGGTAGAACCCAGGGGCTTTCTACCTCCGGGCTATACTCCCAGACCTATTTTATATTTTATTTAGAAACAGGGTCTCACTAAGTTGCTGAGAGCCTCATTCAGTAGCTGAGGCTGGCTTCGAACCTGTGCGATCCTCCTGTCTCAGCCTCCCAAGAGTGGGGATTACAAGCATGCGCCACCATGCCCAGTGTTGGGAATCCAGCCCAACAGCGGCAGGGCTTAGCCAGATGATGAGTACCAACGGCCCGATCACCACACAGAGCCGGGAGATATGTCAAGCAAGATCTCATTTATTTCTCTCCAAGCAATCATATATATAGCACCAAGCCATGAGGGGAATTCCCATGAGAAATAGCCTAGCCTATCCGGGATATCACTAGCACATAGTTTACAGCCAATCCCAGGCCAGTACATGAGCCATTCATGTGTGCAGAAAGCTCCTTTAAAGGTATAAAAGGGAAAAACAGCTCAGTCTCCCCACCCATAATGAATGGGGAAACCACGCCTTCGTAGCTTCCTCCGGGCGCCATCTTTAGTCCATTTTCTGCTGAATCACTTTACTTTTTTTTGCCTTAGGCTGCATCTCCTTAGCCGCTGTATGGACACACCCCATCAGCCCGGCTTTTATTTCTATTTTAAAACAGGGTCTTGCCAAATTGCTGAGACTGTCCTCAAACCTGAGATCCTCCTGTCTCAGCCTCCCAAGCACTGGAGTTACAGTCATGATGAAGAGCCAGTGTGACTTCATCTTGTATAACAACTCAGTGCTGTTACTCTGGAACGCAGTACATGCTGAACCCTGTTTAACCTTTGCACTGTTATCCTAAAATTGTAATCGTTTAACCCCTGCTTTCCTGAAATTGTAACTACCTCTTGAATGTGATCACCAGTCTTCCTCCTCTCTGTTCTCCGATAAACTGCAGGCCAATGCTCAATACAAAGTTCGACCCCTCCCCTGGGAAAACCTAAAGAAGACAAACTGGTTTCCAGATATGCACCTAAGTGGGGGCTAGCCAACCAAAAACTGATACCTGTCTCCGTTAAGGGAACTTAGCCAATAAGAAAAAGGTCAACTATAGTTAAGGGTTTTATGGTTTTTCCTTCATAAAAAGGGCCTGGCTGACTGGAAGGGAGCACAGCTCTGATAATTGGCTCGAGAGTCTATAGCCCCAGCTAGCTAGTAATTTTTCTTTTATGCTAAATTCTTCTAAATTCTTTAAATAAAATTTTTAATAACCTGTTGGTGTGTGGCTCTTTTCACCCCCGCATAGTCCCAGCCCAACAATGACAACCAAGTTCTGGGTAAATTATTTGATCCCGTCCCAAGCATCAGTATCATCATCTTTATGTGTGGCTCTTTTCACCCCCGCATAGTCCCAGCCCAACAATGACAACCAAGTTCTGGGTAAATTATTTGATCCCGTCCCAAGCATCAGTATCATCATCTTTAAAATAAATTGTGAGCTTGGCATGGTGGCGCAAGTGTAATCCCAACATTTGGGAGGCTAAGACTGGAGGATTGCGGGTTGCAGACAGCCTCAGCTACTTAGCAAGGCCCTTTGCAACTCAGTGAGACCCTGTTTCAAAAATAAAGAATGACACCAACAACAAATGCTGGCAAGGATGTGGAGAAGTGGGAACTCTAAAACATTGTTGGTGGGATTGCAAATTAGTGCAACCACTTTGGAAAACAGTATGGAGGATCCTCAGAATTAAAACAAATCTGCCATTTGACCCAGCAATACCACTTCTGGGTATCTACCCCAAAGAAAGGAAACCAAACTACCAAACTAATTCACATGTTTTTATGTTCATAGCTGCACAATTCACCATAGCCAAACTACAGAACCAGCCAAGATGTCCAGCAACAGATGAATGAATTACAAAACTGTGGGATATGTACACAATGGAATTTTACTGAGCCATAAAAAAAAACACAATTGCAGTATTCACAGGGAAATGGATGGATCTTGAGGATATTATGTTAAGCGAGATTAGTCAGTTGCTAAAAGTAAGGAATTGGATGCTTTCCCTAATATGTGAAAGCTAAGGTGAAATGGGTCATAGGAGGAACTCCAGGTTAAAAAGGAAATCCTATAGAGGAGCAAATAAGGCAACCTAACTGTGGGGATGGGGGGGGACTCTTTAAAGTGCACGAGGTACTTATTCATATCATAGTCAACCACTAAGCCAAGCATGAGAGGGAGGGATGGGGAAGTAGTGGGGTGAACTTGGTGGGGACTGGCTGGGTGATGTGTGCATTTATGTCTATGCAAGGTTTTTATTTCATTATGATGTATAAATACAACGCACCAATAAAAAATTAAAAAAAAGAAATGAGCCGGGCATGGTAGCGCAAGATTGTAATCCCAGCACCTGAGAGGCTGAGACAGGAGGATCACACAGGTTCAAGGCCAGCCTCAGCTACTTATTGAGGCTTTCAGCAACTTAGTGAGACTCTGTTTCAAAATAAAGAATAAGCTGGGCGTGGTAGCGCACGTTTATAATCCCAGCATTTGGGAGGCGGAGACAGGAGGATAGCGGTTCAGGGACGCCTCAGCTACTAAGTGAGGCCCTCCGCAACTCAGTGAGACCCTGTTTCAAAATAAAGAATAAAAAATTGCCGGGCGTGGTGGCGCACGCTTGTAATCCCCGTGCTTGGGAGGCGGAGACAGGAGGATCGCGCTGGTTCGAAGCCAGCCTTGCTGGCTTAAGAGAACCTGTTTCCACATAAAAAGGTAAAAAAATAGGTCTGGGAGTGTAGCCTGTGGGAGTGTATCCTGGAGGTAGAAGGGCTTCCAGGAACCCCAGTACCACCAAAAAAAATAAAATATAAAAATAAATAAAAAATTGGGTAGGGGGTGTAGCTTGGAGGTCAAATGTCCTGGGGTTCCATCCCCAGACCCACAAAATAAATAAATAAATAAATAATAAAATAAATTGAGTGGAGTGTGGTAGCACACACCTGTAGTCCCAGTACTTGGAGACTGAGACAGCAGGATCACAGGAGTTTACAGCGACTCTCATCAACCCAGTAAGGCCCTGTTTAAAAATAAAAACAAATTAGAGAATGTAGCTCGAGGTAGAATCCCTCTGGGTTCAACCCTCATTACCACACACAAAAATAAGTAAATCCAGGTATGGTGGCACATGTTTGTAATCCCAGTACCTGAAAGGCTGACAAGGAGGAGCGCAGGTTCACAGCCATCCTCAGTTACTTAGGCTCTGCACAACTGATTGAGACCCTATTTCAAAATAAAGAATTAAAAATAGGGCTGAGGTGTGCTCAGAGGTAGAATGCTCCTGGGTTCAATCCCCAGTTCCAATAAATAAGTGAAGTGAAGCCAGGCGTGGTGGTGCACACCTGTAATCCCAGTACTTGGGAGGAGGAGAGCCTTAGCTCTTAGTCTTAAGTAATAAGACTCAGCAACCTAGAGCGACCCTGCTTCAAAACAAAAACAAACAGCCAGCGTGGTGACCAGACTCTCTTGTATGGGTGCTGAGAGAGGAAGGAAGGCGGGACCCTGACAGATGGCAAGTTAGAGCGAAGCCAGGGATCATCTGTTTTCTTACTAAATCTGCTATCTGAAGACAGGGCGGTCATCTCAAGACTCAGAGCTTGGGGTTCCTGTGGAGGAAGCGGCTCCCTTCCTTGGTGCTCCAGAGCCCCTCGAGGAGGCAGGGAGGTATGTGGAGTTGGCACCACAGCCCACAGGGTGCTGCGTATCTAGAGGGACTGCGTGGAGGCCAGGGCAGGCCCACCCCGCCTACAGCCATTGGGTCTTGTCATCTGTAGCCTCAGAGCCTCAGTTTGCCAGCCTGTGAGATGGAGGAATAGTCCTTGAAGAGTGGGTCATTGGGGCATTTGAAGAGATGCTGTGTGCAAAACCACACCGACAAGCGTGCACCACATGCCCAGCTTGTATGTATTTTTTTAACTTTTTATTTTTTTGTGGTACTGGGTATTGAACCCAGGGGATTCTAACACCATGCTATACCCTCAGCCTGTTTTTTTTTTTTTTTTTTAAATTCTTTCTGTCTTTACTTATTTATTTTGTGGTACTGGGGTGGAACCCAGGGGCTTTTCTACGTCTGGGCTTTACTCTCAGACCTATTTTATACTTTATTTGGAAACAGGGTCTTACTAAGTTGCTAAGAGCCTCACTAAGTAGCTGAGGCTGGCTTCGAACCTGTGCGATCCTTCTGTCTCAGTTTGTAATCCCAAGTGCTGGGATTACAAGCGTGCGCCACACACCCGGCTTTTATTCTTTATTTCGACAGGGTCTCTGTAAGTTGCAGAGGGCTTCCCTAAGAAGGTACCAAAGAACTCCATACAAATGAAAAACCTGTTTGGGGAATCTCTGTCCTCTCTATCCCTGCCTCTCTAGCACAATGCTGTCTTTTCCTCATTTCTTTGCACACTCTGGGGCAGATGGCCTAGGTGTTCCTCTGAGCAGGAGTCCTCGGCACCAGGCCTGGGACTAGTACGATCCTTTCTGGAGAAGCCTCTGGGTCCTTGGCCCAGATCTCTGCAGCTCCTGTCTCTGCTCCTTGGTTGGGTTGGGGGTTGGTAGGGGCTGAGAATTTGAAACCAGTACTCATCAAGTCTGTTCTGGGCAGGGGCCAGGAGTGACTGAGGCAAGAGAAAGAGAGGCTGGATTTCAGAATTCAAAATCTCTTCTCCAGCCAAGTGTGGTGGTGAGGAGAGAGAAAGGAAATAGGCAGATAGGGAAAACGCCTGGTAGAAAAAAGTTAATTTCCTGAGTTTCCTGAGGGGAAACAAATACCTGAAATTCCAAAGGCTCAGAGATAAGAAGGCTAGAGCTTCACAAAGCCATCTGTTTACTAATCAACAAACCCAGGAGCCCTCACAGAGCAAGTGGACACTCCTACTGAATGAAATGAGATGAGACCCTTCAAAGGACTTGCAAATACCCTATGCAAATTCTGAGAGCTACTTCCTAGAATTCTCCTTTTGGAATCCCAAAGTCACCCTAACCAAAGAGATCGCAAATGATCAGGCCTTCGCCTTACTCGAACTGCAAAACGGGGACTTTTCCTCTCAGGATCTCCTCCCTTTTGGGGGAGCTGTTCTCTCTCTCGCAGGTCGTGTTCTCTTGGTGACTCTCGACTAGTGACCTGAAGGTCTCTGCTGGACATCATGGCTGAGGAGGCCCCTAGAGGTGACCTGTACCTCTTTTCTGGCAGATTGTGTGGACTCTGGAAGAAAGCAGCCTGCACCTGAAGGCAATTCGGCTTGGGCTACTCTCAAGTATTGTCCTGAAGGCAGCTGCTGGACCCAGAGTTCCAGCCCCTTTGGGGGTGTTCAGCCACCCTTGCCCCATTCCCTGCTGCTTCCAATAAACCTTTTACTCCCCTTCCTGAGGTCTGCGGGTGTCATTCTTCGCTCACCGTAGACCCCCGTTTCAGTGGCACACACTTGTAATCCCAGTACTTGGGAGGCTGAGACAGGAGGATTGCAGATTCGTGGCCAGCTTCAGCTATTTAGTGAAGCCCTCTACAACTAAGTCAGATCTTACTTCAAAATAAAAAATAAAACAGAGCTGGGGGTGTAGCACAGAAGTAGAACGCCCCTGGGTTCCATCCCCAGTGCTGAAACAAAAAACAACTCTCCTCCTTCTGGTAACCTGAAGGCCACTCCCCTCCTCACCCAGTGCCTGGCTTTCTAATCAAATTTCACTGTTCCTCCAGAGCTGAATGCATAGAAAAGAAATTAGGAACTCAAAATAGTTTGATGGAGGCTGGGCGTGGTCGTGTAGTCTTGTAATCCCAGCATTTGGGAGGCTGAGACTGGAGGATCGCGGTTTACAGATAGCCTCAGCTATTTAGTGAGGCCCTCCACAACTTAGTGAGACCCTGTTTCAAAATAAAGAATAAAAAAATAGGGGCAGAGGGTATAGCTCAGAGATTGGATGACCCTGGGTTCCATCCCCAGACCCGCAAAAAAAAAAAAAAAAAAAAAAAAAGAAGAGAAAGAAGACAGACAAGAAGGAAAAGTAAAATATAATTTTCATATAAGAACCTGGAGTTGAGCCAGGTGTAGTGGCGCACGCTTGTAATCCCAGCATTTGGAGGGCTGAGACAGGAGGATTGTGGTTCGCAGACAGCCTCAGCTACTTAGTGAGGCCCTTTGCAACTCAGTGAGACCCTGTTTCAAAATAAAGAATAAAAAATAGGGCTGGGGGTATCGCTCAGAGATAAAATGCCCCTGGGTTCCATCTCCAGTACCGAAAAAAAAAAAAGAAAAAGAAAAAGAAAAACAGAAAAAAAACCCCTGGAGCTGAAGTGCTTCAGCTTCTACTCCCCAAACCAGTTCTCTTTACAAGGCCTGACTCTCAAATTCCTAGGAAATTTGTAGACCCTGAAAGTAACTGTAATTGCCCTATGCATTGGTAATAAGTCAGGTACAATACTTTGAGAAAACTATAATTTAGGACACTCCAGCTTATCTGCAAATCAGCTGATAAGGACCCCAATCAGCTCGTGGACCCTAAGGTTGACCAGACCACAAGATCACCAGGAATCGACTCAGGACTACCGGACTGAGATCATCCTCACACCTTCTCTAGCCCACCCCTCACAAAAGAAAAGAGCCCTTCTCTCCCCTATATGCCTTTCTCATCTTGAGGAGGCTCACATTCTCTCTTGAATGTATATTTCTTCCCTTTTCTTTTTTTTTTTTTTTTTGTGGTACTGGGAGTGGAACCCTTCTACCTCCGGGCTACACTCCCAGACCTATTTTATATTTTTATTTGGAAACAGGGTTTCTTAAGCCAGTGAAACTGGTTTCTAATGGAACCAGCGGGATCCTTCTGTCTCCGCCTCTCAAGCCTGGGGATTACAACCTTGTGCCACCACGCCCGGCTTTCCTTTTCTTCAAATAAACCCCTGTCAGTGTCTCTGACTGATGGGTGTTTAAATTCTTTTCTGTCATGTTAGCCAAGTTCCTGAGTCCCAAGGATCCTGAGTTCCTGAGCTGAGGACTCACCCTGACAGTGGCACGTGCCTGTAATCCCAGCACTTGGGAGGCTGGGATAGGAGATGCAGATTTGCCACCAGCCTCAGCAACCTAGTGTGAAACCCTGTTTCAAAGTAAAAAATAAGCTGGGCGTGGTGGCTCACACTTGTAATCCCAGTGCTTGGGAGGCTGACACAGGAGGAGCCTCGGCAATTTAGTGAGGCTCTCAGCAACTTAATGAAACTCTGTCTCCAAATAAAATATAAAATAGGTCTGGGAGTGTAGCTCAGAGGTAGAAGGCCCCTGGGTTCCATCGCAGCACCACAAAAAAGGGGGGAATTAAAAATAGGGATGGGATGTAGCTCAGAGGTAGAATGTCCCTGGGAATGAATAAATAAATAAAAGATGGGTGTGATGGGTAAACACCTGTAATTCCTGTACTTGGAAGGATGTGGCAGAAGGGTTGTGGGTTCTGCCTCAGCAAGTAGTGAGACTCTTAGCCACCTAGTGAGACCTTGTTTCCAAATAAAAAAGTAAAATAGGGGTGAGGGCAGAGTTTGGAGGTAGAATGCCTCTGGGTTCAATCCCCAGGGCCAAACACACACACACACACACACACACACGTCCCCAGAAAGTTGTTCTGTGCAGCCAGGTTTGGATCCCGTTGATCTGTCTCTTTTCACACATCTGGAAACAGGCCGAGAGAGTGCAGCATTTCCCCAAGGTTACCAGGCCCAGGACTGGGCTTCTGACCTCCACCCCAGGATTGGGTTTCTCTGCCTTCTCTGAGCCCACTTGCTCAAGGAAAGGGCAGATTTTGTCCTGAACAGAGAGGCCTCTCTCCCACCAACTCACACCGTCGGTGTGGCTGATTAGCCTGCTTTTTCCCGCCATCCCTCCGCCATACCCAGCATTTTTTTTTTTTTTTTTTTTTTTTTTGGTGGTACTGGGGGTGGAACCCAGAGGCTTTCTATCTCCGGGCTATATTCCCAGACCCATTTTGTATTTTATTTGGAAACAGGGTCTCACTGAGTTGCTGAGAGCCTCACTAAGTAGCTGAGGCTGGCTACGAACCTGTGCAATCCTCCTGTCTCAGCCTCCCAAGCGGGATTACAAGCGTGCGCCACCACGCCCGGCTCCCAGCAGTTATTTTTTATTTGGGACAGGATCTCACTAAGTTACTGAGGGGCTTGTTAAATTGCTGATACTGGCCTTGAACCTGTGATCATACCATCTCAGCCTCCCAAGTACTGGGATTAGTTCTCCTTGTGGAATTAGAGAACAAGTCCTTTATCTGAAAATGGGCAAACACAGGAAAAGAAACAAACATTTATCTTTTCTTTAATCTGATAGTTAATGAAGAAAAGTTTCTTCTATCTGGGCAAGGCGACATGGCCCTGTTAATCCCAGTTCTTGGGAGGCTTAGATAGGAGGACTGCAGATTGAAGGACAGCCTCTGCAATTTAGTAGACCCTGTTTCAAAACAAAAAATAAGCCAGGCATGGTGGTGCGCACCTGTAGTACTTGGGAGGCTGACGGGAGGATCATAGTTTTTTGTTGTTGCTTTTTCTTTTTTTTGCGGTACTGGAGATGGAACCCAGGGGCATCCTACCTCTGAGCTACACCTCAGCCCTATATTTTATTCTTTATTTTGAAACAGGGTCTCACTAAGTTGCAATGGGCCTAAGTAGCTACAGCTGACTTGAATCACAACCCTCCTGTCTCAGCCTCCCAAATGTTGGGATTACAAGCATGCACCACCATGCCCGGCTGGATCATAGTTCTGAAACCAACCTCAGCAACTTAGTAAGACCCTGTTTCCAAGTAAAAAATTTAAAAATAAGCCGGGCGTGGTGGTGCACACTTGTAATCCCAGCATTTGGGAGGCTGAGACCGGAGGATCGCAGTTCGCAGACACCCTCAGCTACTTAGTGAGGCCCTCTACAATTTACTGAGACCCGGTTTCAAAATAAAGAATTAAAAAAAAAAATAGGGCAGGGGTGTATGTTCGAAGGTTGAATGCCCCTGAGTTCCACCTCCAAACTTGCAAAAATAAATAAATAAATAAATAAATAAATAAATAAATAAAAATTAAAAATAGGGCTGGGAGTGTAGCTCAAAAATAGAAAGCCCAGCCGGGCGTGGTGGCGCATGATTGTTATCCCAGGATTCGGGAGACTGAGACCTGGGGATCGCGGTTCATGGACAGCCTCAGCTACTTAGTAAGGCCCTTGAAACTCAGTGAGACCCTGTTTTGAAATAAAGAATAGCCGGGCGTGGTGGCGCACGCTTGTAATCCCCGCGCTTGGGAGGCAGAGACAGGAGGATCGCGCAGGTTCGAAGCCAGTTGCGCGCACTGGCTTAAGAGACCCTGTTTCCAAATAAAAATGTAAAAATAGGTCTGGGAGTGTAGCCCAGAGGTAGCAGGGCTTCCAGGAACCCCAGTACCACCAAAAAAAAAAAAAAAAAAAAGAAAGAAAGAAAGAAAGAAAGAAAGAAAGAAAGAAAGAAAGAATAGCCGGGCGTGGTGGTGCACGCTTGTAATCCCAGCATTCAGGAGGCTGAGACCGGAGGATCGCGGTTCGCGGACAGCCTCAGCTACTTAGTGAAGCCCTCTGCAACTCAGTGAGACCCAGTTTCAAAATAATGAATAAAAAATAGGGCAGAGGGTGTAGCTCGGAGGTCAAATGCCCCTGGGTTCCATCTCCAGACCCACAAAAAAAATAAAATAAAATAAAAATAAAGAATAAAATATTGGGCAGGAGGTGTAGCTCGGAGGTCAAATGCCTCTGGGTTCCATCCCCAAACACGGAAGATAAAAAAATTGAAAGCCCTTTGTGTTCAGTGCCCAGAACCACAAAAAAAAGAAAATGGCTGGGGGTGTAGCAGAGAAGTAGAACATTACATAGTTCAATCCCCAGCACCACAAACAAATTAAGTAATAAAGGCTGAAACAGGAGGGTCACAGGTTCACGGCCAGCCTCAGCTTAGTGAGGCCCTTTGCAACTTAGTGAGACCCTGTTTCAAAATAAAGAAGAAAAAATAGGAGCCGGGCGTGGTGGCGCACACTTGTAATCCCAGCATTCGGGAGGCTGAGACAGGAGGATCACGGTTTGTGGACAGCCTCAGCTACTTAGTGAGGCCCTCTGCAACTCAGTGAGACCCTGTTTCAAAATAAAGAATAAAAAATAGGGCTCGGGGTGTCACTCGGAGGTAGATTGCCCCTGGGTTCCATCCCCAGTACTATAAATAAATAAATAAGTAAAATAAAATAATAAATGAGCCTGGCGTGGTGGATCATGTTTATAATCACAGCATTCAGAAGTCTGAGACTGGATTGCTGTTTGCGGACAGCCTCAGCTACTTAGTGAGACCTTGTTTCAAAAATAAAGAATAAGCTAGGTGTGGTGGCACGCACTTGTAATCCCAGCGCTTGGGAGGCTGAGACAGGAGGATTACACAGGTTCGAAGCCAGCCTCAGTTACTTAGTGAGGCTCTCAGCAACTTAGTGGTGAGAACCTGTTTCCAAATAAAGTATAAAATAGCTCTGGGAGTATAGCCCCTGAGGTAGAAAAGCCCCTGAGTTCCACACTCAGTACCACAAAAAGAAAGAAAGAAAAGAAAGAAAGAAAGAGAGGAAGAAAGAAAGAGAAAAAGAAAGAATCTGGGCATGGTGACACATGCTTGTAATCTCAGCATTCGGGAGGCTGAGACCAGAGGATTGCGGTTTGGTTCGTGGACAGCCTCAGCTACTCAGTGAGGCCCTCTGCAACTTAGTGAGACCCTGTTTCAAAATAAAGAATAAAAAGTAGGGTAGGGGGTGTAGCTTGGAGGTCAAATGCCCCTGGGTTCCATCCCCAAACCCGAAAAAAAAAAAGAAGAAAAAGAAAAAGAATAGGGCTGAGAGTGTAGCTCGGAGGCAGAATGCCCCCGGGTTCCATGCCCATACAGCAAAATATAAAAATAAAATAAAAAAATAAATGAAAAGTGTTGAGGATGTAGCTGAGAAGTAGAACACCCCTGAGTTCAGTTCCCAGCACCACAAAACAATAAATTAACTAATAAATAATAAAGAGGGCTGGCATGTAGCTCAGAGGCTATTGTTTAGGGTCTGGAGCACGGCGTGATTGTTAGGGTCTGGAGCACCGTGATAGAGCGCTGAGTGCCTGCGTGCCTGTGTAGTACTGTGGATTGAACTCAGGGGCATTCTACCTCTAAGATATAACCCCAACCCATTTTATGTTTTGTTTGAAACAGGGTCTTGCTAAATTGCTGAGCGTCTTATTACTTGCTGAGGCTGTCCTTGAACCTACTATCTTCCTGTCTCAGCCTCCCAGGTATTGGGATTATAGGTGTGCACCACCATGCCTGGCTTGAATCTATTTGAAAGTATCTTTTTCTCTTTGGTCTTTGATGGTACTGGGGATTTTAACCTAGGGTTGTGCTACCACTGAGCTACACTCCCAGCCCTCTTTTTTATTTTTTAAACAGGGTCTCGCTTGCTAAATTGCCGATCCTCCTATTTCAGCCTCCCAAGTACTGGCATTGCAGGCCTGTGCCACACCTCTGGGCTTAAAAGAATCTTCTTCTATCTTGGATCCACCAACAATCTGTTTGACTAAATCAACTCAGGGTGATATTTTTCGTGGCACGGAGGTGCCCTTACTAGTATAGGCAATCCATTAAGAACTGTATTTTGGGAATATGCACCCAATACATGCAGGCTGAGATAGAGTCCAGAATCGATCTGAGGTTACTCTGGGTGTCTGCTAACACATAAATTATTCAAGAGCAGAATGGACAGACATCGGCAGGTGCCGTGTTCTACTGGGCCTCTTTCTTTACTTTCCTTGTCTGGAATACTTCTCGCAAGACACATGATACATACTAACTCAACACCATCTCACCTGCCAGAGAGTCAGAGAACTGCAGGAGAGTTTCACTATAGGATTAGAAGAGAACAGAATGAGCCGGGCGTGGCGGTGCACACTTGTAATCCCAGCATTGGGAGGCCGAGACAGGAAGATCTCAAAGTTTCGAAGCCAGCCTCAGCTATTTAGTGAGGCTCTCAGCAACTTAGAGAGACCGTTTCCAAATAAAGCATAAAATAGGCCTGGGAGTATAGCCCAGAGGTAGAAAAGCCCTTGGGTTCTACTGCCAGTACTACAAAAAAAAAAAAAAAAAAAAAACACGCTTGTAATCCCAGCATTTGGGAGGCTGAGACTGGAGGATCACGGTTCATGGACAGCCTCAGCTACTTAGTGAGGTGCTTTGCAACTGAGTGAGACACTGTTTCAAAATAAAGAATAAAAAATAGGGCTGGAGTATGTATAGCTTGGAGATAGAATGCCCCTGGGTTCTATCCCCAGTACTGCAAAAAATTAAAAATAAAACTAAAGGAGTCCATGATGTGGTGACACACGCCTATAATCTCAGTACTTGGTGATAGAAATTGAATTTGTATTAATTGCTAATAAGAACAAGTTTTCTTACTTAGGCAAAATGATAAAATCCTTTTCTCTGTCTCTAAACCGTCAGCCAAGGGCTACAGTCAGGGTTGATCTTGGTTAACTAAAAGTTGGCTTGTGCTGGGCGTGGTGGCGCACGCTTGTAATCCCAGCAATTAGGAGGCTGAGACTGGAGGATCATGGTTCACGGCCAGCCTCAGCCACTTAGTGAGGCCCTCTGCAACTCAGTGAGACCCGGTTTCAAAATAAAGAATAAAAAATAGTGCAGGGGGTATAGCTCAGAGGTCGAATGTCCCTGGGTTCAATATCCAGACCCACAAAAAAAAAAAAAAAAAAAAAAGTTGGCTTGTTAGCCTAGCTAAACACTGAATGGTTTCCAACATAAGTAACTTCTAGCAGACAGAGATAGGGAAAAGCTGAGAAATCACTAAGGACACAGGTGGTCAGTACATACTTCAAACTTTAAGAATAAAAATAGCCAGGTGTGGAGAAACACACTTTTTTTTTTTTTTTTTTTTTTTTTTTTTTTTTTTTTTTTGCAGGTCTGGGGATGGAACCCAGAGGCATTTGACCTCCGAGCTACACCCCCTGCCCAATTTTTTATTCTTCATTTTGAAACAGGGTCTCACTGAGTTGCAGAGGGCCTCACTATGTAGCTGAGGCTGTCCGCGAACCGCAATCCTCCAGTCTCAGCCTCCCAAATGCTGGGATTACAAGCGTGTGCCACCATGCCTGGCTTGGCACACACTTGTAATCCCCGTGCTTTGGTGGCGGAGACAAGAGGATACTACAGGTTCAAAGCCAGCCTTGCTGGCTTAAGACTGTTTCCAAATAAAAAAATGTAAAATAGGTCTAGGAGTGTAGCCCGGAGGTAGTAGGGTTTCCAGGAACCCCAGTAACACACACACACACACAATCAATAAATAAATAAATAAATAAAAATAAAACCAAAAACAAAGCGGGCAGCCTGACCTTGCTAACCAAGTAACACATTTTGGTCGGTGATATTGAGGAGGTAGAAAGGAAATAGACAGATAGGGAAAAGGCCTAGGTAGAAAAAAGTTAATTTCCTGAGTTTCCTGAGGGGCAACAAATGCCTGAAATTCCAAAGGCTCAGGAGATAAGAAGGCCAGAGCTTCACAAAGCCATCCTGAGTTTCCTAATCAACAAACCCACCGAGCAAGTCTGGCATTCCTGAAAGGAGACCCTTCAAAGGACTTGCAAATGCCCTATGCAAATTCTCCTTGGAATCTCAAAGTCACCCTAACCAAAAGCAAACTTGCAAGCGGTCAGGCAAGGCCAGTCAGATGGCAAACGGGGGACCCCCGGGGATCCTCCTCCCCTTTTGGGGAGCTGTTCTCTCTCTTGCAGGTCGTGTTGGCACTGAGAGAAGGCAGAGTGCATCTGAGGGCACGTGGCTCGGGCGACTCTCGAGTAGTGGCCTGAAGACCTCTGCTGGACATCAAGGCTGGCCAGGCCCCTAAGGGTGACCTGTACCTCTTTTCTGGCAGATCGCGTGGACTCTGGGAGAAAGTAGTTTGCAACTGATGGGCGCTTGGCTCGGGTGACACTCGGGTAGTGACCCTGAAGGCAGCTACTGGACCCCGGAGTTCCGACCGCCCCTATGGGGTGTTCGGCCACTTTTCTCTATTCCCTTCTGGCAGATCACGTGGACTCCGGAAGAAAGCAGCCTGCACCTGAAGGCAATTCGGCTTGGGCTACTCTCAAGTATTGTCCTGAAGGCAGCTGCTGGACCCAGAGTTCCAGCCCCTTTGGGGGCGTGCAGCCACCCTCGCCCCATTCCCTGCTGCTTCCAATGAACCTTTTACTCCCCTTCCTGAGGTCTGCGGGTGTCATTCTTCGCTCACGGTAGACAAGAACTCGCCAGGTTTTCTCTCAAGAAACCCCCGTTTCAATATCAGACCTGCCTGTCCCAATGAGGATGAACAAAAAGGCTGACGGAAAAGGCTCACACAGCAGAGATGACTGGCGGCCTGCACCTGCTTTGGGTGCACAAAGAGGACTATTGGCTAAGCAGGATGGGAGGAAGGAGATGATGAATTCTTATAGATAATGAACAAATAAACAAAAACAAAAAAAACTAAAGGCGTCCATGGGCGTGGTGGTTCACACCTGTAATCCCAGTACTTGGGAGGCTGAGACAGGAGGGTCTTAATTTGAGGACAGCCTCAGCAACTAAATGAGACTGTCAGCAATACAGCAAGACCCTGTTTCCAAACAAAAAATAAATAAATAAAAAGGAATAGGGATGCAGCCTGGAGGCAGTGTAAGGACGGCCTGCTTCAGACCTGGGCAGCCAACGGTGCTGCCTCTCGTCATCTCCCTTGCCAACAGGTAACAGGCTCCTGTCAGTTTACAAGGCCCTGCACCTGGCTGTGTGAAGCCCAGAAAGAACTAACTCAAGACGACTTGGACATGGACTCTTCTGACCAGCCCATGCGGCCCTGAGAGCTAACTCTTAAAGGGAGCTTGACTCCTTGGTTCAGGGAGAATCTAGGGTTTGATTCTGAGCCCCAAGTTCAACTGGTTTCTCCTGTTTGCTAGAAAATCAACAAATATCTTTTTCCATCTTCCCAAAAGCTTGCCCCCATTATTTGATTCTGCAAAATGGGGCAGGCACCTGGAATTTGGTTTCTGTAGAATGCCTCTGGGTTCAATCCCCAGGACCAAAACCAAACAAAAACAAAAACCCAAAACTAAATGAGTGGGTGGGAGGTGTAACCCTTGGTTCTAACACTAGCTCTTCAAGGGAATAAAAACAAAACAAAAAAACTTAAGTTTTTTTTGTGTGTGTGTATGTGTGCTACTGAGGATGGAACCCAATACCACACACACACACACACACACACACACACACACACACACACACACACGAAGCTGGGCGTGGTGGCGCACACTTGTAATCCCAGCATTTGGGAGACTGAGTCAGGAGGATCTTGGTTCGTGGACAGCCTCAGCTACTTAGTGAGGCCCTTTGCAACTCAGTGAGACCCTGTTTCAAAATAAAGAATAAAAAATAGGGCTGGGGGTGTAGCTCAAAGTTAGAATGTCCCTGGGTTCCATCCCCAGTACCGCAAAATAAATAAATAAATTAATTAAAATGAAACAGGAGTTGGGTGTGGTGGTGCATGTTTGTAATACCAGTACATTGGAGGCTGAGATAGGAGGATCACAGGTTCAAGGACAACCTCGGCAACTTTGTGAGGCTCTCTACAACTTAATGAGACCTTGTTGCAAAATAAAATAGGACTGTGGGTATAGCTCAGAGGTTGAACGCCCCTGAGTTCCATCCCCTGTACCACAAACACACCACACACACACACACACACACACACACACACGAAATAGGCTCTTGCTGTGTTGCCGAGGTTCTTAGTTGCTGAGGCTTGCGGAGAACTTGCTGTCCTCCTATCTCAGCCTCCAAAGTCCTGGCATTACAGGTATATGTCACTGTGTCTGACAAACGTTCAGCACTCTTCAAGCTAAGGAGCCTGTGTGTCCAAGCCCACCTGTTTGGCCTGGGCAGTTTCATGAATGTTCTTAAAGTGAACATGAAGATTCTGAACCTCAGCCGGGCGTGGTGACGCACGCTTGTAATCCCAGCATTCGGGAGGCTGAGACCGGAGGATCGCGGTTCGCGGACAGCCTCAGCTACTTAGTGAGGCTCTTTGCAACTCAGTGAGACCCGGTTTCAAAATAAAGAATAAAAAATAGGGCAGGGGGTGTAGCTCGGAGGTTGAATGCCCCTGGGTTCCATCCCCAGACCCGCAAAAAAAAAAAAAAAGATTCTGAACCTCTTTATTTGCATGATTTTATGGAGTTTTCTGGGTCAAGAGACGTGTGAACCATTTTCACAGATCATCTCAGGCTGCTTCCAGATTACCGCTTTTGAAGAAAGGCCATTTATGAACATGATACTATTTTTAAAATTTTTTTATGATACTGGGGATTGAACCCAGGGGCATTCTACCTCCGAGCTACACCCTCAGCTCTGTTTTTTAGTCTTTATTGTGAGACAGTGTCTCATTAAGTTGTGTAGGGCCTCACTAAATAGCTGAGGCTGTCCTCAAACCTGCGATCCTCCTGTCTCATCCTCCAAAGTATTGGGATTACAAGTGTGTGTCACCACGCCTGACATGATAATTCTATTTAACACATTATTCAGCCAAATCTATATGAGACTGGTAAAAAATAAGAGATCATTTATGACTCAAAGTTCTGTTTAAACAATAAAAATAGTAGCATATGCCAATAATCCCAGTACTTGGGAGACTTAGACAGTAGATTCTCAGGTTTGAAACCAGCCTCAGCAATTTAGTGAGCAGTTGTCACGGTCACCGTCATCTCCACTATCATCAGTATTTTCATCATCATCACCAGTATTACCATCATCATCGGTTTGCAGGGTGGATACTGCAAACTCTCTGACTGGTCCTGTTTTTAGGTCTTTGAAGCAGTACAGGTAGAGGAGAATTAAGATTTAGATGGTAGGGCCGGGCGTGGTGGCGCGCGCTTGTAATCCCCGTGCTTGGGAGGCAGAGACAGGAGGATCGGTGCAGGTTCGAAGCCAGCCGCGCTGGTGTAAGAGACCCTGTTTCCAAATTTAAAAAAATATAAAAATAGGTCTGGGAGCGTAGCCGGAGGTAGAAGGGTTTCCAGGAACCCCAGAACCACCAAAAAAAAAAAAAAAAAGATTTAGATGGTAGGAACGGTGACCACCCAAAGGTCACCAAGAGACCCATATTCTCCTAGGAAAGTATATGATTTGGAAAGGGCTGGAGGTAGCTCAGAAGTAGAATGCCCCTCACTTCAAACCCCGGTACCATAAAAAATAAAAACAAATAATAAAAATGGGAGTCTGGGCCGGGTGTGGTGGTGCACGCTTGTAATCCCAGCGTTCGGATTGTGGTTTGTGGACAGCCTCAGCTACTTAGGCCCTTTCCAACTCAGTGAGACCCTGTTCCAAAAAATATAAAGACTATCCGGGCGTGGTGGCGTGAGATTGTAATCTGATCGCTCAGGAGGCTGACACAGGAGGATGACACAGGTTCAAAGCCAGCTTCAGCTACTTAGTGAGGCTCTCAGCAACTTAGTGACACCCTGTTTCTAAAGAAAGTATAAAATAGGTCTTGGAGTATAGGCCAGAGGTAGAAAAGCCCCTGAGTTCCACCCCCCAGTACCACAAAAAAACTGTATATATATACACACTAAAAAATAGGACCGGGTGTGTAGCTCGGAGGCAGAATGCCCCTGGGTTCTATCCCCAGTACTGGAAAAAAAAAAAAAGAGTCTGGAATTCAAATGTAATTGAATGGTTTTGCATCAACTACTTATATCTCTAAAACAACACATAAAAAGTTATCAAAGAGCCAGGTGTGCAGGGCTTGGTGGTGCACACTTATAATCCCAGTACTTGGAAGGCTGAGACTAAAAACTAGGGTTGAGGGTGTAGCTTGGAGGTAGAATGTCCCTGGGTTCTATCTGCAGTACCCGCAAAAAATAAATACATAATAAAAATAAATAAAAAATAGGGCTGTGGGAGTAACTTAAAGGTAGAATGTTCCTGGGTTCAATCCCCAGTACCTCAAAAAAAAAAAAAAAAAAAGGCCAGGAGTGTTGGCACACACGTGCAATCCTAGTATGTGGGACACTGAGACAGGAGGATCACAGGTTCAAGAACAGCCTCAGCAAATAGTGAGACTCTAGTCAACCTAGTGAGACCCTATTTCAAAATAAAAATAAAAAATAGGGATGGTGGTGTAGCTCAGAGGAAGAATGTCTGTGGGTTTACTTTCCAGTAACACACACACACACACACACACACACACACACACACACACACACACAGAGAGTTATCAAAGAAGCCAAATGTGGTGGGGTGGCACAAGACCGTAATTCCAGTACTTGGGAGGCTAAGACAGGAGGATCACAAGTTTAGGCTAGGTTCAGCAATATAAGGAGACCATCAGCAACTTAATGAGACTCTTTCAAAAAATTCTAGGGGGAGCCGGTCATGGTGGCGCACGCTTGCAATCCCAACATTTGGGAAGCTGAGACAGGAGGATTGTGGTTTGCAGACAGCCTCAGCTATTACTTAGTGAGGCCCTTTGCAACTCAGTGAGACCCTGTTTCAAAAATAAAAAGACTAACTGGGCGTGGTGGCGCAGGCTTGTAATCCCAGCACTTTGGAGGCTGAAACAGGAGGATCGTGCAGGTTCAAAGGCAGCCTGGGCTATTTATTGAGGCTCTCAGCAACTGAGTGAGACCCTGTTTCCAAATAAAATATAAAATAGGTCTGGGAGTATAGCCCTGGGGTAGAAAGCCCCTGGTTCCATCCTTAGTACCACAAAAATAAATAAATAAATTAATTAAAGACAAAAAATAGGGCTGGGGGTGTAGCTCAGAGGTACAATGCCCCTAGGTTCCATCCCCAGTACCGAAGGGAAAAAAAAATGGTGGGGGGGAGTACTGGAGATTGAATGCAGGGACCTTACCTCCAAGCTACTTCCTGGCTCTATTTTATTTTTTTGTTATTGAAACATGGCCTTGATAGGCCATGCTGACAGGCTGCTGAGGCTAGCCTTGAACTTGTTTTAGCCTCCCAAGTAATAGGATTGCAGGCAATGCCACCATGCCCAGCTTCTGTTTCAAAATTAACAACAACAACATATGGGGTGGGGGCTGAGAGTGCGGCTCAGGGTAGAATGCCTCTCACTTCAATCCCCAGTTAAAATAAAAAAGTTAAGCCGGGCATGGTGCTATGCCTGTAATCCCAGGAGGAGCACAGAATGGAGGCCAGCCCCAGCAATTTACCAAGGCCCTCAGCAACTTAGTAAGATCCTGCTTCAAAATAAAAACTAAAATAATGCTGTTGAGGGTGTTGGTCAGCGGTAGAATGCCCCTGGGTTCACACACACACACACACACACACTCACACACACACACACACACACTAAATAAACGAAAGAAATTTCTTGTATTTGCTAGAATTTGTCTGGCACCCCCTGAGCAACACACAAATGCGTCTTAATATTTTAATACTTTCCTGGCACATTAATACTTTTTGGAGGGTTGTTGTCTTCGGTGCCTTGGAAATGAAAGATGGCTCAGAAGCAAATGCAGAAAGTGAGAGGAAATGAAAGGGACCAGGATCAAAGAAAGGCTCAGGGTGGAGGGCCATCAGCGCCTCCCTGGTTTCCCCTTTAATAAGACACCCAGGGCTTTAGGCTGTGAGAGGGGCTGACTTAAACAAAGAGAGCCCAGGAAGAGAGCACTTAGCACTTGGGGAGGAAGGACAGGCTTGTGTGATATTTAGGTGTCAGGACAAGAAGCCAGGTGTGCTGGCACAGGCTTGTAATCCTAGTAGTTGGGAAGTTGAGACAGGAGGATTGCAAGTTCAAAGTCAGCCTCAGCAATTTAGCAAGGCACTCAGCAACCTAGTGAGACTCTGTTTCTAAACATGAAATAAAACAGGGCGGGGGGTGTAGCTTGGAGGTGGAATGCCTCTGGGTTCATTTCCCAGGAACCAAAAGAAAAAAAAAAAAATTATAGTGAGTATAGTGGGGAATACTGAGAATGAGCCAGTACGTGGGAGGCTGAGACAGGAAGATTGTAGGTTTGAGGCCAGCCTCAATAATTTAACAATACCCTTAGTAATTTGGAGAGATCTGTTTCAAAATAAAAAATAAAAAGGCTGGGGTGTAGCTAGAGGAAGAAGGCCCCAGAACCAAAAAAAGAAAAGAAATATTGAGTCAGGAATGGTGGTGCACGCCTATAATCCCAGCACTTGGGAGGCTGAAACAGGAAGACAGTCTCAGCAAGTAGTGAGACTCTTATCAACCTAGTGAGACCTTGTTTCCAAATAAAATAAAATAGGGCTGGGGGTATCAACCGGATGTGGTGGTGCACACTTGTAACCCCAGCATTTGGGAGGCTGAGACAGGAGGATTGCAGTTCAAGGACAGCTTCAGCTACTTAGTGAGGCTCTCAGCAACTCAGTGAGACCCTGTTTCCAAATAAAGCATAAAATAGGCCTGGGAGTATAGCCCAGAGGTAGAAAAGCCCCTGGGTTCCACCCCCAGTACACACACACACACACACACACACACACACACACACACACACACAATAGGACTGGGGGGTATAGCTTGAAGATGAGAATGCTCCTGGATTCAATCCCCAGTGCAGAAAGACAGGAAGGAAGGAAGGAAGGAAGGAGAGAGAAATAAATAAATAAATATTGAGAAGCTGGGCGTGGTGGCGCACACTTGTAATTCCTGTTCTTGGGAGGTTGAGACAGGAGGATCAGGCAGGTTCAAAGCCAGCCTCAGCTGGCTTAAGAGACCCTGTTTCCAAATAAAATATAATATAGGTCTGGGAGTGTAGCCCAGAGGTAGACGGCCCCTGGGTTCCATCCCCATTACTACCAAAAGAAAAAAAGAAGAAAGAAAAAGATAAAAAGAAAGAAAGAAATATTGAGGACAGAAAATGTGACAGTGACCTCAAAGGTCGTATCCTTCCCAACTTGGGCTCTTGGGCTGTAGGAAGGGCCCTGGTTCTAGATAAAGGTGATTTTTAAAAACCTTACTCTCATTCTTGGCTTTCCCCTGTGATGCAGGAAGTATCTCTGAATCTCTGAGTACTGTCTTTCACTTGTCCTCCCTGTATCTATCTCTTTTTTGTCTTCTTCTTCTTCTTCTTTTTTTTTTTTTTTTTGGTGGTGCTGGAGGTTGAACCCAGTGGCCTTCAATCTCCAAGCTACACCCTCAGGCTATTTTTATGGGGGGGTGTCTAGGGATGAAACCCAGGGGCATTTGGCCTCTGAGCTACACTCCCTGCCCTGTTTTTTATTCTTTATTTTGAAACTGGGTCTCACTAAGTTGCAAAGGGCCTCACTAAGTAGCTGAGGCTGTCTGCGAACCACGATCCTCTGGTCTCAGCCTCCCAAATGCTGGGATTACAAGCGTGCACCACCACAGTCTTGCTGAGTCGCAGAGGGCCTCACTAAGTAGCTGAGACTGGCGGCGAACCTGCGATCTTCCTGTCTCAGCCTTTCAAGTACTGGGTTTTAAGCATGGGCAACAATACCCGGAACACTGATTTTGAGACAGGGTCTCACTAAGTTAATTACTTGCAGAAGCTGTCCTCAAACTTGCAATTCTCCTGTCTCAGCCTCCCAAGTACTGGGATTATAAATTTACACCATCATGCTTGGCTTTTATTTTTATTTTGAAACAGCGTCATGCTTGCTAAGTTGATAAGTCTCACTACTTGCTGAGGCTGTCCTCGAACCTGCGATCTGTAGCAGCCTCTCAAGTACTGGGGTTACAGGTGTGAACCACCACATCTTGGCTCCCTGTGTCTATATCAACATATGTCAGATGTTACTGATGCACTGGATACGAATAGTGCCCAAAAATGCTCAGTAAATCAGGTTTTGTGCCAGCCCTGTGATGCAGACTGAGAACCCAGACCCTCATCTCAGCGACCACTGTCTTCAGCTAACCTTGAACTTCAGCTTGCTATCTGAAACTGGGTAAAATGATGGGCTTCTGGAGTCTTACATTTCACAAACTATTTTTGGGAAAATAGTTTGCAATGCCAGCTTTAGAAAGATAGCAGGCTCTTTTCGTTTTGCAGTTGGGGAAACAGGTATAGAAGAATTACCAAATACTCACTGTATGACTGCAGCAGGGTAACTGAATAAGGAATCTAGAACTTAGATTCATGGAGAAATAGTTATTGGGAGCCAGGCGTGGCGATGCATGCTTGTAATTCCAGTACTTGGGAGGCAGGAGGATTGCAGGCTTGCAGCCAGCCTCAGCAATTTAGCCAGGCCATCAGCAACTTCAAAAGATAAATATTAAATAGGGTTTGGGGTGTAGCTCAGAGGTAGACTGTCCCTGGGTTCAATCTCCAGCAACAGTCCCCAGTAACACACACACACACACACACACACACACACACACACACACACACACACACACACTGTCTGGAAGTCTGTTCCCTGAGTGGGAGAGGATGGAACGAGGTGCTCTGTTCCAGACAGTGAAAGGCCCTTCTCTCCCTCCAGCAGTACAAAATGGCCTCCAGTTTTCCACCTTGGGCTTTAGCCTTTATCCCATCTGAAGCCCGCCCCCCAGCCTATTCGGGAGGTCACTGTCTCTTCCTGCCACCACTTCATGTATCTGTTCTACTTTTCCGTGTAGGAAACTCTTCCTACTGGTGCCTAGGTGGAAGCCAGGGGAGGGTCAGCCCTGCAGCCCTGAGGGCCTGATGGGCCTGTGGTCAGAGCTGCGGCTGGGCAGGCGGAGCGCTGCTACCCACCCGCCACCCCCAGTTTGCTCTCACGCCTCCTTTTGTCTAGCTACCTAACAACAACTACTTATGCAAATACTCAAAAAAGGCTTTTTCCCCTTTCATTTTCTTTTTTGTGGTACTGGGGATTGAACCCAGGGGTGTTTTACCTCCAAGCTATACTTGCAGCCCTTTGTATTTTTTGTTTTGAAACAGGGTCTCCTGTCTGGTTGTGGTGGTGCACACTTACAATCCCAGTACTTGGGAGGTCGAGACAGGAGGGTTGCAGGTTCACAGACAGCCTCAGCAATTTAGTGAGGCCCTCTGCAACTTAGTGAGACAGACTCTACTTCAAAATAAAAATATTAAGCTGGGCATGGTGACACACACTTGTAATCCCAGCATTGGGAGGCTGAGAGAGAAGGATTGCGGTTCGTGGACAGCCTCAGCTACTTAGTGAGGCCCTCTGCAACTCAGTGAGACCCTATTTCAAAATAAAGAATAAAAAATAGGGCTGGGGGTGTTGCTCAGAGGTCGAATGCCCCTGGGTTCCATCCCCAGTACCACACACACACACGCACGCACACACACACACACACACACACACACACACACACACGCACACACACAATTAAATAGGGTTGGGGATGTAAGAGGTAGACTGTCCCTGGGTCCAATCTCCAGCAACAAACAAAAAAGAAAGGAAGGAAGGGAGGGAAGGAGGGAGGGAGGGAAGAAGGAAGGAAGAAAAAAAGAAAGAAAGAAAGAAAGAAAGAAAGAAAGAAAGAAAGAAAGGAAGAAAGAAAGACTCTCTAGGTTGCTGAGGAACCAGGCATCGTGGTGCTTGCCTATAATCCCAGGATTTGGGAGACTGAGACAGGAGAATTGCAGATTTGAAGTCAGCCTCAGCAATTTTGGAGATACCCTCTGAAACTTACTGAGATGCTGTTTCAAAATAAAATATAAAAGCCAGGCATGGTGGTGCACACTTGTAATCCCAGTACTTGTGAAGCTGAGACAGGAGGATCGCAGGTTCACTGCCAGCCTCAGCTACTTAGTGAGGCTTTCCGCAACATAGTGAGACCCTGTTTCAAATAAAGAATAAAAACAGGGCTGGGAATGTAGCTCAGAAGTAGAATGTCCCTGGGTTCCATCCCCAGTGCTGCTAAATGAGTGAATGAATGAATGAATAAATAAATAAATAAATATAAATAAATAAATGGTCTGGGGATATGCCTCAGAGGTAAAATGCCCCTGGGTTTGACCCCCAGTATTCCCCCCAAAATCCCTACACAAATAAAAATTTTTTTCACAACAATTATAAATGCACATAGCCAGGTGTGGTGGTATAAGCCTGTAATCTTAGTACTTGGGAGGCTGAGACAGGAGAATCATGGTTCACGTACAGCCTCAGCTACGTAGGGAGGTCCTTTGCAACTCAGGAAAACCCTTTTTCAAAATAAAGAATAAAAAATTAGGGCTGGGGATGTCGCTCGGAGATAGAATGTCCCTGGGTTCCATCCCTAGTACCGCAAAATAAATAAATAAATAAATAAATAAAATGCATAATTAAAAATAGGGCTGGGAGTGTAGGTTGGAGTAGAATGCCCCTGAGTTCAATCCCTAGTATCAAAAAAGCACATGAATTAAAAAAGCGATAAATCAGTACTGATGTATATAGAAGTTTCCCAGTGTTCACTCCAAGCTTCGTTTCCTTCCTTCCTTCCTTCTTTCCTTTCTTTCCTTCTTTTCTTTCTTTCTTTTCTTTTTGGGAGGGGTGCTGGGGATGGAACCCAGGGCATTCTACCTCTGAGTTACCACACCTGGTTTGTTTCCACTGTACCCTCACAGGATGCTTACTTTTTGTGGTAGTGAGGATTGAACCCAGAGGGGGTCTGCCTCTGAGCTACTACCTTAGACCTCTTTGTTTTGGGTAGGGTCTCACTAAGTGGGTGAAGGTCTGGCTGATTTTTTGAAGCTGGCCTCTAACTGCTATTGAACCTCATGTCCCAGCCTCCCAAGTACCGGGCATCTTTTTAACCAATTTTTTTTTTTTTTTTTTTTTTTTTTTTGGTGGTACTGGGAGTGGAACCCAGGGGCTTTCTACCTCTAGGATATACTCCCAGACCTATTTTATATTTTATTTGGAAACAGGTCTCACTAAGTTGCTGAGAGCCTCACCAAGTAGCTGAGGCTGGCTTCGAACCTGTGCGATCCTCCTGTCTCAGCCTCCCAAGCGCGGGGATTACAAGCGTGCGCCACCACGCCCGGTAGAAATAAAATTGACAGATTTCTTTCTTTCTTGTGGTACTGGGGGTGGAACCCAGAGGCTTTCTACCTCCGGGCTATACTCCCAGATCTTTTTTTATATTTTATTTGGAAACAGGGTCTCACAAGGTTACTGAGAGCCTCACTAAGTAGCCGAGGCTGGCTTGGAACCGTGAGATCCTCCTGTCTCAGCCTCCCAAGCGCGGGGATTACAAGCGTGCGCCACCACGCCCGGCTCCACCTGGCATCTTTTTAACCATCGAAGCAGCTGCAGCTTCAATGAGGGCGTGGTGTATTTTCGGATCTGTAATTGGGATGGGACTGCCTGCTTCCTAAGAACATCCAAAGAGCATAGCCCAGCACAGTGACAACTGTAGGAATTTTGTTTTGTTTTTTAGCTCATGAAGAATAAATGAGCATGAAAATGGGAAAGTCTGACCACCTGTTTCATACATTCTGGGCCTGAAAGCCCCAAAGAGCTAGTAAATAAATGAACGAAGGGTTTGGGAGGAAGGAAGGGGTGCGAGTAGAAAACCAGGTGCTGAGCTTTGTGAGGGCTTAGGGGGCTCAGTTCCGGGACACGCCCGCGCCCCCAGCAGGGAGATCAGGGGGATCCAGCGGAGCCGCCTCCCCCGCGGCGCCCAGGCCACTTCTAGCTGGACACCTGCAGGTCCGCCCGGGTGAGAAGAGCCAGGCTTTTGAAGACGCCCATTAGCATTCTAGAGCAGAGCAGACCGTGCCGGAAAGACCCCCGCCGTCGACGGGCTCCTGGAGCGGGTCACGGGGAGCTGGGGGCCCGGCCCCTCCTAGGGCGTGCTCGGCGGCTCAGCGAGCACGGATTGCTCTTTCTATAAAGCATCTCAGTAGTCGGGAGTGGGGATGCACGCCTGTAATCTCAGCATTTGGGAGGCTGAGACGGGCTCCGATCACGGGTTTGAGACTCTCAACAAATTTAGCGAGACCCTGCTTCAAAATAAAAAATAAAACGGAGGCGGACGTGGTGGCGGACGTGGTGGCGCACGCTTGTAATCCCAGCATTTGGGAGGCTGAGACAGGGGGGTCGCTGTTCGCGGACAGCCTCAGCTACTTTGTGAGGCCCTCTGCAACTCAGTTTGACCCGGGTTCAAAATAAAGAATAATAATAATAATAATAAAATAGGGCGGGGGTGTAGCTGGGAGGTAGAATGCCCCTGGGTTCTATTGTTGTAACCCAGCCAGCGAGAAAAACTGTCCAGAGCCAATTATGTCCGCAAAACCACATTTTATTACAGGTTCGAACCTGGACCCAAGCACCTCTGGCACAGCAGAAATGGCATGGGCCCAGAGCTCCGTTTGGGGGTCGAATTTATGGTTTTACATCAAATTGCAAGTCATTTTTACATCCTTGATGACGTTTTTTAAATTTCCCGCTTTACATAATTCTCCACTTTACATTTCCCACCTAACTTGTTTGGACTTTTTTTTTTTTTTTTTAAGATAACTGGGGTAGGGGTAGGGGCAGGGGGTCTCCTATCTAGGTTTACAGCCCTGGTAGGGGCGGATGCTCTTAGCCGGGGCGGATACCCTATACTTTTAGCTTTTCTAGGAATTTGCCCGTTAATATTGGCCACTTGAACTTACAATTTATGGAGCTTTTATACAATTAAAAACTTTTTTTTGTTTTGTTTTGTTTTTTTGGTGGTACTAGGGGTGGAACCCAGAGGCTTTCTACCTCCGGGCTATACTCCCAGACCTTTAAAATATATATATATATATTATTTGGAAACAGGGTCTCACTAAGTTGCTGAGAGCCTCACTAAGTAGTGAGGCTGGCTTCGAACCCGTGCGATCCTCCTGTCTCAGTTTCCCAAGCGCGGGGATTACAAGCGTGCGCCACCACGCCCGGCACCTTATAAAACTTAAACCAATTCCTAAAGCATCTAACTTCAAACTAGGCATAGGCAGGGGCTTCTTATCTAAGACACAGGCGGTCTGGGCCTGGGCAGCTGCTTTGGGTGTTTCCCGTTTAGCTGCTCTCTGCCTGCCAATTTAAAACTTTTAAACAAAACTTATAAAAACAGATCTAAATATGTGACATTAAGAACTTATTACTTAACTGATTATTAAACACCATACAGAACTAAATTAGTTACCTATTATTATTAACTTTTATTAACACACAATGCACTCATGAATTTAAGGACACACTATAACACTATCCCCAGTACCACAAAAATCCATCCATCCATCCATCCAATAAATACAATAAAACAATACAATAAAGCAGGCTGGGGTGTAGCTCGGAGGTATACCGAACGCCTGTAGGGAAAGCAAAGCAAAACCAACCAACAAACAAGACATCCGATCCGACAGGCATCAGCTGAGCGCGTAGCTCCCCATGGGCTCCAATGGATGAACGGGGGGGGGGCGGGGGGGGACACATGTGCACACGTCACCCCCCAGCAGAAAGCGGGACAACACAGGACTTTATTTTTGGGTACTGGGGATGGAGCCCAGCCGCACTTTACCCTGAGCCGTGCCCCCCCATTTCGTTTCTTACTTGGGGCAGGGGGTCGCGGTCCTGGGCGCGGCCGGGATGTGGATTGCCCCCCCCCCGCGTCTGGCGCCCCCGCCCGGCGCCGCTATAACCGCGGGCGGCGGCCGGCCCGCGTCCCGCCATGGCCGCCGCCGAGTGGCCCCCGCGCCCCGCCGGCCCCGCGCCCGCCCCGCCCGCCCCGCGCCGCCGCCGCCGCACGACCTTCAGCCGCGAGCAGCGGCAGCTGCTGGAGCTCGTCTTCCGCCAGACCATGTACCCCGACGCGCAGCTGCGCGAGCGCCTGGCGCGCCGCACGCGGCTGCCCGAGGCCCGCATCCAGGTGAGCGCGGGGCGCCCGGGCACGGACGGGCACGGACGGGCACCGACCCGGCACCCACCGACCGGGCTGGACGGCCAGCGGGCCAGGCCCGCCGCCGGAGAGCGCCGCCCGGCCGAGTGGGGGGCGCGGGCGCCGCCAGCCGGAGCCTGAGACACGGATCGAGGCTCACGGCCCGCAGCCCAGGGAGGCCCCGTAGCCTGGTGAGATCCCCCTTTTTGAGTTTGATTTTTCAAGATAGCTGGGCTTGGTGCACACCTGTAGTACCCAGTACTTGGAAGGCTGAGACAGGAGGATCGCAGGTTCAAGGACAGCCTCAGCCACTTAGTGAGACTCTGCAACTTAGTGAGACCCTGTTTCAAAATAAAGAATAAAGAATAAAAAAACAGGGCTGGGGCTGTAACTCAGAGGCATTAGAATGCCCCTGGGTTCAATCCCAGGACCCCAAAGCAAAACAAAAAGAGCAGCTTTTTTTTTTTTTTTTTGGGTGGTACTAGGGTTCCTGGAAGCCCTTCTACCTCCGGGCTACACTCCCAGACTTATTTTATATATTTTTATTTGGAAACAGGCTCTCTGAAGCTGGCTTCAGACCTGCGCAATCTTCTGTTTCTGCCTCCCAAGTGCGGGGATTACAAGCGTGCGCCACCATGGCCGGCAAAGAGCAGATTCTAAACAACTCTAGCGGCTTTCATGATGGTGTTCATTCCTAAGAATCTAAGGCTTCTGTTCCACTGGCCCCTTCTTCCATCGCAGGTGTCCTTAGATGACATACAGATAGAGCGAGGCAGCTTTTAGGTTTTGCATGGGGGAATGGTGGAGCAGAGAAAGCCAGGCGTGGTGGCGCACACTTGTAATCCCAGCATTCGGGAGGCTGAGACTGGAGGATCGTGGTTCGCGGACAGCCTCAGCTACTTGGTGAGGCCCTCCGCAACTTAGTGAGACCCTGTTTCAAATTAAAGAATAAAAAATAGGGCAGGGGGTGTAGCTCGGAGCTCGAATGCCCCTGGGTTCTATCCCCAGTACTGCAAAATAAATAAATAAATAAACAAGCAAATAAATAAAAGTAAAAATAGCGCTGGAGGTTTAGCTTGGAGGTAGAATGCCCTTGGGTCCAATCCCCAGCACTACCAAAAAAAAAAAAAAAAAAAAAACATATAAAAATAAAACAAGTCTGGGGGTTTAGCTCTGGGTAGAATGCATACTTCCTATGAACTGCGCGTTTCCCTCCGCCTTGCAGGTGTGGTTTCAGAACCGTCGTGCCAAGTCCCGGCGTCAGGGTGGGAGATCTGCTCAGGCTTCAGGGCGGCCGGAGCTCTTCCTCAACCACTCTGCTCCTGGGACTGAAGAAACACTTGTGAAGCCTCAGCTGCCTCTGGAGGGCAACAGGAACTACCTGCCCAACCTCAGCATAGCTGGAGAGGGCACGCAGGACCCTAGCTGCCAAGGTCAGAATGTGGAAACCTACTTCCCTCTCTCTGAAGACGTTCGTTCACACCTGGACTCCTGGGAGGAACACATCTTTTCAGCCTTTGGTAACTTCTGAGGATTCCAGGACAATTCAGGACAAGCCCAAAAGAGCTGTGACTGATACTCAGCAGAATACTGTCCTGTCTGCCTGCCATGTCAACCTTATTGATGGTTTTGACAGCTGTCTCTTGCCTTAGAAGCTTTCTCCTTTTTTGCCAATTTTTTTTTTTTTTTTTTTTTTTTTTGCCCACGGCCTATTCCTTCTCCCCACCCGGGAGTTCCGACACTGGTGTGTACCCACGCATCACCAACTCACCAACGCACCAAGTCGCACGTGTGCGCTGCTCCGCCGGCTTGCCAGGACTGTTGCGTGTTTTTGGATCCGTTGTTCAGGGCGCTTTCTTTTCCTCACAAGAACCCTGTGCTTGACTCCCTTTCTTGTCCCTGAAGCTGCATCTTCTGGTTCCTCCAGGGTCTGGTTCACTCCTGCTGTCTCCTCTGCCCTCAGCTGGCCACCAAGATGTATTACTTTTTTAAAAAATTGAATACTTATTTTTTGACTGATAAATAAAAGTTATATATATTTATGGCATACAACATATGTTTTTATATTATATATATGAAATTACATATTCAAATCATATGTCAAATACAATGTGAAATGTTGAAATAAAGACTTTTTTTGGTACTGGGGGATTGAATCCAGGGACATTCTACCTCTGAGCTTCACCCCAGCTCTATTTTATTTTTATTTTGAAATAGGGTCTCACTAGGTCGAAAGAGTCTCACTACTTGCTGAGGCTGTTCTTGAACCTGGGATCCTCCTGGCTTAACTTCCCTAGTACTGGATCACAAGTGTGCATTATCACCCCCAGCTCAACTAATACTTTTCTACACACCCCACTGCAATTTTATTTTTTTTTAATTTTTTAATTTTTTTGGTGGTACTGGGGGTGGAACCCAGAGGCTTTCTACCACCAGGCTATACTCCCAGACCTATTTTATTTGAAAACAGGGTCTCAATAAGTTGCTGGGAGCCTCACTAAGTAGCTGAGGCTGGTTTAGAACGTGTGCGATCCTCCTGTCTCAGCCTCCCAAGTGCTAGGATTACAAGTGTGTGCCACCACGCCTGGCTTGCAACTTTATTTTAATTAATTACTTAATTAATTATTTAATTAATTTTGTGGTACTGGGGTTGGAGGTTCTACCTACAAGCTACCCCTGCCTTACTTTTTTTTTCCCCCAGTACTGGGGATTGAACCTAGGGGACTTCTACCTCTGAGCTACGCCCCCAGCCCTATTTTTTTTATTCTTTATTTTGAAAGAGGGCCTCACTAATTAGCTGAGGCTGGTCTTAAACCTGAGATCCTCCTGGGATTATAAGCGTACACCACCATGCCCAGCTTCCCTGCTGCCATTTTAAACTTATAATTGACTAAGAATCACATTAAAACATAAATCTTAGCCAGGCGTGGTGGTGCACGCTTGTAATCCCCGTGCTTGGGAGGCGGAGACAGGAGGATCGCGCAGGTTCCAAGCCAGCCGCGCGCTGATTTAGGAGACCCTGTTTCCAAATAAAATGTAAAAATAGGTCTGGGAGTGTAGCCCGAAGGTAGAAGGGCTTCCAGGAACCCCAGTACCACCAAAAAAAAAAAAACCAAAAAAACCCCCCATAAATCTTACTTAGTGAGGCCCTCTTCAACTAGTGAGACCCTGTCTTAAAATAAAGAATAAAAAACAGGGCAGGGGGTGTACCTCGGAGGTCGAATTCCCCTGGGTTCCATCCCCAGACCCGCAAAACACACACACACACACACACACACACACACACACACACACACACACACACACACAAAATGTAAATCTTGAGCTAGGCATGGTGGTGCAAGTTTGTTATCCCAGTTCTTGGTAGGCTGATAGGACAATTGTAGGTTTGTACCCAGCCTCAGCAACTTAGGCCTTCCGCAACTCAGTGAGACCCTGTTTCAAAATAAAGAATGAGAAAATAGAGCTGGAAGTATAGCTCAGAGGTAGAATGTCCCTGAATTTCACCCCCAGTACTGCAAATAAATAAATAAATGTAAATAGAAATAAAGAATAAAAACAAAAATAAAAACAAATTATGGCTCATAGATAGAATGCCCTGGATTCAATCTCCAGTATCAAAAAAAAAAAAAAAAATAGCATAGTATAGTGTTGTACACTGTAATCTCAGCATTTTTTTTTTTTTTTTGTGGTACTAGGGATGGAACCTAGAGCATTCTACCTCTAGTCTACACTCTCAGCCCTATTTTCTAAATTTATTTTGAAACAGGGTCTCACTGAGTTGCAGAGGGCCTCAGTAAATATCTGAGGCTGTCCTTGAACTGCTATCCACCTGTCTCAGCCTTCCAAATGCTGGGATTATAAGCATGAGCCACTACAACCAGCTTAATTTTCTGCAATTTAGTGAGACCCTGTATCACAACAAAACAAAATTAAATGAATAGGGCTTGAGTGTAGCTCAGACATAGAATGCCCCTGGATTCAATCTTCAGTACAAATTTTAAAAAATATTGTGATTATCTTAGTTGATTATATTAAGTATCTATTTATGAGCTGGGCGTGGTGGTGCATACTTCTAATCCCAGCAATATTCAGGAGGCTGAGACAGGAGGATCACGGTTCACAGCCAGCCTCAGCTACTTAGTAAGCCATTGCAACTCAGTGAGACCGTGTTTCCAAATAAAGAATACAAAATAGGGCTGGGGTTTAGCTCGGACTATAAGATAATACAAGCAATTATAAATTATCTTATAAATAACAATTGTCTTTTTTTGGAATTGTGTATTGAACCCAGGGACATTCTACTTCTGAGCTATACCCCCAGCCCTTTTCATTTTTCTTTTTTTTTTGTGTGTGCTTGGGATCAAATTTATATTTATTTATTTATTTATTTTTGTGGTGTTGGGAATGGAACCCAGGGGCTTTCTACCTCTGGTCTACACTCCCAGACCTATTTTTTATATTTTATTTGGAAACAGTCTCATAAGCTGCTGAAAGCCTCACTAAATAGCTGAGGCTGGCTTCGATCCTGCGCCATCATCTCACCCTCCCAAATACTGGAATTACAAACGTGCACTACCACACCCGTCCTGGGACATTGTTTTTCTGAGCTACATCCCCAACTCTGTTTTATTTCTTATTTGGAAACAAGGTCTCACTAAGTTGCTGAGAGGCTCACTAAGTTGCTGAGGTTGGTTCCTCCTGTCTCAGGCTCCCAAATCCTGGGATTATAGCTGAGCACCACCACTTGTGGCCTTATTTTTTATTTTATTATTGTTTTTGTTTTGGTACTGAGGATTGAACCCAGGGAAATTTTACCTCTGAGCTACAACCAGCCCTATTTTTTAATTCTTTATTTGAAATAGGGTCTCACTAAGTAGCTGAGGCAGGCCATGAACCTGCGATCCTCCTGTCTCAGCCTCCCAAGTGCTTGGATTAAAAGGCTGTGCCAGCCGGGCATGGTGGCAAATGCTTGTAATCCCTGTGCTTGGGAGGCGAAGACAGGAGGATCGCGCTCGTTCAAAACCATCCTCTCTGGCTTAAGAGACCCTGTTTCCAAATAAAAATATAAAATAGGTCTGGGAGTTTAGCCCAGAGGTAGAAGGGTTTCCAGGAACCCCAGTACCACCAAAAAAAAAAAAAAAAAAGAAAGAAAAAAAAAAAGAAAAAAAGAAAAAAGAAAAAAAAGAAAAAAGAAAAAAAAGGGTGTGCCACCAAGCCCAGTATCTTATTTTTTATTTTGAAATGGGGTCTTGTTAAATTGCTGAAGCTGGCCTCTAACCTTGGATCTTCTCAGTAATGGGGTTACATGTGTGTACTACTGCACCTAGATCTCTCAAGGGAACAATTTTTTAAAAATCTACAGATATTTAAGTCCTATTGTTGTATTTTTGATTTTTAAAAATTATGGATACTTGCTGGGTGTGGTGCCAATCCCCAGTAGCCATTCCACTCAAATAAAACTATGGACTTCCTGAGAACAGAAATAGTCTATACATCTCTTAAACTCTTAAGAGGCCTCAACTGCTAAATGTGTTATAGATATCGAACTTACAATCCTCCTATGTCAGCCTCCTGTATTACAGGCATGGGCCACCACACCTGGCCTATTTTTCCCATTTTAGCTTACTTTATTTTTGTGGTACTGGGGATTGAACCCAGGGGCATTCTACCTCCGTGCTTCACCCTCAGCCCTATTTTTTATTCTTTATTTTGAAACATGCTAAATTGTGGAGGGTCTAAGTAGCTGAAGCTGTTTGTGAACCTGCGATCCTCTTATCTCAGCCTCGCACATACTGGGATTATAAGCATGCCTTACCACACCTGGCTCTTCCCCCCCCCCCCCTCTTTTTTGTACTGAACTACACCGCCATTCCTTTTTTTTTTTTTTTTTGCGGGTCTGGGGATGGAACCCAGGGGCATTTGATCTCTGAGCCACACCCCCTGCCCTATTTTTATTTTTTATTTTGAAACAGAGTCTATGTTGCGGAGGGCCTAAGTAGCTGAGGCTGTCCGAGAACTGCGATCCTCCGGTCTCGGTCTCCCGAGTGCTGGGATTACAAACGTGCGCCACCAAGCCCCGCCCCAGCCCTATTTTTTATTCTTTCTTTATTTTTTTGCGGGTCTGGGGATGGAACCCAGGGGGGATTCGACCTCTGAGCTACACACCCAGCCCTATTATTTATTTATTTATTTATTTATTATTTATTTTTGCAGCACTGGGGTAGGAGCCCAGGAGCATTCTACCTCCAAGGTACACCCCCAGCCCCATTTTTTATTCTTTTATTTTGAAACAGGGTCTCACTGAGTTGCAAAGGGCCTAAGTAGCTGAGACTGTCCACAAACCGCGATCCTCCTGTCTCAGCCTCCCGAATGCTGGGATTACAAGTGTGTGCCACCATGCCTGGTTATTCTTTGTTTTTGAAATAGGGTGTCACTAAATTGTGGAGGGCGTCACTAAGTAGTTGAGGCTGTCTGAAAACCTCGATTCTCTGGTCTCAGCCTCTCTAATGCTGGGATTACAAGCTTGCGCCACCAACCCTGGCTCTTCCCATTTTAAAGATGAAGAAACTTGAGCCGGGCGTGGTGGCGCACGCTTCTAATCCCAGTGCTTGGGAGGCTGAGACAGGAGGATCGCACAGGTTTGAAGCCAGCCTCAGCTACTTAGTGAGGTCTCAGCAATTTAGTAAGGCCCTGTTTCCAAATAAAATACAGAATAGATCTGGGAGTATAGCCCAGAGGTAAAAAGCTCCTGGGTTCCACTCCCAGTACCACCAAAAAAAAAAAAAAAAAAAAGAAAAAAAGAAAAAAAGAAAAAAAAATAAACTCATTCTAAGTAGAGGTTTAAGCAGAGGCTCGTAGTCACAGAACTTGTAAGTAGCAGTGGCCAGAACTTAAAGGTAGGACAGACTGAGCTCACTGTTCAACCTCCATCATATAAAACCTTCTCTATTGAATGGGCCTTTTTAGTCCAGACTAATAGGTAACGTGATAGATTTAAAAGCACCCCGAAATCTGAATTTCTACATGCCAATGAATATTATCTCATCTTTTAAAGCAATCGGGAAGAGCACACTCTTATTCTAATGACAGTGATGCTTAGAGCTCTTTGGACACATTCATCACTCCTTACCGCGTCCTTGGTGCCTAGGATCAGGCACTTTACCAGGACCTGGAAACAAAATGGTGAGCAAAACCAGAAACAGCCCCTCTCCTCATGGAGGAAAGAGGCCAGTCTGAAGACAAGACCATGCCAAGAAATACACAGCTCAAATGTGGCGAGAGCTGGAGGGAGACTTGTGACCGGAGGCTCTAGTGTGTGTTGGGTCAAGGACAGTTTTCCTGAGAAAGACACTGCAGAAGATGTGTCAGGAGATCAGGAGTGACTGAGGGGAAGGGAGGGGCAGGGGCTCCAAAGATGCAGGCCCTCTGTAGTCAAGAGCAAGATGGAGAGACAGGCGGCGGTGGCTGGACCACCGTGGCTTTGTAGATATTAGGAGAGAGTTCTCAGTTTGCCAGAGAACCACAGACGTTAAAAAAAAAAAAAAATGTATGTATATATTTTTTTGCAGTACTGGGGATGGAACCCGGGGCATTCGACCTCTGAGCTACACCCCCCAGCCCTATTTTTTTAATTACTATTTTTTGTGGTACTTGGGGTGGAACCCAGGGGCCTTTCTACCTCCGGGCTATACTCCCAGACCTATTTTATAATTTGGAAACAGGGTCTCACTAAATTGATGAGAGCCTCACTAAGCTTTGTACCTGTGTGATCCTCCTGTCTCAGCCTCCCAAGCGCTGAGATTATAAGCGTGTGTATTTTAAAGCAGTGTCTTGCTAAATTGCTGAGGCTAAGCTGGGAGTGGTGGCACACGCTTGCAATCCCAGCATTCGGGATCCTCTGAGACCAGAGGATCATGGTTCGCGGATAGCCTCAGTTACACAGTGAGGCCCTCTGCAATTTAGTGAGACTCTGTTTCAAAATAAAGAATAAAAAATAGGGCAGGGGGTGAGGGGGTGTAGCTCGGAGGTCGAATGCCCCTGGGTTCCATGTCCAGACCCGCAAAAAAAAAAAAAAAAAAAAAAATTGCAGAGGCTCTCCTTGAACCTGCAGTCCTCCTGTTTCAGACAAGGATTAAGATTACAAACCTGTGCCACCATGCCTGATTTAGGCGGTATTATGAAATCAACCATTCACTAGGTCTATAATAGGTCAGGTAATTTACTTGCTTAGTGTTTGCAGTGATTTGCTCACACATGGAAAAAAAATCCTAAAATAATACTGGATAAGCCAGATGTGGTGGTGCACGCTTGTAATCCCAGCATTTGGGAGGCTGAGACAGGAGGATCGCGGTTTGAGGATGGCCTCAGCTACTTAGTGAGACCTTTTGTAACTCAGTGAGACCCTGCTTCAAAATAAAAAATGAAGCTGGGCGTGGTGAGGCATGCGTGTAATCTCAGTGCTTGGGAGGCAGAGATAGGAGGATCTCACTGGTTCAAAGCCAGCCTCAGCTACTTAGTGACGCTCTCAGTAACTTAGTGGGACCTGTTTTCAAATATAAAACAGGTCTGGGAGTGTAGCCTAGAGGTAGAAGTCCCCTGGCTTCCATCCCCAGTACCGCAAAATACATAAATAAATAAATAAAAATAAAAAAATTAAAAAAAATGAAATATAGGGTTGGGGGTGTAGCTTGGCGGTAGAATGCCCCTGGGTTTCATCCCCAGTACTGCAAAAAGAAAAAACAAAAACAAAAACAAAACAAAACAACAACAACAAAAATGGGTTGGGAGTAGAGCTCAGAGGCAGAATGCCCTCTGGGTTTAATCCTCATCACTGAAATGCAAAAACAAAAACATAAAAACAAACAAAACTAGAGCCTGGCATGGTGGCACAGGCTTGTAATCCTAGTACTTGGGAGGCTGAAACAGGAGGATCATGCAGGTTTGAAGCCAGTCTCAGCTACTTAGTAAAACCCTGTTTCCAAATAAAATATAAAAAATGTCTGGGGGTGTAGCTTGGAGGTATAAGGCCCCTGGGTTCCATTCTCAGTACAAAAACAAAAACAAAAACAAAAAAAAAAGAAAAGAAAAAAGAGCTGGGTATTGCTTGGTGGTAGAATGTCCCTGGGTTCAACCCCTAATACCAAAAAACAAAAAACAAAAACAAAACTTTTTATTTTTATTTTTTGTTTTTTGCAGTACTGGACATGAAACCCAGGGGCATTCTACCTCCAAGCTACACTCTCAGCCCTATTTTTTATTCTTTATTTTGAAACAGGATTTCACTGAGTTGCAAAGGGCCCAAGTAGCTGAGGGTGTCTTTGAACTGTGATCCTCTAGTCTCAGCCTCCTGAATGCTGGGATTAGAAGCATGTGCCACCACGCCTGGCTTAAACAAAACTTTTTAAACAGAAGAAATATCAACTTGTAATAACCTATCAACTTATATTAAGTAATAACACAGATAACATTAATTTTCATAAATCAATTTATTAGAATTACAAATATTAAGAATAAAAGATTTATGCATTTCTCAACATAACAGTTTAGCTAAATATAAACTCTGCACTAAAGTTCTGCAGTGGCACAATACCAATAAAGAATATGGAAGCGTTTTTAAACTATACAAAAATTTCAAATGGAAAATAATCTTATTTCAATTTTATTATACATTAACATATAAAAAGTCTCATCTTATGAGACATCTAAAAGAATCAAAACCAACTCTATAGCTGTATCTTAAACTCCAAATCTGAAAACAATTTATTATATTTTGAATTTATAATATTCTATATTAAAACAAAGAAAATTTAAAATACATACTTTTTACAAGATTAACATTTTAGGCAGGGTTTTTCTTAAAAAAACAAAAAACAACCAAGAACAAACCTTTCTTCTGCATTTCAAAACACTGGTTATATTTGTTTTTCCTTATAAAATCTTTTTCTTTATAAATTGTGTATTGTTGGATTTTAACCAGTAATCTGGTTTAAAAGTTGTGCAAATAAACAAATAATATGAAAATAGTGTGTTATCTTTCTTTTTTCTTTAATAAATCTCATAACAATAGCACTTTTTGCCCTGAATTGACGGGAAACACATGCCAATTCCACTTGCTGAAATTTAGCATTTTTCAGTAATGTTTTTCCTGCTCCTTCATTTTCTTTCAACAAACAACAAAGGTTTCTTTTATAAATTATGATAAATTAAATTATTTATTATTATAAAATGATCTACAGAACCATGTCACACTGCAAGTATATATCACATACACTTGTAAAGTCCGTATTCCCCATCTACATTCCAGTGGCTTCCTGAAAAATAGGACTCCCGACACCTCACAAGTTATCTTTTAAAGACGAGAGGGCCATCACCTGAATCCAATGGAGTGGTTGTTTTCCAGACGGATTTCTACATTGCCGTTGTTGTGCACAAAAAGACCTGGCTTCTTCATGGTCTCCATTGTGGCAGTTGTTGGTATGTGTTGGGTGGAATTCACACACATTTAAAAAAATGCTGAAAGTATTCTTCCATGAAATTATATTATGTCCAGACATCTTCAGTTTAAAAATACTTGCTAATAAACATATGTAACATAAGCAATGCTACTGTATCTGAATAAAAGAAAAATAAATATATGCTGGTATTATAAGAAGCAGTACAGTATATTAAAATGCCTTATTTGGAGATTTAAATTTCCCTTGTTTTCCAGCAGTTAGGTTATTTGGTGTTGGAAGCCTATGTAGAGAAGACCTTCTCACAATCAATGTCCCATGCAGGTAGCTAAGTTTCTTTTGCTAGTCTCTGTTGGTATTGTTTGCAGCAAAGGCATGTAAATTTCCCATCTGGCTCAAGCCACTTTGAATATGTGCAACATGGATTTCTACATTATTCTGAAAGCAACTGTAAAAAGAAAAGAAAAAAAAAAGAGTTAATGATTTCCTCTAACTAAATTAAGAAAAACAAACTTTAAAAAGGAAGAGTTAAGCTGGGCATGGTGGCACATGCTTGTAATCCCAGTATTCGGGAGACTGAGACCTGAGGATCAAGGTTCACGGACAGCCTCAGCTACTTAGTGAGGCACTCTGCAACTCAGTGAGACCCGGTTTCAAAATAAAGAATTACGGAGCCTGCGTGAGGCAAGGCCGGTACTGGGGCCTCCGAGGCCGGGATCGGAGCCTGCCGAGGGGTGAGGCCGATGCTGGGGCCAGTGAGGCCAGCATTAGAGCCTGCCGTGAGGCAAGGCCGGTGCTGAGGCCTCCGAGGCCGGGATTGGAGCCTGCCTTGAGGCAAGGCCGGTACTGGGGCCTCCGAGGCCAGGATAAGAGCCTGCTGAGGGGTTAGGCCGGTGCTGGGGCCAGCGAGGCCGGCATCGGAGCCTGCCGTGAGGCAAGGCCAATACTGGGGCCTCCAAGGCCAGGATAAGAGCCTGCTGAGGGGTTAGGCCGGTGCTGGAGCCAGTGAGGCCGGCATCGCAGCCTGCCATGAGGCATGGCCGGTGCTGGGACCTCCAAGGCCAGTATTGGAGCTGGCCGAGGGGTTAGGCCGGTGCTGGGGCCAGCGAGGCCGGCACTGGAGCCTGCCATGAGGCAAGGCCGGTACTGGGGCCTCCGAGGCCGGGATTGGAGCCTGCCGAGGGGTGAGGCCGATGCTGGGGCCAGCGAGGCCGGCATTGGAGCCTGCCTTGAGGCAAGGCCGGTACTGGGGCCTCCGAGGCCAGGATAAGAGCCTGCCGAGGGGTTAGGCCGGTGCTGGGGCCAGTGAGGCCGGCATCGGAGCCTGCCGTGAGGCAAGGCCGGTACTGGGACCTCCAAGGCTGGGATAAGAGCCTGTCAAGGGGTTAGGCCGGTGCTGGGGCCAGCGAGGCTGGCATCGGGGCCTGCCGTGAGGCAAGGCCGGTACTGGGGCCTCCGAGGCCAGGATAACAACCTGCCGAAGGGCTAGACCGGTGCTGGGGTCAGCAAGGCCGGCATCGGAGCCTGCCGTGAGGCGAGGCCAGCATCGGAGCCTGCCGTGAGACATGGCCAGTGCTGGGGCCTCCTAACCCGGGAACGGAACCTGCCGAGGGGTTAGGCCGGTGCTGGGGCCAACGAGGCCGGCATTGGAGCCTGCCGTGAGGCTAGGCCGGTGCTGGGGCCTCCGAGGCCGGGATTGGAATCCTGCCAAGGGGTTAGGCCGGTGCAGGGGCCAATGGCCAGCATCGGAGCCTGGCGTGAGGCAAGTTCACTCCTGCGGCCTCCAAGGCCGGGACCAAAGCCAGCTTAGGGGTTAGACCGGTGCAGGGGCCAGCGAGACCAGAACTGGGGCCTCCCAAGAGGCAAAGCCGCTGCTTGAGCCAGCGAGGTCTGGATCAGTCCACTGAGTAGCCAGGCCGCTACTGGGACCATCAAGAGTGGGATCGGTACTTGCAAAGCAGCATGCACAGAGAAATATCGCAGAAAATATAAATCAGATGCTTCTCTTAATCAGCAATAACTAGGAGGGAAAGGGCAACAGGAAGAGGTTGAGCTATAGAAAGGGCCCTATAGTGAAGCAACTAATGTGACCAATCAGAGGGTATGTAATACTGGAGGAGGAGCCTCTTTAAAACGCAGGAGGTACATAAACAAATGTATCAAAGTAAATCACCAAAGAAGCGTGGGATGGAGGGAGGGGGAGGGAATGGGATGGGGGCTGGAGGAGGGCTAATTAGATGATGTGTGCTTGTATATCCTCTCAAGTCTTGTACTCCAATGTGATTGATATATGACTACAATGCACCAATTTAAAAAATAAATTAATTTAAAAAAAGAATTAAAAAAAATAGGGCAGGGGTGTGTAGCTCAGAGGTTGAATACCCCTGGGTTCCACCCCATTATCTGCAAATAAATAAATAAATAAATAAATAAATAAATAAATAAAAATAAAAAGGAAGAGTTAAGCTGGCTGTGGTGGTGCACACTTGTAAATCCCAGCATTTGGCAGGCTGAGACAGGAGGATAGTGGTTCGCGGACAGCCTCAGCTACTTAATGAGGCCCTTTGTAACTCAGTGAGACTCTGTTTCAAAATAAAGAAGAAAAAACAGGGCTGGGGTGTATCTTGGAGGTAGATGCCCTTAGGTTCCATCCCCAGTACCAGGGGGGAAAAAAAGAGTTGTTTAGTCATGGTAACGTACGCCTATACGCCCATATTTGGGAGACTAAGACAGGAGGATCACAAGTTCAAAGCCAGCCTCAGCAACTCAGTGAGGCTTGCAACTTAGCAAGACCCTGTTTCAAAAAAAAAAAAAAAGGACTGGGGGTGTAGCTCAGAGGTATAATGTCTTTGGGTTCAATCTCCAGCCCACACACAAAAAAAGAAAAGTAACAAAAGGTTAGGAAATAGCTATGTTAAAAACCTCAGAGCCCAACATGGTGGCGTACACTTGTAATCACATTACTTGGGAGGCTGAGACAGGAGGATTGCAGGTTTGTGGCTGGCCTCAGCTACTTAGGCCCTCAGAAATTTAGTGAGACTCTGTCTCAAAATAAAGAATAAAAAACAGGACTGAGGGTGTAGCTCGAAGGTAGAATGTCCCTGGGTTGAATTTCTAGTACTGCACAAAAAATACAAACAAGCCGGGCATGATGGCACACGCTTGTAATCCCCACGCTTGGGAGGCTGAGACAGGAGGATTGTGCAGGTTCGAAGCCAGCCTCAGATACTTAGTGAGGCTCTCAGCAACTCAGACCATTTCCAAATAAAATACAATAGGTCTGTGAGTATAATCCAGAGGTAAAAAGCCCCTGGGTTTGACCCCCAGCACCACCAAAAAAACCTCCCACAATCAACCCCCACCCCAGGTAAGGAATCCATTTCTTATGCATTAGCCATAATTCTACTTCAGTGGTACTAAAAAGCAGTGCTGTGAAAGAATCAAAGGAACCACACGACCAACCTCTCTCTGACTTGGTGAAGGTTGCCTTATTTTTTTTTTTTTTTGAGGGGAGAGATCTACTTCTGAGTTGAACTTTCATGCTAAGCCAAAGCTATATATTAGTGTTTCTGATTCATTTATATAGAAATCTGAGTGAAATTTCAATTTTGTCAATATAATGGATATAATTGAAAGGCTGTGTGTGTGTGGGGGGGGGGGTACAAGGGACTGAACACAGTCTACCTCTGAGTTATATCCCAGTATTCTTTTATTTTGAAACAGGGTCTCACTGAGTTGCTGAGGTGGGCTGCAAACTGTAATCTTCCTGTCTCAGCCTCTTAAGTACTGACATTACAAACAATAACCAATATGCCTGGTTAGAAAGCTGTTCTAGCCAGGTGTGGTGGCGCAAGCTTGTAATCCCAGTACTTGGGAGGCTGAGAGAGGAGAATTACGTAAGTTCAAAGCCAGCCTCAGCTACTTAGGCTTTTTTTTTTTTTTTTTGTGGGTCTGGAGGTGGAACCCAGGGGCATTTGACTTCCAAGTTAAAGCCCCAGCCCTATTTTTTATTCTTTATTTTGAAACCGGGTCTCACTGAGCTGCAAAGGGCCTCACTAAGTAGCTCAGGCTGTCCACGAACTGCGATCCTCCAGGTCTCACAGCCTCCTGAATGCTGGGATTACAAGCGTGCACCACCACACCCGGCTCAAAAAAGCTATTCTAAAACATACATAAATCAAGAGTGGTGGTGCACACTTGCAATCCAGTATTTGGGAGGCTGAGACAGGACAATGCAGGTTCACTGCCAGCCTCAGCTAGTGAGGCTGAGACAGGAACAGGAGTGTGGTTCATGGCCAGCTGCAACTACTTAATGAGACCCTGTTTCAAAATATAGAATAAAAAATAGGGCTAGGATTATAGGTTGGAGGTAGAATGACCCTATGTTCCGTCCTCAGTACCGCAAACAAACAAACAAACTAACTAACTAACTAAAATAAGGCTGGTGGGTGTAGCTCAGAGGTAGAATGCCCCTGGGTTAAAATTCCAGTGCCAAAAATAAATAAATAAATAAATAAATAAATAAATAAATAAATAAGTCCTGAAGAAAAAAATCAATGAATCGAACATAAAATGATTAGAGTACGCTTAGTGATTACCTGATATTAGAAGCATCTATTGTCCTCTTGATATCATTTAATGAGTCTGTAAGTGATTTGAATTCAAAGGAATTCAGGTCTCCTCCTTCTGCTAGACACTAAAGAGAAAAAATATTTCAAAATTGGATTATGAAAATTGGGTTTTTAGCATAGTTTGGTTCGGGTCAAAATTAAGAAAACATTTTCTCTGAAATATACCTTAATCTGTAATAAAATAGCTGTAAGCCTGGAGATTAAGTCTGTGAGGTTTTCATTTTCGACACAGGGCTGTCCTGTAGAGGAGTTGGCATGCCGGACGATCTCCTGTGCCTCCTCCTCACACCTCCTCCTCATGTCTGTCGGCTGGTCTGCAGGCTGTAGCCCCTGGTCTGGAGCGAGCTGAAGAGGATTGAAACATACAGCTTAAAAACACAATTACTTCTCTAGTGTTTGTGTCCTGTATTCAGATTTGGATTTTTACAAAACTAGCACTTAAAACTTAAATGACAGACAGGAGTGGTGGAGCATAGGAGGATCACAGGTTCAAGGACAACCTCCAAGAATAGTAAGATTCACATCAACCTAGTGAATTTATGTTTAAAAATAAAAATATAAAAGGGCTGGGGGTGTAGCACAGAGGTAGAATGTACCTGGATTCAATCCTTAGTACCACAAAATAAAAAGCAAAAACCAGGATCTCAAATTGCTGACACTGGCCTGGAACCTGTGATCCTCCTGTCTTAGCCTTCAAAATTGCACCCTGTGCCACCATACCTGACATACATACATACATACATACATACATACATACACACACACACACACACACAGACACACACACACACACTCCTCCCCCCCAGGTCTAGGGCTGGAACCCAGGGGCACTGGACCACTGAACTACATCCCCAGCCCTATTTTTCATTCTTTATCTTGAAACAGAGTCTCACTAATTTGCAGAGGGCCTCACTAAGTAGCTGAGGCTGCCTGCGAATCCTCTGGTTTCAGCCTCTCAAATGCTAGGATTACAAGAGTGCGCCACCACGCCCAGCTCTGACTTATATTTTTTTATTTTTATTTTCTGTGGTACCGGGGATGGAACCCAGGGGCATTGTTCCTCCGACCTATACTCCCAGCCCTATTTTTTAGTCTTTTTATTTTTGAAACAGGCTCTCTCTGAGTTGCGAAGGGCCTCAATAGGTAGCTGAGGCTGTCTATAAACCGCGATCCCCGTCTCCACCTCCTGAATGCTGGGATTACAAGCATGCACCACCACGCCCAGGTCATTTTTTACTTTGAAACAGGGACTCACTACATTGCTGAGGGCCTGGCTAAGTAGCTGAGGCTGGCCTGGAACCTGTGCTCTTCCTGTCTCAGCCTCCCAAATCCTGAGATTACAGGCGAGCATCATGGCACCCAGCGTCTGCACGCTTTATTCCATCTGATTTGTTACTTGTCCTTCCCCTCTGCTATGTTTATATAACTTATCCTCTTAACCACTTGAGAATATGGAGTAAATATATGCGTTTTTCTTTTCTTTTTGCGATACTAGGGATGGAACCCAGGGGCATTCTACGTCTGAACGACACTCCCAGTCCTATTTTTTTTTATTCTTTATTTTGAAACAGGGTCTCACTGAGTTGCAAAGGGCCTCACTAAGTAGCTGAGGCTATCTTCAAACCGCAATCCTCCTGTTTCAGCCTCCCAAATACTGGGATTACAAGCGTGTGCCACTATGCCTGGCTTTGTAATAGTATCTGTTAAGAGATACTTTGACATTATATAAAGCTCCTATTTGTCAGAGTGTGGTGGTACACACCTGTCATCCCAGTACTTGGAGGGCAGTTGCAGCAATTCTGTGAGCTTCTATTTCGAAATTAAAAAAAAAAAAAAAAAAAAAAAAAGCAGCTGGGTGTGGTGGTGCAGGCTTTTGATCCCAGTACTTGGGAAGCTGAGATAAGAGGATTCTAGGTTTGAGGATAGCCTCAGCTGGTAGTGAGCCTCTCATCAACCTAGTGAGACCCTGTTTCAAAATAAAAATAAAATTGGTCTGGGTGTAGTTCAAAGGTAGAATGCTCTTGAGTTCAAATCACCAGTACCATGAAAGAAAGAAAGAAAGAAAGAAAGAAAGAAAGAAAGAAAGAAAGAAAGAAAGAAAGAAAGAGAATCATGCTGGGTGCAGTGGCACAGGCTCATAATTCCAGTACTTAGAAGATTGAGACAGGAGAATCTCAGGTTTAAGGACAGTGTCAACAAACAGTGAGACTCTCATCAAGTAGCTGAGGCTGTCCGGGAGCCAAGATCCTCCTGTCTGAGCCTCTTGATGATATGTTATTTTGAAATCAATATTGTTCTTTCACAAAAGCTTTGTGAGAATTCAATCATTTAATTTCATTAGGAAAGAAGCCTATCACAATGTCCTGGGGCACTACAAAAAGAATGACAAGCAACCCACTTTTGCAAGGGTCACCTTGAATTGCCTTGCGTATGCCTCTTGCGGACAGTGACTAGCCAGAGACGAAAATCTACTTACTAGAGCAACACATATTTCCATGCATGTGATAAAAAACTAACAGGATGCCGGGTGTGGTGGTGCACGCTTGTAATCCCCGAGCTTGGGAGGCGGAGACAGGAGGATCGCGCAGGTTCGAAGCCAGCCTTGCTGGCTTAAGAGACCCTGTTTCCAAATAAAAAAGTATAAAAATAGGTCTGGGAGTGTAGCCCAGAGGTAGAAGGGTTTCCAGGAACCCCAGTACCACCACACACACACACACACACACACACACACACACACACACACACACACACACAAATAAATAAATAAATAAATAAATAAAAATCTATGACAACGAATGGCTAATAGAATGAGCACACTACACAGGAGTTTAGTAATAAGAGATCAGTTTTTTCTCTCAGTTCAGTTCAGGTGGACAGATAACATCAGCCATGGCAAATGTGGAGGACTTAACCTATAAGATTATTAGAATAAAAGACAACTGCATAAGACACTCATAAATAGTGTTGCCTTTGCTGGAAACACACCTCAAAAATAAAAAGGCAAGAGAATTTTAAACTCGTCTCAGTTCTTACCCTGTAGTAAAACTGCAAATTTTAGATGAAACTGTTGAGCCACCCTTAGAAATAAAGTCATATAGGGAGCCGGGCATGGTGGCGCATGCTTGTAATCCCCGTACTTGGGAGGCAGAGACAAGAGGATCGCTCAGGTTCAAAGCCAGCCTCAGCTACTTAGTGAGGCTCACAGCAATTTCCAAATAAAATATAAAATTGGTCTGGAAGTGGTGAGTGCAGCCCGGAGGTAGAAAGCTCCTGAGTTTCATGCCCAGTACCACCACCAAAAAAAACCCAACAACAACAACAAAAAGTCATATATAAATAATAAATCACAAATAACCCTATGTATATGAAATGCCAAAAGTGCATAGTTCTAATGTAAAGTTTAAAGGTGGAGGATATAAATTGTACACAGAGCATGTTCATACCTTTCTGAGAAAAAGCATGTATTGTTTTAAAAAAAATAAGACCAAGAAGAAATTAACCAAATATAGTCTTTGGGCCTGGTGTGGTGGCGCACGCTTGTAATCCAAGCGCTTGGGAGGCTGAGACAGGAGGATTGCACGGGTTAGAAATCAGCCTCAGCTACTTAGTGAGGCTCTCAGCAACTTAGTGAGACCCTGTTTCCAAATAAAGTATAAAATAGGTCTGGGAGTGTAGCCCAAAGGTAGAAAGCCTCTAAAAAACAACAACAATAACAACAAATATAGTCTTTGGGCTTCCTCTCTCCTTTTTTTTTTTTTTTTTTTTTTTGGTGGTACTGAGGAAGAAACCAGAGTTCTTTTACCTATGAGCCACACCCCAAGCCCTACTTTAATTTTTAGTTTGACATGGTCTTCCTAGGTTGCTGAGAGTCTATGTGGTAAAGGCTGTCCTTGGACCTGTAATCCTCTGGTCTCAGTTTCCCAAGTACTGGGATTACATAGCATGTGCTACTACACCCAGCTAAATTTTTTCTTTTTTTTTATGGAACCCAGGGACATTCTACCTCTGAGCTATACCCCCAGCCCTGTTTTTTATTCTTTATTTTGAAACAGGGTCTCACTGAGTTGCATAGGGCCTAAGTAGCTGAGGCAGGCCGCAAACCATGATCTCCCTGTCTCAGCCTCCCAAATGCTGGGATTACAAGTGTGTGTCACCCGACTTAAATTTTCCCTTTTAAAGAACAGTATCAGCTGGGTGTGGTGGTGCACACTTGTAATCCCCGCACCTGAAAGGTGGAGACAGGAGGATCACACAGGTTTGAAGCCAGCCTTGATGGCTTAAGAGACACCCTGTTTCCAAATAAAAATATAGAAAGTAGGTCTGGGAGTATAGCCTGGAGGTAGAAGGGTTCTATCCCCAGTACCACCAAAAAAATAAAATAAAAAAACAGTATCATTTAGAATTTGGTAACTACAAGTTGATAGCTTAGTGTGTATAAAACACTCTTCAACACTGGTGCTGTGAGGAGTAAAATATATTGACAAGCTGGGCATGGTGATACATGCTTATAATCCCAGTATTTGGGAGGCTGAGACTATATATATCTATGTCTACTAATGTTCTACTAGTGAACCTTATAAAAAATAGAACTTAGTTCATATTTTCTAAAATGTGAAGGTGAAAGTACTGTTTGAAGAGAAAGTGGAGAGAGACTCATACAAATCACCTACCTCGTAGCAGTACTGTTGAACTTTATGCAAAACTTTGTTTAGGTCCTTGTTCAGCTGTTCAAGCTCTAGAACAATTGTTGCGTATCTCCGCTGAAACTCAATGCCAATAGGCATAGAATATGATTTCTGAGAAGAAAGAAAATCAGGTCTTGATAAAAATTTTTTAGCAATGAAATTTCAAATGATCTTTAAACGATATAACACATCTAAAACTTTTAAAGCCAGGTGTTGTGGCACACACCTGTAATCCTAGTACATGGGAGACTGACAAAAGAGGATTGGAGGTTTGAGGACAGCCTCAGCAGGTAATGAGACTTTATTAACCCAGTGAGACCCTGTTTCAAAATAGGTTGGAGATAGAATGTTTCTGGGTTCAATCCCCAGTACAACAAACAACTTTATAAAACTTGTGTAAACCTAATGTTAAGTTCTTGGGTGATATAGTTGTTTTTTACTTAAGCAACTGTTATTGTTCTTAGGAGTGTCATAATGTCTGAACTTTACTTTTCTTTGTATATGTGGTACTGGGGATTGAGACCAGGAGCATTCTACCTATAAGTTATACCCGCAGCCCAGTTTTATTTTTTATTTATTTTTTGGTGGTACTGGGGTGGAACCCAGGGGCTTTTTACCTCTGGGCTATACTCCCAAACTTATATTTTATTTTGAAACAGGGTCTAAGTTGCTGAGAGCCTCACTAAGTAGCTGAGGCTGGCTTCGAACCTGGGCAATCCCCCTGTCTCAGCCTCCCAAGCGCGGGGATTACAAGTGTGCACCACCACGCCCGGCCAAGCCCAGTTTTATTTTGAAACAGGGTTTCACTGGGTGATGAAAAGTGTCCCTAGTTGCTGAGGCTCCTTGAACCTGAGATCCTCTTGTCTCAGCCTCCCAAGTATTGGGATTACAAATGTGTGCCACTTTACTTTTTGACCAGATTTTATTTATTTATTTTTATGTTTTATTTTTGTTGTACTGGGGATGGAACCCAAGGGCATTCTACCTCTAAGCTACACTCCCAGCCCTATTTTTTATTCTTTATTTTGAAACAGGGTCTTACTGAATTGCAAAGGGCCTAAGTAGCTGGGGCTGTCTACAAACTGTAATCCTCTCGTCTCAGCCTCCTGAATGCTGGGATCAAAAATGTGCACCACTATGCCTGGCTTGACCAGATTTTAAACTGGGCATGGTAGCACACACCTGTAATCCTAATACTTGGGAGGCTGACACAGAGAATCATTGGTTCAAGATGATCAGACTGAGACAGGAGGATTATGGTTCGCAGACAGCCTTAGCTATCTAGTGAGGCCCTTCGCAACTTAGTGAGACCCCGTTTCAAAATAAAGAATAAAAAATAGGGCAGGGGGTGTAGCTTGGAGGCTGAATGCCCCTGGGTTCCATCCTCAGACCCGCAAATAAATAAACAAATAAAAAAAACAATAAAAAGATAAAAAACACATGAGTACTAGAATCAGGTTATGTATTCCAACTCTATCTGCTACTAGATGGGTAACATTAAGCAAGTTCCATAATCCTTCTTTAACTCAGTTTCCTTACCTGCAAAGTGGGATAATAAGAATATCTATTAATGGGGTCACTGTGGAAATTAAATGAGATAACACAAGCCAGCAGTGCCTCCTAAATAGGAAACATTCAATAAATATCAAGTGTATTTTATTTACTTTTTTTTTTTTTTGCAGTGGTGGGGATGGAACCCAGGGGCATTCTACCTCCAAACTACACCCCAGCCCTAGTTTTTATTCTTTATTTTGAAACAGGCTCTCACTGAGTTGCAAAGGGCCTCACTAAGTAGCTGAGGTTGTCCGTCAACTGTGATCCTCCTGTCTCAGCCACCCAAATGCTGGGATAATAAGCGTGCACCATCATGCCCAGCTTACTTTTTGTTTCATTGTACTGGGGGTTGAACCCAGGGGCATTCTATCTCCGACCTACACTCCTAGTCCTATTTTTGTGGTTTTTTTTTTTGAAACAAGGTCTTCCTGTCTCGGCCTCCCAAGTACTAGAATTACAGGTATGTGCCACCACTCCCAGCAACTATATTTTATTACTATTATGATTCTGTATTTGCAGGGTTTCGTTTCCTTTGTTGACACTTTTAATAAATGATACTCTTCACTCCACTTTAGCTACAAATGCTGGGAATAAGACCTGTCTAATCAAGGCAAATTCAAGCATATCCCTGGCCCCCAAAGGGTTTCTGAGAAAGTGAAAGTTATTTTACAAGGAACCAACATCACTTCTTATGCTAATAATTATTCTTATTTAATCATTAACATAAACATGGTGAATCACCACACACTGTACTCTCTAAATACCTATAATTATTTCCATCAATTAAAAAATTTTGAGTTTGGACTTCCGGGAAGATGGCGACCGAGAAAAGCGGGGCTTAAGAGCTCCGCTAACAACCAATCTCCATTACCACAAAATCAGCGCCTTTCATAGCCAGAAAACACCATCACCAGAGAAACAAAAAAATCACCAGGCTCCAGAGAGAAAGCGGACTGAGAACAGAGCTCAGAGCCACAAAGGAGATACACCGGCCTCACGCCTGAGGACGCGGCAGCAGCGCCATACTGCCGGAGGCACCGGCGAATTCACCGGAAGGCTACAGCAAGCCGAGGTGAGCAGCTGCGGGACAGCCAGGCGGGATCTTTCGGCGCAGGGAGCATCTAAAGCTCCCAGTGGCTGAGCTCACCACACGCTGCAGGGACTCAGAGTGGATCTCAAAACCAGAGAAGAAAAAATATGCCAGCCTCACGGCCAAGGGCGTGGCAGTGGCGCCATATTGCCACCGGCGGCAGCAGCATTGAATTCACCGAGTCCAGTACAGCTACATCTGCGTACTCAAGACCAGTGAGTCAAATTGCGGGCCACAGAGAAATCCCAGAACTGTACTCCCTGGAACTTGACCCAGTGGGGGAGGGGCGGTGGTAGAGATATCACACCATAGGAGAACGTGCAACCTGGCACCCCCCATAGTCTAAAGCAGCCTCTATCGACTCTCTGGGTCAGAGACTCTGTGATACAACCCAGTAAAGGAGTAGTGGGGTCAGAAATACTACAGACTCGAGATCCAGAGCACCTTAAGCGAAGTCACAGTGACCCAAGGGAAGAACCCAGAGAAGGCACAAACTTCCAAAATCATGGGAAAGAGGAATAACACTGGAGCAATGAATGCCCACAACCCCACAACATCAGAACCCGATAAAACAGAAAATCAGAGATTTCTAGAAGATCAAATCAGGAAAATAACTGTAGAAATAATAGAGGTGCTTCGAAAAGAATTCAGAGAGAGCCAAAGAGAGATAAAGGATGCAATTAATGAAGTAAAGGCCTCAATTCAAAGCATGAACAACCGATTAGACCACATGGAGAATAGAAGATGATCTCGCTCTTAGAAGATGATCATTCCAAAAATGAACGCATAGTTTCTAATCTAGAAAAAAATATCCGACAGCAGGAATCTGACATTGAAGAAATATGGGCCCATTTTAAGAGAGCTAACCTAAGAATAATTGGAATAGAGGAGGGAAAAGAAAGTGAAACCAAAGGGATCAACAATCTCTTCAAGGAAGTAATAGCAGAAAATTTTCCAAACATAGAGCAAGAGGTCGATACACAGGTCCAGGAAACTTATAGAACTCCCTTTAGACAGGATCAGAGAAGAGGATCCCCATGCCACATAATTGTCAAAATGACCAATGTGGAAGCCAAGCAGAGAATCTTAAAGGCAACAAAAACAAAGGGCCAAGTGACATTCAGAGGCAAACCAATTAGAATCACTCCAGACTTCCCAAACCAAGTCATGAGAGCCAGAAGGGCTTGGAGTAACATATTCCAAACTCTGAAAGAAAACAACTTCCAGCCAAAAATTTCCTACCCAGCAAAACTTTCTATCAAATTAGATGGAGAAATAAGAAGCTTCCATGACAAACAGAAACTGAAGGAATTTATGTCTTCAAAACCAGCGCTAGAGAAAATACTCAAAGAGATTAACTACAAAGAAGAAATAGGTAACACACACCAGAACCAGAGAAACAAGATTTTCCATCCAACAGACAACTAAGACTGGTTATCTGTGGAGATTCATTATTTATGTTAGTCTTTTACCTATCTCTAAATTGTATTGTTTGCTTTTATTGTTGCTAATTTTTAGGATATCTAGTTGGAATATTAATATACCTTCAGATATAGCATTTGGAAATATTTTATCCCATTCTATTAGTAACTTTTAACTCTGTTTACAGTTTCTTTGGATATACAATATTTTTTATTTTTTAGGGAATTTGTATACTCTTCTGTTGCCTGTGCCATTGAAATCATATCCAAGAAATCACTGCCAATTTCAATGCTGTGAGGTTTTATGACCCAGATTTTCTCCTAAAAGTTTATAGTCTTAAGATTTATATTTAGGTCTTTTATCTATTTTGAGTTAATATTTGTATATGGGATTAGGTAAGGGTCCAATTTTATTCTTTTCCATGTAAGTATTATTTTTCAACAATATTTAGTTAAAAGATTATTATTTCCACCACCAAATGTTCGTGGAAACCTGTCAAAAATAACTTGACAATATAGGGAAGAATTTAGCTCTAGGCTTTTATTTAACTCCAATGGTTTATATATCTGCCTTTAGAACAGTACTACACCGTTTCAATTATTGTAGCTTTATATGGTTTGAAATCAGAAAATATATATCTTCTAGCTTTGTTCTTTTTCAAGATCATTTTGGGTATCTAGAGTCCATATTCCATATTAGGATAGATTTTTTTCCTGAATAATAAAATATATAAATAATAGAAAAAAAAATTCTCTGGTAAGAAAGAAAGCAAAAAGAAATATTGAAATGTTATCTTTAAGTCATCAAAAGCTTGGTATCAGACAAATGAAACTGTTATGTGAAATTATCATTTTTAATTCTGGATAAATTGCTATAATACTAGATGTCAACCACTAAGCCAAGCATGGGAAGGAGAGATGGGGAGAGAATGGGTGGGGATCGGGTGGGGGCTGACTGGGCGATGTGTGCATGTATGTCTACAAAAGTTTGTATCCCACTATGATGTATGAATACAGTGCACCAATAAAAATAAAAAAATATTTAAAAAATTTTTTTTGAGAGCCAGGCAGGGTGGCACATGCTTGTAATCCCAGCATTTGGGGGGCTGAGACAGAAGGATCGCATTTTGTGGACAGTTTTCAGCTACTACTTAGTGAGGTGACTCAGTGAGACCTTGTTTCAAAATAAAGAATAAAAAATAGGAGCAGGCAAGGTGACGCACAGTTGTCATCCCAGCATTTGGGAGGCTGAGAGTGGAGGATCTCAGTTCCCGGATAGCCTCAGCTACTTTGCAAGGCCCTCCACAACTTAGTGAGGCCCTGTTTGAAAATAAAGAATAAAAAATAGGGCAGGGGGTGTAGCTCGGAGGTTGAACGCCCTTGAGTTTCACCCCCAGATCCAGAGGAAAAAAAAAAAAAAGAAAAAGAAATAGGGCTAGGGGTGTAGCTTGGAGGGTGTAGAATGCCTCTGGATTCCATCTCTAGTACTGCCCTCCTCCACCAAATTTTTTTTTGAGTAAGACATGGTAGAGCACACCTGTAGTCCCATTACTTGGGAGGCTAAGAAAATAGGATCCTGGGTTTGAGTATGTCCAGTATGAAACAAATACACACAAGTACCAAAAACAAAACAAAACAAAACAAAACTCTCTCCTATAGAAAGTATAGATAAGGAAAGAAAGCATTTTTAGACTATACAGGGGGAAAAAACTACAGGAATCCTAAATCATAGAATTTTAGGTTTTTTGAGCTAACAGAAACATTAGAGCATATAGTTCAGCCACATTATTACACAGGCCTAAAAAATTGAAGCCTAAAAGAGTTAAATATTTTTATTTATTTATTTTTGGTACTAGGGATTGAACTCAGGAGCATTCTACTTCCAAGGTACACACCCAGAACTTTATTTTGAAACATGATCTCACTAAATTGCTGAGGCTGGCCTCCAAGCTGTGATCTCCCAGTCTCAGTCTCCCAAGTACTGTGATTATAGGTCTGTGCCATCATGTCCAGCTCAGCGTCAGCTCTTGTGGAGTTAAATTACTGGACTACCTAAAATATTTGTATGTTATACGAATGCAAGGAGAAGTAGAACATGCTGAACTTATTTCCTTTGGGAACTGAGGACTACTGAGGACACAGTGCAACAGAACTATGATTAAGTCAGTACTGGGGATTGAACTCACAGACATTCTACCTCCCAGCTATACCCCCTGCCTTATTTCTTGAAACAGGGTCTCACTAAGTTGTAGATGGCCTCACAAACTGATGAGGCTGGCTGCAAATCTGTGATCCTCCTGTCTCAGCCTCCCAAGTACTGAAATTACAAGCGTGCGCCACCATGCCCAGCTTTTCTTTTTAATTGGGATTAAACCAGGGACATTTACTTCCAACCTATACTATTAGTCTTATTTTTATTTTTTATTTTTTGTGGTACTGGGGGTGGAACCCAGGGGCTTTCTACCTTCAGGTTATACTCCCAGACCTATTTTATACTTTATTTGGAAACAGGGTCTCACTAAGTTGTGTAGGGCCTAAGTAGCTGATATTCTTTTTCTTTTTTTTTTATTATTTATATATTTTTGCAGGTCTGGGAATGGAACCCAGGGGGGCATTCTACCTCTGAGTTATATCCACTGCCCTATTATTTATTCTTTATTTTGAGACAGGGCCTCACTAAGTAGCTGAGGCCTCCCGAATGTTGGGATTACAAGTGTGCGCCACCACGTCTGGCGTTCTTTTTATTTTTGAAACAGGGTCTCATTAAGTTGCAGAGGGCCTCATTAAGTAGCGGAGGCTGTCCGTGAACAGCAATCCTCGTCTCAGCCTCTCGAATGCTGAGATTACAAGTGTGTGCCACCACACCCGGTGTCCCATATTTTATTCTTTATTTTGAAACAGGGTCTCACTGAGTTGCAAAGGGCCTCACCAAGTAGCTAAGACTGTCCTTGAACTATGTTCCCCTGTCTCAGCCTCCCAAATTCTGGGATTGCAAGCGTGCACCACCACGCCCAGCATATTCTCTATTTTGAAGCAGGGTCTCACTGCTAGGTGTGGTGGTGCATGCTTGTAATCTCAGTACTTTGGGAGGCTGAGACAGGAGGATTGCTGTTCACAGGTAGTCTCAGCTACTTAGTGAAACCTTCTGTAACTCAGTGAGACACTGTTTCAAAAAAAAAAAAAAAAATAGGGCTGGGGGTGTAGCTCAGAGGTAGAATGCCCCTGGGTTCCATCCTCAGTACTGCAAAACAAAAGGCAAAAACAAAAGACAGGGTCTCATTAAGTTGTGGAGGGCCTCACTAAGTAGCTGAGACTGGCTGAGAACCTGTGATCCTCTGGTCTCTGCCTTCCAAATGCAGAGATTACAAGCATGTGCCACCATACCCACCTTTCTCTTTCTCTCTCTTTTTTTGCAGTACTGGTCATAGAATGGAGGAGCCTTCTCCCACTGAGCTACATTTGCTTTTCTTTTTTTATGTGTGGTTTTGGGGATGGAACCCAGGGGCATTTTACCTCTGAGCTACACTCCAAGCCCTATTAGGGGTGTAGCTCAAAGGTTCAAAGGTAGAATGCCCCTGGGTTCCATCCCGTTTGCAAAAAGAAAAAAAAGAAAAGAAAAGGGAAAAAAAGAAAAAAAAAAAAAGAATTGGGGTATTAGCTAGAGGTAGAATGTCCTGGGGTTCAATTTCCAGAAAAAATAAATAAATTTAAGTATCTGTGCTATATCAGAAACAAAGTTAAAAGTATAAATGGCCAATTAACATATTTCCTTCCTTCCTTCCTTCCTTCCTTTATTTATTTGTAGTTCTGAGGATGGAACCCAGGGGCATTATACCTTCAAGTTATACCCTCAACCCTATTTTCGATTCTATTTATTTATTTATTTATTTATTTATTTATTTATTTATTTAGTACTGGGGATGTAACCCTGGGGCATTCTATCTCCAAGCTACACCCTCAGCCCTATTTTTTTCTTTTTCTTTTTTTGTGGTACTGGAGGTGGAACCCAGGGGCCTCCAAGCTATATTCCCAGACCTAATTTTTTTTTTTTTATATACTTTATTTGGAAACAGGGTCTCACTAAGTTGCTAAGAGCCTCACTCACTAGTAGCTGAGGCTGGCTTCAAACCTGTGCAATCCTCCTGTCTCAGCCTCCCAAGTGCTGGAATTACAAGCATGTGCCACCACACCCGGCTCCTTACTTTTTTCTTACTTTTTTCTTTTAGCAGTTCTGGGGACAGAACCCAGGGGCATTCGACCTCCGAACTATACCTCCTGCCCTATTTTTATTCTTTATTTTTGAAACAGGGTCTCACTAAGTTGTGGAGGGCCTCACTGTCTGCGAACCTCGATCCTCTGGTCTCAGCCTCCCAAATGCTGTGATTACAAGTGTGCACCACCACACCCAGCTTTGATTCTTTATTTAGAAACAAGGTCTTATTAAGTTGCAGAAGGCCTCACTACATAGCTGAGCCTGGCCACAAATCTGTAATCCTCCTGTTTCAGCCTCCTAAGTGCTGGAATTAAAATTGTGCCCACATCTGGTTTAGTATCTTTTTGCAGATGCTTAATTCCATTAGAAGCCTTTTACCTATCATACTGTTAACAATTTAAGGATCATATGATACTAGGATTGAAGAGATTTATATTTATTGATAAAGTAGGGTTAAAATCAGAACATTATCTAGCATACCATTTGTTAAAAATAAAAAAAAGTCCACCCTTTAAAAACTCCACAAGGGCTGGGCGTGGTGGAGCTTGGGAGGCGGAGACAGGAGGATCTCGCTGATTTGAAGCCAACCTTGCTGGCTTAAGAGACCCTGTTTCCAAATAAAAAATATAAAATAGGTCTGGGAGTGTAGCCTGGAGGTAGAAGGGTTTCCAGGAACCCCAGAACCACCACCACCAAAAAAACAAAAAACAAAAAACAAAGAACCTCCACAAGGGTTGGGTGTGGTGGTGCATGCTTCTCATCCCAGTATGTGGGAGGCTGAAACAGGAGGATTTGCAGACAGTCTCAGCTACTTAGTGAGGCCCTTTGCAACTCAGTGAGACTTTCAAAACAAGGAATAAAAATAGGGCTAAGGGTATAGCTCGGAGGTAGAATTCCCTTGGATTCCATCCCTAGTACTGAAAGACAAAAAACAACAACAACAACAAAACTCCACAATGGTATGTGGCAGCAAATGCTTGTAATCCCAGAATTTGGGAGGTTGAGACAGGAGGATCACAGGTTTAAGAACAGGCTCAGCAGTAGTGAGACTCTCATCAGGCTAGTGAGACCCTGTTTCAAAATAAGAAATAAAATCCGGGCTTGGTGGTGCATGCTTGTAATACCAGCATTCGAGAGGCTGAGACGGGAGGATTGTGGTTCGCAGACAGCCTCAGCTACTTAGTGAGGCCCCGGGTCCCATCCCCAGTACTGCAATAAACAAATACATAAATTTATAAATTAATAAATAAAGGATTAACAGCCGAGGATTGCAGGTTCAAGGCCAGCCTCAGCTACTTAGTGATGCCCTCTGCAATTTAGTGAGACCGATTCAAAATAAAGAATAAAAAATAGGGTAGGGGATGTAGCTCGGAAGTAGAATGTCCCTGGGTTCCACCCCCAGACCTGCAAAAAATAAAAAATTAAGATAAATAAAGAACTACATAAATAATGTGTGGCACAGCCGGGCGTGGTGGTGCACGCTTGTAATCCCAGAATTCGGGAGGCTGAGACCTGGAGGATCGTGGTTCCCGGACAGCCTTAGCTACTTCGTGAGGCCCTCTAGAACTCAGTGAGACCTGGTTTCAAAATAAAGAATAAAAAATAGGGAAAGGGGTGTAGCTCGGAGGTCAAAAGCCCCTGGGTTCCATCCCCAGACCGCAAAAAAAAAAAGGTATGGCACACACACAAAAAAAGGCATGCCCACAAAACAGTGAAAAGATTTTCTTGCATGGCTTTTAAGATTGGGCTGAGGTTAAACATTCTGTGCTGATGTGCTTTTAGGGGCCAGGAGAGGAATAATGGATCTGGCAATTCACTGTGTGAGAGTGTGGTTTTAGCTGATTAGACTTCAATGGATAGTCATTAAAGCCATTTCCAACTGTGTACTATTACACATAATGTCTCAATGACACCCTCAAATGCACATCCTGTATGCAGACATGGCTACTCTTCCAGTGTTATTCTAAAGCAGACTTTCTGGCTTATCAATATGGCTGACCGCCTTCCAGAAAGATACGAGTAACCGATTCCCACCGAAGTGTGCAAGTATGCCCACTTCCGCGCACACTCACCAATGCTTACTTGGAATATTTACAAATCTGTTGGGAGGACTAGGAATAGTTTGTCTGAAAAGGAACAGAAGATGGAAGAGATGTGAGTTGTCTTCATGTACTTTTATTTTTATTTATTTTGCAGTACTGGAGATGTAATCCAGGAGCACTTGACCTCCGAGCTACACCCCAGCCCTATTTTTTATTCTTTATTTTGAAACAGGGTCTCACTTTTGCAGAGGGCCTCACTAAGTAGCTCAGGCTGTCCGCAAACCACAATCCTGTCTTAGTCTTATACTAGTTTTATACTCTAAAACCCAGTCTGTTTTTTATATCTTCTGTGTGGTAACTAAAAATACATGAAGAAAGCCGGGCATGGTGGCGCACGCTTGTAATCCCAGCATTCGGGAGGCTGAGACTGGAGGATCACAGTTCACAGACAGCCTAGGCTACTTGGGTCCTCCACAACTTAGTGAGACCCTGTTTCAAAATAAAGAATAAAAAATAGGTCAGGGGGTGTAGCTCGAAGGTCGAATGCCCCTGGGTTCCATCCCCAGACCTGTAAAAATATAAAATAAAATAAAATTTCACTAATAAGTTTGATGTTGGCTGTAGGTTTTTTCTTTTTCTTTTTAAACAGAGTCTTACTAGGTTGCTGAGTCTCACTACTTGCTAAGGCTGTCTTTTTTTTTTTTTTTTTTTTTTTTACTTTGTGGAACTAGGGATGGAACCCCGGGGCATTCTACCTCTGAGTAACACTCCTAGTCCTATTTTTTTATTCTTTATTTTGTTTTTTGGTGGTATTGAGAGTGGAACCCAGAGGCTTTCTACCTCCAGGCTATACTCCCAGACCTGTTTTTTAAAATACATATATATTTTTTATTTGGAAACAGGGTCTTACTAAGTTGCTGAAAGCCTCACTCAGTAGCCGAGGCTGGTTTCGAACCTGTGTGATCCTCCAGTCCCAGCCTCCCAAGCGTGAGCCACCACGCTGGCTTATTCTTTATTTTGAAACAGGGTCTCATTAAGTAGCTGAGGCTGTCCTCAAACCATGATCCTCCTGTCTCAATCTCCCAAATGACTAAGGCTGTCCTTGAACCTGCGATCCTCCTTTCTTAGCCTCCCAAGTGCTAGGACTACAGGTGTGCACTGCCATGCTTGGTTGCTGCAAGTTTTTGGTGACTATTACCCATTAGACTAACAAATTTCCTTTCTAGTTTAATAGGAGTATTTTTTAAAATAAAGCAATGTTTAATTTCATGAAATTTTATTTGACACACATCGAGATGACTTCTTTTTGTGTGTGTATGGTACTAGGGGTGGAACCCAGGGGCTTTCTACCTCCAAGCTATATTCCCAGACCTATTTTATTTTATTTTTTGGTGGTACTAGGGGTAGAACACAGAGGCTTTCTACCTCCAGGCTATACTCCCAGACCTATTTTATAATTTATTTGGAAAGAGGGTCTCACTAAGCTGCTGAGAGCCTAAGTAGCTGAGGCTGGCTTCGAACATGTGCAATCCTCCAATCTCAGCCTCCTAAGCGCTCGGAGGTAGAATGCCCCTGGGTTCCATCCCCAGACCCGCAAAAATAAAATATTTAGCGGGTCTGGGGGTGGAACCCAGGGCATTCTATCTTCGAGCTACACCCCCTGCCCTATTTTTTATTCTTTATTTTGAAACTGGGTCTCACTGAGTTGCAGAGGGCCTCACTAAGTAGCTGAGGCTGTCTGCGAATCATGATCCCCAGGTCTCAGCCTCCCAAATGCTGGGATTACAAGCGTGCACCACCACACCCAACTTCCTTTTTATTTTGAAATAGGGTCTCACTAAGTTGCAGAGGCTGGCCATGAACCTGTGACCCTCCTGTCTCAGCCTCTCAAGTACTAGGGATTATGAGCATGCACTATCATGCCCTATTTGAACAGTCCACTTTACATTTATTTATTTATAACCCAGGGTATTCTATCTCTGAGATACACATTCAGCCCTATTTTATTTTTATTCTGAAATGGATCTCCCTAGGTTGATGAGTCTCACTACTTGCTGAGGCTGTCCTGGAACCTACAATCCTTTTATCTAAGCCTCCCAAGTACTGAGATTACAGGTGTGTGCCACTATGCTTTGGCTCCACTTAAATTTAAATAGATGAATCATATAGAATGCAAATAATATCTCAATAAAACTGTTATAAACCGGGCATGGTGGTGCACGTTTTTAATCCCAGTATTTGAGAGGCTGAGACCAGAGGATCCTGGCTCAAGGCCAGCCTCAGCTAATTAGTGAGGCCCTCTGCAACTCAGACCCTGTTTCAAAACAAAGAATAAAAGAGAGCTGGGGGTGTAGCTCAGAGGTAGAATGCCCCTAGATTCCACCCCCAGTCCCACATACACACAAACAAAAAACTGTTATTAAAAAAAAAATTGCCCTCAAGCTGGGCGTAGTGGTACACACTTGTAATCCCCACGCTTGGGAGGTGGAGACAGGAGGATTGTGCAGGTTCTAAGCCAGCTAGCTGTGCTGGCTTAAGAGACCCTGTTTCCAAATTTAAAAAAAGGGTAAAAATAGGTCTGGCAGTGTAGCCCAGAGGTAAAAGGGTTTCCAGGAATCCCAGTACCAACCAAAAAAAAAAAAAAAAAAAAAAATTGCCCTCTTAAATATTTTTTTTTTTTTTTTTTTTTTTTGCCCGGGCATGGTGGCGCATGCTTGTAATCCCTGCACTTGGGAGGCAGAGACAGGAGGATTGTGCAAGTTCAAAGCCAGCCTCGCTGGCTTAAGAAACCCTGTTTCCAAATTAAAAAAAAAAAAAAAAAAAAAAAAAATATATATATATATATATATATATATAAATTAGGTCTGGTGGTGGGATTGCAAATTAGTGCAACCACTTTGGAAAACAGTATGGAGAATTCTCAGAAGAATGGGAACAAATCTAACATTTGATCCAGCAATACCACTTCTGGGTATCTACCCAAAAGATAGGAAACCAGACTACTAAACTAATGCATGTGTATCTATGTTCATAGCTGCACAATTCACCATAGCCAAACTATGGAACCAGCCAAGATGTCCATCAACAGATGAATGGATTACAAAACTTGGGATATGTACACAATGGAATTTTACTCAGCCATCAAAAAAACTCAATTACATCATTTTCAGGGAAATGGATGGAACTGGAGGATATTATGCTAAGTGAGATTAGTCAGTCACAAAAAATAAGAAATCAGATGCTTTCCCTAATATGTGAGAGTTAGGAAGAAATGGGTCATAGAAGGAACTCTAGATGAAAAACCAAATCCTATAGAGCAGCAAACAAGGCAACCTAAAGGAGGAGAAAGGAGGGGGGAAGAGGAAAATTTCTTTCTTTCTTTTTTTGGTGGTACTGGGGTTTCTGGAAGCCCTTCTACCTCCGGGCTATACTCCCAGACCTATTTTTACATTTTTATTTGGAAACAGGGTCTCCTAAGCCAGTGCGCGTGGCTGGCTTCGAACCAGCATGTTGAAGAGGAAATTTCTAAAACACACAATGTACTTAACCATATTGAAGTCAACCACTAAGTCAAGCAAGGGAAGGAGGGACGGGGCGGGGGGGGATGAGGTGGGAATTGGGTAGGGGTTAAACCAGTGATGTGTACATGTATGTACACACACTTTTTTTTTTTAAGATTTAAAGAAGTTTATTAAAAGATAGAAATACAGAAAATAGAAATACAGCCCCATGCCAAGATGGCATGGGGGGGGTGTGACTCGAAATGAATACACCCTACACACAAGTTTTTTATCCCAATATGATGCATGAATATAATGCACCAATAAAAATAATTTAAAAAATTAGATCTGGGAGTGTAGCCTGGACGTAGAAGTGTTTCCAGGAACCCCAGTACCAGCCAAAAAAAAAAAAAAAAAGAAAAAAAATATATTTTGTTTGTTTGTTTGTATGATACTGGGATGAAACCCATGGGCATTCTACCACCGGGCTATAACTCCAGCCCTATTTATTTTTTATTTATTTGGAAACAAGGTCTCACTAAGTTGCTGAGAGTCACTCTAAGCTGCTGAAGCTGACAGGGAACCTGTGATCCTCCTGTCTCAGCCTCCCAAGTACTGGAATTAAAAGTGTGTGCCAACACTCCCAGGTTAGATATCTTATGCTAATTAACCAGTGTGCTATAGGCTGCCACATACAGGTTGAATGTGATATACACAATGAATTCGGTTTTTTTGGTGGTACTAGGGTTCCTGGAAACCCTTCTACCTCCGGGCTACACTCCCAGACCTATTTTTTATATATATACATACATGCATTTTATATATATATATTTGGAAACAGGGTCTCTTAAGCCAGCGAGGCTGGCTTTGAACCAGCACGATCCTCCTGTCTCCGCCTCTCCAGCGCAGGGATTACAAGCGTGCGCCACCACACCTGGCTATGAATTCAGTTTTGAAGACTGGCTAACTGGTAAGTAGATTTCTACATAGATCCATAATCCAAAAATAAAAAATTACTAGCATTACAGGGAAAAATTCTACAACAGACACAGGAAAAGAACACCAACTTTCACAGTGGACATGAAGGAAGCAAAGATAATACAGTATCTAGCATTTCCAATATCCAGAGTAACTTAAAAAAGGTGAAAATAGCTCTCAGAGAAACTCTCTAATTCTTGTATTATTAGTGATATCTATAAATGACAAATTTTCTTTTCTTTTCTTTTTTTTTTTTTTTGCGGGTCTGGGGATGGAACCCAGGGGCATTTGAACTCCGAGCTACACCCCCTGCCCTATTTTTTATTATTTATTTTGAAACCGGGTCTCACTGAGTTGCAGAGGGCCTCACTAAGTAGCTGAGGCTGTCCGTGAACCGCGATCCTCCAGGTCTCAGCCTCCCGAATGCTGGGATTACAAGCATGCGCCACCATGCCCAGCGACGACAAATTTTCAAAGTCAAAAAGAAATCATCAGACTGAGATTTGCAGGTCAATATCCATTTTTATATAATGCTAAAGCAACTTAAAACTATTTAATAAGCTCTGTACTATTAGTTTGTATGTAACTGTTCTCCATGCATCATTTTAACAAGTTTAAAGAGTATGTGAATAATCCAAAAGAAGAAAGGCAAAACAATTATGGTGGTGCATTCCTGTGATCCTAGCTACTCAAGAGGCTGAGACAGAAGCATGTCAAGTTTGAGGCCACTCTGGGCAACTCAGCAAGACCCTGTCTCTAAACAAAAAATAAAAAGAGCTGATGATGTAGCTCAGTGGTAGAATGTTCCTGGGCTCAATTCCTAGTATTTGCTGAATGGAGGAATGAATGAATGAATGATTGAATGGATAAATGATTTAGAAAAAGTATGTTGAAATTAATAACTATAATCCAGGCGTGGTGGCGCACACCTGTAATCCCAGTACTTGGAAGGCTGAGACAGGAGGATCACAGGTTCCCTGACAGCTTCAGCAGGTTAGAGTGGCTGGATTTGAAGCCAGACTAACCTACTTAGTAAGGCCCTCTGCAACTTAGTGAGACCCTGTTTCAAAAATAAAGGCCAAGTGACATTCACAGGCAAACCAATTAGAATCACTCCAGACTTCCTAAACCAAGCCATGAAAGCCAGAAGGGCATGGAGTAACATATTACAAACTCTGAAAGAAAACAACTTCCAGTCAAAAATTTCCTACCCAGCAAAACTATCAAATTAGATGGGGAAATAAGAAGCTTCCATGACAAACAAAAACTAAAGGAATTTATGTCTTCAAAACCAGCGCTAGAGAAAATACTCAAGGAGATTAACCACAAAGAAGAAATAGGTAATAAGAAAAGAAACCAAACTACCAAACTAATGCATGTGTATCTATGTTCATAGCTACACAATCCACCACAGCCAAACTACAGAACCAGCCAAGATGTCCATCAACAGATGAATGGATTACAAAACTGTGGGATATGTACACAATGGAATTTTACTCAGCCATCAAAAAAAACTCAATTACATCATTTTCAGGGAAATGGATGGAACTGGAGGACATTATGCTAAGTGAGATTAGTCAGTCACAAAAAATAAGAAATCAGATGCTTTCCCTAATATGTGAGAGTTAGGGAGAATTGGGTCATAGGAGGAACTCTAGATGAAAAAGAAAATCCTATGGAGGAGCAAACAAGACAACCTAAAGGAGGAGAAAGGAGGGGGGAAGAGGAAAATCTCTAAAACACACAATGTACTTAAACATATCGAAGTCAACCACTAAGCTGAGCAAGGGAGGGAGGGAATGGGGTGGGAATTGGGTAGGGGTTAAATCAGTGATGTGTGCATGTCTCTACACACAAGTTTTTTTACCCCAATATGATGTATGAATATAATGCACCAATAAAAATTTAAAAAAAATAAAATAAAGAATAGCAGGGCATGGTGGTGCACACTTGTAATCCCTGCGCTTGGGAGACTGAGACAGGAGGATCGCACAGGTTGGAAGCCAGCCTCAGCTACTTAGTGAGGCTCTCAGAAACTTAGTGAGACCCTGTTTCCAAATAAAATATAAAATAGGTCTGGGAGTATAGCCCGAAGGTAGAAAGCCTCTGGGTTCTACCCTCAGTACCACCCAATATAAATAAAATAAAATAAAATTAAAGAATAAAAAAAAAAACGGGCTGAGTGTGTAGCTTGGAGGTAGAATGTAATGGGTTTAATCCCCAGCACCAAATAAAAGAAGTATAAACAAACTTCCACTGACTTAAACATATAATTTAACCAAAAAAGGTGGCTTTAATGTTTTTTCTTTTTTTGTGTGTGTGTTAGAGATTGAACCTAAAGGCATTCTACCTCTGAGCCGTTTTATTTGGAAACAGAGTCTCATTAAGTTGCAGAGGGCCTCACTAAGTAGCTGAGGCTGTCCCTGAACCCCGATCCTCCTGTCTCAGCCCCCCAAATGCTGGTATTATAAGCTTGGGCCACCAGGCTCGGCTCAACTGTCTACTTTTTCATGGTGACAGAAGTTTCACCCTTCCTCCCTCCCTCCCTCCCTCCCTTCTTTCCTTCCTTCCTTTTCTTTCTCTTTTGGTGGTAATGGGGGTGGAACCCAAGAGCTTTCTACCTCCGGGCTATACTTCCAGACCTATTTTTATATTTTATTTGGAAACAGGGTCACTAAGTTGCTGAGAGTCTCACTAAGTAGCTGAGGCTGGCTTCGAATCTTTGTGATCCTCCTGTCTCAGCCTCTCAAGCGCAGGGTTACAAGTGTGCGCCACCACGCTCGGCTTTCACAATTTCGTTGGAAGCACTAGACATTATAATTCTAGAAGTGCAGCTGTAATACTCTAAGGAGTTTGCCATTTTGCCAACACTGGCATATTTTTTTGCATCTACAATCCCACTGGAAATATTTAGTGTATTCCTATTAAATTTTTTGCAAATCTAGCAAAATAGCTTCTGAGTATTCAGGTCATTCTAGTTTATGGGCTTTTTATTTTTGTGTGGTGCCAGGGATTGAACTTCGCGCATCCTAGGCAAGTGTTTTATGTTTGAGCAATACCCCCAGCCTTTTATTTTTAATGTGCTTTATTGATGCATTATATCTCACATCACAATTTAAAACATGTTGACAATGATATACATGTACATAGCACTTGACGGCCTCCCCTTTGTCTCCTCATTTTCCCCTTTCTTGATACAGAGTACTAAGGTTGACATTGGCATATTCATATATATATGAATTCATATACGCTACTGATGGTAGTATTTCCATTAATGAACCTCAGTCTTCCTCTATTTATTTTTTATAATTTGTTTTTGGAGACTGTTGTCATCATTTGTGGCCTTGACTTTACTTATGTATTTTTGCACATAAAACCAGTCTTGCAGCTGGGGTTGGTTGCACATGCTTGTAATCCCAGCATTTGGGAGGCTGAGACTGGAGGATCGTGATTCCCGGACAGCCTCAGCTACTTAGTGAGGCCCTCTGCAATTTAGTGAGACCCTGTTTCAAAATAAAGAATAAAAATTAAAAAAAAAAAAAGGGCAGGGGGTGTAGCTTGGAGGTCAAATGCCCCCAGGTTCCATCCCCAGATCTGCAAAAAAACCCAACCCAAAATAAAAATAAACACCACTCTTGCCTTCCTGAAATAAACTCTACTTAGCTGGGAAGATTTGCTTTTTTTTGTTGTTGTTGTTGCAGAACTGGGGATTGTACTCAGGAGCATTCTACCTCTGAGCTAAACCTCTGACCCTATTTTTTTATTCTTTATTTTGAAAGAGGGTCTCACTAAGCTGCAGAAGGCCTCACTAAGTAGCTGAGTCTAGTCCTGAACCTGTGATCCTCCTTACTCAGCCTTCCAAGTAATGGTATTAAAAGTGTGTACCACCACACCCGGCTTAAGATATGCCTTGTTATTTTATTTTTTGCAGTACTTTGGATTGAACCCAGGGGCATTCTACCTCAGAGATTATAACCCAGCCCTATTCTTTATTTTGAACCAGGGTGTAACTAAGTTGCAGAGGGCCTCACTAAATTGCTGAGTCTGTAGCTGGATGTGGTGGCACACACTTGTTATCCCTGCGCTTGGGAGGCTGAGACAGGAGGATCGCGCAGGTTCGAAGCCAGCCTCAGCTGGCTTAAGTGACCCTGTCTCCAAATAAAATATAAAATAGGTCTGGGAGTGTAGCCCAGAGGTAGACGGCCCCTGGGTTCCATCCCCAGTACCACAAAAAAAAAAAAAAAAAAAAAAAAAAAATTGCTGAGTCTGGCTGCAAACCTGTGATCCTCCTGTTTGTCTCCCAAGTACTGGGATTACAAGTGTGCACCACAATAATTGCTGGCTGTGTCCTTTTTTTTTTTTTTTTTCAGATCTGGGGATGGAACCCAGAGGCATTCGATCTCTGAGTACACCCCTAGCCCTCTTTTTTATTCTTTATTTTGAAACAGGGTCTCACTGAGTTGCAGAGGGCCTCACTAAGTAGCTGAGGCTGTCCGTGAACCGCGATCCTCCGGTCTCAGCCTCCCAAATGCTGGGATTACAAGTGTGAGCTACCACGCTCGGTTTACCACTCCAGTCTCTGCCTCCCAAAGGCTGGGATTACAAGCGTGAGCTACCACTCCCGGCTTGCTATGTCTTTTTAATATACCAACAAATACTATTTGCTAATATTATGTTCAGGACTTTTGCATGTTTACTCATCAACAAGAGTAGCTTAATTCTTCTGGTGTTTTTTTTTTTTTTTTTTTTTTTGTGGTACTGGGGACATTCTACCTCTGAGCTACATCCCCAGCCCTATTTTTCATTCTTTTATTTTTGGAAACAGGGTCTCACTAAGTTGCGGAGGTCTCACTAAGTAGCTGAGGCTGGCCGTGAACTTGCAATCCTCCTGTCTCAGACTCCCAAGTACTGGGATTACAAATGTGCACCACCACGCTCAGCTAATTCTTTTGTTTTAATGTCTCTATGTTTTGGAGTCCCAACTCAGAGAGTGGAAGGTTTGCTAATTTCTCCCAACTCCCAGTCTGTGTTTGTTCTCACCACTCCTGCAGCCTTTCAAAAATGCCACTGAGCATTTCAGCTACATTTTCGTAATTTTAGAAGCTGCCATGAAAAAAGCAATCCTAAACGTTGGGTTCTCCCTTGTAGTTTTCTTCTTTTTCCAGATCCAAAAAACTTACAATTCTTTTTCTTTCTTTCTTTTTTTTGGGTGGTACTGGGGGTGGAACCCAGGGGCTTTCTATTTTTACCTCTGGGCTATACTCCCAGACCTATTTTATACTTTATTTGGAAACAGGGTCTCACTAAGTTGCTGAGAGCCTAAGTAGCTAAGACTGGCTTTGAACCTGTGCGATCCTCCTGTCTCAGCCTCCCAAGTGCTGGGATTACAAGCGTGTACCACCATGCCCAGCTCTTCTTCTTCTTCTTTTTTTTTTTAATGGCATTGGAGACTGAACCCAGGAGTGTTCTACCTCCAAGCAAAACTCCCAGCCTATTATAAAAAAAATATATATATATATATATATTATTGTGTGTGTGTGTGTTGGGGGGGGCGCTGGGGATTGAACTCAGGAGCATTCTACCTCCGAGCTACACTCCCAGCTCCCGGCCCTATTTATTTATTTTTTTTAATTTGGAAAAAGGGTCTCACTAGGTTGATGAGAGTCTCACTACTTGCTGAGGCTGTCCTTGAACCTATAATTCTCCTGTCTCAGTCTCCCAAGTACTGGCATTACAAATACACCCCACCACACTCGAATCTATTTTTTTTTTTTTTGCTTTTTAAAAATGTTATATATATATGTGGAACAAAGTGAAAATGGTATACATTTAGACTGTGCTTGGTGCCCCGCCCCCCTTTCCCCTTCCCCCTCCCATGCTTTATTTATTTTATTTATTTATTTTGTGGTTCTGGGGATGGAACCCAAGGAATTTGACTTCCAAACTATACCTCCTGACCTATTTTTTTTGGGGGGGAGTGGGGTATGGGAATGGAACCCAGGGGCATTTGACCTCCAAGCTATACCCCCTGCCCTATTTTTTATTCTTTATTTTGAAATAGGGTCTCACTGGTTGTGAAGCGCCTCACTAAGTAGCTGGGGCTGTCTGTGAACCGCGATCCTCCTGTCTCAGCCTCCCGAATGGTAGGATTACAAGCGTGCACCACCATGCCTGGCTTATATTATTTTTATTTTGAAAGAGGGTTTCACAAGGTTGATGAGAATTCTCACTACTTGCTGAGGCTATCCTTGAACCTGTGATTCTCCTATCTCAGCCGCCTAAATACTGGGATTACTAATGCGAACCACCATGCCTGGATTCATTTTAACTTTAGTCAGATACACCAGTCTCAAGGATTCTATACTCACGCAAACTATCAAAGAACCCAATATGCCTATTAATCCTATTCAACTGTATAATGAGTGGCATAATGAGCTCTGGGTTGCACAATGCATTGCATTGCTAATTTATTAGCATGTGATCAATATAACGAGAGGAAGTGACAACAAATCTTTTTTTTTTTTTTGCGGTACTAGATTGAACCCAGGGCCACCGCAGCTCTAATTTACACTCCCAGTCCTATTGGTTAGTCTTTTTACTTTTTGAAACGGGGTCTTACTGAGTTGTGAAGGGTCTCGCTAAGTAGCTGAGGCTATCGTGAACCACAATCCTCCGGTTTCTACCTCCCAAATGCTGGGATTATAAGAGTGTATCACCACACCCTGCCAACAAATTATTTTAAAATAACATTCATCTCATTATTTTAAAATTTAAAATTCATTTTATATAGTAAGTCTCACCATTTTAAAATTAGGTATGCAAAGGAAAAAATAAACAAATCCTTACCAGTTTCTCTGCTTCTGTATTCATTTCCCTTAATTTCTTGATATGCTCCTTTTTAATCATGAGAATTTTTGACAATTTAGTCTATAGACAAAGAAATATTTTGAAATCAGTAAGGCATTTGCATATATCAGTCAGATATCAAATTTCCAATTTTTTGCCAGGTGTGGTGATACACACCTATAATCCAAGTAGTTGGAGGGTCACATGTTTGAGGCCAACTTCAGAAATTTAGTGAGATCCTCAGCAACTTAGCAAGACCACTTCAAAATAAAAAGTAAAATAGCAGTGGGGAAATAGCTCAGAGGTAGAATGCTCTTGGGTTCAATTCCCAGTACCATGCACACGCACACACACACAAAAATAATAACTGCAAAATACTGAAGTGCATGTGATAAAAGCTATATATCAATTCACATTGATACTTGATAGGTAAGTCAGGCATGGTGGCGTATGTTTGTAAACCCAGTATTTGGGAGGCTAAAACAGGAGGATTGCACAGGTTCGAAGCCAGCCTCAGCTACTTGGGCTCTCAGCAACTTAGCGAGACCCTGTTTCTCTAAATAAAATATAAAATAGTTCTGGGAGTGTAGCTCAGAGGTAGAAACCCTGGGTTCCATCCCCAGTACCGCAAAAAAAAAAAAAAAAAAAAAGGAGGGAACCCTAATGCAAACTATGGGCTTTGTTCAATAAATGATTTTATCAATGTAGATTCATCAACTGTATAATAAATGTACATCTCTGGTGGGGAAGATTGGTAATGAGGGGAGACTATATATGTGTGGGGCAGGGGACATATGGGAAATATCTGTACTTTCCTCTCAATTTGGCTATGAACCTAAAAGTGCTCTAGAATAGTAAAATCTGTTAAATTAAAAATTATCAAACATAGGCTGGGTATGGTGGTGCACGCTTGTAATCCTAACATGTGGAAGGCTGAGACCAGAGGGTTGCAGTTCGCGGACAGCCTCAGCTACTTAGTGTGCCCTCTGCAACTTAGTGAGACTCTGTCTCAAAGAATAAAAATAGGGCAGGGGGTGTAGCTCAGAGGTCAAATACCCCTGGCTTACATCCCCAGACCCACCAAAACAAACAAACAAACAGCAATAAAAATAGTGATATGTTATGCACAGTACAAGAGCCCTTGGTTTATGATTCCCTTTGCTTTTGGGTCTCTTTGGACACGTCTCTCTCTCTCAAAAAACAGTAAGTGTACCACTTCTTTTTTTTTTGGTGGTACTAGAGATGTAACCCAGGGGCATTCTTCCTCTGATCTATACCCCCAGCCCTATTTTTAATTCTCCTTCTCCTTCTCCTTCTTCTTCTTCTTTTTCTTTTTTTGGTGGGTCTGGGGATGGAACCCAGAGGCATGTGACCTCCGAGCTATACCCCCTGCCCAATTTTTTATTCTTTAATTTGAAACAGGGTCTCACTGAGTTGCAGAGGGCCTTATTAAGTAGCTGAGGCTGTCTGTGAACCACGATCCTCCAGTCTCAGCCTCCCAAATGATGGGATTACAAGTGTGCGTAGTTACACCTGGCTTATTCTTTATTTTGAAACAAGGTCTCACTGAGTTGCAAAGGGCCTCACTAAGTAGCTGAGGCTGTCCACAAACCCAGATCCTCTTTTCTCAGCCTCCAAAATGCTAGGATTACAAGCGTGTGTCACCATGCCCGGGTCCCACTTATTTATTTATTGGCACTAGGGGCATTGAACCCACAGGCATTCTACCTCTGAGCTATTATCCAAGCCCAGCACCCCTGACTGTTCTACTTATGAAAGGGGAAAGCCTTGGCTCTTCTCATATTTTCAACCTCTTTCTCTCTTTTAAATAGTATTAGAGATTAAACATAGGGGAATTCTACAACTGAGCTATACGTCAATATCTATTTTATTTTTTATTTATTTATTTTTGTTTGATGGTACTGGGGGTGGAAGCCAGAGGCTTTCTACCTCCGGGCTATACTTCCAGACCTATTTTATATTTTATTTGGAAACAGGGGCTAAGTTGCTGAGAGCCTCAGTAAGTAGCTGAGGCTGGCTTCCAACCTGTGCAATCCTCCTATCTCAGCCTCCCAAGTGCAGGGATTACAAGTGAGCACCGCCACGCACAGCTTATTTTTTATTTTGAAACAGGTCTTTCTAAATTCCTAAGGCTGCCCTCAAACCTACGATCCTTTGTCTGAGCCTCTCAAGTACTGGAATTAAGGAAATGTGCCACTATGGCGTGGTGGCGTGCGATTGTAATCCCTGCGCTTGGTAGGCTGAGACAGGAGGATCACGCAGGTTTGAAGCCAGCCTCAGCTACTTAGTGAGGCTCTCAGCAACTTAAGTGAGACCCTGTTTCTAAATAAAATATAAAATGGGTCTGGGAGGATAGCCCGGAGGTAGAAAGCCTCTCGTTTCCACCTCTAGTACCACCAAAAAAAAAAAATGTGCCACTATGCTTGGCTCAACCTCTTATAAAATACCTACCTCTGGAAGCCAAAAGGTATAAGAAAAAAAATTTTTTTTTTTTTGGTGGTAATGGGGATGGAACCCTTCTACCTCCAGGCTATACTATTTATTTGGAAATAGGGTCTCTTAAACCAGCGAGGCTGGCTTCAAACATGTGCAATCCTCCTGTCTCCGCCTCCCAAGCGTGGGGATTACAAGCGTGTCCACCACGCCCAGCAAGAAATTTTATACTATAAGGATAATAGACAATACATGTTAAATATAAAATGTTATACACACATAGACCAAAGACAAAACTTTCCCTCCAAATATCAACTGCAAAAGGCAAGCACTGTGAATACTGTAATAAATTATGATATAAACATCTTTATATTTCAGGCCAAACTAGTTTTGATTTTCAAAAAAGAGAAAAGTAAAAAACTAAAACATTATTAGACTATGGGTAGTGGCCATGGTGGTACACACCTGTAATTCTAGTGGAGATTGGGAGGCTGTTACAGGAGGATCACAGGTTCATGGCCAGCCTCAGCTACTTAGTGAGGCCCTCCACTACTTAGTGAGACACTGTTTCAAAATAAAGAATAAAATATAGGCCTGTGGATGTAATTCAGAGGTAGAATGTTCCTGGGTACAATCCCCAGTACCACAATAATAAATAAATAAATAAAGCCACAGTTAAACTAGACTATTTATTAAGTGTGTGTGTGTGTGTGTGTGTGTTACTGAGGATTGAACCCAGGGACATTCTTTTTTTTTTTTTTTGGTGGTACTGGGGGTGGAACCCAGAGGCTTTCTACCTCCGGGCTATACTCCCAAACCTTTTTTATATTTTTTATTTGGAAACAGGGTCTCACTAAGTTGCTGAAAGCCTCACTAAGTAGCTGAGACTGGCTTCGAACCTGTGTGATCCTCCTGTCTCAGCCTCCCAAGCGCTGGGATTACAAGCCTGTGCCACCAAGCCCGGCCTTGCCCAAGCAGTACTAGGGATAGATCCAGGGATATTCTATATCCAAGCTATACCTCTAGCTCTATTTTTCATTCTTCATTTTGAAACAGGGTCTCACTGAGTTGCAAAGGCCCTAAGTAGCTGAGGCTGTCCATGAACCATGATCCTTCTGTCTCAGTCTCCAAATGTTGGGATTACAAATGTGAGACACTATACCCAGCTGTATTTTTTATTTTTTGGTGGTACTGGGATTCCTGGAAACCCTTCTATCTTCAGGTTACACTCCCAGACCTATTTTATATTTTATTTGGAAACAGGGTCTCTTAAGCCAGCAAGGCTGGCTTCGAACCAGCGTGATCCTGTTTCTGCCTCCCAAGCGTGGAGATTACAAGCATGTGCCACCACGCCCGGCTTAGCTTTATTCTTTATTTTATTTTCACTAAGTTGTGGAGGGTCTCACTAAAAAGCTGAGGCTGGCCCCAAACCTGTGATCCTCCAGTCTCAGCCTCCTAAGTACTGGAATTACAAGTGTGTGCCACCATATCCAGCTTGTTTTATTTGTTTTTATGTATATTTTTTTATGGTACTGGGGATTGAACCCAGGGATATTCTACCTACGAGCTATATTCCCAGCCCTATATCTTATTCTTTATTTTGAAACAGGGCCTCAGTAAGTAGCTGAGGCTGGCCATGAACCTGATTCTGTCTCAGCCTCCCAAGTACTGAAATTACAAGTATGCACTACCACACCTGGCTTAAGCTATTTACTTTTTAATTTTTTAATTAAATTAATTTATTTATTTTTGTTGGTACTGGGATTTTTTTTTTTTTTTTTGGCAGTACTGGGTTGAACCCAGGGATGCTTTGCCACTGGGCTACATCCTCATCTTTTTTACTTTTTATTCTGAGATAAGGCCTTGCTAAATTGCTAAAACTGGCCTTTGATTTGCAATCCTCCTGCATCATACTCATGAGTCACTGGGATTACAGACTATGCCACTGTGCTTGACTTACATTAGATTCTCAGGGTCTAACTCTTAAGTACTGAGCAAGTGATGAGCTGCTTCTAGTCTCAGAAGAGAAAGAAAAGTGTAATAAGAAAGACCTCTTAGTAATTTTTGGCAGTTATAACTTTCATTTTCAAATTTGTTGGAAATAGCAGTCATTAAAACCTATATAATAACAAAAGAAAAATATCTAAAAATGTTCTTCCTTAGAAAATTTTCATCATTAACAACACAAAAGACAGTACTTTGAGTTTTAAAACAAATAACAAGATATTCAGAACAATTCTTACCACTTGGATAAGGAACTCTACTGGAAAACCACCTAAAGTTTCAGTGTCAGAACCGGAAATTTTACTTCTCCAAGGTGACTGTCCTAATAATGGATCATTATCCTATCAGAACAGAAGGAAATTAATCATTGACTGCTCAAAAGAAAATTCTATCATAGTTGATACAACATTAAAACCAAATAGGTGCTGGGTGTGGTGGTGCACGCTTGTAATCCCAGCGTTTGGGAGGCTGAGACAGGAGGATCGCATAGGTTCAAAGCCAGCCTCAGCTACTTAGTGAGGCTCTCAGCAACTTAGTGAGACCCTGTTTCCAAGTAAAGTATAAAATAGGTCAGGGAGTATAGCCTGGAGGTAGAAAGCCCTTGGATTCCACCCCCAGTACCACAAAACAAAAAAATAAATAGGAAAGAAAATGTTTCCAGAGTTGAAACAATTATGTGCTCATTTCATTTTATACATACACATATATATATACACACACATATATATGTGTATACACACACACACACACACACACACTACATCTGAGCTATGTGTGTATGTGTATGTTGCTAAGGATTGAACCCAGGGGCATTCTACTGCTGAGCTATACCCCCAGACGAATTTTTTTTTTTTTTATTCTTTATTTTTGAAACAATGTCTCACTATGTTGCAGAGAGCCTCACTAAGTAACTGAGACTGGTCATGATCCAGATCCTTATGTCTCAGCCTCCCAAGTACTGGGATTACAAGCATGTGCCACCATGCCCAGCTTCACTTAATATTTCACAACTCAAAACAATATGGGTAACCCCTGAACTTAATGTAATAGATGTGACTTTCATAAGAACATAATTTATATTCAAAATATCCAATTAAACAACAAATGGCATTTTTATAGTATTACTTACCATAATTGGGGACTGGAGGGAAGGAGTATAATGTAACCGTGGGGGGGTCATAAAAAACCGAGAAGGCCGCTGTTTTTGTCCAAAGGCAGCAATTGGCATTGTCTCATGAGGCTCATTACTCTTTGGGGAAAAAAATAATCCACAAAACTTAGAGAAATTTACCAATCATTTAACCTTTATAAATATTACATTTCAGCTTGAAATATATACTCACTCAGTCTATAATTTGTGATAGTATATATATATATATACATTTTACAAAAAACTTAACTGGAGAATAAAAATATTATTTTGCTGCCAAAACTTTGGTTGAACGCACAAGAGAGAAAAATTAGATGAACAAGATCAAATGATCAGAATGGTTTAGAAAATGAGTCACTCAGGCGTGGTGGTGCACGCTTGTAATCCCAGCATTCAGGAGGCTGAGACCTGAGGATCACGGTTCACGAACAGCCTCAGCTACTTAGTGAGGCCCTCCACAACTTAGTGAGACCCTGTTTCAAAATAAAGAATAAAAAATAGGGCAGGGCATGTATCTTGGAGCTAGAATGTCCCTAGTTTCCATTCCCAGACCCACAAAAAAATAAATAAAAAGGGGAAAAAAAATGAGTCAGAGCTGAGTGTGGTGGTACATCCTTATAATCCCAGTACTTGAGAGACTGGGAAAGGAGTACAACAGGTTCTGGCCAGCCTCAGCTACTTAGTGAGGCCCTCAGCAACTTACTAAGACCCTATTTCAAAATAAAAAATTAAAAATAGGGCTGGGGTGTAGCTTGGAGACAGAATTCCCCTGGGTTCAATCCTCAGTACAAAAAAAAAAAAAAAAAAAAAAAAGCTTAACATTAAAATATTCTATGGCTCCTTTTGATTGTCTGCATTTTGACTATCAAAACATGTTATTAAAGCCAACTCATATATAGCCCTGAAGAAATTTTCAGGTAACCTCATAATAAAAATTAATAAAATAAAAAAGTAACTTTCTTTTTTTGAAAGGGAGGTTTGAATAGTTTATCTTCGATGCAAAAACTTAAGAGTGGCATACTTTGCTCTGTATTTAGTTCAAATTTAAATTTTCCTTCTCTCTAAATGGAATGTTTGGTAACTAAACTCTCATAATAAACAGAAAGGTGTATGTGTCTGTGTGTGTGCATGCACACGCATGTGAGCTATGTTAGAGATTGAACCCAGGGGCATTCTACCACTGAGCTATACCCGCAATCCATCTTATTTATTTTTTGTTTGGAAACAGGGTTTCACGAAGTTGTCGAGGCTGGCTTCAAACCTGTGATCCTTTTCTCACCTTCCAAGTACTGATTACAGGTATGCACCATTGTGTATGGCTAAAAGTTATAGGTTTTTTTTTTTTTAAGTATTTATCAGAAAAAACAAAGATTCTTCTACTTTTGCTTTAAGGAAATTAAGATTTTTTTAGTTTTAATTATAAGTGCACAATTGATAAAAATAAAATTTGTTAACAGTTGAATGTGGTGGCACATGCTTGTGATCCTAGCAACTTGGGACACTGAAGGACTGCAAATTCAAGATCAGTCTCAAGAACTTAGCTAGACCCTATTTCAAATAACAAAAAGAGGGGAGGCCTTGGGATGTAACTCAGTAATAAAGAACTCCTGGGTTTATTCCCTAATACTGAGGGCTAAAACATCACATTTATAACAAGAATTTTAAAAAGGGGCTAAAAGTAAACAACTAAATTCCCATTATGCTTAGAGAAAAACTATTTTGTTATAAAAAATTCATTATTCATGGGGGGAGTAGTGGGAATTAAATAAAGAGACATCCTACCACTGAGCTACACCCCCATGACTTTTTATAAATTTGAGACAAGGTCTTGATAAATTGAGAATTTATAATTTTATAAACTGAATTTATAATCCTCCTGCTTCCACCTCCCTAGTGACTCTGATTAAAGGCATGTGCCACTACATCATGTGTCATATTATTAATGTTCACCAGGTGTGGTGGCACACACCTGTAATTCCAGTATATAGAAGGCGGAGACAAGGAAAATCACAGGTTTGAGGACAACCTCAGCAACATAGTGAGACTTAGCAAACTAGCAAGATTCTTTTTTTTTTTTTTTTTTTTTGTGGTACTGGGGTTCCTGGAAGCCCTTCTACCTCTGGGCTACACTCCCAGACCTATTTTTACATTTTTATTTGGAAACAGGGTCTCCTAAGCCAGCGCGCGCGGCTGGCTTCGAACCTGTGCGATCCTCCTGTCTCTGCCTCCCAAGTGCGGGGATTACAAGCGTGCGCCACCACGCCCGGCAGCAAGATTCATTTTAATAAACAAAAAATAGCCGGGCGTGGTGGCGCACGCTTGTAATCCCAGTGCTTGGGAGGCTGAAGACAGAAGGATCACAGAGGTTCGAAGCCAGCCTCAGCTACTTAGTGAGGCTCTCAGCAACTTAGTGAGACCCTGTTTCCAAATAAAGTATAAAATAGGTCTGGGAGTATAGCCCAGAGGTAGAAAAGCCCCTAGGTTCCACCCTCAGTGCCACCAAAACACACACACACACACACACACACACACACACACACAAACAATTAAAAAATTAAAAAAAATAAAGGACTGGGTATAGCTTGAAGTTAGAATGTCCATGGACTCAGTCCCCAGTACCACCAAAATAACAAAACAAAAAACAGAGCCAGGCATGGACACACATGCTTGTAATCCTAGTACTTGGAAGGCTGAGACAAAAGAATTGTAGGTTTCCCTGTTTAAAAAAAAAAATAAAAGCCAGGCGTGGTGGCGCACGCTTATAATCCCCGCGCTTGGGAGGTAGAGATAGGAGGATCGCGCAGGTTCGAAGCCAGCCGTGCACGCTGTCTTAGGAGACCCTGTTTCCAAATAAAAATGTAAAAATAGGTCTGGGAATATAGCCCGGAGGTAGAAGGGCTTCTAGGAACCCCAGTATCACCAAAAAAATGAATAAATAAGTAAATAAAATAAAATAAATAAAATAAGTCTGGGAATGTAGCACAGAAGTAGAAGTCCCCTGAATTCCATCCCTAGTACCACAAAATAAATGAATGAATGAATTTATTTTGCGGTATTGGGGATAGGACCCTGGGGAATTCTACCTCTGAGCTATACTCCCAGCCCTATTTTTATATTCTTTATTTTGAAACAGGGTCTAAGTTGCATAAGGCCTCACTAATTAGCTGAGGCTGTCCTTAAACTGTGATCCTCTTCTCTCAGCCTCCCAATTACTAGGATTATTAGCATGTGCCACAGCACCCAGCTAAAAATAAATAAAAATTTAAAAGGGGGGCGGGTTTAGCACAGAGGTAAGATGCCTCTGGGTTCAATACCCAGTACCACAATGAAAAAAAAAAAAAAGACATAATGGGGTCCAGTATTCTAATGAAGTGTATTAAAAATTTGAAACATCTGAATTCTAGTCCCAGCCTGAAAGAAAAACAATTCTTTGCTTTCAAGTAATTGTTCGATGTACTTATGTCTTGGTATCATTATGCAAAAAGTTATAGCATTTTGTACAGCCTTAGCTACTTAGTAAGGCCCTCTGCAACCTAGTGAGACCCTGTTTCAAAATAAAAAATAAAGCCGGGCGTGGTGGCGCACGCTTGTAACCCCTGTGCTTGGGAGGTGGAGACAGGAGGATCGTGCAGGTTCGAAGCCAACCGCGCTGGCTTAAGAGACCCTGTTTCCAAATTTAAAAAAGTATAAAATAAGTCTGGGAGTGTAGCCCAGAGAAGGGTTTCCAGGAACCCCAGTACCACCCCCCCCAAAAAAAGAATAAAATAATAGGGCTAGGGGTGTAGCTCGGAGGTAGAATGCCCCTGGGTTCCATCCCTAGTGCCACAAAAAAATAAATAAAATAAATGTATAAATTAAATAAATTAAATTAAAAAATAAAAATAAAATAAAAGCACTTTAATTTTTTTTTTTTTTTGGTGGTACTGGGGTTCCTGGAAGCCCTTCTACCTCCGGGCCACACTCCCAGACCTATTTTTACATTTTTTTTATTTGGAAACAGGGTCTCCTAAGCCAGCACTCGGGGCTGGCTTCGAACCTGCGCGATACTCCTGTCTCTGCCTCCCAAGCGCGGGGTTTACAAGCGTGCGCCACCACGCCCGGCTAAAAAGCACTTTAATTTTAATGAAGGAGGACTATCCTCTTCATCAGTACCTGGAACGAAGATGCTGTATAGAGCCGGGCGTGGTGGTGCACGCTTGTAATCCCAGCATTCAGGAGGCTGAGGATCGTGGTTCGCAGACAGCCTCAGCTACTTGGTGAGGCCCTCTGCAACTTAGTGAGACCCTGTTTAAAAAATAAAGAATAGCTGGGCATGGTGGTGCATGCTTGTAATCCCTGCGCTTGGGAGGCAGACAGGAGGATCATGGAGGCTCGAAGCCAGCCTTGCTGGCTTAAGAGACCCTGTTTCCAAATAAAATATAAAATAGGTCTTGGAGTGTAGCCTGGAGGTAGAAGGTCCCTGGGTTCCATCCCCAGTACCAAAATAAATAAATAAATAAAAAAGAATAAAAAAGGGGGTGTAGCTCGGTGGTTAAATGCTCCTGGGTTCCATCGCCAGACCAGCAAAAAAAAAAAAAAAAAAAAAGATTATACACAGCATAGCTTCTTTCCTGAGATCATTAGTCAGGAGCAATCAGTGCAGGTACACAGAAGTATGGTATTGGCAAAGTACAACAGAGGGGTTCTAGCTTCTTTTTTTTTTTTTTTTTTGGTGGTACTGGGGATGGAACCCAGAGGCTTTCTACCTCTGGGCTATACTCCCAGACCTATTTTCTATTTTATTTGGAAACAGGGTCTCACTAAGTTGCTGAGAGCCTCACCAAGTAGCTACTTAGTGAGGCACTCCATAACTTAATGACACCCTGTTTATAAATAAAGAATATAAAATATGGCAGGGAGTATAGCTCGAAGGTCAACTGCCCCTGGATTCCACCCCCAGACCCGCAAAATAAATAAATATATAAATAAAAGCAACAACAACAACAAAAATACAACATATTTAATAGACATAAAACACAAATGTATTATAAAATACTACTCACAAGAACTTCATAGTCAGGGATGGTATGAGTCCCCAGCCCTGTCCTATCAAATGTTACTCTATAAGTGGCATTGAGGGTATCCACAGCATCTATCTGTCCTGTGAACAGACCGTCATGAACACCACGCAATCGTGCTGAGGAAAGAAACAAAGGCATTATCATGTTTCAGAGATCCAAAGAATTTTCAAGTATAAAACTATTCTAAGCATGAAATTTAAAACAAAATGCATAGTGGTGTTGCTTATTAGTTTCAATCCAAGCATGTACGTGTGTGTGTGTACGTGTGTGTGTGTGTGTGTGTGTGTGTGTGTGTGTGTGTGTGTGTGTTACTGGGGATGGAACTAAGGGGCTTTCTACCTCTGGGCTACACTCCCAGACCTATTTTATATTTCATTTGGAAATAGGGTCTCACTAAGTTGATGAGAGCCTCACTAAGCAGGTGAGACTGGCTTCAAACCTGAACAATCCTGTCTCAGCCTCCAAAGTACTGGAATTACAAGTGTGCACCACCACGCTTACTCAAGCATGTACTTTTATTTTATGTTTAGAGAAACAACAAAGGTTGATTTTTTTTTGGTCTGTTTTTGATGGTACTGGGAAATGAACCAGGTTGGGGGTGGTACTCTAAGCCACACCTCCAGCCCCCCCCTTTTTGGTGGGACCCCCCCCTTTTTTTTGGTTCCTGGAAACGCTTCTACCTCTGGGTTACACTCCCAGACCTATTTTTGTATTTTTTTATTTGGAAACAGGGTCTCTTAAGCCAGCACTGCTGGCTTCGAACCTGTGTGATCCTCCTGTCTCTGCCTCCCAAGCTCGGAGATTACAAGCGTGTGCCACCACGCCCGGTGCCATCTAGCCCTTTTTATCTAATCATTACTATTTTTTTTTTTTTTTTGCAGTGCTGAGGATTCTACCTCCAAGATACACCTCCACCTCAGCCCTATTTTATTTTGAAATAGGGTCTTAATAAGTTGTGGAGGGCCTCACTAATAGCTAAGCTGGCTTCACCTGCAATCCTATCTCAGCCTCCCAAGTACTGGAATTACAAGCATGCATCACCACGCCCGGTGACCTTTTTATTTTTTATTATGAGACATGTTCTTGTTAATTTTCTAAGGCTGGCCTGGAACCTGAAAACCTGTCTCAGCCTTCCAAGTACTGGGATTATAGGTGTTTGCCCGGAAAAAAGGTTTTCTTGAAACAAAAAAAATAAACTTATAAATGATGATCCTTGGGAGCTGGGCATGGTGGCACATGCTTGTAATCCAAGTACTTGGGGGCTGTGAAAGGAGGATGAAGGTTTAAGAGCAGCCTCAGCAACTTAGTGAGAACCTGTTTCAAAATAAAGAATAAAGAGCTGGGCTTGGTGGCACATCCTTGTTATCCCAGGATTTGGAAGGCTGAGACAGGAGGATCCTGGTTCCAGGACAGGTTCAGCTATTGCTTAGTGAGGCCCTTTGCTACTCAGTGAGACCCTGTTTCAAAATAAAGAATAAATAATAGTGCTGGGAGTATAGCTCAGAGGTAGAATGCCCTTGAGTTCTATCCCCAATACCTCAAAATAAATAAATAAATAAATAAATAAATAAAATAAAAAGGGCTGGAAGGAGCCGAGTGTGGTGGCACATGCTTGTAATCCCCACGCTTTGGAGGCTGAGACAGGAGGATCACACAGGTTCAAAGCCAGCCTCAGCTACTTAGTGAGACTCTATTTCCAAATAAATATAAAATAGGAGGCCGGGCATGGTGATGCACACTTGTAATCCCAGCATTCAGGAGGTTGAGACCAGAGTATCGCAGTTCGTGGAAAGCCTCAGCTACTTAGTGAGGCCCTCTGCAACTCAGTGAGACCCTATTTCAAAATAAAGAATAAAAACAGGGCAAGGGGTGTAACTCAGAGGTTGAATGCCTCTGGGTTCCATCATCCCCAGACCTGTAAAAATAAATAAATAAATAAATAAGAGAAATTTAAAAAAAAAAAAAAAGGTCTGGGAGTAAAGCCCGGAGGTAGAAAGCCCCTGGGTGCCACCCTCAATACCACCATTAAAAAAAAAAAAAAAAAAAAAGTAGATGTCCCTGGGTGCAATTCCCAGTACTAGGGGGGGAAAAAAAAAAGCCAGGCATGGTGGTGCATGCTGGTAATCTCGGCATTTGGGAGGCTGAGATAGGAGGATCATAGTTTGCAAACAGCCTCAGCTACTACTTAGTGGGGCCTCCTGCAACTTAGTGAGATCCTGTTTCAAAATAAATAAGCCAGGCCTGGTGGCACACACTTGTAATCCCCGTGCTTGGGAGGCGGATACAAGAGGATGGTGCAGGTTTGAAGCCAGCCGTGCTGGCTTAAGAGACCCTGTTTCTAAATAAAAAGTATAAAAATAGGTCTGGGAGTGTAGCCCAGAGGTAGAAGGGTTTTCAGGAACCCCAGTGCCACCAAAAAAAAAAAAAAAAAAAAAAAAAAGAATAAAAGGTGGGGTTGGGAGTGTAGCTCAAAGGTAGAATTCCCCTGGGTTCCATTCCCAGTACTGCAAAAAAAAAAAAAAAAAAAAAAAAAAAAATCCTTAATTTGGTATATGAATGAAATCATATAGCTATCAAATAAAAATAAAATATTTTAAGCTGGGCGTGATGACATATGCTTGTAATCCTAGTACTTAGGAGTCTGAGACAGGAGGATCTGAGGTTTGTGGCCAAACTCAGCTACTTAGTGAGGCTCTCTGAAACTTAGGAAGACCCTGTTTGCCAATAAAGAAAATATAGATCTGGGGTGTAGCTCAAAGGTAGAATGACCCTGGGTATCATCTTGAGTACAAAAAAGAAAAGGGAAATATTTTTTAATTACCTGGAGTTTAAACTCCTAAAAAGACAACAAAATAACTGGCCATTATACTAAAAAAATGAAACACTAAGAGTGGTTCAATTACAGGTGGTTTATACCTGTAATTCCAGCTACCTGGGAGGCCTTAGCCAGTATTTGGGAGGCGGAGATAGGAGGATCCCAGGTTTGAGGACAGCCTCAGCAAGTAGTGAGGCTCTCATCAACCTAGTGAGACCCTGTTTCCCAATAAGAAATAAAATCAGCCTGGGGATATAGTTCAGAGGTAGAATGCCCCTGGGTTAGATCCTTCGATCAATCTCTCTCTCCTTCTACCTCGTGCACCTGCCCGTATGGCTGACCCTTGCGTGGCATCTGGGGACCTAGATTTCTGGAGTATTCCCACTGTTCCCTATTAATAAAAGAGTCAACTTTGTCTAGATTGTTTCTACAAATAAAATGGCTTATGCTGAACACCTGCTTGCTTGCTGTCTGTCTGTCTTTCATTCTTTCTTTCAGTCTAGAATTCCAGTATGTGCTAGGCAGGAGGTGCCCACCCCCACTAAAAACTCTGGGCACTGGGTCTCTAATGAGAGCTTCCCTGGTCCACAACACTTCACATGTGTTGTGACAACTTGTTTCTAGAGGAATTAAGGAAATCCTTTGTGAATATCAGAAGAGGACTCTTGTAAGCACGCACCTAGTTTCCTCTGGACTTTGCCGCAGGCACCTTTTACTTTGCTAATTTTGCTTTGTATTCTTTGATTTAATAAATTTTAGCCATAAATTGGTGCTAAGTACACTTCAGTTTTTCTAGTGAATCACACAATATAGGGGTGGTCTTGGGGACTGCTGCAGATAAAATCTTGTGTCACTATTATTTAAGTCCAGGCTGAAATACCATCAGAATAACCCAAAATAATATCCAGCATGAGTGAAAATGGTAAGAATGGTAGCAGAGCCAGCGTGGCAACATATGCCCATAATATTCCAGCTACTCAAGAGGCTAAAGTAGGATTGCAGGGCCAGCCTGCTGGGCAATGTAGTGAGACCCCCATTTCAAAAAAAAAAAAAAAGTTTAAGCTTTATATTAACCAAAAAGTATGATATATTTCAGAATACAGAAATTTTAGCCAAGTGTGGTAGCACACACTTGTAATCCCTGTACTTGGGAAGCTGAGACAGGAGGATTGCAGATTCATGGCCAGCCTCAGCTTAGTGAAGCCTTCTACAACTTAGCAAGACCCTGTCTCAAAGAAAGACCTTATTTCAAAATAAAGAATAAAATAATAGAGCTCGGAGTGTAGATTGAAGGTAGAATGCCCTGGGTTCAAGCCCCACTCCTAAAAAATATATATATTCAGAAATAGTATATGCAAAGGTATTTATTTTATTTTATTTTTATTTTTTGGTGGTACTAGGGGTGGAACCCAGAGGCTTTCTACCTCCAGGCTATACTCCCAGAACTATTTTATATTTTATTTGGAAACAGGGTCTCACTAAGTAGCCGAAGCTGGCTTTGAACCTGTGCGATCCTCCTATCTCAGCCTCCCAAGCACAGGGATTACAAGTGTGCGCCACCACGCCCGGCATGCAAAGGTATTTAAAAGGACTAAGTTGGATGTGTTGGTGCATGCCTGGTTGCAGGTTTGAGGCCAACCTCAACAATGTAGTGAGACCCTCAGCAACCTAATAATACCTTATTTCAAAATAAAAAATAAAAAGGGCTGAAGTGTAGTTCAGAGGTAAAATGCCCCTTGGTTCAATGGAAGGGAGGAAGGAAACAGAGCGTCAGGCTAGAAGTGGGAGAGCTGGTGGCCTTTCAGCATGAGGTTATTCAGGCCATCAATATGGATAGTAAAAATGGTTTAACTGGTGCAGGGCTAGTCAAGAAAACTGGTAATGTTGTCAGAAGCAATAGACTGGATGTGGACCAGTGGGTAAAAAACTGATCCTGCCAGTTAAAAGTGGTGAATTTGATCAGAAAAGAATAGGAACAATTCACAGCTCTATAAACCCAAGCTGTGGCACTAGCTGAAATGAGTGGCAGACTAGCCAGAAATTTAACATGGAAATCTGGAAATGAGAGAACCATAAAAGGGTTGAAATTGCTCTCACTCATCAATGGCTAAGGGAGAAACTATGCAAACGGGCAGGCAAGACCCAAGAGAATCTGGCAAAAAAATAAAAGCTAAGAGATGACTTAAAAACTGGCAGAAATTTTGTGTACATTTTCCACCCTATACACAAATCAAACTAATGCCTTTCAGACATTAGAGGATTATTAACTTTTTCAATGGGAGGCTGAAATGGGAAGATCACAGGTTTGAGGACAGCCTCAGCAAGTAGTCAAACTATCATCAACCTGGTGAGACACAAGGGTGGAGGTATAGCTTGAAGGTAGATTGCCTCTGAGTTCAATCCCCAGTACCACAAAACACACACACACACACACACACACACACACACACACACACACACACACACACACACACGCTGGCCGTGGTGACACATGCTTGTAATCCCAGCATTCAGGAGGCTGAGACAGGAGGATCGCAGTTCGCAGGCAGCCTCAGCTACTTAGTGAGGCCCTTTGCAACTTAGTGAGACCCTGTTTCAAAATAAAGAATAAAAAATAAGCCAGGCGTGGTGGTGCATGCTTGTATTCCCTGAGCTTGGGAGGTGGAGACAGGAGGATCACGCAGGTTCAAACCCAGCTTTGCTGGCTTAAGAGACCCTGTTTCAAAAAAAAAAAAAGTATAAAATAGGTCTGGGAGTGTAGCCTGGAGAAGGCTTCCATCCCCAGTACCACCAAAAAAAAAAAAAAAAAAAAAAAGACTAAAACATAGGGTAAGGGGTGTAGCTTGAAAGTCAAATTCCCCTAGGTTTCATATCCAGACCCACAAAAACAAAAATAAAAACCTCTGAGCAAATTAGTGTCTGACCAGGTTGAACAGTCCCCAGAGTCATTCCTATGAAGCCAGTCTTAAAATGTATAATAAAATGAAGCTGGGCGTGGTGGCACATGCTTGCATTTGGGAGGCTGAGACAGGAGAATTGTGGGTCATGGACAGTCTCAGCTACTAGTTAGTGAGGCCCTGTGTGACTCAGTGGAACCTTGTTTCAAATAAAAAATTAAATAATAGGGCTGGGGATATAGCTTGGAGGTAGAATGCCTCTGGGTTTTATTCCTGGTACTGGAAAAACAAAACAAAACAAAACAAAACAAACAAACAAACAAAATATATATATATAAAATGGAAATTTAAAAAATTTCATCTTCACAGCACTTTGCTTTAGTTTATACTGCAGAAAATATTAATTTGAACCAGCATACTCTTCTAATTACTTTAAAAATATATTTCATACATGAAGAAAAATGACTAAGTAAGTTACTATATATCTACAGCTGAGATTTCTATTCTTTATTTTGAAACCGGGTCTCACTGAGTTGCAGAGGGCCTCACCAAGTAGCTGAGGCTGCCCGCCAACCGTGATCCTCCAGGTCTCAGCCTCCCGAATGCTGGGATTACAAGCATGCGCCACCACGCCCGGCTTACAGCTGAGATTTCTAAATCTCTAATGGAAATTATCTTGGCTAGAAACTGTAAATCACAACCATAATGAGCTTGTCTTCGTTTACCTGTAACTTTGGTTCCAATAACCAGAGGTAAAGGGATTTCATCTGGGAGATCTTTGAATTGTGAAACATCTGCAACTTTCCTTTGTTGTAAGAGCCTTATTTTCTGCCGTTTTTGTTTTAATGCTGATCTCTCTTCCTCAAAAAATGCAGAAGAACATCTAGAATAAATTACAAAAACATATAAATGAATAACACTCCTATACAGAAGCTGAAGATCTGACCATCCATCTCATTATTTCCTTTATCCTTCCCTTTTTTGGGGGGGTACTGGGGATGAAACCCAGGGGCTTTCTACCTATGGGCTACACTCCCAGACCTATTTTATATTTTTATTTGGAAACAGAGTCTCACTAAGGTACTGAGAGACTCACTAAGTAGGTAAGGCTGGCTTTAAAACCATGTGATCTTCCTGTCTCAGCCTCCCAAGTACTGAGATTACAAGCGTTCTCATTCCTTTAAATATATTTAGCCAGGTGTGGTGGCACACGCTTGTAATCCAGCATTTGGGAGACTAAGACAGGAGGATTGCGTTTCAAGGACAGCCTCAGCTACTTAGTGAAGCCCTTTGCAACTCAGGGAGACCCTGTTTCAAAATAAAAAATAAAGTTGGGTGTGGTAGCGCAGACTTGTAATCCCAGTACTTGAGAGGCTGAGACAGGAGGATTGTGGAGGTTCAAAGCCAGTCTCAACTGCTTAGTGAGGCTCTCAGCAACTTAGTGAGACTAATTCCAAATAAAACATAAAATAGATCTGGGAGTGTAGCCCGGAGGTAGAAAGCCCCTGGGTTCCATCCTCAGTACCACCAAAAAAAAAAAAAAAAAAAAGAATAAAAAATAGAACTGGGGATGTAGCTTGGAGGCAGAATGCTCCTGGGGTTACATCCCCAGTTCTAAAAGGGGGAAAAAAAAATATAGGATGAGTCAAAATATTTAGCCCAGAGCCAGGTGTGGTAGTGCATGCTTGTAATCCCAGCATTCAGGAGGCTAAGACTAGAGGATCGCAGTTTGCAGACTGCCTCAGCTACTTAGTGAGGTCCTCTGCAACTTTGTAAGACCCTGTTTCAAAAAAAGAATAAAAAATAGGGCAGAGGGTGTAGCTCAGAGGTAGAATGCCCCTGGGTTCCATCCCCAGACCCGCAAAAAAAAAAAAAAAAAAAAACACACACACACATATATTTATGTATGTGTATCTATCTATCTATCTATCTAATTTTTTGGTGGTACTAGGGTTCCTGAAAACCCTTCTACCTCTGGGCTACACTCCCAGACCTATTGTTTTATATTTTTATTTGGAAACAGGGTCTCTTAAGCTAGGGAGGCTGGCTTCCAACCTGCGCGATCCTCCTGTTTCCACCTCCCAAGCGCGGGGATTACAAGCGTGCGCCACCATGCCTGGCTCACAATTTAGAAAACCTGCCTTAAATTACAAAAGGGGCAGCCGGGCATGGTGGTGCACACTTGTAATCCCCCTCGCTTGGGAGGTGGAGACAGGAGGTTCATGCAGGTTCAAAGCCAGCCTTGCTGGCTTAAGAGATCCTGTTTCCAAATAAAAGTGTAAAATAGGTCTGGGAGTGAAGCCCGGAGGTAGAAGGGTTCCATCCCCAGTACCACCAAAAAAAAAATAAAATAAAAATTTAAACGTGATTTTCATGCCATGTTATGTCTACCACCTTGGAAGGTACATTATGAACTATTTTCATTTAAATAGTCTCAAAACCTGAATACAGCTGGGCCTGGTGGCACACGCTTATAATCCCAGCATTTGGGAGGCTGAGACTGGAGGATCATGGTTCGCAGACAGCCTCAGCTACTTAATGAAGCCCTCAGCAACTTAGTGAGACCCTGTTTCAAAATAAAGAATAAAAAATAGGGCTGGGGGTGTCGCTGGGTGGTAGAATGACCCTGGGTTCCTTCTCCAATACCGCAAAAAAAAAAATAAATAAATAAATAAATATTCAATCATATGTGGAGGCGCACACTTGAAATCCCAATACTTGGGAGGCTGAGACAAGAGGATGGCAGGTTCAAAACCAGCTTCAGCAATTTATTAAGACTCTTAGCAACCTATCAAAACCCTATTTTGATAAGTTGGGCATGGTGGCACATGCTTGTAATCCCAGTATTTAGGAGGCTGAGACTGGATGATCGCTGTTCACGGACAGCCTCAGTTACTTTGCAAGGCATTTTGCAACTCAGTGAGACCCTGTTTCAAAAATAAAAAGACTAAAAAATAGGGCTGGGGGTGTAGCTCAGCAGTACAATGCCCCTGGGTTCTATCTCCGGTACTGGAAAAAACAGAAAAGAGAAAAAAGAAAAAAAACATTTCAAAATAAAAAATCAATCCGGTGTGGTGGTGCACATCTGTTCTTGGGAGGCGGAGATAAGAGGATCATAGATTCGAGGGCAGCCTCAGCAAGTAGTGAGACTCTCATCAACCTAGTGAAACCCTATTTTAAAATAAAAATAGGGTTGGAGGTATAGCTCAGAGGTAGAATGCCCCAGAGTTCAATCCCCAATAAAACACACAAATAAATACAATGGAATAGGGTTCGGTGTGTAGCTCAGAGGGAGAATGCCTCTAGAATCAATCCTCATTACTGAGGGTGGAAAAAAACTGTTATGTTTTAGGATGAGTCAGTTAGAAAAAAGTTTTTTTTTTTTTTTTTTTAAATCAATGTATGCCGGGCATAGTGGTGCATGCTTGTAATCCCCACGCTTGGGAGGCAGAGACAGCAGGATCGCGCAGGTTTGAAGCCAGCCGCGTGAGCTGGCTTAGGAGACCCTGTTTCCAAATAAAAATGAAAAATAGGTCTGGATGTGTAGCCCGGAGGTAGAAGGGCTTCCAGGAACCCCAGTACCACTAAAAAAAAAAAAAAAAAAAAAATCAACATACGCTGTGTGTGGGGCTATTTGCCTGTAATCCCAGCATTTGGGAGGCTGAGACAGGAGGATTGAAGGCTGGAAGACAGCTAAGTAGTGAGACTATTTATTAACCTTGCAAGACCCTGTTTCCAAATAAGAAATAAAATTAGGCTGGTGGTATAGCTTGAAGGTAGAATGCTTCTGGGTTTAATCTCCAGTACCACACACACACACACAAAAAAAGTCAGCACAATAATGATAATATCAAGGATTTACTGACTTTATTTAAAATAAAAACATTATTTTTACCTCCGTGGTTTTCCCATAAGCCGCCTGATTTTTCCCCATTCTACTCTGGTTAATTTCCTTGTCTTCAAATTAGGAAAAGATTCTTTTAGACATACACAGAAGTCATTATCACCTTCAAAAAGTGGTCTGTAAAATAGAAATGGCATTTTATTAACATATAAAATGTTATTTTCTTAAAAATAAAATTCAAACTATACACATTCTAACTTTCTATATAAAATAATCACAAAATATTAAACTTACTCTTCTATCCCGTACTTAGATAAAATAAACATAAATTCAAAGTGCTAAAACTAAATCCTTGGCATTATGAAACAACTAATGTGTTAAAGTTACTTGGGAAGTGCTGTCTGTGCTTGAGAGTCCAGGAGATACTGATTTTGCTCAGTCTCCTATATGGGTATACATTTTTTGTGACACTATCTAGGTCATGGCATTAAATCTGATAAAAGACAAACAATAATGTTACCTACAAAGTTTCTTTGTCCCAGTGGTAATACCATCACCAAGGAGTTCTCTTTGGGATTAAACCAGTCTTAGAACACCAGAGTCTCTGGAGGATTAGAGTAGTTTTGGGGAGTCCAAAAACAACTCGGATCATACTAACCCTAAAAGCTTTCTTAAGTCAGTGGAAAACTTAAGGAAAAGATAAAACAATTCTATAGCTGGGTATATGAATATGAAAATGAATATCCAAATATGAATATCCATCAGATTCACAAGCCTCAAAGTAGATAACTAGTTTTGTAAACAGAAGGAAAAATTCCCCAGCAAAATAAGGAACAATAACTACCATACAAGGATGGATCAGAAGTCAGAATTTTTCCTTATTAAATTATTTTGTCAAAGCCTGGCGTGGTGGCGCATGCTTGTAATCACAGCGCTTGGGAGGCTGAGACAGGAGGATTTCGCAGGTTCAAAGCCAGCCTTAGCTGGCTTAAAAGATCCTGTTTCCAAATAAAATATAAAATAGGTCTGGGAGAGTAGCCCAGTGGTAGAAGGCCCCTGGGTCCCATCCCCAGTATTACTCTCACACACACACACACACACACACACACACACACACACACACACACACAAAGGGATTTTAGCCAAATCTTTTCTACTCAAACATTTATCAGCCGGGCGTGGTGGTGCACACTTGTATTCCAAGCATTTGGGAGGCTGAGGCAAGAGGATCACAATTTGCAGACAGCCTCAGCTACTTAGTGAGACCCTTTGCAACTCAGTGAGACCCTGTTTCCAAATGAAGAATACAAAATAGGGTTGGGGGTATAGCTTAGAGGTAGAATACCCCTGGGTTCCATCCCTAGTACTGCACAAACAAACATTATGTTTGTGTTTGTGTGTGTGTATGTATTGATAGGGATTGAATCAAGGAGCATTCCACTTTTGAGCCACACTCTCAGTCCTATTTTATTTTTGGTTTCAATACTAGGGATTAAACCCAAGGCCCATGCTAGGCAAGTGATCAGCCACTGAGCTAAACCCAGCGTTTTCACTTCTTATTTGAAAACAGGGCCTTCCTAAGTTGCTGAGAGTCCTGATAAACTGCTGAGGCCAACCGGCTTCAAACCTGTGATGTTCCTGTCTCAGTCCCCCAACTACTACGATTACAGGCATATACCACCATGCCCAGGTATTTATACTTATTTATTTATTTTTGTGGTACTGGGGGTGGGACCCAGGGGATTTTCTACCTCTGGGCTATACTCCCAGATCTATTTTATATTTTATTTGGAAACAGAGACTCAGTAGCTGAGGTTGGCTTCAAATCTGTGCAATCCTCCTGTCTCAGCCTCCCAAGTGCTGGGATTACAAGTATGTGCCACCACGTCCAGCTATTTATATATCTTTAAAGTCCTTAAATATTATCCCCAAAGTATAAAGACTATCCTTCTAAAATTTTTTTTTCTTTTGCAGTATTGGGGATGGAACCCAGGTGCATTCTACCTCCAAGCTATAGCCCAGCCCTAATTTTTATTCTTTTTTTTTAATTTTTATTCTTATTTTTTTGAAACAGGGTCTCAAAGTGAGTCACAAAGAGCCTCTCTAAGTGGCTGAGGCTGTCCATGAACTGCGATACTCCTGGTTTAGCTTCTCAAATGCTGGGATTACAAGCATGTGCCACCAAGCCTGGCTTTTTTTTTGGGGTGGTACTGGAAACCATTCTACCCCCGGGCTACACTCCCAGACCTATTTTTTTATATATGTATTTTTTATTTGGAAACAGGGTCTCTTAAGCCAGCGAGGCTGGCTTTGAACCTGTGCGATCCTCCTGTCTCTGCCTCCCAAGTGCGGGGATTACAAGCGTGCATCACCACGCCTGGACTGGCTTCATTTTAAAAATTTTATTTAGTCATTTTTATCATTAGTAACAATTTCTCTATTATTTATTTATTTATTTATTTATTTATTTATTTATTAGTACTGGGTAATGAAGCCAGGGGCATTCTGCCTCCGAGCTACTAGTTTTTATTCTTTATTCTGAGACAAGGTCTAAGTTGTGGAAAGCCTCACTAAGTAGATGAGGCTGGCTGTGAACCTTCGATCCTCCTGCTGTGCCTTCCACGTACTTGGATTACAAGTAAGCACCACCACACCTGGCACAATTTCTCTACTATTACACAAGCAATTTTATGCAAAAAATACTATATTTCTCTTTATTATAAAACCTTAAGATTTAAGCTGTGTTGGGTGGCACATGCCTGTAATTCCAGTACTTGAAAGGCTGAGACAGGAAGATGCAGGTTTGGGCCAGCCTTACCAACATAGTAAGATTCCTAGTACTGGGGAAAAAAAACAAAACCCTTAATATTTAGCTGGGTATGGCGACTGTACTCGAGAAGCTGAGACAGAAGAATCACAGGTTTGAAGCCAGCCTCAGTGTGAGGATGTCAGCAACTTATTATGAGCCTTTCTCAAAATAAAAAAATAATAAATGTGTGAGAGTGTAGCTCGGAGGTAGAATGCTCCTGGGTTCAATCCATAGCAAAACACGCACACAAAGACACACACACACACACACACACACACACAAAGAAACAAGAAGCTGTTAAACCTAACGAGAAGGTTGTAAAATTAAATTTTTAGTTCAAATAATATTAATCATATAAGCCATGATACATACTTATCTATATTTGAATAGAACCACTCATATATGCACCATTTATGTGCTTTGGGAAGCTTGAGTAAGTTCCGTAACCGAAAACCTATCTTCTGTGAAGCTTTCTTATCTGGTGTTGACATTGTTGCTGTAAATTTCTGTGTGACAAAAAAAGAATACATTAGTTACAGCTCTATTAAGTAAATATGAACATTTAAAATACCAAATTCGAGCCGGGCATGGTGGCGCACACTTGTAATCCCAGCATTTGGGAGGCCGAGACTTGGAGGATCGCGGTTCGCAGACAGCCTCAGCTACTTAGTGAGGCCCTTTGCAACTCAGTGAGACCCGGTTTCAAAAATAAAATAATAAAAAATAGTGCAGGGGGTGTAGCTCGGAGGTCAAATGCCCCTGGGTTCCAACCCCAAACCTGAAAAAATAAAATAAAAATAAAATACCAAATTCAGTTGTAAAAACTAATATATGCTTATGTACTCAAAAAATTTTGATATGAAAATTATTTCCATTTTTGCTTTATATTATAAAAATATGTTAATAATTTTATTTATTTATTTATTTTCTGCAATACTGGGGATGGAACCCGGGGGGCATTCTACCTCTGAGCTACACTCCCAGCCCTATTCTTTATTCTTCATTTTGAAACAGGGTCTCTTGCCAGGAGTGGTGGCGAACGCTTGTAATCCCCATGTTTGGGAGGCAGAGATTCGAAGCCAGCCTTGCTGGCTTAAGAGACCTGTTTCCAAATAAAAAATATAAAAAAAATAGGTCTGGGAGTGTAACCTGGAGGTTGAAGGGCTTCCAGGAACCCCAGTACCACCAAAAAAAAAAAAAAAAAAAAAAAAAAAAGAAAAAGAAACAGGATCTCACTGAATTGTATGCAAAGGGCCTTACTAAGTAGCTGAGGCTGTCCTCCAACCATGATCCTCCTGTCTCAACCTCCCAAATGCTAGGATTAATATGCAGCATCATACCCAACTTGTTAAAAAAAGTTTTAAAAACATAAAGAATTTGTTATTGTTTAATGAATAAACATCCTAATTATGTCTTACAAAGTTAGAGCCTCGAGTTTTATAACATATTCCAAACAAGAAAGGTGAAATATATGCCCCCACCATGTTCATGCTGTAATATAATCCAATTAATGTACACAGAAAGAGACTTACATGAAATATTCCTAGACTTCATGGGTCAGAGGAACCCAGTAAGAACAACTCTACTGGACTAGCTTTGTAGCTCAGTGGTAGAACGCTTGCCTAGCATGCATAAAGGCCCTGGGTTCAATACCTAGCTCTGCCAAAAAAAAAGAAACAAAACTCAGGAACTTTGCTGAGAAGAAAGAGGGAATGCACATATACTCTAAGCCCTGAAGTATTTTCTATATCAAACTAGAGGACTCAGATGCTACTCAAATGTTTTAGGTCACTGAAAATAAAAAGCTTCCTGTTTTTATAAAATGAGCATAATAGACATAAAATCTCCTAAACTATAATAAAATTTTATGAAATGCCATTTATGTAAAGGGATTTTAAAAATCCTTAATAAAAATTTAATAAGAGCCAGGTGTGGTGGCACATGCTTGTAATCGTAGTCCTTAGGAGGCTAAGACAGGAGGATCACAGGTTCATAGCTAGCCTCATCAACTTAGTAAGACTCTGTTTCAGGATAAAAAATAAAATAAGGCTAAGGATATAACTCAGAGGTAGAATGCCTCTGGGCTCGACCTTCAGTAACAAATCTTAAATATTAATAAAAAAACTTATCATTAGAACATCAAAAGAATGCAATATAACCTTGTGGGATTCATATGAAAAATGAATATAAGGATGGACAAGTATTAGGAAATTTTTTTTTTTTTTTTGGTACTGGTGGTTTAACCCAGGGGCATTCTACCTCCAAGATATACCCCAGCCCAATTTTTTATTCTTTATTTTGAAATAGGGCCTCACTAAGAAGATGAGGCTGTCCTTAAACCTGTGATCCTCCTGTTCAGTCTCCCAATTGCTAGGATTATTATAAGTGTGTGCCAACATACCTGGATTAGGAAAATATTAATGTGATTTGCCATTATTAAAAATTCAAACAAAAAAGGCACAAAATCATCTCCAGTGATTCTCAAAACATTTGAATAATACCCATTAAAAAAATTTTTTAAAGAACCAGGCATGGTGATACACAACTATAACCATAACACTTACCTGGGAGGCTGAGAGGAGGACTAAGTTTTGAATCCAGCCTTAGCAACTTAGACCCTTGGTAACTTAGCAAGATATTGTTTCAAAGTAAAAAATACAAGCCAGGTATGGTGGCAGCAGCTTGTAATCCCAGCATTCTGGAGGCTGAGACATGAGGATCGCAGTTCAAGGACAGCCTCAGTTACCTAGTGAGGCCCTCTGCAACTCAGTGAGACCCTGTTTCAAAAATGAAGAATAAAGAATAGGGCTGGGGGTGTAGCTTGGAGTTAGAATGCACCTGGGTTTCATCCCTAGTACCACACACACACACACACACACACAAAAAAAAAAAAAGGAAAGAAAGAAAAGAAAAGGGATTGATACTGGTTATTTGAGTTATTTCTAATATAGGTTATATTTAAAATCTATAAATTAAAGCTGGGTATGGTGGTACACACTTGTAATCCCAGTACTTGGGAGGCTGACAAGAGGATCACAAGTTTAAAAACAGCCTCAATAATTTAATGAGGCCCTGTTTGAAAATAAATAAAATAGGGATAGGGTCTCATTAAGTTGCAGAAGGCCTCACTAAGTAGCTGAGGCTGTCTGCAAACCTGGATCCTCCTGTCTCAGCCTCCCAAATGCTGGGCTTAAAAGCGAGCACCACCACGCCCGGTTTCCCTATTTTTTATTTTGAAACAGGCTCTCACTTTGCAAAGGACCCCACTAAGAAGCTGAGGCTGTCCCCAAACCGCAATCCTCCTGTCTCAGACTCCCAAATGCGGGGATTACAAGCGTGCACCACCACGCCTGGCTCAATCCCTTTTCTGTTGGTAGTAACACAATATCACGAGTGGGTGACCTATAAAGAAAAGGAGTTTATTTCAGCTCACAGCTCTGGAGATCCTAAGCCAAGGAGCCGTATTTGGTGTCAGCCTTCTTCCAGTTGAGTTCCAAGGCAATACAGAACATCACATGGCGAGAGTGAGGCAGCACATGGATGTGTATCAAAGTACCAGCGGACCTTTCTCCCTCTTCTTATAAAGTCACTAGGGTTCAATCACAGGGGCTCTACCCCAAAGACTTTTTCTAGTCCTTCTCTTGTCCCAAAGGTCCCACTCCTATACATCAGAGTTGGACTGAATTCAACTCTCATAATACCTCAAAGTAAGGATTATTATTATTTTTTTCAGTACTAGAAATTGAACCCAAGGGCATTCTACCTCTGAGCTACACCTCTAGCTCTGTTTTGTATTCTTTTTTTAAAAAAACATGGTCTCACTAAGTTGCACGGCGTCTCACTAGGTAGTAGAGGCTGGCCATTGGCCTCGAACCTATGATCCTCTTGTCTCAGCCTCCCAAATACTGGAATTACAAGTGTGTGCCACCACACCTGGCTCAGGTGCTAAAATTTAATCCCCAAAGTCATGTTTTAATGGTATCAGATAGGGCTTTAATAGGCCTTAGGGCCTGACTGGTCTGCCCTCATGAACTGATTGATGCATTCATGGATCAATGGCTTATTAAAGACAATCTCTCTGGCATTCTTGCTATCTGGACCTCCAATACAGTCATCCATGCCAAGACCCAGCAGAGCAGAAAGGCTTTCACCTGAAGTGGAGCAGATATCAGCGCCATGATCAGACCTCCAGAGCCACAAGCCAAAATAAATCTTTTTTATAAACTAAGCAATTTACCAGGCATGGAGGTTCACGCTTGTAATCCCAGTACTTAGGAGGCTGAGACAGGAGGATTGTGTAGGTTCGAAGCCAGCCTCAGCTACTTAATACGGCTCTCATCAACTTAGTCAGACCCTGTTTCCAAATAATATAAAAGAGGTCTGGGAGTATAGCCCGGAGGTAAAAAGGCCCTGGGTTCCATCCACAGTACCACAAAAAAATTAAAAAATGAATAAGATAAAATAAGCAGTTGGTGGTGGTAGTCAGCTACAGCAACAAAAAACAGACTATGACACTTGATAAAATACATTTCTACTGGGTATGTAGCTCAGTAATAGAGCTTTTGCCTAGCATGTTGATGCCCTAGGTTTGATATCACCACCAGTGGGGGATAGGGAGAGAGAGTAGGAGGAGAGGGAAAGTAAAGAAATCATTATCACACTCCGTAATAAAATATTAAAAAACAAGCCGGGCATGGTGGCGCACACTTGTAATCCCCGTGCTTGGAAGGCAGAGACAGGAGAATCACACAGGTTCGAAGCCAGTCCTGCTGGCTTAAGAGACCCTGTTTCCAAATAAAAAAGTATAAAATAGGTCTAGGAGTGTAGCCCGGAGGTAGAAGGGCTTTTAGGAACCCCAGTACCACCAAAATGAATGAATGAATGAATGAATGAATGAATGAATGAAAGAAATATTAAAAACAAAGCCGGGCGTGGTGGCGCACGCTTGTAATCCCCGCGCTTGGGAGGCTGAGACAGGAGAATCGCACTGGTTCGAAGCCAGCCTCAGCTACTTAGTGAGGCGCTCAGCCACTTAGTGAGACCTGTTTCCAAAAAATATATAAAATAGGTCTGGAAGTATAGCCCGGAGGTAGAAAACCCCTGGGTTTCACCCCCAGTACCACACACAAAATAAGTAAAATATTAAAAACATTCTAATGAAAATGGGAAATATAAGGTGGGCACAGTGGTGTGCACTGGTAATCTTTGTATTTGGAAGACTGCAATGGGAGAATAACAGGTTCAAGGCCAGCCTCAGCAACTTATTATAGGGCAGGGGGTGTATCTCGAGGGCTGAATGCCCATGGTTCAATCCCCATGGTTTAATCAAAAAAATTAAAAAATAAATAAAGAAAATATAAGTGGGAGCTAGGTGTGGTGGCGCATGCTTGTAATCCCAGCATTTGGGAGGCTGAGACAGGAGGATCGCGGTTCAAGGATAGCCTCAGCTACTTAGTGAGGCCCTCTGCAACTCACTGAGACCCTGTTTCAAAATAAAGAATAAAAAATAGGGCTGGGGGTATAGCTTGGAGGTAGAATGTCCCTGGGTTCCATCCCCAGTACTGCAAAAAAAAAAAAAAAAAAAGAGTGGGATGTATGTAGCTCAGTGGTACAACTTGCCTATAAAGTGCAAGGCTATGGATTCAGCACCATACAAAACAAGAATGCAACCTGATGTCAACTGGTTGACTATTTAACACCATTACCACTATTTAACATAATTTTTTGCAGGGCATGGTGGTGCACACTTGTGATCCCAGTACTTGGGAGGCTGAGATAGGATTGTAGGTTTCCAGCCAGTCGCAGCAACTTGAACCCTTTGCAATTTAGTGAGACCCTGTCCCAAATCAAAGAATAAAATAAACTGGGCATGGTGGCTGAGTAAGGAGGATCACAGGTTCAAGAACAGTCTAAGCAGCTGAGCGTGGTGGTGCACGCTTGTAATCCCTGTGCTTGGGAGGCTGAGACAGGAGGATCACACAGGTCCAAAGCCAGCCTCAACTACTTAGTGAGGCTCTCAGTAACTTAGTGAGACCCTGTTTCTAAATTTAAAAAAATATAAAATATGTCTGGGAGTATAACCGGGAGGAGAAAGCCTCTGGGTTCCAACCCCAGTACCCCCCACACACACACACACAGAACAGTCTTCGCAAGTAGCGAGACTCTTATCAAGCCATCAAAATAAAAACAAAATAAGGCTGATGGTGTAGCTCAGAGGTAGAAAGTCCCGGAGTTTAATCCCCAATACTACAAAATATAAAATAAAATAAATAAGCCGGGCATGGTGGCGCACGCTTGTAATCCCTGCGCTTGGGAGGTGGAGACAGGAGGATTGCGCTCATTCAAAGCCAGCCTCGCTGGCTTAAGAGACTCTGTTTCCAAATAAAAAAATATAAAATAGGTCTGGGAGTGTAGCCCGGAGGTAGAAGGGTTTCCAGGAACCCCAGTACCACCATAAATAAATAAATAAACAGATAAATAAATAAAACAGAGCAGGGGTATAGCTCAGAGCTAGAGCACTCCTGGGTTCCATCCCAAGACACACACACACACACACACACAAATCCAACAACACCATTTTTTGAGGAATAGGCCAGTTCGATAAGTGGAATAAAAAAGAGAGCAAAACTATCACTATTCAAGTGATATGACTGCCCCCTTAAAACAAATTTCAACTGTAATCATTTAAAAAGTAAGAAAACTGCCAAATATGGTGGCACGTGTTTATAATTCCAGTACTTGGGAGGCTGAGACATGAGGATCTCAGGTTTGAAGCTAGCCTTTATAACTTAGTAAGACTCTTAGCAACTTAGCAAGACTTTGTTTCAAAATAAAAAATAAAAAGGTCTGAGTTTGGGTGGTGGCATACACCTATAACCCCAGTACTTGGGAGGTTGAGACAGGAAGATTGTAAGTTCAAGGACAGCCTCAGCAATAGTGAGACTTATCAACTTAGTGAGACCTTATTTCTAAATAAAAGTAAAGTAGGAGTAGGTTATAGTGACGCACGCTTGTAATCCCAATAGGTGTGAGGCTGAGACAGGAGGATCGTGTAAGTTTGAAGCCAGCCTCAGCTACTTAGGCTCTCAGCAACTTAGACCTTGTTTCCAAATAAAATATAAAAAACAGACCTGAGAGTATAGCCCAGAGGTAGAAAGCTCCTGGGTTCCATCCCCAATACCACACATAAAAAAAGAAAATTTAATGAAGTAGATAAATAAAAAGTTGATATATAAAAATTGGTATCTTAATCTGTCATGGTGGCACACACCTATAATCCCAGTACTTAGGATAAAATTGGAGGATAAAAGGTTTGAGGACAAGTTTAGCAACTTAGTAAGTCCCTGTTTCAATATAAAAGTAAAAATAGCTCAGAGGTAGAAAAGGCCCCTGGGTTCAATTCCAGTAGCCCCATCACCACCACCAAAAAAATCAGGTCTTATCTGTAGTCCCAGTACTTGAGAGGCTGAGACAGGAGGATTGCAGGTTTAAGGACGGTCTCAGCAATTTAGGGAGACTCTCAGTAACCGAGTGAGACCCTATTTCAAAATAAAAAATAAAAAGGGCTAAGGGTATACCTTGGAGCTAGAACTCCTGAGTTCAATATCACAAAAAGTATAAAATTAATATGGAAAAAAGTAATTTTAACATATCAAGATATTAAGAACTACCTATTTGCCAGGTGTGGTGGCACAGGCCTATAATCTTGGTATATGAGAGGCTGGGACAGGAGGATCTCGGGTTCAGAGCCAGTTAGGGAGACCTTGATTCAGAATAAAATATAAAATAGGGCTTGCTGGATGTGGTGGCACAGGGGAGGTTGAGGCAGGAGTGTCCCAATTCTGAAGTCAGCCTCAGCAAGACCCTCAGCAACTTAGTGAAACTTTGTTTCCAAATAAGAAATAAAAATTGGGCTAGGGGTATAACTTGGAGTTAGAATGCCTCTGGGTTCAATCCTCAGTACCCAAAAGTAATTAAAAAAAAAAAAAAAAAAAAAAGAGCCGGGCGTGGTGGCGCACGCTTGTAATCCCCGCGCTTGGGAGGCTGAGACAGGAGGATCGCACGGGTTCAAAGCCAGCCTCAGCTACTTAGTGAGACCCTGTTTCCAAATAAAATATAAAAAAGGTCTGGGAGTATATCCCGGAGGTAGAAAGCCTCTGGGTTCCACCCCCAGTACCACCAAAAAAAAAAAAAAAAAGCCGGGTGTGGTGGTACATGCTTATCATCCCAGTACTTAGGAGGCTGAGACAGAGGATCCTCTGCAACTTAGTGAGACCCTGTTTCAAAATAAAGGATAAAATGCCAGGCATGGTAGTACATGCTTGCAATCCCAGCATTTGGGAAGCTGAGATAGGAGGATCGCAGTTTGCAGACAGCCTCAGCTACTTAGGCTATTTGCAACTCAGTGAGGTCCTGTTCCTGTTTCAAAATAAAGAGTGAAAAATAGGGCTGAGGGTGTAGCTCATAGGTAAAATGCTCCTGGCTTCCATCCCCAGTACTGAAAGAAAAGAGAAAGAGAAAAAGAAGGGCTGGGGGTGTATTTCAGAGGCAGAATGCCTCTTTTTAGGTAGTAGGGATGGAACCCAGGGGCATTCTACCTTAGAGCTACACCCCCAGTCCTACTTTTTATTCTTTATTTTGAAACAGGGTCTCACTGAGTTGCAAAAGACCTCACTACGTAGCTGAGGTTGTCCGCGACCTCGATCTCAGCCTCCCAAATGCTGGGATTACAGGAGTGCGCCACTATACCTTGCTCACACACACCAATTTCATACTGCCAGACCTGTAACTTCAGAGGCAGAATGCCCCTGACTTCAATCCCCAGTATTAAAAAAAAAAAAAGGCAATTTGAAACTAGCAAATACTAAACACAGATAGGTAGAAAGCAAAGTAATCCCAATTATATACAGGAATTTACCTTGTGATGAATAAAGTATTATAAATCAACATATAAAAGATGGATTACAATACATTTTACCACTTTAGTTACATAGACCAGAAGGAGAAAACAATTAGGTAGCAGTCTTATCTCATTCCTTTATCTAAAATCAATTCCAGAGATATTGAAGATTTTAAAAATTTGGGTGGGTATATATATTGCTAAGGATTAAATCCAGAAGCATTTCTACCTCCAAGCTACACCTTCAGTTTTATTTATTTATTTATTTATTTATTTATTTATTTATTTATTTATTTATGCAGTACTAGGGATGGAACCCAGGGGCATTCTACCTCCAAGCTAAACCCCAGCCCTTTTTTATTCTTTATTTTGAAACAGGGTCTCATTGGGTTGCAGAGGGCCTCACTAAATAGTAGCTGGTGAACTGTGACCCACCTATCTCAGCCTCCCAAATGCTGGGATTACAAGCATGCACCATCATGCCAGGCCTTTAGTTTTTTATTTGAGAACAGAGTCTTGCTAAGTAGCTGAGGCTGGCTTCAAAACTAAGATTCAGCCAGGCATGGTGGCACTAGCTTATTAAACTGATAAGAACAGATACTACACTTGATCTTAGCCAAAAGGCCAAGAAGCGATGGCACATGCTTATAATCCCAGCATTCAGGAGGCTGAGACAGGAGGATCACAGTTCACAGCCAGCCTCAGATACTTAGTGAGGCCCTTCCCAACTCAGTGAAACTCTGTTTCAAAAAATAAAGAATAAAAAATAGGGCTGGGATGTAGCTGGAAGGTACAAAGCCCCTGGGTTCCATTCCCAGTATGGCAAAAAAAACAAAACAAAACAAACAAAACCAAAACAAAACAACCCAAATAAACCCAAGATTCTATTTCAGTCTCCCAAGATTGCAGGCCTGTACCTACCTTTTTTTTTTGGTACTGGGGATGAGATCCAGGGGCATTCTATCTCCAAGCGACACCCCTAGCCTACCCCCCCCCCCCCCGCCTGTAACGGGAATGGAACCCAGGGTCATTCTACCTCCGAGCTTTTTTTTTTTTTTTTTTTTGCGGGTCTGGGGATGGAACCCAGAGGCATTTGACCTCCAAGCTACACCCCTGCCCAATTTTTATTCTTTCTTTTGAAACAGGGTCTCACTGAGTTGCAGAGGGCCTCACTAAGTAGCTGACACTGTCTGCGAACCGCGATTCTCCAGTCTCAGCCTCCCAAATGCTGGGATTACAAGCGTGTGCCACCACTCCTGACTCTTCGAGCTATTTTTTTATAGCCTTTTTAAATTTTTTCTTTTTCTTTCTTTTTCTCTTTTTTCTTTTTGTGTTGCTGGGGATGAAATCCAGGGGCCTTCTACCTCCAGGCTACACTCCCAGACCTATTTTATATTTTATTTGGAAACAGGGTCTCACTAAATTGCTGAGAGCCTCACTAAGTAGCTAAGGCTGGCTTTGAACCTGGTCAATCCTCCTGTCTCAGCCTCCCAAGTACTGGGATTACAAGCAAGTCCACCACACCCAGCTCTTTTTTTTTTTTTTTTTTTGGTGGTACTGGAGGTGGAACCCAGAGGCTTTCTACCTCCTGGCTATACTCCCAGACCCATTTTATATTTTATTTGGAAACAGGGTCTCACTTAAGTTGCTGAGAGCCTCACTAAGTAGCTGAGGCTGGCTTCAAACCTGCGCCATCCTCCTGTCTCAGCCTCCCAAGCATGGGGATTACAAGCGTGCGCCCAAACGCCCAGCCACACTCAGCTCTTTTTAAAATTTTTGAAACAGGGTCTCACTGAATTGCAAAGGGCTGAGTACTCACAAGTAGCTGAGGCTGTCCACAAACTGCGATCCTCCACTCTGCCTCCTGAATGCTGGGATTACAAGTGTGCACCACCACATCCGGCCCCCAGCCCTATTTTTTTATTCTTTATTTTGAAACAGGGTCTCAAGTAGCTGAGACTGGTTTCGAATCTGTGCAATCCTCCTGTCTCTGCCTCCCAAACACTGGGATTACAAGCATTAAATATATATAAGATAAATGTCTAAGAGCCGGGCGTGGTGGCGCAGGCTTGTAATCCCTGTGCTTGGGAGACAGAGACAGGAGGATCGTGCAGGTTCGAAGCCAGTGGTGCTGGCTTAAGAGACCCTGTTTCCAAATAAAAAAAGATGTAAAAATGGGTCTGGGAGTGTAGCCCAGAGGTAGAAGGGCTTCCAGGAACCCCAGTACCACCACCACCACCACAAAAAAAAAAAAAAAAAAAAAAAAAAGAGCTGGGTGTGGTGGACTTGCTTGTAATCCCAGTACTTGTGTATATATACATATATATATATATATATATATATATATATGAATTCTAAAATTAAATTTTAGATCAGGGAACTAGGCCTTTTTGAGTATAATAAACTCAGAAAGTTATAATAAGCAAAGAAAGTTAGATTCCACCCTAAACTTTTAAAAAAAATTCTTCCTGTTGAAAACTTAATGAAAATATTTAAAACCAATATAAAGAGTCAATGGGTGTTTTTTGTTTTTTTTTTTTTGCGGTACTGTGGATGGATCCCAGGGGCATTCTACCTCCGAGCTACACTCCCAGCCCTATTTTTTATTCTTTATTTTTGAAACAGGGTCTCACTGAGTTGCAAAAGGCCACACTAAATAGCTGAGGCTGTCCTCAAACTGCAATCCTACTTTCTCAGCCTCCCAAATGCTAGGATTACAAGCATGTGCCACCACGCCTGGCAAGAGTCAAAGGTTTAATACTCTTTTGTGTGTGTGTGTGTGGTTCTGGGGATTGATCCCAGGGACAGTCTACCTCTGAGCTACATCCTCAACCTTATTATTATTATTATTGTTTTTTTTTTATTTGCTGGATGGAACCCAGGGGCATTCTACCTCTGAGCTATACCCCCAGCTCTATTTTTTTATTCTTTATTTTGAAACATTGTCTCACTGAGTTGCAAAGGGCTTCACTGAGTAGTTGAAGCTGTCCACAAACCCCTTCCTCCTGTCTCAGCAACCCAAATGCTGGGTTTACAAGCATACACCACCATGCCCGGCAATATTCTTAACATACACAAAAATCTTATAATCTACCAAGAAAATAATCAATAATTCAATAAAATGGAAAAAATTTTATAGAAAAGAAATGGTTTTTAAACACATATGAAAGTATTTTAACCTCACTCATATGAAATGCCAACTAAAACAAGAGGCCAGGCACAGGGATGCACATCTTAAATCCCAGCTACTTAGGAGGCCGAGGCAGGAGTATCCCAAATTCTAGAATAGCCTCAGCAACTTAGTGACACTCGCTCTCAAATTTTAAAAGGGGTTTGGGGTAGATGGAGTTGTAGTTCAGTGATAGAGTGCTTTCTTGCCTACCCTGCACAAGATCCTGGATTCAATCCCCAGTACAGAAAATTAAAAAAAAAAAAAAAAAAGGTAAGGTTATTTCTACAATCAGACTAGAAAAATTTTTGATGTTTGATTATATACTGACTTGGTAAGCACTTAGAAAAATAGGGAATGTGACATATTGTTCGTAGGAAGTATTAACCAGTACAGTTTCTCTGGAGAATAATTTGGCACTACATTAAAAACTGTAAATATGAATATCCTATGTTCTAGTAATTCCACACCTTAGGAATCTGTCCTAGAAAAACACTTGCAAATTTATATGAACATGCCTGGGATGCTCACTGCAGCCTTGTTTGTTTATTGTGTGGTACCGAGGACTGAACCCAGAGTATTCACCTCCAAGCTACATTCCCAGCCTTAATCTTTTATTCTCTATTTGGAAACAGCGTCTCACTAACTTGTGGAGGGCCCCACTAAGTAGCTGAGGCTGGCCACAAACCTGCGACCCTCTTGTCTCAACCTCAAAAATACTGGGATTACAAGTGTGCGCCACCACACCCAGCTTGCAGCATTATTATTTTTTTATTTTTTAAAGAAATTTATTTATTTATTTATTTATTTATTTATTTATTTATTTAGGTGGTACTGGGGTTCCTGGAAGCCCTTCTACCTCCGGGCTATACTCCCAGACCCATTTTTACATTTTTATTTGGAAACAGGGTCTCCTAAGCCAGCGCGTGCGGCTGGCTTCGAACCTGCGTGGTCCTCCTGCCTCTGCCTCCCATGGGCGGGGATTACAAGCGTGCGCCACCACGCCTGGCGCAGCATTATCTTTAAAAGAAAAAACTTAGGCCGGGCGTGGTGGCGCATGCTTGTAATCCCCGCCCATGGGAGGCAGAGGCAGGAGGATCGAGGCCAGCCGTGCTGGCTTAAGAGACCCTGTTTCAAAAATACAGAAAATAGGTCTGGGAGTGTAGCCCAGAGGTAGAAGGGCTTCCAGGAACCCCAGTACCACCAAAAAAAGAAAAAAAAGAAAAAAACTTATAAAGTACTTAAATTCTCACAAATGAGAGAATTTATAAATTACAGTATCACATAAGATTGAATATTATATCATAGTAAAATGAAATAAAATATTAAATTATATTTGCCTATCTACCTCAATCAGCATAGTCAAACATCAAAAATACTTTTTCTTTTTTCCAGTACTGGCTAATGAATTCAGGGGTGCTCTACCACTGAGCTACATGCCCAGCCCATTTTACTACTTTTTACTTTTTGTGATACTGGAGATTGAACCCAGAGACATTCAACCTTCGAGCTATACCCCCAGTCTGACTTTATTTCTTATTTGGAAACAGGGTCTTGCTAGGCTGAGAGTCTCACTACTTGCTTTGAACCTGTGGTCCTCCTGCCTCAGCTTCCCAAGGACTTGTAACCTTCTCTTGGATTACAAGTGTGCACCACCACACTAGCTCCATGTTATATTTTTAGACAGGGGCTTGCTAATTTCTCCAGTCTAGCCTCACACTTGTAACACCACTACCTCAGCCTCCCAAATTGCCATGATTACTGGGATCATAAGCATTACAAATGTGCCTGGCTTAAAAAGTTTTAATCAGGAGTGGTGGCAAACACTTATAATCCCATTACTTAGGAGACTGAGATAGGAGGATTAGAGGTTTGAAGCCAGCCTCACAACTTGTTTCAAAAAAAAAAAAAAAGCTATGCCGGGCCGGGCGTGGTGGCGCATGCTTGTAATCCCCCCCCCCCGCCCCCCTCTTGGGAGGTGGAGACAGGAGGATCTCAGGTTCGAAGCCAGCCTTGCTGGAGACCCTGTTTCAAAAAAAATAAAATAAAATAAAAAATAAAAATAAAACAATTGGTCTGCGAGTGTAGCCCTGAGGTAGAAGGGTTTCCAGGAACCCAGTACCACACACAAAAAAAAGCTATGCTGGGTGTGGTGGCGCACGCTTATAATCCCAGCGCTTGGGAGGCGGAGACAGGAGGATTGACCAGGTTCGAAGCCAGCCTCAGCTACTTAGTGAGGCTCTCAGCAACTTAGTGAGACCCTGTTTTCCAAATAAAGTATAAAATAGGTCTGGGAGTACAGCCTGGAGGTAGAAAGCCTCTGGGTTCCACCCACAGTACCATCAAAAAAATAAAAATAAAAATAAATTTAAAAAGCTGAATGTATACTTTGGAGGAAGAAACAAAACAATTTACCTGTGGGTTAGTGGGAATTGAGCCCAGGAGCATTCTACCTCCAAGCTACACTCCCAACCCTTTATTATTATATTATTATTATTATTATTATTATTATTATTATTATTATTATGTACTGGGGATTGAAATCAGGGACTTTCTACACACAATCTACACCTCCAGTCCTGTTGTAATTTTGAAAGAGGGTCTAAATTGCTGAGCCTGGCTTTGATCTTGTGATCCATGATCCTCATCCCAACCTCCCAACCTCCCATATACTTGGATTACAGGTGTGTGCCACCACGCCAGGCATATATAGTGTGGTACTGGGTGGTGCAGGGGCATTCAATCTCCAAATTACATCCCTAGCCCTATTTTATTCTTCTTTTTTTTTTTTGGCAGCACTAGGAATGGAACCCAGGGGCATTTTGAGCTACACTTCCCGTTCTATTTTTCAGTCTTTTTCTATTTTTTGAAACAGAGTCTCACTGAGTTACAAAAGGGCCTAAGTAGCTGAGGCCTTTAGGGAACCGCGCGTTCCTCCGGTATCAGCCTCTTGGTACCAGCCTTCCGAATGCTGGGATTACAAGTGTGCGCCACCACGCTGGGCTTATTCTTTATTTTGAAATAGGAACTCAGCCGGCTGTGGTAACACATGTTTGTAATCCCAGTACTTGGGAGGCTGAGGCAGGAGGATCATAGGTTTGTGGCTAGCCTCAGCTACCTAGTGGAGGCCCTTCACAACTTAGTGAGACCTTGTTTCAAAATAAAGAATAAAAAATGGGAGCTGGGCGTGGTGGCGCACGCTTGTAATCCCAGGATTTGGGAGGCTTAGACAGGAGGATCCAGGTTCAAGATCAGCCTCAGCTACTTAGTGAGACCCTTTGCAAATTAGTAAAACTCTGTTTCAAAATAAATAATAAGAACAGGGCTGGGGTGTTGCTCAAAGGTAGAATGCCCCTGGGTTCCATCCCCAGTACCATTAAAAAAAAAAAAAAAAAAAAAATTGGGCTAGGGGTGTAGCTAGAAGGTAGAATGTCTCTGGGTTCAATCCTCAGTTCTTGAAAACAAAAACAAAACAAACAAGAAACAGGGTCACTAAGTTGCAGAGGGCCTCACAAGTTGCTTAGGCTAGCCTCGAACCTGCAATCATCCTGTCTCAGCCTCTGAAGTACTGGGATTACAAGTGTGTGTTACCATGCCCAGCTATTTATAATTTTTTTAGGTACTGGGGATGAAACACTGGGGCCTTTTACCTCTGGGCTAAACCTCTACCCCTATTTTATTTCTTATTTGGAAACAGCGTCTCACTAAGTTGCTGAGAACCTCATTAAATTGCTGAGGCTGGCTTTAAACCTACAATCCTCCTATACTGGGGTTATAGCCCACCATGCCCGGCTTTTACTTTTTATTATAAATTATTTATTTTAGAAAAACTTTATGTGTAGTACTGGGAATTGAACCCAGAGGCATTCTACCTCTGAGCTACATTCCCAGACTGATTTTTAAAATTTATCTGTAGCCGGGCGTGGTGGCGCACGCTTGTAATCCCTGTGCTTGGGAGGCTGAGACAACAGGATCACACAGGTTCGAAGCCAGTCTCAGCTACTTAGTGAGATTCTTAGCAACTTAGTGAGACTGTTTCTAAGTAAAATATAAAACATGAAATATAAAAATCTAGAGTATAGCCTAGAGGTAGAAAGCCTCTAAGTTCCATCCCCAGTACCACCAAAAAAAAAAAAAAAAAAAAATTGTAAACAGAGTCTCACTAGGTTGCTGAGAGCCTTACTAAATTGCTGAGGCTGTCTTTGAACCTGCAATCCTCCAGTCTTAGCCTCCCAAATACTAGGATTACAATTGTGAACCACCATGACCAGCAAAAAATTGTATATTTACAGAGAAGTTGCAGACACTACAGAGTTCCCACCTGCCCTTCATCCAACTTTCCTTATTTTAAAATCATACATATCCCAGGTGTATTTGTCAAAATTGTTACAATAATATTAATAAAACAAAAGAATTTCATTGCATTTTATCAGTTTTTCTACTAATCCCTTTGATCTGTTTCAGAATTCAAGTTACCATATTAAGAAAAGCCAATTTTTGAAAAAAATTACATCATATTGATGCATCATTTTATTTTTGCAGTACTGGAGACTAAACCCAGGGGCATTCTACCTCCAAGCTACACCCCTAGCCCTATTATTATTTATTATTATTATTTTTTTTATTTTTTATTTTTTTTTTTTTTTGCAGTACTGGAGTTCTGAACCCAGGGGCATTCTATCTCTGAGCTACACCCTCAGCCTTGGCTTTTATTATCCCTTCCTTCCTTTGTTTCTTTTTTTAAACAGGGTCTCACCAAGTTGCAGAGGGCCTCACTAAGTAGCCAACGTAAGTTGGCTGAGAACCTGTGATCCTTCTGCCTCGGCTTCCTAGTACTGAGATTACATGAGTCACCATATCCAGCTATCATTTTATTTATTTTTATTTCTGTGGTACTAGGGATTGAATTCAGGGACATTCTACCTCTCAATCACATCCCCAAAGCATTTAATATTTATTTAGTGGTACTGGAGAGATTGAACCTAGGGGCATTCTACCTCCAAGCTATACCCATAGTCCTATGTTTATATTTTTTTTATTTTTTATTTTGAAGCGGATCTCATTAGTTGCAGAGGGCATCACTATGGAGCTGAGGCTGGCCATGAACCTATGATCCTCCTGTCCCAGCCTCTCAAGTACTGGGATTACAAGTGTACGCCACCACACCTGGCTTTATTATTGTTTTGAAACAAGGTCTCACTAAGTTGAGAAGGGCTTCACTAAGTTGCTGAGGCTGGCAGAGAATATGTGATCCAGTCTTCTTGTCTCAGCCTCTCAAGTACTTGGATTACAGGCGTGTGTCACCACATCAGGCTTTACTGCATCATTTACTTACGTACTTATTAATTAATAGTAGGAATTGAACCCAGGGACATTCTAGCTCACTAGGGTGCTGAGAGTCTTGCTACCTTGTTGAGGTTTTCCTCGAACCTGCAATCTTCCAGTCTCAATCTTCCAAGTACTGGGATTACACGTCTGGATATTTCCTTTTAATATACTTTTATTGTGCATTATAATCTCATATTATAGTAAGAGTTCAGAGTAGTAGGACATGCATACACACAAGCACTTGGCGAGTTTCCCACCAGGTCCCACTTCCTCCCTCCCCTTCTCTGAACATGATATTGAGACTGGCCTTGATAGTTTCCTACATACACAAAGCATCAACACAAGTGTTTCCTTCACCAAGTTTCCCTTTCACCCACCAGAAAATCATTATTATATTATTATTATTATTATTATTATTATTATTTTGTAGTACTGGGGGTGGAACCCAGGAGCACTCTACCTTCAAGCTCCATACCCAGCCCTATTTTTTTAAATTTTGAAACAGGGTCTCACTAAGTTGTGGAGGACCTCACTAAGCTGAGGCTGTCCACAAACCTGCGATTCTCCTATCTCAGCCTCCCAAATGTTGGGATTATAAGCGTGCACTACCATGCCTGGCTTTGAAAATTTAAAAAAAAATTTTTTTTTTCGATATTGGGGATGGAACCCAGGGGCATTCTATCTCTGAGCTACACCCCCAGCCCTAATTTTTATTCTTTATTTTGAAACAGGGTCTCACTAAGTTACAGAGGGCCAAACTAAGTGTCTGTCTGTGAACCCTGATCCTCCAGTCTCAGCCACCTGAATGCTGAGCTTACAAGCATGAGCCAACATGTCGGGCTATGTTACATATAACTTTTTTTTTTTTTTGGTGTTACTAAGGGTAGAACCCAGGGGGTTTCTACCTCTAGGCTATACTCCCTGACCTATTTTATATTTTATTTGGAAACAGGGTCTAAGTTGCTGAGAGTCCCACTAAGTAGCTGAGGCTGGCTTCAAACCTGTGTGATCCTCCTGTCTCAGCCTCCCAAGTGCAGGGATTACAAGTGTGTGCCATCACACCCCGTGAAATTATAACTTTTTGTGTGTGTGGGGGGGGGGGTCTGGGGATGGAACCCAGGGGCATTTGACCTCCGAGCTACACCCCCTGCCCTATTTTTATTCTTTATTTTGAAACCGAGTCTCACTGAGTTGCAGAGGGCCTCAATAAGTAGCTGAGGCTGTCCACGAACTGCAATCCTCCTGGTCTCAGCCTCCTGAATGCAAGCCTGCGCCACCACGCCTGGCAAATTATAACTTTTAAGCATAGATATTTTGTGTGTGTGGTACTGAAGATGGAACCTAGAGGCTTTCTACCTCCGAGCTACACCTCCAGCCCTACTTTTTATTCTTTATTTTGAAACAGGGCCTTACTGAGTTGCAAAGGACCTCACTAAGTAGCTGAGGCTGTCCTCGAACCACAATCCTCTTGTCTCAGACTCCCAAATGCTGGGATTACAGCATGCACCACCATGCCCAGCTAAGCATAGATTATTTGATAATATCTTCCAAATTAAATTAAATTAATTAATTACTTATTTTTGCAGTACTGGGGGTGGAACCCAGGAGACATTCTACCTCCAAGCAACACTTCAGCCCTATTTTTTATTCTTTATTTTGAAACAGGGTCTCACTGAGTTGTAAAGGGCCTTACTAAGTAGCTGAGGCTGGCTTCGAACCTGTGCGATTCTCCTGTCTCAACCTCCCAAATGGTGGGATTAAAACATGCACCACCACACCTGGCTATCTTCCAAATTCTAAATGTAAACATGTTTATTTAGTGACTACACTTCTAAGGGTTTATTCAACAAATGGTAAAAGGTTTCTTGTGGTGATGAAAATATTCCAATTTGTGGTAATGACTGCACAACTCTGCATACTTATTAAGAACTATTACACTATACACTTTAAACAGATGAACTGTATGATATCTAAACTGTATGATACCTCAATAAAGATGTTTATTTTTTTAAAAAAGCAAAAAGCAGAACTTAGAAGTCAGGCTGCATACCATTTTATCATCAGCTTCACTTACTAGCTTTCTTTTCTTTTGTGTTACTGGGGATTGAACCTAGCAATGTTCTATCTGAGTTAAACCTCCAGTCCCATTGTATTTTTATTTAATTATTTTCTGTGTGGTACTGGAGACTGAATATAAAGGCACTCTACCTCTGAGCTACACCCAGATCCCTATTTTATTTTTTATTTGGAAACAGAGTCTCTCTAAGGTGCAGAGGGGCTGAGTTGCTGAGGATGGTCATGAACCTATGATTATCCTGTCTAGGAGATGTGTGCCACCACACCTGGCTCCCATTTTATTTTTCCCTTTGAAACAGGGTCTTGTCAAGTTCCTAAGGCTGGCCTCAAACCTGTGATCCTCTTGCATATTACTCTTACTGTCTTCTTATCCAATTTTCATTCTTTGGTTTTATATGTCCATTATAGTTTTTTGTGTGTGGGGGTATGTGGTACTGGGGATTACACTGAGGGGCATTTTACTTCTGAGCTACACCCCAGCCCTATTTTTTTTATTATTTTGAAACAGGGTCTCACTAAGTTGTGGAGGGCCTCAGTAAGTAGCTGAGGCTGGCTGGATCATGAACCTGTGATCCTCCTGTCTCAGCCTCCCAAGAACTGGAATTAAAAGCCTGGGCCATGACGCCTGACTCAGTTTTTTATTTTATTTAAAAAAAAATTTTTGATGGTACTAGAAATGGAACGCAGGGGCATCCTACCTCTGAGCTATATCCCCAGCCCTATTTTTTTTTTTTTTTTTTTTTTTTTGTGGTACTGGGGGTAGAACCCAAGGCCTTTTCTACCTCTGGCTATACTTCCAGACCTATTTTATACTTTATTTGGAAACAGGGTCTCACTAAGTTGCTGAGAGCCTCAATAAGTAGCTGAGGCTGGCTTCGAACCTGTGTGATCCACTTGTCTCAGTCTCACAAGTACTGGGATTATAAGCATGCGCCACCACGTCCGGCTCCCGGCCCTATTTTTTATTTTTATTTTTTTTTAATGGTACTGGAGATGGAACCCTTCTGCCTCCGGGCTACACTCCCAGACCTATTTTACATTTTATTTGGAAAGAGGGTCTCTTAACCCAGCGAGACTGGCTTTGAACCAGCGTGATCCTCCTGTCTCCGCCTCTCAAGCGCAGGGATTACAAGTGTGCGCCACCACATCCTTATTTTTATTTTTGAAGCAAGGTCTCAATATGTTGCAGAGGTCCTCACTAGGTAGCTGAAGCTGTCCACAAACCTGTGATCCTCCCATCTCAGCCTTCCAAGTTCTGGGATTACAAGCATGTTCACTGCACCCAGTATTTTTTGAAAATTTAGTGAGGGTGTGTGTGTTATATTAGTTATTGGTAATATTACCTTCAAGTTACACCCAGCCCTTTTTATTTTCTGTTTGAAAACAGAGTCTAGTTAAGTTGAAAGTCTAGATATTTATTTCCTCAGGCTAGTCTTGAACCTGCAATCCTCTTGTCTCAGTCTCCCACATACTGAGATTATAGGTATGCATCACCACACCTGGCTATCAGTATTTTTTTAATTCTAAAAACACAAAAGGAGGGACTAGGGGTGTAGTTCAGTAGTAGAGTGCTTGCCTAGCATGTATGAGACCTGGGTTTGATACGTAGTAGTTCCCCCAAAAAAAGTAAAAATAAAAAGGGAAATCTGATTTCAAATAATATATTTTCCTCTTTTGGATAAAGAAAGTCTTCAAATACTTCCTTTGGTGATAAAGTTAAACATTTCCTCCCTCGTGTGTGTGTGTGTGTGTGTGTGTGTCTGGGGATTAAACCCAGAACCCAGCTGACTGACCTCTCAGCTACACCTCTAGCCCAATTTTTTTTTTTTTTTTAATGTACTGGCGGCAATGGAACTCAGGGGTATTCTACCTCCGAGCTATACCCCCAGCCCTATTTTTTATTTTAAAACAGGGTCTCACTAAGTTGCAGAGGACCTCACTAAGTAGCTGAGGCTGTCCACGACTGGGATCCTTCTGTCTCAGCCTCCCAAATGCTGGGATTACAAGTGTATGCCACCACGCCCAGCCCTCCAGTCCTATTTTATTTTTTTATTTGGAAACAGGTCTAAGTTGTTAAGGCCTCTATAAATTGTGGAGGCTGGCTTCAAAACTGCAATCCCCTCTTATTTCTATGCAACTTTCGAAATTGATTCCACCAAATCCATTTGCTTAATGCCTACTACCTTCATGCTAAAAGGATGATGACTGGCTTTCTACTCTGATTTATTATTTATTTATTTATTTATTGGTGGTGCTGGGGGTGGAACCCAGGGGCTTTCTACCTCCGGGCTATACTCCCAGACCTATTTAATATTTTATTTGAAAACAGGGTCTCACTAAGTTGCTAAGAGCCTCACTAAGTAGCTGAGGCTGGCTTTGAACCTGCGCGATCCTCCTGTCTCAGCCTCCCAAGCGCGGGGATTAAAAGCGTGTACTACCACGCCCGCCAGACTTTTCTACTCTGATTTAAAGTTGACCAACAGCTGGGGCTAGTGGCACATGCCTGTAATCTCAGTATTTGGGAGGCCGAGAAAGGAGGAGCACAAGTTTACAGTCAGCCTCAACAACATAGTGAGGCCATCAGCAACTTAGGGAGTCCCTGTTTCAAAATAAGAACTAAAAAATAGAGCTGGGGGTATAGCTCAGAGGTAGACTGCCCTTGGGTTCAATCCCCAGTAACAAATACCAAAAAAAAAAAAAAAAAGAGCCAAGTGTGGTGGCACATGCTTGTAATTCCAGTATTCCGGTACTTGGGAGGCTGAGACAGGATGATGGCAGGTTGCCTCAGCTACTTGGTGATGCCCTCTGAAACCTGGTGAGACCTTTTTCCAAAATAAAGAATAAAGAATAAGCTGGGCGTGGTGGCCCACGCTTGCAGTCCCAGCATTTGGGAGTCTGAGACAGGATTGCGGTTCGCAGACAGCCTCAGCTACTTGGTGCAGCACTTTGCAACTGAGTGAGACCCTGTTTCAAAATAGAAAATAAAAAATAGGGCTGGAAGTGTCCCTGTGTTCCGTTCCCAGTACCTTAAAAAAAAAAATAGGGCTGGAGGTGTAGCTAAATGGTAGAATGTCCCTGAGTTCAATCAAAGTACCAAAAAAAAAAAAAAAAAATCACATTGGGGCTGGGGTTGTATCTTGGAGGAAATATACCCCTGGGTTCAATACCCAGGACTGCAAAAATAAGGTTGATCAATAAAACCATGACATTTTCTAAATAAAAAAATAAGAGCCCTGTAGTAGTACTGACTTAAAGAAAAATACTTGTTTATCAAAATGTAACAGAATAAATAAATATAAACTTTATCATGTTGAACAACTGTTTACTTCCTTTCACACGAAATAAAGTTTTAGCACACACATACCTGTGGAACCATTGCAACCCTCTGGTTTCTTTTAGGTGACTTTGTATTTATTTGTCTGTCATCTTCATCAGAAAAGAGTCGACTTCGTTTTGAATTTCTAAAAGGCTTTGATATAAATTTATTTAATGAAAAAGCAGAACACGTCTCATTTTTGTTCCACAATATAATCCTATATTTGAAAAATTTAGCTACCCTAGACTATCAGCAGTATGAAAGGATTAAATATGAGTAATACAAAGTACACAAAGCTAAGTATATGTTATTTAATATTTAGACAGCATTAAAAATATTTATGCAATTTATTTATAAATGAAACACTTTGCTGATAAGAACTAGAACCTGCTGGGTGTGGTGACACACACTTGTAATCCTAGTACTTGGGAGGCCGAGATAGGAGGATCATGTGTTTAAAACCAGCTCAGCAACTTAGTGAGACCCTGCTTCAAAATAAAATATAAAATAGGGCTGGAGGTATAACTCAGAGGTAGAATGCCCATGGGTTCAATCTCTAATACCACAAAAGAAAAAAAAAAGAAAAAAGCTAGAACTCTAGTGTCCTCCTTAGTACACTGGCAGCCTTGAATAGTGCAACAAGAAAATAAATTCTGGAAATTCCAGTTCAATTTATGTTGGTTAATACTACTTGGGTGGATTGCATGATGTCTGCTACAAAGGGCTGGGTTGCAACAAAGACATTAAGTCACTCTAAAAGAACATGCCTAAATGTATATACTATATACTAGATCTGCTGTCAAAAACTTTTAATCAAGCCAGGTGTGGTGGTGCATACCTGTAATCCTAGTACCTGGGAAGCTGAGACAGGAAGATTGCAGGTTTGAGATCAACCTCAGCAACTTAGTGAGATACTCAATAATTTAATGAGATACTGTTTGTTTCAAAAATTTTAAAAATATATAAAATAGGTCTGGGAATGTAGCTTAGAGATAGCATATCCCATATTTCATCTCTAGAACTCCCCCCTCCACAAACTGTTAACCAAATTTCCATTTGAAAATAAAAATATTAGACACATATAAAAGATACTTGGCAATTACGTTTAGAACTCAAAATTTTTTAAGTACCAAAAGTCCAAAAGGGTCAAATATGAAAAAAATTAAGTCTATCCTAGGCTCAGAGATTTCATGAACAGACAACAGAAATAATATCCCAGTAAGATCCACATCTTTTTCCAAAGCTTCCTCTTACCAATCAAGACAGATATCTACACCTATTTAGAAGGGAAATAGGTGGAAAGGGCTAACAACAGACTGGCAGCATCCAACCGGGTCAAGACTAGACCCTTGAAAGTAAACCTACTCAGAATCTCCACTTCATTGACCCTAGTTCCCTTCATTGACCTCTGTCCCTAGGTCCGCTTCCCTGGCCATGGGAAGAGAGGAGAAAGAAATGACAGTGATGGGACTGATGGTGAGGAAGCCCCCATACTCACGATGGCCAGCTTCCCGGGCCTCGCTGCCTACCCAGTCCCAGGTCTGTTTCAGGACTCCTCACAGCTACCTGGCTGGACAGTTTGAGAAGCAGAGGTCCATCCAAAGATGGTTAGTCATGTAATTATATGCTCATCTCTACTTTCCACCTCTAAATGCACCTATCCTTGACCTACATAAGATTTTGATACATTTTTATGTATCTTTTAAATATTTTTGTAGTGCTAAGGATTATGCCCAGGGGCATTCTACCTCTGAGATATAGCCCCAATCCTATTTTATTTTGATTTGGTATATGTGCTACTGAAGAGAGCACCTATTTTATTTTTATTTGGAAACAGGGTCTCACTAAGTTGCTGAGAGCTATGCTAAGTTGCTGAACCTGACCTCAGCAATTGTGATCCTCCTGTATCAGCCTCCCAAGTAGTAGGACTAAAGGCATGTGCCACCATATCTGGCCTATTATATCCTTCTGCAGGGACTAGAGCCACATGAAATTTCTGCATATTTAATAAAAGACTTTGGGTTACTAGTCAGTTGTTTTTTTTTTTTTTTTTGGTGGTGGTACTGGGGTTCCTGGAAGCCCTTCTACCTCCAGGCAATACTCCCAGACCTATTTTACATATTTTTTTAAATTTGGAAACAGGGTCTCTTAAACCAGCACGGCTGGCTTCGAACCTGTGCGATCCTTCTGTCTCCACCCCCCAAGCGCGGAGATTACAAATTTGCACCACCACGCCCGGCTACTAGTCAGTTTTTAGGTTTGTTTTTCCTATTAAAGACTTTGTAATTTTATTATGTGTTTTTTGAGGTACTGGAGATTGAACCAGGGGAATTCTACCTCTGAGCCACACCCCTAACCCTATTTTTTATTCTTTATTTTGAAACAGGGTCTCACTAAGTTGCAGAGGGCCTAAGTAGCTGGGGCCGTCCGTGAACGTGCAATCCTCCTCTATCAGCCTCCCAAGTACTGGGATTACAAACGTGAGCCACCATGTCTGGCCTGCAATTATTTTTTTAAATGCTTATTGATGAGGAGATATCACTGGCTATATAGATAATTTATCTAAATAAAGTCAAATACTGCTCAGTGACAAAAACAGAAATGCTTATGATTGGGGGAAAATTTTGGAAACTTTCTACTTTGCTCTAAAAACGTATACACAATAATAAAATTTAGCTATAATTATTCTAAAGTATAAAAAATACTCATTCCTTACCATTTCCACAGCAGGTCCTGTATTCCTGCCTTTCCAAACAGGGGTTTTCTGTAAAGAACTGTACTTTTCATTCCATGTGCTAGATAAGCTTCCCTCTGTAATGAATAATTAATGCTAATAAAATTTATGTTTAGTTCAAAGGATTTCAGACTGAACACTACCTCTTTTTGTTTGTGTGTGGTACTGGGGATTGAACCCAGTGGCATTCTACCTCTGAGCTACCCCCCAGTCCTATTTTATTTTGAAATAAGGGTCTCATAAAGTTGCTGAGGCTAGCCTCAAACCTGTGATCTTCCTGTCTCAATCACCCAAGTACTGGGATTACAGGAGTGTGCCATCTAGCCTTGTTTGAACACTACCTTTTTACTAATAGCAATATATCTGAACTATATACCAATATTGAAAAAATACACTAATCATAGTAATTTTACTTTATTACAAATGAAAAATCTCATCTGTATTTTTCCGTCCAATTCTCTTAATCATTTAATAAAGCAATGCATCTTCAAAGTATTAAATTTCTATACTGAAATATATAGCTCCTTTGTCTCCTTCCTTTTAGGCCTTCAATAATTCCTCCATTCCAATTGCCAAAAACTATATCCTAATTCTTGGTACAATCTGATTGAAAGCAGGACAACTGAAAATAAATAAACCCTTCTAACTTTTAATTTAGAACACATTTTCTAAATAGTTTTGTTTTAGCATGTGGAGCCCTTGATATGTAAAATTAAATTAATTGATGCTTAGCCAGGTGTGGTGGCGCACACTTGTAATCCCAGCATTTGGAGGCTGAGATTGAAGGATTGTGGTTCACGGACAGCCTCAGCTACTTAGTGAGGCCCTCCACAACTTAGTGCGACCCTGTTTCAATTAAAGAATAAAAACTAAGGCAGGGGATGTATCTTGGAGGTCAAATGCCCCTAGACTCCACCCCACACCCGCAAAAAAAAAAAAAAAAAAAAAAATTTAGTTGATGCTTTTAAACATTTTCACAATTCACAAAAAGTCTCTGGAATTGTGCACAATAAGAAAGAATCCAACCATGTAACTGACTACATGTACTTTGAAAATAAAGGGGAGGAGGAGTGAGTTTGATTCCCAGCACTGAGAACAAACAAAAAAACCCCATATATACAAAATAAAAAAGAGATCCAGAAATAGTGGAGCAAACCTATAATCCCAGCTACTTGAAAGGCTGAAATGGGAAGATTACTTGAGCCCAGAGATTCAAGGTCAGTATGAACAACATAGGGACACTCTGCCTCAAAAATAAATAAATATGACCAGGCGTGGTGGGATACACTTGTAATCCCAGCAATTCAGAGGCTAAGAAAGGAGGATCACCATTTGCAGACAGTCTCAGCTACTTAGTAAGGCCCTTCTCAACTCAGTGAGATCTGTTTCAAAAATAAAGAATAACCAGGGTGTGGTGGTGCATGCTTGTAATCCCAGTGCTTGGGAGGCTGAGACAGGAGGATCGCATGGGTTTGAAGCCATCCTCAACTACTTAGTGAGGCTCTCAGCAACTTAGTGAGACCTTATTTCCAAATAAATTATAAAATAGGTCTGGGATATATCCCGGAAGTAGAAAAGCCCCTAGGTTACACCCTCACCACACACACACACACACACACACACACACACACACACAATTAAATAAATAAAAACAAAGAATAAAAAATAGAAGCTGGGTGTGGTGGCCCACACTTGTAATCCCAGCATTCGGGAGGCTGAGACAGAAGGACTGTGGTTCGCGGACAGCCTCAGCTACTTAGTGAGGCTATCTGCAACTTAGTGAGACCCTGTTTCAAAATAAAGAATAAAGAAAAATAGGGCAGGGGGTAGAATGTCATTGGCCTCCATCCCCAGATCCGCAAAAGAAAAATAAATAAATAAATAAATAAATAAATAAATAAATAATAGGGCTGGGGTGTAGCTCACAGGTAGAATGCCCCTGGGTTTCATCCCCAGTACTGCAAAAAGTAAAATAAAATAAAGTAAACATATAAGTAAATAAAATAAGTGGATTTAATACTGGGAGAAAAATAAATACTTTTTTAGCCAGGAATGGTAGCACACACATATAATCCCAGTACTTGAGAGGCTGAGACAGGAGGATCTCAGGCTTGAAACTAGCCTCAGCAACATAGTAACACTCTCAGCAACCTTGCAAGACCCTGTTTCAAAATAAAAAATAAAGCAGGAGGCGGCCGTGGTGGCACAAGCTTGTAATCCCCATGCTTGGAAGCTTGGGAGGCAGAGACAGGAGGATAGCGCAGGTTCAAAACCTCGCGCGCTGGCTTAGGAGACCCTGTTTCCAAATAAAAATGTAAAAATAGGTCTGGGAGTGTATCCCGGAGGTAGAAGGGCTTCCAGGAACCCCAGTACCACCAAAAAAATTAAAAATAAATAAATAAATAAATAAATAAATAAATAAAAATAAAGCAGGATGTGGTGGGGCAGGCTTGTAATCTCAGTACTTAGGAGGCTGGGATAGGAGAGTCACAGGTTTATAGAGTCTCAGCATGTAGTGAGACTCTCATTAACCTACTAAAACCCTGTTCCCAAATTAAAAAAAAAATAATGATAGGGCTGGGGGTATAGCTCAGAGGTAAAATGTTCCTGGGTTCAACCCCCAATACCCCTCCCACCCACAGAGCAATCAGCAATCTAGCCAGACCCTGTTCAAAAAAATAGTAATAAAACAGGGCTGGAAAGGGTAGCTCAGAGGTAGAATGTCTTTTGAGTTCAATCTCCAGAATATATATATATATATATATATATATATATATATGTATGTATGTATATGTATATGTATATACATATATATACATACATACATACATACATACATACATATATTAATATACATACATACATATTGAAAGTGCAGCTCAGAGGTAGAATGTCCTTGGATTCAGTACACACAGACACACACACACAAATAAAAAACTCCACAACTTTTTTTTGGTGGTACTGGGGATGAAACCCAGGGACATTCTACCTCCAAGCTATACCCCTATTTTTTATTCTTTATTTTGGTACAGGGTCTCACTAAGTAGCTGAGGCTGGCCACAATCCTGCAAATCCCTGTCTCAACCTTCCAAGTACCAGGATTATAAGTGTACGCCACCACTCGTGACTCTCCACAACTTTTTAACATGTGTACATGTATGTGCATGTAGCAGTGCTCGAGATTGAATCCAGGGTCTCATACATGCTATGTGTTCCACTACAAAGCTATACTTGGAGTCCCCAGATGTATAGAATAAGAAACACAAAAGAGGTGGGAGGCTGGGAATGTAGCCCAGTGGCAGAGCATGTGCAAAAGGTCCTGGGTTCAGCCTTTAGCGGGAGGGAGGGAGAGAGAGAGAGAGAAGAGAAAGAGGAGAAAGACAACAAAGAGAGACAGAGATAAGAAAGATCCTTCTAGATAAACTAACCAAGGCATTCTAGAAGATAAATGGTCTCAAGCAGAAGGATCTGATTTGGTAAATCATTAATTCAAAAGACAACACAATAGCTATAAAGATTCAAAGTACTAATGATCCTCAAAGAATATTTAGGTTGGTTTCCAATTAATTTGTTGAATAGAAATCTATTTTTCTTTTTTCCCCCTCTTTTGTGATACTAGGATTAAACCCAGGGGCATATGACCTCAAGCTACACCCCCAACACTTTTTACTTTTTGTTTGGGACCAGGGTCTTACTAGGTTGCAGAGATTTTCACTAAGATCCTGAGGCTAGTTTTGAACCTATGATTCTCCTGTCTCAGCCTCCCAAGTACTAGGATCAAGGTAGAATCTTTTCTTTTTCTTTTTTTGCAGTACTGGAGATTGAACCCAGGGGCATTCTACCTCCAAGCAACACCTCCAGCCCAATTTTTTTTTTTTTTTTTTGGTACTGGGGATGGAACTCAGGGGAAATCTACCTCCAAGCTACATACTTAGCCCTATTTTTTTATTCTTTATTTTGAAACACGGTCTCCCCAATCCTCCTGTCTCAGTCTCCCAAATGCTAGTATTACAAGCATACCCCACCATGCCTGGCTCCTGGCCCTATTTTTATTTTTTATTCTTTTTTTTATTTTTGGTGGTACTGGGGATGGAACCCAGGGGCCTTCTACCTCCAGGCTACACTCCCAGACCTATTTTATAATTTATTTGAAAACAGGGTCTCTTACACCAGTCGAGGCTGGCTTCCAACCTGCGTGATCCTCCTGTCTCTGCCTCCCAAGCATGGGGATTACAAGTATGCGCCACCACGCCCAGCTTTATTCTTTATTTTTGAAATGATCTAAGTTGCAGAGCACCTCACTAAGTAGCTGAGATTGGCCGAAAACCTGCGACCAACTTACCTCAGCCTCCCCAGTACTGGGATTATAAGCATGCACCACCACACCCAGCTGCCCTGGGTAGAATATTAACCAAGAAGTAACATCTAAAATGAACTATATTAAGAGGGTTAGTCTCATGTGCCTACCAAAAGAAATAAGAAGACCAAGAAACATATCTAGCTTTTTTTTTTTTTTTTTTTTTTTGCGGGTCTGGGGATGGAACCCACGGGCATTCAACTTCCGAGCTACACCTCCTGCCCTATTTTTTATTATTTATTTTGAAACCGGGTCTCACTGAGTTGCAAAGAGCCTCACTAAGTAGCTGAGGCTGTCCGCGAACCACGATCCTCCGGTCTCAGCCTCCCAAATGGCTGGGATTACAAGCGTGAGCCACCATGCCCGGCTTAGCTTTTTTCTTAGAAAAAAGAAAAAGTATAATAATTCTTTTATTTCAGGGAATTTGCACTGTACTTAGAAGGCATTTTTTTTTGTTTGTTTGTTTGTTTTTTTGGTGATACTAGGGGTGGAACCCAGGGGCTTTTGTACCTCCGGGCTATACTCCCAGACCACCTATTTTATATTTTATTTGGAAACAGGGTCTCACTAAGTTGCTGAGAGCCTCACTAAGTAGCTGAGGCTGGCTTTGAACCTGTGTGATCCTCCTGTCTCAGCCTTCCAAGTGTGGGGATTACAAGCGTGCGCCACCATGCCCAGAGATGCTTTAAATCTAAATGAGATCTTTCTGGAATATTTACTGATAAAATTCTTTAACCAATAATTTTAGAAAAAACATTTTTCTTCATTTCTAACAACAGAGGCCCAATTCTCCTCTAAAAGTATCTGGTGGCCAGGCATGCACAACCTATAATCTTAGTACTTGGGAGGCTGAGACAGGAGGATTACTGGTTCAAGGACAGCCTCAGCAACTAAGGGAGACCCTGTTTCTTTTTTTCTTTTCCTATGTTTTTCTTTCAGTACTGGGGGTTGAACCAGAGGGATTCTACCTACGAGCTACACCCCCAGCCCTATTTTTTTATTCTTTATCTTGAAACAGGGTCTCACTGAGTTGCAGAGAGCCTCACTAAGTAGCTAAGGCTGGCCTCAAACTATGATCCTCCTGTCTCAGCCTCCCAAAAACTGAGATTACAAACCTGCGCCACCACACCCAGCTGACCTTGTGTCTTTATTTATTTATTTTTGCTGTACTGGGGAAGGAACCCAGGGGCATTCTACATTCAAGCTACCCCCAGCCTTTTTTTTTTTTTTTAATTCTTTATTTTGAAACAGGGTCTCACTGAGTTGCAAAGGGCCTAAGTAGCTGTGGGCGATTCTCCAATCTCAGCCCCCCAAATGCTGGAATTACGAGTGTGTGCCACCACGCCCAGCTTGAAACCCTGTTTCAAAAATAAAAGAACGGGCATGGTGGTGTACCCTGTAATCCCAGCATTTGAGAGGCTGTGACAGGAGGATCGCGGGTTCAAAACCAGCCTCAGCAACTTAACAAGGCTTCTAGGAACAAGGCTGGGGATGTGGCACCAAGGTAGAATGCCCATGACTCTAATCCTAAACTCCACAACAAACAAACAGAACAAAAACAAAAAAGGAAAAGAGAAATATAATATCCAAATTAATTTTACGAGCTAAATTTCTAGCTTAGGACATCCTTAAGAATGGTATAGTTCTTACCTTTTAAACTGACAAGGGCTTTTGCTGAAGAGCCTGCAATAAAAAAAAAATCAATAATTATTTCATAGTCAAGTGGAAGAGAAAGAGTTTGGGGTAAAAGTGGTTTATTTATTTTGAGCAACACTGAGTTTGAAGTGATGCTGGGATGTGCAATTAGAAATAACTATTAAGCTGGGTGTGGTGGTGTACACTTGTAAAACCAGTACTTGGGAGGCTGAGACAGTACTTGGGAGGCTGAGACAGGAGGATGAAAGGTTGGAGGTCAGTCTCAGCAATTATATGAGGCTCTCAGCAACTTTAGCAAAATACTTTTTCAAAATAAAAAATAAAACAGGACTAAGGAAGTAGCTAAGAGGTAAAATGCCCCTAGGTTTAATAAAACATGCGCGTGCGCTCAAGCACGCGCGCACACACACACACATCCTGGTGCTCCAAGAAAAGAGAACTGACATTTATTCAGGCAAAGATCAGAGGAGGTAACGGAATGGATGGAGAAAACAATGAAAATAATTCAGAGATTGCCATAGCATGCCATGGTCCTGGGAAAGCCTAGAATGCAGATATGTACTGTACATAAAGATCCATCCTAGAAAAAGGAGTTCAGGCCAGCCAAAAAGGGCTAGCATGAATTTGGAGAGATTCTGTAGATAAAACAAGTCTTAGTGTATACTTAGTGTAAAATAACCAGGAAACTCCTTAAACATACAGAATCTGTATTATTAATAAAGCTTTTCAGGGGCTCCATTGCAGGTAATCCACTTTGAGAAACACTGTGCAAAAGGTTCTTGTGTGAATAAAGGTAGAAACTATGGATGGAGGGAGTAGGAGAATCAAAAAGGAGAAACCCTCCCCCCCAATATTGGGAATTGAACCCAGGGGCATTCTATCTCTGAGCTATACCTCCAGCCCTATTTTTTATTCTTTTTTTTGAAACAGGGTCTCACTAAGTTGTGGAGGGTCTCAGCCTCATTAAGTAGCTGAGGCTGGCTGCAAACCCGGGATCCTCCTGTCTCATCCTCCCAAGTACTGGGATTACAAAACAAGTGTGCACCACCATGCCCGGCTAGAGACTTTTTTTTTTTTTGGCAGTACTGGGGGTGGAACCAAGAGGCATTCTACCTTTTTCATTATTTATTTTGAAACAGGGTATCACTGAGTTGCAAAACACCTCACTAAGTAGCTGAGGCTATCTGTAAACTTCCTCCTGTCTCAGCCTCCTGAATGCAGGGATTACAAGTGTGCACCACCACGCCCAGCAACTTTTATTTATTTATTTATTTTTTAAAGTTTAATGGCCAAAGGCAGTAAAGTTCAAATGACAGAGGAAGGATACCATAAAATCTTGTTAAAAAGCCTCAAACAATATAACACATCTGGGAAGCAGCAAAGCAGACAGTATCCATATTCCTGTAGCTAACAAGAAAAATACAGTTCATTTGAGAAAAAAGTAGTAACATTCACTCATTCAGTGACTGTACTGAGTGCTGTGTGCCAAGTCTCTGTTCCAGGCAATGGGATACAACAGAGTAAAATAGCCCAAGTCCCTGCACTCCCAGAACTTATATTCTAGTGAGGAAAGAGAGATGCACACATGCCAGGTGATGGGAAAACGATAGCAGGGTAACAGGGATAGAGTGTGGGAGCAGGGGAAGAACAGACTATTTTTATATGAAATGCTCATGAGGAGCTGCTGTGAAAGAGCAAGGATCTGAAGAAGCATTAGCCACAAGGATATCCATTCCTGTTCCATGAACACAGGAATCGTGTGACCTTTTTTTCCCTTTTTCCTTCTTGGGGAAACTGTATAGCCTATGGTCAAGAGAATAGGTTCTAGACTGAGACTAGCTGTGTCTGAATCTTGGTACTGCCACTGTCTTGCTATGCTACCTCCCACAAGTTATTTAACCACTCTGTGCTGCTCTTTCTTCATTTGTAGGAGTGTGTGTGTGTGTGTGTGTGTGTGTGTGTGTGTGTGTGTGTGTGTTAACACCTAGAGCAGTGCATGGCTAATTTTCATATAGGGCTTGCTGTTAATATTTTGTAATAAACTCTATTAAGGCTGGGCAGAGGCTTGTAATCCCAGCATTTGGGAGGCTGAGACCGAAAGAGCACGATCGCAGACAGCCTCAGCTACTTAGTGAGGCTCTTTGCAACTTAGTGACCCTGTTTCAAAATAAAGAATAAAAAAGAGGGCGGGGGTATAGCTTGGAGGTAGAATGTCCCTGGATTCTATCCCCAGACCTGCAAAACAAAAACAAAAACAAAAACAAAAACAAAAAATAACCCTCTTAGGGCCAAGCATGGTGACACATGTCTACAATCCCAGTTATTGGGAGGTTGAGGCAGGATGAACAAAGGTTTGAGGACAGCCTCAGTAAGTAGTGAAATACTCATCAACCTAGCAAGATCCTGTTTCCAAATAAAAATAAAATAGGGTTGGGGGTGTAGCTCAAGGTAGAATGCCCCCAGGTTCAATCCCCAGTGCCACCAGAAAACAAACAAGCAAAAAACCCTATTAGTAGTTGGGCATAGTGGCACACACTTGTAATCCCAGTACTTGGGAGGCTGAGACAGGAAGATCACAAGTTCGTGGTCAGCCGCAGTGACCTTAGTGAGGTTCTCTGCAACTTAGCAAAACCCTGTTTCAAAATAAAAATATAAAATAGATCTGGGAGGGTAGCCTGGAGGTAGTAGGCCCCTGGGTTCCATCCCCAGTACAGCAAAAAAAAAAAAAAAAAAAAAAAATAGGGATGGGAGTGTAGGTTGGAGGTAATGGACCCTGGGTTCCATCCCAAATACCACACACACAAAAAAATAATAGTAATTACAGTTTATAGTAACTGTTCTAAAGGAAATAAACAGGGTGATATCTGTGTGGAGAAATTACTTTACATAAGGTAGTTAGAGAAGGCTTCTCTGAGTCAGTAACACTGGAAAAGAACTAGCCATGACAAGAGCAGAAGGTCAAAGCATGCAGTCCGGGCAGAAGAAACTGTAGGTGAAAAGTCCTGAGGAACTAGGTTAGCATATTCAAGAACAACAAGAAGAAACCATTGTGCTTGGGGAGTGTCGGGGAAGAGTTGTAAGAGAAAAGGTCAGAGAGGCAATCCAGCTATTAGGCAGGAAAAGAAACAGAAATAGTACCTGCTCTGCTCTAGCTACTAACTGAATAATCCCATAAACAAATGTAAAACTGCAACTGTGACAGCTGCTATTAAAAAGTTACAGAGTGCTATGAAAAGATTTTTTTTGAAGATTTAAAGAAGTTTATTAAAAGATAGAAATACAGAGGATAGGCACAGCTCCATACCAGATTGGCATGGAGGGGTGACGCAAATGAATACACCCCTATGAAAAAGATTTAAAGAAAACATAATCTAGCCAGCCAGGACAGAGGAATAATGCTCTAACTTAAAATGGAAGAGAAAGGATAAGTAGAAGTTAAATGGAAGTGAGGGGAGTAAAGAACGTTCCAGATAGAAAGCAACATGTGCAAAGGCCCTGTGGAAAGGGAGCCTGGTGAGTACAGGGAATGAGACAGGTCCAATTAAACTCAAAGAGACAGAATGAGGGTAGGGTGATGCAAAATGAAGCCAGAGAAGCTGTGAGCAGCCAGACCACAAAGGGTCTGTAGGTGACAACTCCTGTGGACTATGTATGTGGGGAGTGGATTAATGGGAGGCTGAAGTGTTTAGACACGGTGATAACCTGGGCTAGGTAATGGTAAGAAGCAGGCAGAATTGAGAGGCATTTAACACGGTAAAAGTTCCAGCTGAGCATGATAGCACATACCTATAATCCCAGTACTTGGGAGGTGAGATAGGAGGACCTGGGTTCTTGGCCAGCCTCAGAAACTTGTGAGGCCTTCTACAACTTAGTGAGACTCTGTTTCAAAATAAAGAATACAGAGTCTGGCCTGGTGGTGCACACTTGTAATCCCAGTACTTAGGAGGCCGAGACCCAGAAGATCCAGGTTCATGTTAGCAGACAGCCTCAGCTATTTAGTGAGGTCCTCACAACTTAGTGGGACCTTGTTTCAAAATAAAGAACAAAAAATAGGGCTGGGGGTGTAGCTTGACTGCAAAATGAATGAATGAATGAATGAATAATAAATAAATAAATAATAAAATAGGGCCAGGAGTGGTGGGTGGTGCATGCTTGTAATCCCAGTACTTGGGAGACTGAAACAGGAGGATCACAGTTCAGAGCCAGCCTTAGCTACTTAGTGAGGCCCTCTGCAACTTAGTGAGACCCTGTTTTCAAAAATAAAGAATAGCCAGGCGTGGTGGCGCATGCTTGTAACCCCACCGCTTGGGAGGCTGAGACAGGAGGATCACACAGGTTCAAAGCAAGCCTCAGCTACTTAATGAGGTTCTCAGCAACTTAGTGAGACCCTGTTTCCAAATAAAATATAAAACAGGTCTGGGAGTATAGCCCGGAAGTAGAAAGCCCTTGGGTTCCACCCTCAGTACCACAAATAAATAAAAAAGAAAGAAAGAAAGAGAGAGAGAGAGAGAGAGAGAAAGAAAGAAAGAAAGAAAGAAAGAAAGAAAGAAAGAAAGAATAAAAATAGGGCTGGGGACATAGCTCAGAGGTAGACTGCCACTGGGTTCCATCCCCAGTGCCACACACACAAATAATTAATTAATAAAATAAATGAAATAGGGCTAGAGGTAGACTGCCTCTGAGTTCTATCCCCAGTACTAGAGCCATGCATGGTGGTGCATGCTTGTAATCTCAGTACTTGGGAGGCAGAGAGAGGAGGATCACAGATTCAAATCAAGCCTCAGCAGCTTAGTGAGACCTTGTTTCCAAATAAAATATAAAATAGGTCTGGAGGTGTAGCATGAACGTAGAAGGCCCCTGGGTTCCATCCCCAATACCTCCCCCAAAAACAATTCCCATTACCACACACATAAAAAGAAAATTAATGATAGCTTTTATTACTGATACTGTTACAGTGGATATTAGCTAAAAAAAAATTAGATAGCTCTCTTGATTGAGCTTAGGGGAAAAATATCGCTATTTCCAGTATTAAACTGAACTACTTTTTTTTTGTGTGTGTATGGTACTGGGGGTGGAACCCAGAGGCTTTCTACCTCCTGGCTATACTCCCAGACCTTTTTTTTTTATATTTTATTTGGAAACAGGGTCTCACTAAGTTGCTGAGAGCCTCAGTAAGTAGCTGAGGCTGGCTTCGAACCTGCATAATCCTCCTGTCTCATCCTTCCAAGCGTGGGGATTACAAGCGTGCGCCACCAGGCCCGGCTCTTCTTAATTTTTATTTTCAGTACTGGAGATGGAACCCAAGAGCATTCTACCTCCAAGCTACACTCCAGCCCTATTTTTTATTCTTTATTTTGAAACAGGGTCTCACTGAGTTGCAAAGGGCCTCACTAAATAGCTGAGGCTGTCCGCAAACCTCAATCCTCCTGTCTCAGCCTCCCAAATACAGGGATTACAAGCGTGTACCACCATGCCTGGCTTTGAACTTCTTTTTAAGATCCTGTTCCATTTTAATAACACGTACCACTCTACATTCAATTCCACATATATATATATATATATATATATATATATATATATATATATATATTTTTTTTTTTTTTAAAGCCCTTCTATCTCCGGGCTACACTCCCAGACCTATTTTATTTTTGGAAACAGGGTCTCTTAAGCCAGAGCAGCTAGCTTTGAACCTGCGCAATCCTCCTGTCTCCGCCTCCCAAGAGCAGGGATTACAAGCGTGTGCCACCACGCCCGGCTCAATTCCATATATTTATATATGTATATCTGACTGTGGCTCTGTGTAACAAACCAGGTAAGGCAATCTCTGCTTTCCACAAAGCTGTAGTCTGGCTAAAAAAAAGACATATACCAAGAAAAACAAATGACACTGCCCTATCAAAGTGTTAGAGATGCCATAAAGTAATATAAATGATTAGATTTGCTGAAATTTGAACCTGGTATAAATTCCAAATCTTTACAAAGAGCCATAATAAGCCAGGCATAGCAGGGTGTGGTGGTGCGAGCTTGTAATCCCTGCACTTGGGAGGCTGAGACAGGAGGATTGCGCAGGTTCGAAGCCAACCTCAGCTACTTAGTGAGGCTCTCAGCAACTTAGTGAGACACTGTTTCCAAATAAAATATAAAATGGGTCTGGGAGTATAGCCCGGAGGTAGAAAGCCTCTGGGTTCCACCCCCAGTACTACCAAAAAAAAAAACACACAAAAAAAAAAAACATAATAAGCCAGGCATGGTGGCCCATGCTTGTAACCCCAGTACTTGGGAGGATGAGACAGGAGGATCAAAGGTTCACAGCTAGCTTTACCTACTTAGTGAGGCTCTCTGCATCTTTAAGACCCTGTTTCAAAATAAAGAATAAAAAATAGGGTTGGATGTGTAGCTGGGAGGTAGAATGCCTCTGGGTTCAATCCCCAGTACTGCAAAAAGAAAACAAAACAAAACAAAAAGAACCATATTAATAACAAGCACATCATGCAATTAGGCGCACCCTTATTTGCAAGCATCCTAAATCAAGACCGACTGTTATTGCCGGGCGTGGTGGCACACGCTTGTAATTCCCGCGCTTGGGAGGTAGAGACAGGAGGATCAAGCAGGTTCGAGGCCAGCCGCACTGGCTTAAGAGACCCTGTTTCCAAATAAAAATATGAAAAATAGGTCTGGGAGTGTAGCCCAGAGGTAAAAGGGCTTCCAGGAACCCCAGTACCACCAAAAAAAAAAAAAAAAAAAAAAAAAAAAAAAGGCTGACTGTATTCAACAACTATAAAACTTACAGATAGTCTATGCCTGTGCCCTGTCCAACAGAGTAGCCACTGCCGGGCGTGGTGGCGCACGCTTGTAATCCCTGTGCTTGGGAGGCTGAGACAGGAGGATCGCACAGGTTCAAAGACAGCCTCAGCTACTTAGTGAGGCTTTCAGCAACTTAGCGAGACCCTGTTTCCAAATAAAATTAAAAAAGAATAATAAAAAAAAGGTCTGGGAGTATAGCCCGGAGGTAGAAAGACTCTGGGTTTCACCCCTAGTATCACCAATAGAGTAGCCACCAACAATTCAAATTTAAACCAACTAAAATTAAGCAACATTTCAAATTCAGTTTCTCAGTGATTTTAGCCACATTTGAGGTGTTTCATAGCCACATATGGCTAGTGGCTATCCTACTGGGCATTGCAAAAGAGAATACATCACTGAGAAAGTTTTTTAGGCACTTGGTCCTGGTCTAGAGTAAATATAAAACACCAACACTTAAGCCAGGCATGGAAGTGCACGCCTGTAATCCCAGTACTTCGGATGCTGAGACAGGAGGATCACAGGTGAGCTACTTAGTGAGACTCTATGAAACTCAGTGAAGACCTGTTTCAAAATAAAGGAAAAATGTCAGGCGTGGTGGAGCACGCTTGTAATCCCTGCACTTGGGAGGCTGAGACAGGAGGATCACATGGGTTCGAAGCCAGCCTCAGCTACTTAGTGAGGCTTTCAGCAACTTAGTGAGACCCTGTTTCCAAATAAAATATAAAATGGGTCTGGGAGTATAGCCCGGAGGTAGAAAGCCTCTGGGTTCTACCTCCAGTACCACCAAAATAAATAAATAAATAAATAAATGAAAAAAATAGGGCTAGGGTGTAGCTCAGAGGTAGAATGCCCCGAGTTAAATCCCCAATGCTGCAAAAAGTAAAAATAAAAATAAAATAGGGCTGGGGCCAGGCGAGATGGAGCACACATATAATTCTGGCATTTGGGAAGCTTAGACAGGATGGAGGTTCGCAGACAGCCTCAGCTACTTAGTGAGGCCCTCTGCAACTCAGTGAGACCCTGTTTCAAAATAAGGAATAAAAACTAGGGCTGAAGGTGTAGCTTGGAGGTAAAATGCCCCTGAGTTCCATCCCAAGAACCAAAAAAGTAAGTAAATAAAATAAGGCTGGGGGTGTGATTCAGAGATAGAAAGCCCCTGAGCTCAATCCTCAAAAACCACAAAAAAGAAAACTAACACTGTGAATCCAGTTTTGCCACTTCACCTTTTAACTTCATAATATGTTAAGTATATGGGCCCTCAATAAAGAAAGTCATATTGGCAGTATCCTGAACTCTCGTTTTCAAAGTCTATTTGCCTTCTGTGCAGATAGACAACAGTGATTCTTTTTTTTTTTAATTTATTACATTAAACCTCTTGCCAAGTGACCCCCGTATATATAGGCTGAATAGTGAATGTGGATTCAGGACCATTTTGTAATTGTCAAAAATATCTGCCTTTCTATATTATTTATGCAATGCTGAGAAAATTAAATCCCACTGTCCTTTGACTAAGGAACTGGTGTTTTTACTGACTCCACACAAGTGTGCATCTCGCCTTAGGTCAGCCCACTGAAGGGGGTGTCAGGCAGGGTCCTGTGCTGGTCACAGCGATGTGCAATGACACCCCATGAATCTTAAGTCGCATGCACACAGATGCCAGTCTGCGGGATGGGGGCACCTGGACACTGTGTATCCAGTCTGGACGATCTCGGGAGAGGTCCCCAGCCACCTGTGGTCCCGGGGGAAGGGGCCAGCCCTCTTGACACGGAAACACTTGCAGGGGTGGACACGCGGGGCGGGGTGGGATGGAGGCGCCGCGGAGGCCCGGGCGGTCACAGGTCGGGGCTGGGGCCGGCGCAGGGGCCGCGGCCCCCGGAGCCCGCCGCCCGCCCGCCCCGGCCCCGGGCGGCGAGTTACATAAGCCGGGCCGCCGCCGCCGCTCTGCCCGCGCCGCCGGGCCGCGCCGGGCCAGGGAGCGGCCGCCGCCTCCGCCCGGCCCCTCGGACTCCCGGGCCCCGGGCCCCGGCCCCGGCCCCGGCGCTCGCACCAGCCCAGAAAGCAGCACCCAGGCACCACAACAAAGGCGGCGGCGCGGCGGCGGCGCGGGAGCCGGAGGACCCGGGGCCCGGGCGGGGCCCGCAGGCGCCCACCGGCCCCGCGGAGGGCAGGGCGGCCGGGCCGGGCCGGGGCCGCCGCGAGGCGGGCGGGCGGCCGGCGGGGCGAGGGGGCGCTCGGAGGTGCTACTCACTCTCGTCAGGCAACTGGTCGAGCTCCGCCATCTTGAACGAGCCGCGCCGCTTTTTCAAAGGCTGCCCGCCGCGGTGCATTGTGGGGCGGAGACTGTCTTTGCGAGGGAGGTTCGAATGCGGAGCCCGCCCGCCGCCGCCCGCGGAGCCGCCCGCCGCCGCCCGCCGCCCGCCGCCCGCCGCGGGGAGGCGGAGGCCCGGGAGGCCGCGCGGGAGCGGCCGGAGCGGGGGCGCCGCGCCGCCGAGTCCCGGCCGGCCTCGCTCCCGTGCGCGGGCGGCTCGCGCGGCGGCGGCGGCGGGCTCCGAGGGGCCGGCCGCCGGCGGGAGGCACCTGTGGCCGGCGCGGCGGAGGCCCGGGCCGCGATCGCGCTCTCGAGGCCGGGCACCCCGAGGCCCCCGCGGCTCCGAGCCCGCAACCTGAGCGGCCCCCGCAGCCCGGAAGGAGACCTTGAGAGGTCAAGAAGTTGGCCGTGCAGTCGGGCGGCGAGGGGACTGCTCCGCCCTGACCCACTCCGCAACACCCCGCGTCCCGACCTGGGAGACCATTACAGAGCGAGTGGCCCGAGGCTCCGCGGGGTGCGAAGACCGCAGTGACACCGCAGGGTGATCCAGTGGCCGATCCAACGTAGTGACCCCGGACGAGAGCTCATTCCGCATTGAAAGAAGCCCAGGGGAAGGGAAGGGGTTCACAGATTTCTGTCGGTAACCCTTTTCAGGCATAAACCACAGTTGCTTTGGGGCACTTCATTTACAAACGTTTCTGAGCTCCAGGCCCTTTCTCCAGGAATTCATGGGTGCAGGGGACGGGACATTTAAGTGAAAAGACAACATGGGTAAATTTCAGGAACTAAAAAATTTTAATTAAACCGGGCGTGGTGCCTCTCGCATGTAATTCTAGTACTTGGGAGGCTGAGACCGGAGGATCGTGGTTCCCGGACAGCCTCAGCTACTTGAGACCATGATAAAAAAAAAATTAAAAAAAAAAAAGAAAGAAAGAAAATAAAAAATAGGGCTAGGGGTATAGCTTGGAGGTAGAATGCCCATGGGTTCAATCCCCAGTACCACAAAAACAAAACAAAGTTTAAGGCGATAGACCAGATAAGAAGAGAAAGAACACAGAGGCCAGCCCAACCTAAGGAGTTGGACTCAGAGCCTTGGAGGGGGAGGAGTCTTTTTTTTTTTTTTTTCAGTACTGGGGATGGACCCAAGGGCATTCTACCTCCGAGCTACACCCCCAGCCCTATTTATTATTATTATTATTATTATTATTATTATTATTATTTTATTATTTATTTTGAAACAGGGTCTCACTGAGCTGCAAAGGGCCTAAGTAGCTGAGGCTGTCCGTGAACCACAATCCTCCAGCCTCAGCCTCTGGAATGCTGGGATTACAAGCTTAAGCCACCAAGCCCAGCTCATGTTTGTAAATAACGGTGGAGTCAGGCAACAAAAGTGTAAGAAATGGATTGCAGAGGTACTAAAGGAAGGCTGGGAAACCAGGCAGGGGAAGCCTGTTGGAGCAGTCAGAGGACAGCAGACAGGTTTTCTCCACTGGCTGTAGGAGGTCCCAGGGTGGCCCTGGAGTCATAAGGCCTGCATCCAACATTCTGGCTGCCAGTTATATAATCTGAGGCAAATTCATTTCTTGGTTTATGTCTATGTGCCTCTTTTTCATTTGTGAAATGCAGGTCCTAACAGGGTTGCTTTAAGGATTAATTGAGTTGCTAGATCTAAAGACCTTACCTGAGCTCCTTGCATGCAGTAGTTCCCCTGTTTACGGCAACAGGTAGTATCAGAATGAAGGGCCAGGACACAATCTGCCTCTCAAACATGTAAATAAAAAGGGCTCTCTGCGTTTCAGAGATGTGGGGAGAGCCGGCATCTAGCTTTGTGCCTTGGGTAGCCGGGTCCTGTTACACTGAGGTAGGAGAGGGAGTGTGCAGAGGGTGGAAGTTAAAAAAAATCGGGGGAGGTGGTACTGGGGATTGAACCTAGAGGCATTCTACCTCTGAGCTACATCCCCCCCAGCCCTATTTTATTTATTATTTTATTTATTTATTTGTATGTGTGTGTGTGTGTGTGTGGTACTGGGGATGAAACCCAAGGGATTTCTACCTCCGGGCTATACTCCCAGACCCATTTTATATTTTATTTGGAAACAGGGTCTCACTAAGTTGCTGAGAGCCTCGCTAAGTAGCTGAGGCTGGCCGTGAACTGTGATCCTCCTGTCTCAGCCTCCCAGGTACTGGGATTACAAGCGTGTGTCACCATGCCTGGCTTTTATTTATTATTTTAAAACAAGACCTCACTAAATTGCTAGGGCTGGCTTGAAACCTGTGACCCTCCTGTCTGCCTCTCAAGTACTGGGAATATAGACATGTGCCACCAAGGACTTGGAAGTTTGGTGTTACAAAGAAATCCTCTGATCTGCTCTCTAAGATGAAAACACTAGATGGGATAGGGGCTCTGCAGCTTGTATTTCACCATCAATTTGCAGATTAAATCAGGATAAGATCAAGCCTAGCCATGCGTGGTGGCACGTATCTGTCTTCCCAGTAGTTTATAGGTAGAATAGCCCAGCTCTCGATCCCCAGGACCACAAACACACACACAAAAATAAATAAATAAATAAAACAGGGCTAGGGGTGTATCTCAGAGGTAGAATGCCCCCGGGGTTCAATTCCCAGTTCCGCAAAAGAAAAAGAAATAGAATGGGGTTGTAGGTGTGGCTTGGAGGGAGAATGTCTATGGATTCAATCCCTACTGCCAAAAAAGAAATAAAAAAATAATAATAAATAAAGCCAAAGATCAGCTAAGGATAATAGATTAGAAATAAACATGAGGGGCCAGGATGTAGCTCAGTGGCAAAGTGCCTGCTTTGCAGGTGTGGCACTCTGGGTTTGATCCCTGGTTCCAGAAAAGAAAAAAAGAACCCCTTTAGAAATAAACAGGAAGCTGGGCGTGGTGGCGCATGCTTGTAATCCCCTCGTTTGGGAGGCAGACAGGAGGATCGTGCTGGTTCAGAGCCATCCTCGCTGGCTTAAGAGACCCTGTTTCCAAATAAAAAACTATAAAATAGGTCTGGGAGTGTAGCCCAGAGGGAGAAGGGTTTCCAGGAACCCCAGTACCACCAAAAAAAAGAAAGAAAGAAACAGGAGCCGGGCGTGGTGGCTCATGCTTGTAATCCTCGTGCCCCATGCTTGGGAGGTGGAGACAGGAGGATCGCTTAAGAGACCCTGTTTCCAAATAAAAATATAAAATAGGTCTGGGAGTATAGCCTGGAGGTAGAAGGGTTTCCAGAAACCCCAGTACCACCAAAAAAAAAAAAAAAAAAAAAAAAAAAGAAAGAAAGAAAGATGATGGGGAGGCTGAGACAGGTGGATCAAAGGTTCAAAGGCAGCTTTGGCAATTTAGCAAGGCTAAATAAAAACAGAGCTAGGGGTGTAGCTCAGAAATAGAACGCCTCTGTTTTCAATCCTTGGTACCAAAATTAAATAAGAAAAAAACGTGAACCGGACGTGGTGGTGTAGGTTTGTAATCTCAGCATTTGGTAGGCTGAGACAGGATTACGGTTCATGACCAGCCTCAACTACTTAAGCCCTTTGCAACTCAGTGAGACCGTGTTTCAAAGTAGAGAATAAAAAATAGGGCTCGGGTGTAGCTCAGAGGTGGAAGGCCCCCTCAGGTCCATCTCCAGTACTGCCAAAAAATAAAATTAAGCCGGGCGTGGTGGTGCAGCCTCAGCTACTTAGTGAGGCCCTTTGCAATTCAGTGAGACCTGGTTTCAAAATAAAGAAAGCCAGGCGTGGTGGTGCACGCTTGTAATCCCAGCAGTCCAGAGGCCGAAACCGGAGGAACACGGTTCCACAGACAGCCTCAACTACTTAGTGAGGCTTAGTGAGACCCTGTTTCAAAATAAAGAATAAAAATAGGGCAGGGGGTGTGGCTCAGAGGTTAAATGCCCCTGAGTTCCATCCCCAGACCCCCCCCCCAAAAAAAAAAAATTAAAAATGAAGCTGGGTGTGGTAGCACACGCTTGTAATCTCAGCATTTGGGAGGCTGAGACAGGAGGGTCGCGGTTCGCAGACAGCCTCAGCTACTGAGGCCCTCCACAACTCAGACCCTGTTTCAAAATAAAGAATTAAAAAAATTGGGCAGGGGTGTAGCTCAGAGGTCAAATGCCTCTGGGTTCCATCCCCAGACCTGCAAAAAAAATAAATAAATAAAATAAAAACAAATAATAAAATAAAATGAAGAAGCCTGCCTGTATAAGAGAACAAAAATTTTGTGGCTATCAAGATGGTTGGGCTGGGCATAGTGGCACACTTTTGTAATCTCAGCACTTGGGAGGCTGAAACAGAAATCAGCTTGGAGGCCAGCTGTAGCAATTTAGTGAGTCTGTTTCAAAATAATGGGAGGCTGCCGGGCGTGGTGGCACACGCTTGTAATCCCCATGCTTGAAAGCTTGGGAGGCAGAGACAGGAGGATCGCGCAGGTTTGAAGCCAGCCGCGCTGGCTTGAGACCCTGTTTCCAAGTAAAAAAAGTATAAAATAGGTCTGGGACTGTAGCCCGGAGGTAGAAGGGCTTCTAGGAACTCCAGTACCACCAAAAAATAAATAAATAAAATAAATAAAAAATAATGGGAGGCTGAGACAGGAGGATTGCACAGGTTTGAAGCCAGCCTCAGCTACTTAGGCTCTCAGCAAATTAGTGAGACCTTGTTTTCCAAATAAAGTATAAAATAGGTCTGGGAGTATAACCCAAAGGTAGAAAACCCCTGGGTTCTACCCCCAGTACCACCAAAAACAAAACAAAACAAAATAGATAAAATGGGCTGGAGAGTGAAGCTCAGAAGTAGACCACCCCTGGGTACAATCCTCTGTAACACACACACACACACACACACACCCCTTGGGTTCAATTCTCAGTACTGCAAAAAAAAAAAGATGTTAGTTGATAAGTCGTCCTGTGCAGGGGGGGGGGACCCCCAGAGGCAGAGTCTGCCTAGCAAAAGTATCTCGGAAAGTCACATGTTCCCACGAGTACCGCCCCCCTCCATGCCTACCTTAAAAAAGAAGGGCCCTGCCCTTCTAGCCATGGAGGGCGCACAGGTCCCCAAACTGCCCAGCTCCATCCCTGGGAAAACCACTATTAAAGCTGACACCACACGTACTGGACTTCTCTCGTGCTTTACACTGCGCCGGACTCACTCTTTACATTAGTGATATCTCATCAGGTAGGTAAGCCACGTTTTAGCTTTTATGCACAGAGAATAACAGGGCTACTGTTTAATTTTTTTTTTTTTTTTTTTTTTTTTTTTGCCAGGCGTGGTGGTGCATGCTTGTAATCTCAGCATTTGGGAGGCTGATACCTGAGGATCACGGTTCACAGACAGCCTCCGGAACTTAGTGAGGCCCTCTGCAACTCAGTGAGACCCTGTTTCAAAACAAAGAATAAAAATAGGGCTGGAGGTGTAGCTCAGAGGTTGAATGCCCCTGAGTTCCATCCCCAGACCCACAAAAATAAATAATCTTTTAGGTCTTTCCCCTGATAACCTGAATTTAAAACAAAAACTAAATGATTCTTCTCATTAGTCTGAAGCCTGAAGCTGTATCCCAGCCCCAGATCTAACACTTATTGTGTGACCACAAAGAAGGCACATTCTATTATTTTCAGATTTTTTTTTTTTTTTTTTTGTGGTACTGGGGTTCCTGGAAGCCCTTCTACTTCTGGGCTACACTCCCAGACCTATTTTTTTATATTTTAATTTGGGGGGGGGTCTGGGGAATGGAACCCAGGGGCATTCGACCTTCAAGCTATAACCCCTGCCCTATTTTTTATTCTTTATTTTGAAACCGGGTCTCACTGAGTTGCAGAGGGCCTCACTAAGTAGCTGAGGCTGTCCACGAACCGCCATCCTCCAGGTCTCAGTCTCCTGAATGCTGGGATTACAGCGTACACCACCATGCCCGGCTATATTTTAATTTGGAAACAGGGTCTCTTAAGCCAGCGAGGCTGGCTTCGAACCTGCGCAATCCTCCTGTCTCCACCTCCCAAGCGCGGGGGATTACAAGCTGCGACACCACGCCCGGCTTATTTTCAGATTCTTTGATAGTTATGAGAGGTGTTGCAATCACTGGCCTATTTGATTCTTTCAACAAGCTGGTAACAGTGACTAGGTGGTAGAATAAGAAATCTGACCCACTCTTCATGCCTCATGGTAGTCACTTTCAACAGTGACTAGGTGGTAGAATAAGAAATCTGACCCACTCTTCATGCCTCAGTTTTTCCCTGTGATGTGACAGTAACATGTGTTAGTTTATTTGTGCTGCTATAACCAAATGCCTGTGGTTGGGTAGTTTATAAACATCAGAAATTTATTTCTCATGATTCAGGAGGCTGGGAAGTCTAAGATCAACCTGATGGATTTGTGTCTAGTGAAAGGAATTCTCTGCTTCCAAGATGGTACCTCCTTGCTGCATCCTCCAGAGAGGAAGAATACATTGTCCTCACAGGACAGAAGGGCAAGAGAACCTTAAGCGCGCTCTCTTTCTTTCTTTCTTTCTTTCTTTCTTTCTTTCTTTCTTTCTTTCTTTCTTTCTTTCTCCCCCACGCCCCGAGGATTGAACCTGGGGAGCATTCTATCTCCAAGCTAAACCCCAACCCCTATTTTATTTTTATTTTTTTAAATAGGATAAACCGGATGTGGTGGCGCAGGCTTGTAATCCCAGCATTTGGGAGGCTGAGGAGGATCATGTTTCGCGGATAGCCTCAGCTACTTAGTGAAGCCCTTTGCAACTCAGTGAGAACCTGTTTCATAAATAAAGAATAAAGCTGGGTGTGGTGGCGCAAGCTTGTAATCCCCTCGCTTGGGAGGCTGAGACAGGAGAATCCAGCAGCTTCAAAACCAGCCTCAGCTGGTTTAAGAGACCCTGTTTCCAAATAAAATATAAAATAGGTCTGGGAATGTAGCCCGGAGATAGAAGGCCCCTGGGTTCCATCCCCAGTACCACCAAAAAAAAAAAAAAAAAAATTAAAAAATTAAGGCTGGTGTCACTCAGAGGTAAAATGCCCCTGGGTTCCATTCCCAGTACCACAAAAACAAAAAAAAGTCCTTAGAACTGTAATCTAAGAAATGGCATTCAGTTATGAAAAAGAACAAAGGATGATTTGGGTGATGTGAATGTATTCAAAAGAAGAGGCTGAAGGGAAACACTGGCACCTGGAGACAAACAACAGTTTGCTGTAAAACAACTTCACAGGAGTCTTTTAGTCTTTTAAGTCAGTGCTTAAAAAAAGAAAACTTGGTCTCTCCTGGCTACTTAAAATGCAAATCCTAATTAACTTCAAAATGTTTTCTTAATCTCTGAGATGGAAGGTTCAGAGCCTAGTGAGCCATGGGAGAAAACAATTAAATTGTTATCATTTGAAAACAAGGCTTTCAGCCAGGCATGGTGGCACACGCTTGTAATCCCAGCATTTGGGAGGCTGAAACAGGAGGATCCCGGTTTGTGGACAGCCTCAGCTATTATTTAGGCCCTTTGCAACTCAGTGAGACCCTGTTTCAAAATAAAGAATAAAAAATAGGGCTGGGGGTGTACCTTGGAGGTAGAATGCCCCTGGGTTCCATCCCTAGTCCTGCAAAAATAAATAAATACATAAATAAGAATAAAAAATTGAGCTGGGGGCTGGGGTATAGCCCAGAGGTAGAATGCCCCTGGGTTCCACCCCCAGTACCACAAAAACAAAACAAAACAAAAAAAAAAAAACTTTTATTTGAACAGGTGAGATGAGCTTATCTCTCCCTCTATAGAAAGATGGTAACCTGGCCCAGTTACCATTACATGGGAGGCTGAGACATGAGGATGGCAGGTTCAAGGACAGCCTCAGCAAGTACTGAAACTTCATCAACCTAGCAAGACCATTTCTTTTCTTTTCTTTTCTTTTTTTTTTTTTGGTGGTACTGGGGGTGGAACCCAGAGGCTTTCTACCTCCGGAATATATTCTCAGACCTATTTTATATTTTATTTGGAAACAGGGTCTCACTAAGTAGCTGAGGCTGGCTTCGAACTTGTGCGATCCTCCTGTCTCAGCCTCCCAAGCACAGGGATTACAAAGGTGCGCCACCACACCTGGTGACCATTTCTAAATAAGAAATAAAATTGGGTTGGGGGTGTAACTCAAAGGTAGAAAGCCTCTGAGTTCAATTCTCAGTACCACCAACAAAAAGAAAGAAAGAAAGAAAGAAAGAAAGAAAGAAAGAAAGAAAGGAAGGAAGGGAAAAAGAAAAAGATAGTAACCTGAGCTTACCAGGAGGCTAGATCTGCCTTCCGTTGTTTCAGCCAAGCAATCTGAGTCAGTCCTCAAGTGTTTTAGTCTCTCTCTCCCTCCTGCTCCTAGCATAGGTAGGTCTGGTCTCTCCCAAACTCCTCCATGATGGCCAGGAGCTCTGCATATTTGCTCTGGGGTACTTGGCTGTTCCAGTTTCCTGGGTATAGCCCAGTGATGGTGGCCCATAATCGCTCAGCCCCTGGTGATACTGGAACGACATTGCCATGCTGGTCTAAAGTGAGTGAAAGTTTCCAGCCTGACATACCCATACATCTGGTGAGAGCAAGCACTGTGTGTGTGTGTGTGTGTGTGTGTGTGTGTTACTGGGAGCTGAATGCACAGGCATTCCACCTCTAAGCTATACTCCCAGCACTTTTAAATTTTTTTGTTTGGGAATAGGGTCTCACAGATTTTTGGGAATAGGGTCTCACAGATTTTTTCCCTATGTTGCTTAGGCTGTCCTCAAACCTGCAATCCTCCTGCCTCCCAAGTACTGGGATTACAGGCATGCACCACCATACCTGGTCCTTTTTCAGTTTTAAAACAGGGCCCCAAAACTGGGCATGGTGGTGCATGCTTGTAATCCCAGCATTTGGGAGGCTGAGACAGGAGAATCACACAGGTTCGAAGCCAGCCTCAGCTACTTAGTGAGGCTCTCAGCAACTTAAGTGAGACCCTGTTTCCAAATAAAATATAAAATGGGTCTGGGAGTATAGCCAAGAGGTAGAATGCCTCTGGGTTCCACCTCCAGTACCACCAAAAAATTAAAAATTAAAAAAAGAGGAATAAAATTTGTACATATACCACAACATGGCTGAGCCTTGAAGACATTATGCTAAGTGAAATAAGCCAGTCAGAAAAGGACAAATAGCCAGGCATGGTGGCACTGCTTGTAATCCCAGTACTTGAGAGGCTAAGACAGAAGGATCGCAGGTTAGAGGCCAGCCTCAGCTACTTAGACCCTCTCCGCCGGGTGTGGTGGCTCACGCTTGTAATCCCCGCACTTGGGAGTTGAGACAGGAGGATCGCACGGGGTTCGAAGCCAGCCTCAGCTACTTAGTGAGGCTCTCAGCAACTTAGTGAGACCCTGTTTCCAAATAAAATATAAAAAAGGTCTGGGAGTATAGCCCAGAGGTAGAAAGCCTCTGGGTTCCACCTCCAGTACCGCAAAAAAAAAAAAAAAGACCCACCCCAACTTAGTGAGTCCCTGTTTCAAAATAAAGAATAAAAAATAGGGCTGGGGTGTAGCTTGGAAGTAGAATGTCTCTGGGTTCAATCCCCATTTCAAAAAAAAAAAAAAGATTCTGGAATTGCTGGTGTGCTGGTGGTGGTTACACAACAATATGAATATACTTAATGCCACTGAACTGTATAGTTAAAAATGGTTAAAATGAGGCCGGGCATGATGGCACAAGTTTGTAATCCTAGTACTTGGGAGGATGAGACAGGAGGATCCCACAGGTTCAAAGCCAGCCTCAACTACTTAGTGAGGCTCTCAGCAACTTAGTGAGACCCTGTTTCCAAATTAAAAAAATATAAAATAGGTTTGGGGATGTGACCCAAAAGTAGAAGGCTCCTAGGTTCCACCCCCAATACCACCAAAACAAAAATGTTCTTTGTGTTGTACTGGGCATTGGACTCAGAGGTACTCTACCACCAAAATACACTCCCAGTCCCCCCCTTTTCTTTTCTTTTCTTTTCTTTCTTTTCTTTTTGTGGTACTGAAGATCAAACCCAGGAGCTTTCTATCCCCAGGCTACACTCCCAGACCCATTTTATATTTTATTTGGAAACAGGGTTTAAGTTGCTGAGAGCCTCACAAGTAGCTGAGGCTGGCTTCAAACCTGCACAATCCTCCTGTCTCAGCCTCCCAAGTGCTGGGATTATGAGCGTGCTCCACCACTCTCGGCTTCCCACTTTTTTTTAAACAGGTCTCACTAAATTGCTGAAGAAGTTGTTGTTGAACCAATGATCCTCCTGTCTCAGCCTCCAAATACTGGGATGTTCCAGTCAGCTGTCTCACTGCTGTGACCCAAAATACCTGACAACCACAACATAGAGGGAAGATTTCTTTCAGGAGGTTTCAGTCCATGTTAGGCCAAGTCACATCTATGGAGCTCAGGGCCCAGTGGTGGGAAGCAGAGTAAGGGCAGGAGACAAGGAATGTAAATATAGTCTCTACAGACACACCTCAGTGAAACTGCCTCCTCCAGCCACACCCTACCTGCCTTCCTACCTTAGTACCCAATAAACCCATTAATCCACCAATGGATTTATCCACTGATGAGATTAGAACCCTCATGATTCCATGATATCACCTCGAACCATCTTTGCCAAGACATGAGCTCTCCTAGGGGACATTCTGTACCCATACCACAACATGTGATCATAGGCATGTCCACCATGCCAAGCAAAGTAATTTTTTCTTTTTTTTCAGTAATGAGGATTGAGCTCAGGGGCATTCTACCTCTGAGCTATGTCTCCAGTCCTATTTTTATTCTTTAATTTGAAACAGGGCCTCAGTCAGTAGCTGAGGTTGGCTGTGAACCTGCGATCTCAGCCTCCCAAGTACTGGGAGTACAAGCATGCGCCACTACACCCAGCTAATTTTTTCTCTTTCTTTCTTTCTTTCTTTCTTTCTTTCTTTCTTTCTTTCTTTCTTTCTTTCTTTCTTTTTCTTTTTTTTTTTTGTGGTACTAGAGATTGAACCCAGCACCTCACATTTGCTAGGCAAGCACTCAACCACTGACCTACATTCCTACCCCTTGTCCTTGTGTCTTTCTGTCTCTGTCTGTCCCTCTGTCTCTCTCTCTTTTGGTGAGGTTGAGAATTGAACTGAGGGGCTTTCTATTTCTGAGCTGCATCCCCAACCCTCTTTTATTATTTTTTTTCTGAAACAGACTCTCCCTAGGTTGTTGACAGTTTCACTAAACTGTTGAGGATAACTGGTTTAGAAACTTTGATCCTCCTGTCTCAGCCTCCCAAGTACTGGGATTATAGGCAGGAGCCACAACACCCAGCCCCTAGTCCCCTCTCCCCATCTCCCAGCAGTACTAACCTGGGGACCAAGCCTTTAAGAAATAAGCCCTTAGCAGACAGTCAAGATCCAAGCCATAAACTGGGCATGGTTGGTGCACCCCTGTAATACCAGTACTTGGGAGGCTGAGACAGGAGGATCACAGGTTCATTGCCAGCCTCAGTTACTTAGCCCTCCACAATTTATTGAGACCCTTTTTCAAAATAAAGAAAAAAAATAGATCTGGGGTGTAGCTCAAAGGTAGAATGCCCCTGGGTTCCATCCCTGCTACCACACACACACACACACACACACACACACACACACACACACACAAAATACTGCATGTGTATGGCCAGCGAGTGTGTCCCTCTGCCTTCCCTCATGTGGCATAATCTTTCATAAAGTCTGTGTGTGTGTGTGTTTCTGGGGATTGAACCCAGGGGCATTGTACCTCTGAACTACACCGCAGCCCTATTTTATTTTTTATTTAAATACAGGGTATCACTAAGTTTCAGAAGGCCTCACTAATTTGCTGAGGCTGACCACCAACCTGTAAGAGGATGACCACCAACCTGCAATCCTCCTGCCTCATCCTGCCAAAAACTAGGATTACAGGTATGAGCCACCATGCATGGCTACCCTCAGCCCTTTTTTTTTGTTTTTGTTTTTTGGCAGTACTGGGGATGGAGCCAGGGGCATTCTACCTCCGAGCTACATCCCCAACCCTATTTTTTTATTCTTTATTTTGAAACAGGGTCTCACTGAGTTGTAAAGGACCTCACTAAGTAACTGAGTTTATTTTTATTCTGTTTCAAATAAATAAGCAAGGGCTAAGGATGTAGCTCAGAAATAGAAAGCCCCTGGGTTCAGTTCCCAACAACACCAAAAAAATAGGGCTGGGGGTGTAGGTCAGAGGTAGAATGCCCCTCAGTTTCATACCCAGTACTGCAAAAAAGGAAAAAAAATGAGATGTGACAAAAGGAAAGTTACTAGAGTCCTAGGCCAGAGGAACAGTTCATGGTTTAAACAAATCAGGGCCAGCAACATGCCCCCGCCCCTGAAAAAAAGAAAAAAAAAAAACAAATGGAAAAAGTACTGGGGAAAGGCAGGAAGGGAACTTGAGTCACTATGGCCACATGGGAGACCAAAGTGTGATCAACCATCTGAGCCCTGTCTTCAGGGTACTGACATGAGCCTTGGGTTTAAGGAGAAAAAGAATTGGGCCAGGAGTGAAAGGAGGCAAAACTAAACAGTCTTGGTCAGAGCCTGGCAAGGTGGTGCACACCTGCAATCCCAGTACTTGAGAGGCTGAGATGGAAGGATTGCAGGTTTGAGGACAGCCTTAGCAAGAAGTGAAACTCTCAGCAGCCTAGTGAGACCCTACTTCAAAATTAAAATACAATAGGGCTGGGCCTGCCATGGTGGCACATGCTTGTAATCCCCATACTTAGGAGGCTGAGACAGAAGGATCACAGGTTTGTAGCCAGCCTCAGCTTAGTGAGGCAAGGAAGGAAGGAAGGAAGGGAGGGAGGGAGGGAGGGAGGGAGGAAGGGATGGATGGATGGATGGATGAATGAATCTTGGTCAGACTGTGATCCGGTTGGTCGTGGTCTCAGTTCTGGTTTTGCAGGATGGCTCTGGAGAAGTCCCTATCCCTTGAGGGGACAATCCGGTTCTGTGAGATGATTCCTTCTTCTGGGGAGGCTGCCCCAGTTCCTGTTTGTGGTAATTGCTCCTGCTTAGGGGCTTGATTTTATCATTGAAAGATCTGTTTGTGAGGCCCTGCTATTCCTGGAATACAGGTGATGACAGGTGACTTCTAGCTGTTCCAGGGGATCTGAACAGGACAGTGTAAAAGCTGGCATCTAAACCAGGAATGGTGGTACAAGCTTGTAATTCCATTACTTGGGAGGTGGAGACAGGAGGATCGCAGGTTCGAGGACAACCTTAGCA